>NC_134314.1:44790678-45390678 GCF_964195595.1 Calonectris borealis | reverse complement strand
CAATTTTCTGTCCTAATTTAGATCCTTATTCGTAGGAGCCTCTGGTTTTATCTTTAAAGTATTCTGGTTTTAGTAAGTCAGAATAAATCATTCTTTCAAACTGTACTTCACCTTCTCTCAGACTAAGAATCTCTTCAGAAACAAGACTATATGAGTTTAATATTCACAGAAAATAAAGGACAGCATTATCTTCTATTTTTTATCAGAGCTCTGCCAAATTAATTTGTCAAAAGGGAAACATTTGGAAACAGCTAAAAAAAAAAAGTTTGATTGCAAACTTGCTCTTCTGAGTATATTAACACATTTCTCCCCACTTCCCTGGGAGACACTACTTTTTCCCTTTTTCATTAAGGTCTTTAAGAATTGAAAGTTTTTTCTCATTCCATACAAAAATGTTCAAGAACATCACAACTGTGAGGAAAACTCTGCCACTGCCCAATGTTGTCAGTGAAACCATAACTCAGCTCAACCACAAGTTTCTCATCTAATTTAGCATCTCAATATAGTGACTTTCAAGAGAAAGCATTCATAGTACTGAAAAAAAAAATCTTAAGATTTAATGAAAACTACAATACCAAGGGAGTAAAAAATTGAAAACCTGGAAAAATAGGAGTCAGTCAAAACAATGCAAGACGACATTCACCAAATCAATAATAAAGTAAAAACACAGTAAGAAAAATCAAACTGTTACGCTCTTCTGATTAGCTACAAACTGTTTTCTTGTGAGACTGGAAAGGTCATTGCTATCTTCAGGCCATCAGCTACAGTCAATTAGAATCATGACGTTTATTGTCTATCACTACCAAATTACCATCTGACTTCACAAATCATTAAGGTCTTAAACCATAGAAATATAAAATGAAACCACAGGGGTAAAGGATGTATGAGCAGAACCACATCTTTATGACTTTATATCCTCTTTGTGGCTTTATATCTTCTATGTATCTGAATATATCAGTATTCAGAACATTTTTTCTGAAGAGGCATTCAGATAAAAAAAAAAAAGCCAGGTTTTTGGTCGTCTGTGTTACTTAAGGCATATTTTACCTACACTACCACTTGAACAAGGTTATTGCATTCTACTGATAAAACCACATGCAATCGTGTAACTCAACGCAGTAGCGTACTAACCATGAAAGGAAAAAGTCTGCAGTTCTACTAGAAACCTCGCATTTGGAGTTAGATGACTTTCAAGAACACACTTGTTTCCAGGATGTGTGTATACTGTTTAACATTTTTCATTTGAAAAAAGATCAGTTTCGTACAACTATAACATACTGTTGTGCACTATCAGCTTAGCTTTTCAGAGCCACTCACTGTTGCTATCATTTAAGCTATGATACTAATTACTCATCTAGCAAAAGGAGAAGGCCATTCCTTACAGCTGACCCATGTGTCATTGTCAGGGAATGGTTGGGAGAACAATATTACAACTTGATCCTGGTCTAGTTGATGATGTCCCTGCTCATTGCAGGGGATTGAACTAGATGACCTTTAAAGGTCTCTTCCAACCCAAACTATTCCATGATTCTATGATCTTATTTTCTCATCTTTCTGAAACTTGGGCAACAAATATGCAAAGCTCTCAAAGCGAAGTATTTAAACCATTGAGTCCATAGTCATTATAAAGGGACAGGGTGAAAGCTCTCTGGCATTTTAGTTTTAAGACATATTGCTGCTGGCATGAACCTAAATCTTCAGTTACTTTGCCAAAGTATGCTTTCAAGATTTTTCCTGTAGAGCTCAAGAAAAGAAAAGACAGGCAGGGTGACTTAAGTAGTTTGTAACTGAACTTTCTTTTGGAATTTCATTTGCATTTTCATTGGATAAAAAACAACAAAGCCCCCTGTTCTTTAAACCTAAGCATTTTTCTTCTGGGAAATTCGACATGTTTGTTGCAAAATGTGGAAGGCTTTTCTAAATGAGGTCAGAATGCTTTATAATGGAGAGCAACAGAAATTTAACTAGAGAGATCATAATTATTTCTCCTGATAACTCTAGAAACGAACACTGAAATGGAGAGAAGAGTGAGGTGTGCTCTGAAATGCTGTCAACTTCATCAGGGCCTCACTCAGATAAGCCTTGGATTTTTAATGGTCACAACTGTCAAGGTGCTTTTATTGAACACAACAATCGTTCTTTTCTAGAGTAGTAAGAGTCAAAAATACATGGGTATGTTTTTGAAACCACTTCAAATCTGCATATGGAGTATTTACGCCAGACAGAAGTATAAAGGATTGTAGGTAGACTACAATCTTGGCAATTAATCTATGTGAACTTAACACATTTTATACCTATGACTGAAACATAAGTGATCACATTTTCTGCTTAAAACCACATAAAAAAACTAAGAGAAGCATACGTGATTGCTGGAGCCTTGCATAACTGAGGTGACCAGTTATGTATCTACATACTGGTCATCACGAGATTTATTAACTAATGGAGTTTCCAGTGAATGAGTGTTTATATCTTTCAATAAAAGCATAGAGAATTTATACATCTCTATAAGACCTACAATAGTCCTTCAACTTGTCTCCACAAAATAGCATTCATGAAGTTTAAAAGAAAAAGACTGAGTACCAGTAGCTAAGTAAACATGCACCTTCCAAGAATGACCTTCAGTAGCCACAGGGTGGCAGAACTATACTTCAAGATAATCTATACCTCCAGGACAGTGACCAGACTATTTCAAGGAGTCTTTTTCCCCTCTCATAGCATAGTTACAATAGCATAAAATACTTGCTGTGTGCTCAGCAGGTGCTTTCAACACCAGGAATCAGAGGGGAAAAAAAAAAGAAAAAAGCCTGTACATAACAGTACGACCAACTGGCAGTTCTCCAAACATCAGCGCATTGCAACAGGTCATTGACCTCCATGTTTCTATTTTGACAATTTATTCATGTCATACAGTAACTGATCACTAAAATCACTCTCAATTTTACCTCATGTCATTAAATTAGCATGACATTTTTCATATAATTAACAGGGCAAAAGAAACCTTAGACATTCCTGCATTGGAAGGGTAGATAATTTCTCCCACACGCATCCTCAGAAGGCAGGGAAACTTTCATCATTAGCAAATTTAACAGTGCCAGTGCTGGTTCCATTACCCATACAGCCAACTATCCTACATTTGGTCTCTTGTGGCCTCCAAAATAACATGGCCACATCCAAACAACTAACTGGGAAAAGTCACTGACTAACTCCCATGCCATGCCTGGAAATGTTTTGGGAGAGCACTAGATGGCCCAGGTCAAGACCTCGCCAGAGATTGTTGTAATGGTCTACTGATAAGGATGTTTGAGTTTCAAGCTCTGTCCTGGAATGGGCCATGCAATGTTACTAGCACAAACAAGGCTTTTGAGTCCCTGCACCAAATGCAAGTGTTGTGCAAAAACATTCGAAGTTCTAGCAAACTCCTAACATAGGAACCATCTTAGGCAGTTTTATAAATGTTTTTCTCTATTTATTATGTTTTGTCTTTTATAAATACATGGAAACGGGGAGGGTAGGAGGGGGAGGAGTGGAAGAGATGTGGACGAGTTATTAATGAATATTAAAAAAAAATTAAAATTTCAAATATGTAATTGGAGATCCTTTGTTAACATATACACTGCTAATATAAAACATGCTCTGTACAAAGTTAAAATTTCCAGTCAAGGACAGAACAGGGCATTCAGAATCTTCCTTTGTTACAGAGCTTCTGGGTTCTCGACTCTTTTTTTGGACAGAAAAAATAATCTGCAATTTAAATCAAACACTAAAGTACAGAATTCGGCTCTGGAGGAATAGGAGTTGCCTTCTAGCCTGTCATGACATAACTGGCTTACCAATTATTCCTCCATTCTTCAATATAAGAAAACACAGATATTTGCAAACACCTTTCTGCAAAGAGAAGAGGGCATCAAAAGATTTCTGGCAGCTTTAGGCAAATTGGGCAGGGAGTCATTCATCTTGATGATGAAACAGATTTGGACGAGGCCAAGAGAAAGATGAAGACTGGGAAAGAAGATAAGGAACAAGCTGGTGATGACAACCAGGTGAGACAGCTGCAGTTGTTTCTTGGTTTTCCTCTTTTGCGAAGGGGGAGGGGAAACAGTGGAATAGTGCACAATACTAAAATCAGATGAGTATCTGGGCAAAACAGAGGAGAAAGGATGGATTTTTTTACAGCACGATCACAGGAAGAGAAGCCACAGGTCAGCTGGGAATAATTCTAATTGCTGGGGAAGGAGGCTGAATGCTCAGTTCAACAGTTAAGACTGGGAAGGCACAGAGAAGGAAGAGAAAGAGCTAAGGGCAGGGAAGATCCTGGACTAAAACCTGCATGTGACACAAAACCATCAGATTTGGAAGAAAGCAACCAAAAGAATCAATGTGGAAGGCCATTCCATCTAGATTTTAGAATAGAAATCAAGATCACCGAGTTTCGCATCTTTTTTGCGGAGAAGTATCTGCAGAACACTTGCCTTCGCTTTCTGCTGACTGTGCTGGATTATAATGAATAATACTTGACAGTTTACTCGGGCAGCAGAGCTCAGTGCTAATGGTTCCAATTATGCTGCTGTTCCATGCAGTCAATACAGCTCGTCCAGTTTTTTTTTTTCCTTTAGTTTACCTTTTAAAAAGTGTTAAAAAGTTAGATGCCCATAAAGCTAAGAATGCTAGAAAAGACAAAAAGCTAAGTGCTCCAATGCCCAAATTGAAGTTGCCTATGAACATCTTACTAAAAGAAAAGGCATAGGTATTTCTAATTCCAACACTTCCTAACACGTGAATGTTTTTTTAAAAAAATAAAAAGTAAAGTGAAATTACTCTCATATGACTTTGTGTTAAAAATAAAATCAATGAGGGGTAACAATATTAGGAAGACATACACACTCCCCTAAGGCCCTTTGTCCACACTTAGATTATATTGAAACTTCTATAAGCCTGGTTATAGAAGGCTTTTATATCTATCTATCTATACATATATAAGCCTGCCATTCCAGCATAAACACTTGTATTACAGTGATGTCTGTATTACTGCTGAGCTGCAAGTTGCTTTAAGTATAAAAGGAATTTTCACATGTAGCTTTTCATACTATTCTCTTCTAATCGACTTACTAGTCTAAGTAGGAGTGACAGGACCTGAAGTTAGCTAGAGCTCTGAAATAGATCCATCTAATCTAGACCTTTTCCTTACAATGATCTTGGAGTGATTAAAACACTTCTATACTGAAAAGCCAAATTTGATTAAAACATTAAAGAATTCTAGTTTGAAAGAGAAAATCCAAACTAATTAGATGACCAGAATAAATAAGACTTAGAGACAAATATATTTCTGGCCATTGTTTGTGGGTGAGAAGTAGGGGGAGAGAATGGAGAGGGCTGCCCATCTCCAAGTTTTGTTACGCATTGCAATCACAAAAGCCATAAGCAGTAAAGTCTGCACAGTCATCTCTGCTTTTTGGGAATATCCTCTTTCAGTCACATAGAGCCTGAAAGGCATCTGCTCCCTGCTCCTTTCAGTGGTCTCTTACAATCTTATCCCTTGCACTCAAAGTTCACAGCTCCTTGCTGCACTTCTCTTGTCCTACCAGACCCATCTTCCAGGTGGAAGTTCTCTTTCCAGGATGATCAGCTGCCTCAAAGAAAGGATGATGACTTCTGCCACGTTCCAACTGCCCCACACACTAATCACATACCGTCTCTTCTGTGATGGGAAGTTATTTAATTATCCTCCAACAGTAAGTGGCAGAAAGAGTTTTCCTCCAAAAGTTTCTCTCCTCCACCTTGGAGTAGACTGTACCAGTAGATTATTACTACTTAGTACTACTACTACATTTTTGAAATAGGATGTATTTCAGAAAGACATCATCTGACAGGACGTACAGGACAGACTGACATTTGACTTTGTTTCTTTCTAGGAGAAAGCAACAACTGTGAGATTTCGTAGAGGACTCTTCTTCCAGTATGAGTTATACATACATGAACATACTGACACTGTCAGAGTTAAACATGCAGCAGCAACTGTAAAGATGTATGTTGTAATTCTATGCTTGACTTTAAGAAGAAACCTGTAAGATCTAATCAGAGGGAAGACAGATTGAAGAGGTATATACAAGTCATCTTCAATATGGCTTGCTGCATAGCAGTTACTGTCCCATGAAATTGCGATCTGGGGCATGCAAAATCTGAACTTTAGAACTTGCACCACTACATTTGCAGCAGTAACTTCTTTCGACCCCCTTTCTTTAGAGCTCTCAGCATACCTGAACTCTATTCTTTTTATTCCAAGCTTTCATTAAACTATCAGAAAGTTTCATTCAGAAGCACTGTAAGCACCATGGTTACAGATTAACAAAGCATTAAGCCTATGTCATTCTGGAAGGACACTGGTTTCCCTAGCTACAATCCCTCACTTGCTATCCCCATGACGGATGGTTTCTTCCAGCCCTTCACCCTGCTTTACACAGCCTTCTGTAGATCAAAAGAGCATCTATTGTTTAGAAAAAATAGAATTTTCATCATGTACACTATTTTATTACTGTAGACCACTTTATTTCTTACATTCACTGCCTGTAACATGTTTACACAGTCACTGCTACCTCTATAACCTTAACTAGCTAAGCTAGCCAAGAACACAGATGAGCCTGATCTGGAATGGGGAAAGTAGCGTGGAAGAAGTCAGAGGGATTTTTTGCACCCCATAGCCAAAAATCTGCAGGAGCTTCGCTATATACACAGGGCTGTATGAAGTTGTGACTGGACAAAGGAAGCAAAACCAATTTAACCAAGACAGAAAACTCTTACCATACCAACAGAAGGAAAATTGCTCTTTTAACTCAGGAGGGGTATCAAGGGGCAGATTTACTAGGGGAAATAACTGTGGCCTTGTCCCTACTCCCTGTGAGTACAACCTGCTATAGTGTGAGCTTCTGAAGCATTAAGACAGTTGAGAACGGTACAGTTCCCACACTCTGCCAGAGGAACCTATGGTTCACAGATCTGCTGGGAACATAAAGGAAAACATCAGGACACCTGACCTCTTATGTAGGAAAACAGCTGAATGCCCTGTCCAAGTTGATGGTAGAGTTAGTGGATTCTTTTCCTCCAGGCTTTGCACAAGACATTTAGACTTCATACTAGCATATTTTATTGAAACAGGAGATTTCGTCCTCTGCTCAACATACATTTCATTTCTAACACAGATTTTATTCTGTGTTCCAGACCAACTACCTAGAAAATGTTCTGATACTGACCACTGTCGTGAATACCAAGTGTCAATCCAGCAAATAAAAATTCCTCTCAGAGCAGAAAGGACATACGAGTTAGGGAGGGGAGGTGACAGGAAAGATAGTCTAAAAAGACTCATTTTGAGGATGCATATGATGCATTTTATAGTGTGAGTCACGTCTTTGACAACATGCTTTAAGAAACTCACTTTAAGATAATACGTTGTACTAAAGTAAAAGATCACTCTGATTAAGCTTTATCAATTAGGTTACTAGAGAGACATTCGAGTTCCTGTTTGCAAACATCATTATTTTTTATTGCAAACAATATGCTCTACTCTTTTTCAAAGACAATCTGAGAATTAATACTTAAAATCCTTTGGGTACATACATATTTCAAGACAGACTGGATGGTTCAATGGATTTTATGTATAACTTGTATAAATTCACAAGTCAGATCTGACTAGCATTAGCTGTTTACACATTTGGTAGTCAAAGGACAGATCAGAAACTGCATCATCTGCTGTCACTTCTCAGCAATAACCTCATCTCAGTAATGGAAATGTGTAGAAGTACTTAGTGAGTGCAGAGATACTCTAACTGGAGAACCCTGAACAGCTATATTTTGTATCAGTTCTGCTTTTAAGCTGACCAAACAAGAAAAAGTACACTCAAATCTCCCTTATTCCCTAATTTCTTTAATACTTGTGCATCAGCCTGTACGTGAAACTTGTGTTACAGCCCTGTTTTCAAAACGCCAATTCAACGTTCTGGTCCCAGCTCCCAAGACAGAACCAGGTCTCCCCGTCCCCAGGACACCACCTTCATCACTGGATTATGGATACCTATTCTTACTCACTCTCCTTCTGACCCAAAGTGCGCTTTCTTAATGGGACAATAAACCACAACAGCAGGAGGTAATCAAGAATAATCCCATGTGTATGTAGTTCTGCCTCTAGTCTGATAGTTATTTTACTCTTCGTAGGTGAGAGGAACTGTTCTGAATGCCCATCACAGCAAGGACAACTGAACTCAGATCCATTATTAGGCGAGTACTGCATCAACAGTTCTTAGATTATTCAAAACAAAAACAAAACAGGAGAAGCTAAATTTCAAAAGAAAGAAGTAAAATGCTTTTTTTTGTGACACAGCTTGCTGCTTGAATTCATAAGGGCACTGTGAATGTAGGCACCTATGAAAGGCTTTGTAAAGCTACAGTTAAGAGCTTACTTCCAGAAGAGTGAGGAATTTTAAACATGTATATCTTTGATTTTTTTTTTTTTTATCGGCTAAATTGACATTCTGTTCTTCCCTTCATATTCATGCAAACAACTTGTGGCTTGTTGAGAATCTTTGTTCTAAAGCATCTGTTACTACCCAGACATTAAACTGGGAAGCTCAGCAAGTCCCTAGGATTTGTGAATACCGCTCCTAGAACCAAACATAAGATGATTTGTGGCGACAGTCCTAAATGCCTAACTGAAGTTTGTGAATTGCATGCCAATTTGAGAAAGCTAACCAGTGCCAAGCACAATTCCTTGTACACAACTGGAGTTCAGCTTTTGGCAAGACAACATCTGTATATGTGACAATATTAAAAAAAAAAATTTAAAAGGCTCTAGGAACACTTGTTTCTAAAATAACTTTTTTTTTTAAGTTATAAGGACAATAATTACCTTGTTAAAAATCTCTAGATGCTACAAATAGCTACTCATAATTCAAGTTAAAACATTGCTTCTTCTACAACTTAATGGGCACAAATTAACACACGTGAAATTCCATCTGAACGTAAGAAAATACTTTTCACTGTGGGGATGGTTAAACACCAGAAAAGATTGCCCAAAGAGGTTGTGGAGTCTCCATTCTTGGAGGTATTCAAAACACCTCTGGACACAGTCCTGGACAACCTGCTCTAGCTGACCCTGCTTGAATAGGGGGGTTTGACTACATGATCTCAAGAGGTCCCTTCCAACCTAGACAATTCTGTGTTTTGTGTGATTCTCTATGGTTCAGCTGAGAAGGCTATGAATATCCTGCATGCATGCAAGAGCATATTAGCCCCATATGTCCTATTTACTCCACATTCCAATCTTCTTGAAGAGATTTTATCTCTTAAAAGGAAACAGAAGGGGCAAAAAGGGGAAATTCTATCAAAATCATAGCGAATGCACATCCCTCCACATCTCTCGTCAAGTGTCCTGGTGCAGCACATTTATAAGTTGCAGTCTTTCCATTTATTGGAACAGCCTAAGAATCCTTTGAACTCCTGGCTAGAATTAATACCAATCCAAAGCAAACGTACTGTAACACTAAAAAACTTATTTTGTCATAAGCAAGTACTTTTTTTTTAAGGATAGGAAACTCAGTAGCAATTCTGGTGCAACTGCCATTTATATGAAGTTTGATGATTATTTC
Source organism: Calonectris borealis (assembly GCF_964195595.1). Taxonomy (NCBI): domain Eukaryota; kingdom Metazoa; phylum Chordata; class Aves; order Procellariiformes; family Procellariidae; genus Calonectris; species Calonectris borealis. The sequence goes on along the minus strand of NC_134314.1, from coordinate 45,381,046 downwards.
ACTTGATAAACAAAAATAATACTCTGTAAGCAATACATGCATGCACTGATTTTTATTTTTTTCCAATTAAGCTCAATTAAGACTTAAATTCAGTTGATAATATACATAAATTTACTGTCATTTCAGACCCCCTACAGTAACTAAGACATCTCCCTAGGGAGATGAGAGATATGACATAGGACACACAGGACATCCAGTCTCTTCTGGACCAGTATCTCATAGGACATCCATGTTTCAGCAAGTAAGTTGACTCCTGACAAAAAGCAAAAGAATTTATTTAAGTTTTGGTGAGGGTATTTTCAAGAAGTTTTCTGATAGATGTTCATCACTCAAAAGAACTCCAAACCAATAAAAGCACCTTGCATAAGTGCCCAACAATCACAAAAATTTTGCTTTTAAATAAAATGCTCCCAAGAGTCAAAAGTAAAGGGAACAAATTAGAATATTTCAGAATTAAGCCACACTAAGAAGCCTTCTCAAAAGAGAATTCTGCTAAGTATGATGTCTGGGAAAACCACAGCAAATACTGAGTATTCTGAATTTAAAAGATCTGAGTATCCACTAACTTCCACAAAATATATCGTATCTTACTATTTATTTCAGGTCAAACCTTGCTATTTTCAAATTCATCAATAATTTGGTCAAGGTCTTCAATAAGAATTAGACTAAATTCACAGTTTAACAGCCTACATTTCTGTGAATCTTTTTATTGCAATGTTTCACAGCTTGCTAGCAAAAATGCTGCTGCATATTTGAAAAAAATTAGTGAAAAGTTAATGCTAGATCACTCCTACAGATGCAGCTAGGCAAATTATGAAATGCCCAGCTATTGGCAAGCAGTTCTCCAAGGGTACATAAGCGTAAAGCATTCCCACTAGCGAAGGAAGAAGAAATTAAATCTTTAAATAATCAACCAGTCATATTTTAATGATCTTTTTGCAATAAAAGGAATAGAGCTCCTTACACAGTGGGAGGTAACTTATTGAACTTCTCCCGGATACCTAGGATTTCAGCATGGAACAGGCCTTTGGGTTTGGATGGGAAGAATTGGAAAAGGCAGTCAGGCAATAAGCAAGCCACAGCTGGGCAAAGTGGGGATAGGTGCAGCCCCTGGAGAAGATGCACTTCACTCAGCACCAAATCAATGCTGTTGAACGTAAAGCCAACTTAGCCAGCAGTTGCATCCTCCTGTGAGTATTCTTCAGGACTGGATTCCTAGAGGCCACGGTGGACACCTCTAGCAAAACCACGCTGCCAGGCAGAGGAGGAATTCAAAAACACAGGAAATCATGAATTACAAACAGGACAACAGTGGCCTATTACTGTTATTATCATATCCCAGAAAACAGTGAAGATTTTCCTAGATATGGTAACACCAAAACTCTATAAGAGAGCCCTGAAGAGATTTCTTTCCCCAAATCTTTTCTCCATGGACACATTTAGGGACAAAACAGTTCCTTCATCCCTAAAAATGTTATTGAAGTCCTTGGAGAAGTCAAAGCTCTGACTAAATTTGAAAGACCCACAATCTTTTTAGCAGTTCAGAGCACAGAGTTAGCAGACTTGCATTACACAGTTGTTTTTTCATTTAGATGTTGGCTGGTTTTTTTTTCAGTAGTGGATAACAATTTACATCAAACAATTCATTTGACTAGATCTTATGCTGTTAATTGCCTTAACTGTGCACTTTATCTACAAGATCTCACATTAGCATTTTTAATTATTTAAAACACATTAAATATTACTGGTATCAGCATGATCAGAGATTACCTTCTTAATAATCATTCTTGTTTGAGTGTAAAGCATTTGATTCCAGCTGCTATGAACTTTTAAACAAGCAAAAGCAATGTTTGCTGACATAAAAGGGACAATCCACTTCATAAAGGAATGATGACCAAATTAAACTGCATACGCCCAACAAAACAATACTATTTTATGCTAGACACTTCATAAGCTTTAATAAAGTTAACTTGCTTGGGAGGAGTCTGAATTACTGTATTTTACTATATTATTCTGACTTCTACACTGTATCACAACACACTAAGATTTTCTTTTACTCCAAGTACTTTTTCATTAGTTTAGATTCCCAGCCTCTAACCCACATGGAAGCTACCTATGTTGCCTCTACATTTGGTCCACAGCAAATAATAAAATTTAAATATATCAGTGCTAGTACATCTCTAGAAGAATCAATGGGACAGCATCACCACTAAAAGCAACTGACCTTCTAAATCAAAACTTGACACAGACTGATTTTGGAAGGAAAATGCTAACTCAGTCTCCACCACTAGAGAAAAGTTTTGTTGCAATCAAAGGTAAGCAGTGATCAGAAAATAAACACATTTTAAGGTAAGGAAAAAACAAAATAAAGCAGTCATGGTGGTTTCCTTCCTTGTCACCAAATGTATCTCCTGGAATCAAACTGCACCTGAAGCTTTCATTTCAAACAAAGAATAAAGTTCATAGGTCTGAAGATTACTGAGAGAAGCTTGAAAACATAATCTAACACCAGACTTATGACTTCTAATGGAAAGTGAATTTATTTAATTACTGATGCCTGGGAACTGACTTTCAGTGTTTGAATGCTTGAGGCTGACAATGCTAAATTAAAATTAAAACCTACTGAATGATATAACAAATGGAAGCTATTCATCAATGTCTTGAGCTGGGAACAGAGACACACTGGCCCAAAAGGTGCTGACTGGCATAAAGATGGCCTGAAGCGCCCACCCATCCCCTCCAATGACTAAGCCTAAGGATACTGCAGATAGATCCAAGGACTAAGAGGATAATTAAATGGCATTTGATTTCTCTCTTTACCAAATGGCACACACAAAAACCTGGATTTGAATCAGAGGATTTGCAGGGGACAGACTGCTCCTCACCTTGCCAATGAATTGAGCAGTTGTATTGTACATGATCCAGCACTCTAAGCACAGACTCACTGCTTCTTTTCCATCTTTGGACAGTAACATACTGAATGCAGCCAAGAAGCACAGGACTGCATCCAGATGACCTGAGTCACTATAATGAAACAAAGGGTTGACTTCTAGCTTTGGCCAGGTCCATTCATTCACCTGGCAACACTACAGTCACCCCTACCTAATCAGGAGACACTTGTTCTCTAACAAATAAATAAATAAATAAATAAATAATGCAAAAATAGGTTTGAAAGATCTCTACCTTGCAGTGCTTTAACTCTTAGATCTTACAGCGTTGCCAGTCAGTGAGCAGACAGAAGCTGTTGCATCACCACTATGACTAGCTTTGCAGCATGCTCTCATGCAACTCTCGGGTATTTTTGAAAAACAAATGCAAGCTTTTACCTCTGTATTTATACTGATTCTGAGATAACCAAACAAAGGTTCTTCCCACCCACTTCTAGGAGAGAAAGAGCACAAACTACAGACTAACTAGAACTAACAGCTATTTGATCTTAAGTATTTATGAAATTCCTTCAGTAAGCGTTACTGGCAATACAAACCTTCTCAGACATGACTCGAAATCCAATGCAGCAATACTGCTGGGACTCGAGTATTTCCCCAATTTACCATTATGTAACTGTGGTATTTGAAGTCCATTTCTCACAGAGAGAGAATAAAATTTCTGAATCTGGCTTGGAATTTACCAGTCTGCAATTCCTAAAGGATCGGATCACCACCTCACCTGCATTCAACACAGCTCAATGCAGAGGCTTGCAGAGACATCGAAGTAGTTTCTCAATGTGTTACCCACACAAAACACTGTACTAACAATACAGCTCCTATAGGCTTTGCTACTTTGTTCAGAGCTGAGTGGGTACCTCTACACAGCACAGTCAACTTGTATGTCCCAATGATATGTTTATATGGAATGTTTCATCCCTTCTGTAAAACACTATTTCTTTTTCCTACCATCACAGTCACAAAAACATTTGATCTATGGTTACAATTTTCCAGCCTACTTGGTTCCAGTGGAACCCTACAACCAAGAGATTCTCTGTGAAGACCCCAAGACTGCTTAAGACAGGTTTCTGCTCCACATAGGGAATAACTAAGAAAAAGGTGCAGCTTTAGGCATGATTTTTATTACCACTTCATCGGCTCCATTTCTAGTCTGAGTCTACCCTTATCTTTTAAGGCTAGAGACTTTCCTTGAGGCACAGGTGTGGTTGCATGAAAACCACAAAAAAGTTGCAAAAAAGTCAACGTGAGTGATCAGCTACTAAGATACCTGGACATTAATCAGTCACAAAAACTAAGTATCAGTATAAAGTAAAAATAGAACATTGATTTTGGGATTTGGTGTCATTTAACAACTCCTACTTAAAGAAAAAAACCCTCACAAATACATACATCCATTCTTCAGCTGCACAACTGGAAATACTCTGCTCATCTGAGTATTGCCTACCTACCACTTTGTACAGTAATGTTAGACTGAAAAATGCCAAGAACACAAAATACTAAGGAAAATAACTTCAATAGTTAGTAGGTAATAATCTCATTAATTTAAGTAATAAAAGAAGAGCTTTCCTTGTATGAAAAGTTTTGTTAGGGGAAAGTATTTTTTGCTTTAGCTAACTGCAACATTGGAAGTGACTGCAAGATTGTAACACACAGAAACAGGTAGGAACTGTTCTTGGAAATACCTTGGGGAGATTCAAAAGACTTCTAGCAGTATTGAATGCAGTAGCTGGAGAAGATTTTCACCCTTCTCTGAGGATGGAGTTGGTTAAAATCATTGCCTTTGGTTTCCTGAGACCTTTAAAGACTGAAAACAAGAGAACATGAAATATTACTGAAACTTGTCCCAGGTTTGCAAACAATGGTTTTCAGTATTTGAAAATAACTTGCTTCTTTTGTTCACAATCTCTTCTGCTTTTGTAAACCATGAATAACAGCTCATCTTTTATTTGTTTTCAGTTTCTCACAGAACCAGTTTGTTATGATTGCTCTCTCCTACACAAAAGCTGGGCAGGATTTCCAAACACCCTTCTGTTTATTTATGGCAAGCTGCAGTAAAAACATTTGCTTACTCCAATTCAGTGCAAGAATCTGGTAAATAAAAACACTAATTTAACACCTTTTACCCACTAGTATATGAAAGAAAACCAAGCACTTACAGTCAACATGTCTTTCTCTAGTCTGCATATATTCATTACAGGGCAAAGCAACTGGTTGTTCTTCTTTCAAGATAGAATGGGTACAAGTTCAGCAGCAATGCTGACTTCTTGCCAGCTTGTCTTGCCTGACCTGGCTTAAGAGTGTATAGAGACTTCTGTGGGGTTGCTTTTTAATTTTTAGAAGATTTTGTTTCTTTTTTCCTTAAAGCTTTAAGAGGCATGCTGGTGGTCCAGTCCACAGTTCACCCCCACAAACAGTGATGCCAGCAAAACACAAAAGCAATAAGCAGCAGCAGGAGGGAAGAGGGATCATGAGTACCTCAAGCCGGTATTGCTGCAGAACATCTTGTATCAAACCATGATAGAAAGGCAAGGAGAGACTGATCCACAACTTCCACTCAGTTGTCATCCACCTATCCAGACAAGTTGCATAAGGGATCATAAATCCATTAGACTGAACGTTCTGATAGTCTGTTTCTTCTTATAGTTTTCAAATGTGTGTATCATACAGATAAACAGATGGAAAATAATCTTAACTGAGAACAGATAGAGAGGCTTTTTTTTTTTCCTTCAAATAGAAGGTTCTGAATTTACAGCTCAAGATCTTCTTCAACCTTTCCCTACCCTCCTTAGTCTGAGACACAATTTTCCTTATTTGGAGAAAAGCCTCTATTTCAAGGAAAAACGCCTAAAGAAGATTTTAAATAATTTTTAATCTTTGATCTTTAATTAGGACCAGAAATAGAATTAGAAAAGAAACAGTGTCTATCTTTAGATCACCATAGCTCTACTACCACTTTGTTTTTTCTCCTCCTTTTAAGTGTTCAGGGCTTGGTGTGGTTTGCTATGGGCTAGCCAGTAATCACATAGTAGTATCTCTCACTACCTGGGCCAAAGAATAAATAAGTCAGAAACTAAAGATGCAGCCTATGAAAATTCATTCCTTGGGTTTCCAACAACAATGTTCAATATTGACAGTACACAGACCAGTGACAGGACAAAACATAGAAACATAATGTGTAATTCACTGAAACAACCTATGCCATTGAAGACGCTTCCACTCCCTTTCCCCTGTATGCCCCGTGCTCTGCCACAAATTATTGCCCCAGAGTACAGGCAACACTTGCATTGCCACCATCCCATTGGCATTTCAGTACAAACCCATACTGACATTCCATGACAGCACCTACAACCAGCCAAAATGCAGGCACATGCTCTACACCACCAGCTCTGCTACATGAGCAAACAGAGGTGGAAAGCTGGAGGTATTTATGTCTTAAACTGCCACAAAATACAACTGACAAGGCTTAGCTAGAAGAGCCTTAATTCTCTTCACTTATCCAGCAACACCACTAAAAATCAATGCAAGAACATAGTGCATTGATACTTCCAATTAGTAAGGACAGTAAATCCAAGTGGCCTGTCTAGCAGCTTTCCTCCCTTTAAGGTCGTTTAGAGTTGCACTATGCCAGATTTGGAATCCTGTGGAAACGTGAACAGCTGCAAGAAGTATAACAACACTAGTTTTGTGCATGACTTGTTCTCATCTTCATTAAGTCTCTTCTGTCATTTGTATCCAAAGATCTAAAGCATGGAATCTGACTCTATAAAGCATCTAACGCGACGGACCTGATTAAGAGGTCTTAAAAGAAACCGAACAACCCTAATAAAATAAAAAAAAAAAAAAAAAAAAAAAATCAAATGGCATGCTTCAACCTGAGTATATACTTGAGGGTCCAGTCACATTGGTACAAGAGAACTTCATATATTAGGCGGCCAGCCCTGGCTAATAAACATTTTGGAGTTTGACTCGCTCTCTGTAAAGCTGAATTCCTCCTTCTGTTCCAGCCCCATTCATAGTTATCCTCCCTAAGTAAGCAAGCAAAGCACATCCAGTCCTCTTATTTACATTTCAGTAACTCCTATGTTTTTGCACTTCCGTAATTCTGTTTGGAGGAAGGAGCACATACGTGAAAAATAAACCCACGAGATTTCATAGTTGTATTGCATGATTCAATTTCCTATGCACTTTTCCAACAAGCAAATACAGCAGTTCCATTTGTATGCAAAAGCCACCACAGACCGCAAGAGATGCAGAGTGTATTTTAACGTAACCTCACTGAGGATGAGAAGCTCAGTGCAGCAGGGATATGGCACACCCTCCAGTGCACTCTGCAGTCCTGATGCACTAAGACCCTGCCAGAAAGGAGTTCTGTTCCCTTCCTGTTTGTTTGCCTGGGTTTTCTACTGAAGGAGGGAAAAAAAAAAAGGAAAAAAAAAAGGAAGTTCAGCTAAAGAATATACCAAACCCACAAAACAGGTACTGTTATCCCCAGTAAAGGAGTTCCACACTTCAGTTCAGTCTTTAGCTGTTGAGATTTCTATTTTGATCTCCACAGTTCGCTGAAGTCAGAGTCCCAGTTCTGTTCTGAAAACATCACCTCAGTTCTTTTTTTGTTTTATGCAACTAAAATAAAGGTCACTGACTGAAAGGGGGCTTTCAAAACTAAGTATAACACAGACAAAAGATGTATCCAAAGGAAGAACCTTTTGATGGTCTATTCTTGCTTTAAAGACATAATTTTAAAATCTGTACTAGATCAGGAAAAAGTATTATTCAAAGCCACTCTCTTTTTATAAATAAAGCTGTTGGAAAAAATGTTAATACCAATTTTAGAGAATTTCAAAAGCAAAGCTGGAAAGAATACACATATCCTGATAACATTTCTTCAACCACAGGTTTTTATCTGTTCTGTCTTGATAAGCCAGGTAGAGTCCCAGTTCAGCAGATAAAGGGCAGTAGCCCTTTTACTTACTTTAACCTGAAGTGAAGCCTGATGGAAAATGTTTCAGACATAATAAGGCCATAAGCTTGCTCATGTCCACTTCAAAATAAAAAATAAAAAGACAGATGGTTGCAGAAAAAGACTCTCTTCAGAACAACCATAACCTTTAAGTACTGAAGAATCAAAGTATTTACAATATTTATTCCCCTATAAAGCTCATTCTCTACAATTAAATTTCTTCTAAATTGCTGCAGCATATTGCTACAGAAATTTTGGCAGAACACATTCTCAATTTGCATAATTGTTCAGAATAGTCACTTAACTTAGAGAAAAATCATACATTCTCAAGTATTATTGATGTTCTGAAGCCTCCGATTTATTTTACTCATAACTGTTTACATATTTTGTTGCTTTCTCATCACAGAGAAATCTCTGACTGTTGACATCTAAGTCAATAGCTTCAAACTGGCATGAGTGTGAATGGAATTTGCCTGGCATTCACTACCGGAATGTCATTTTTTGAAATGACACCTTTCGTTTCTCAAGCCAACGGAGAGATATATTTTGAAGAGTTAGCAATGTATGTAGGTGTATAAAGACCCATCAGTACTACCCCAGTTCCCACAGGGTATCTGCCCTTTGAGTGACTTAGCTGTCCACTGACAGCATGGAGCACAAAAGGTATTCTAATTCAGCTACCTCATGTGTGCAAAACTTCTTCCCAAGAAAGGAAGCCAAACATTGCTGGCCCACAGAAAGTCTGGTAAGGAACTTCAGTGTCAAATCTTAGCTATGTCCAAGTTTTTCCATAGTTAAAAGTGCAACTAAAATACAAATCTGATGAAGTCTTGACAAAACATTTTTCCAATCCCACTCTTGGCCAGGTTACTCAGCAGTCAATAGCGCAAAGTTCCTCCATGCATGCTGGCAATTGCAAAGACTGTGGCCTAAGACACAGATTAGCACCTGCCCAGCATATGCTGCAGCTCCTCTCTGGCCTACGTTAGATAGTTCCCTTTCTAAAAAGGTCAGGCAGATTCAGATTCAGTGTGGCTGGTCCACATGGGAACACCCAGAACCAGGAGTTTCAAAGCTTTCCTGGTTTCCCAGTTTAAACTGCCAAACTCTAACATCATTGCTTCATTTGCTTCTCTTTAAATTACCTCCCAGAGTTGCTTCTGGTCCCTGGAATTTCTTCATAGACTCAGCAGGAATGCCCCTCAAAAAAATTCTCTCCTAAGCCTGTTTCTTCTCAAATTGAAGATCCTAACTGTTTAAAGCCCAAAATTCAATCAGAGGTAAATCCCACCCATGAGCCAATGTTCAAAAAAATAAATTAAAAAATTGTTTAAAAAACTCTGTGAAAAGTATCTGCTCTTTACTCATTTGATAGTAAAATTTCAAAAATCCCTCTGAAATCAAGTTAGTAAAAGCCTGTAAAATAAAAGCATCCCATCTACAAGCACATACTCTTGCAAATGGGTAAGCATATAGAAGGACAGAAGCAACATCAGACCTCATTTTACCTCAAAAGCGGTCAAAAGATCCTCTAAGTCAGAACACAAAGAAGTGAAAATTTAGCAATCACTGTGTCAAGGATCCTATGTCTTTCCCTACCACATATAATTGTCAGATAATTCAAGAAATCAGGGGGATATACCACCACAACCAGTTATTTCTGTGGGGAATAAATAAATAAATAAATAAAAATCAGGTTTCTAAACATTGAATAATTTGTTAGGAAAACCTCTGTAATTTTCAGCCTTTTGGCACTGTTCCTCTAACTATCTCCAAAGAAGCGAGACACAAAAATTCAAACACAAGATTCCCCTTCTCCCCACAATCAGTTCTGGAGTAATTGAAGTCCTCAGAGCACAGAACACACTGGCAAGTGCCATATGAAAGTCCTAGGTGGATGAGAAATAGGAAGGATAATTTCTTTATGCTAAAAAGAATTAAAATGAGACAACTATGCGGTTACTGTAGGTGAGCATAATTATAGTGGATGACATTTATGTTTGGCTAGTTTCTCCTGATAACATTGTCAACTGTTCTCGCCCGAGTGTTTAAATTAATTTCTTTTTTCACTTAATCTAATTCCCATTTCTAGTCCAATTTATAATCATCACTTCCCCATACTAGGGTGGCATTAAATTACTGTCATTCTTGGCCATTAAGTCAATCATATTCCAGCAGAGTCTATCAAGAGCACCACAGCAGTGCCATGAATTTCATATTGAATACATTCCTTTTTGCTGCGTTGTAGAAGCTGATCATCAGTGTCAGAAGCTACATTATATCAATTTCTTATTTTTCAGGCAGAAGCAACACATTCTGAATCAAAAATGGAGATAAAAAACACAATTTTTTTAAATGAACACTGCATTTTCTCTGGTCAAATCCCGCTCACTTTACTTTGCAAGTACCCACTGAAGAACAGGCCCATGCAAGCCTAAATTTCCATCTGCTACCAATGTTTCAACCGTACTTCTCCTTACGGTAAACTGCAAATTTATTGCTCCCCTTAATACAAAGGGAATGATCAGAGAGGAAAAAACCAAAACAAAACCATGTTACTCGAATTTCTTTGTGTGTTTAAATTCAAATTCTGAGCCAAATTCACTTATATATTTAGCAATACACAGACTTTTTAACAGAAGTTGCCATCTCAAACACAGCTGTTCATGTCCTTCTTACCAAGAAGATAGACTTAAATAAGATTACAGCTCAACTAGAAGATCCCAGGGAATCCGGAGTTTGTTGTCCGAGGCAAGGTTTTACACCTTCTGTTCAGGGCCAATTTGAAGTTCAGTCACTTCCACTTGCTTTAAAAAAAAATCTCCAGCAATTTAATTTCTGCATAGTCATCTTTACTTTTAGAATATCACATGGTTTTCTAACAGTAAAGACAATGCTTAATCTCATATTCTGTGTGGTTCATATAACATGCTGACCTATAAAGTGTTAAATAAACAACACCTCAATTTCCATATTAAAATTCCCTTCCCTAAAAGCACTCGCTCTCACTTGGAATTGAAGGCAAGATATACCTGCAAATCTAACTGGATCATTTTTGAAGAAACCCTGATGTGACTTCTTCCCCCCTTTAAATATTGGAAGTACTATTTTCCCTACATTTGCCAACTCAGTAGCTGCCCAAATGCAAATTTTTTCCATGCGGGCTTATACAGGAAGAAACGGGGACTTTTGTTGCTCATATGCACAATAAATCACAATTATATTTTTTATAAACACTGTAAGCTCCTAAAAAAAGATCTTATGCTTTTAAGAGGCGTTAATTGGTACGACTGCATTATTTTTAGCGTCCTACTAAAGCAAGAGCTTATTATTCCCTAATAGTTTCTCAGGGTACCCAAACCTAGCTTAGTACTTCATACATAATAACTGCAAAGTGCTTTACAGATACTGTCAAATTATTCACAATCTGAAAAGCAGACAAAAGATGAAAGAGTTTTTCTGGAATACTTTCAAAGTTAAGTAAAAATTTCTCTCTAATCATTTGTAAACTTGAACAGAACAAAGAGATCTGATTGAGTAGCTATATATCGGTAGATTTTTAAGTATCTGTGGTAACTATATTATTTGTTCCATGCATGACTGGATTTCTGTAGACTCTGGTTAAATAGTAAACTTGGTTTTCAGATAAAAACTCTAAACAATTGTTGAGCACCCCTCAGAGGCCTTACCCCTGCCAACTGCTTCACGCAGGCAGATCCCAGAATCAACAGGAATTGGCAAGGCTACAGTAATTCTTTATCCTATGCCCTACAGTTAACAGGATTGTGGCTTCTGGGTCTACTCCTGATCTTTTCATGACTGAACAAATGCTGCCATTAACATTTGCGCAAGTAAGACTAACCCCAACTTGCCTCTGAAACATTTGTAAGATACCCTCCCACCCCTACAAAACCAGACAAATTTATAACAAGCTTAAAAAATGTTTTCCCACTATTTGCTAAGATCAACGTCTGCAGTTTATCTCACCGCGTTAAGTTTTAAACTGTAGCTCTATTTCTTTCACGTTTTATTATAGTATATGGTGCCAAGTATACTGCTTCCCAGTGTTTGTGCGTGACAGCTATGTATATCAACTGTCAGTTGGACCCTGCCAGAGACCATACAGACAAGCCGGCTCCGCTCCGCAGGCTGAATTCACCCTCCATCGATGCCCTGGGAGACTCACAGCAACGAGTCACCTGCAACCTGCAGGAACCCGTGATTTTTCAGTAGAATTGCTCCAGATTGACCAAATAGGAAATTTAGTGCTGAAAACCAAATCTTTCCCACTCTGAGCCAGGCATTTCACCACCGGAGCAGTACCTTTTAAATTCTTAGGGCTGCAGATTTAATCTTCCAGCAATCAAAGTGCCTAGCTCCTTTCTAGCTGGGAGCTCTCGCATATTTAAACACTGGAGAGGAGCAAAAGCTTGTTTTTGTCACTCCAACAAGTAGTTTCAAGTCTGGATACACGAAGGCAACCGCTCCCACTAAGTAAGGAGACGCATCTCAACGCCCGTTTCGAAGCAGCAGAGCCATGTTTTAAGAAACCGCCACAAACCGAGCACCTGGAGCGCGTTCCCGCACAACCCCCCGGAGGGAGCGGGACCCGCCGCGCCCCGGAGCCACCCCCCGGCTCCATCCTTCCCCCCGCCCCGCCGCCTCCTACGCGGGCGTTACACTGAACCGAGGGCCGGCGGGACCGCTGAGGCGGGCGCCGGCCGTTACCCAGGGACGCCCCAACGGTCGGAGCTGCCGTTTGAACCGTTTCCCTGGCAACAAGGACACTCGCACCCCCTCAGACCCCCCCCTCAGGCAGCGGTACTCAGATACCGAGGCGGCGGGGCGAGGCGGGGGCGGCCGGCGGTGGCCAGCCGCCGCCGGCCGCCCCCGCCTCGCCCCGCCGCCTCGGTGTCGGTTAGGTAACGGCGGCAGCGAAGCACCGCCTCAGGCCCGGCCGCTCGCTCACCTCGCGGCAGGTGCCGGGACGGCGCACGGCGGTGGTGCCACCCTTCCTCCCCGCTCCGACGAGAGCGGAGAACGAGGCGCGGGAAAGTAGCTCCCGCACCGCAGACTCGCCGGACCGGCTGTGCGGCTCCGGTGCCTGAGCAGGAGGAGCTTCCCCGCCCCGCCCAGTGCGTAGCGGCGGCCCGGAGCGGCAGGGCCGCACCTGCCGGAGGAGGGGCCGGGCCTGGGCCGGGTTGGGCCGCGGGATCTTGTCGCCGGTTCTCGGTCGCTCCCGAGGCGTTGCAGGGGCCCCAGCGTCCACCGTGCCCGCGGGAGGCGGCGGTCGCCGGCAGAGCCACAGGCTTCCCGCCCGCCAGGGCCGCGGCCCTGCGGGAGGGCTGGAGGGAGAAGGCCTCGGCAAGCCCTTGAAGTAGCGATAAGTTTGTGGGCAGAGCACCTGAGAGGCGGGATCACCACCGGGACAGCGGGGTCAGGAGGGTTGTCAGCGGAGGAGGGAGTTGAGAAGGAAGATTTTTGGACAAGAAATACGTCTGGAAAGGGAGAGGTCTCCAGAAGAGCCGGCCCATTGCAGGGTCAGGGCCTGAGCGCTACGTCTTGGATATTAAAGCATCAGTGTTTTACTATCCTATTAAGGATTTTGACGTGGATTTTTAAAAACCTTATTGCAAGAGTGACGAGGGACACCTCTCTGAGATGAAACTGCTGCACACAGGCATGCTGCAGTCATGTATTTTTCCAGATGCCGTTTTTGCAGGGGCACAGTACCAGGCTTTGCAGTGAGGCTCAGTAACACTCAACACTTCTTTCAGCCTCGCCTCCTGAAACTGTAATGTGATGGAAGCTTTTCTTCTCCCACCCTCTAACTGATCCCATGATTGTGAAGAACATTCAGGAGAATTAAAAAATAAATCTAATGATTAGTGAGCCACTCATATAATTTAACAAGACTGGATAGTGCCTTTAATATATAGGAGGAAATACTACTTTGAGAATTGCTTGGAGCAACACTAGTTTTGACCACAGTCCGTATCTTGCTACTGATTTTTTTAGGAGTCAATTCCTGTTTTCTTATCTGTTAAAAACAGTAGATCTCAAAAATCTCTGCCTCCATCTCCAATATACTTTTGTATTAAATTTTACATATGTGTCACATCAGAGGAGTTCAAGCCTTTTTCAGATGAAAACTCCCTAAAATATTTTTCAGAGGGTGTGGGCCTTTAGCTAAGCTTACTAACAGATGAGTTGTTCTGCTTCAAGGTGTCTACGAAAGGCATCTAGAAATACCACTGTTCCTCATCTGCAGAGCAGACAGTGAAAACTAGAAAGTCAGTTCAGAGAGTGCACGGCACCAGATGTGGTATATGGTGCCTTTTGTGTAGTAATGCAAAGCTTCTCTGAGTCAAGTTTCAAGCAGGTTGGTGCTGATGCAGGGCAGTACTCGGCAGAGGCCCATTTCTGTTTCAAAACAGAGGCATAAGGACAGGGCCACTGCTTCATATCAGGGACAGTTAACTCATGTGCAACACAAAACTGTTGTGGCTACGTTACCTTTTATTCCAGGGCTATTTTCATCAGTGTTAGCTTAAACGTGTCCACACCTTGCTGCACTGCACAGTGTGGACATGATAAGGAAAGTGATGAGCAGAGTCTCTCTATACTCAGACACTTCTGGGCCACTGTAACTAGAAACTTGGCAGGAACTGGAGTGTGGAGGCGCAGTGCCAGTGGCTGAGGTAAGCAGAATGTGAGCAGCAGGCAGTTGGCTGAAGCTCGAGGGGCTGCAAAAGCATTGAGGGACAGTCAGTGCATTGCCTTTTCCCTGGCAGATTGGCTCTGAGGCCCAGCATGGCTTCCTTGAGCTTCCAGGGAAGTGGCTACTCGAAGAACGTGAAGGGCAAGAACATCTAGGTGGTGGTGTGGTGCAGGCCTTTTAATGCCTCAGGATGTAAAGCAAGTGCCTACGCTTTTGTACACTGTGATCAAGCAAGAAAAGAAGTTAGCGTCTGCACTGGAGGTGTCACAAACAACTGATACGTACAGGAGTGTTGTGTGTCACATTTTGGATCAAGTTATTATGGGTACAACTGTACAGTGATCATTTATGGCCAAACTGGTATTGGAAAGACCTTCACAATTTAAGGTGAGCCCCAATGAAGAACATACTTTGGAAGAGGATTTGCTACCAGGTATAATACTTTGTATCAAATACTAGAAAAACTCAGAGAGATTGACATTGATTTTTTTTGTAAAAGCCTCTCTTCTGGAAATCTATAGAGCTTTTTGATCTTCTGAATCCTGTTCCCAGTGCTGGAGAAAGGTTGCAGATGTTTGATCATCCCATAAACAAGACAGGCGTAAATGTGAAAGGCTTGGAAGAAATACCCGTACACAACAAAAATGAAGCCTACCAAATCTTGGAAGGAGATGCAACAAAAAGAACTACTGCAGCTACTTATACAAATACATATTCCAGTTGATCCTTGTCTGTGTTTTTGGTTGTCATCCATATGAAAGAAACCAGAGCAGATGGACAGGAGCTTCTTAGAACTGTGAAGATAAACATGGTTGATCTTGCAGGAAGTGAAAACACTTTGGTTTGCGGCAGCTGATAAAAGAGCTTGTGAAGCTGGAAATACCAAGTATTCCATTCTGACTGGAGAAAGAGTTATTACTGCTTTTGTGGAAGGAGACACAGAGAATCTTAACTTACAAGAATCCTTCAAGACTCTGTTGGAGAACAACAAAGAACATCAATAATTATCGCAGTTTCTCACAAACTATAAATCATGAGGAAACACTGAGTACACGGAAGTATGCTCACAGAGCAAAGAACATAATGAAGCCTGAAGTTAACCAGCAGCTGCCAAAAGGAGCTATTATTAAGGAAGATACTGAAGAGATTGAGCATCTAAAAGGGGACCTTGCTGCTGCACGAGAGTAAAATGGAGTCTATATTTTCACTGAAAATTCATGAAGCCCTTAAAAGAAAGCTGACAGTTCAGGAAGAACAAGTTGCGGAGTATATTGACATAATAAGCGCCATGGAAGAAGTGGTGAAAACAATCACTAAACCATTCACAATTGATAAAAGCGAACCTTAACAATCAAAACAGATCTGCAAATCAAGGAGAAAGAACTGAAAGAAGCACAGACAGATCTGCAAGAAACCAAGGTTCCTCTGTCTGAGAAAGAATATGTGGTTTCAGTTTTGGAAAGCACCAAAGAAAAACTTCATGGCACAGCTAGCCATTTGGTTAGTACTGTTCATACAAAAGATGTATCTATGCAAAACTGGATCATAAGGCTGTTGATCAACACAATGCTATCGTCCAAATACATTTGCAGGAGAAATTAATGTTCTCTTCAACAAAATACCAGATTCAGTTAGTGAGAACAGTCTGAAGCAGCAACAGATGTTGACACCTTATGCATATTTTATAGGTGGCCTCCTATCTACCAGTTGTTCAGCAGCTAATGTATTTGCATTAGTTGTATCAGTGTTTTTTGCCTCTGTTAAAAAAATGCTGTCCCCTGAACTTTCTTATATGTTTGAAAAAATATTACAAAATAAGACTGTGCCGTTTGCTAGTAAAGGTTGACTGAGGTTGACTGAGGAGCATATATGTGGATTAGGAAAAGCATTAAATATCCTGACATCAATAGTGGAAATTGTCCTGGAACTAAACTGCCAGTTTCAGAATAACATGAGGAAATGTTCTGCTGTGGCTGATGAGATGGAGGGCCATAAAAAGAAATTAATATCTTCTTAGGAGATCTCTGTCTCTGAAAAAAATTACAGGAAGAAACAGCCAGTGTTTTTTCTCAGCTGTGAGAATTTAAGAAGTGGAAATGGAAAGACTTGTATACACAAAGAATGCAAATGAATTCGTGTCCTCACTGCAAAGTCAGCTGGACCTGTTGGCAGAGGAGACACAGAAGAACTTGGCTGGTATACAGTCAAAAAACGGAAGTTTGAAGACCACCATCGCTGCTGGGCAAGAAAATGTTTACCTGGAAACTATAGACCTAGTCAACAGTAAAACCTATGCTTCAAAACAAATTTATTGCATCTCTGGATAACTTCTTCAAGAGTTCAGGGACATAAATGGTGAAAAGAAGAAGATGCTGGTGGAATCCATTGTTTATGCTCAGCAACTTCTTAGCAGTCTCACAGATGCGTTTCAGGATACTAGTAAACAGAGTGAATTTAAAACTGCTCAGATAGTAGCAGTCCTCCTTCAGCAATGAGAAACACCAGCTTCAGTGTATACAATAGAAAACAGAAGATTTATGATTGAGATCAGTATTTTGTATTGGATATTTTGTTCTGCATTAAGTTGCAGTAGATGTGGTTTGGAACTACCACATTGTACAAATAGATCCTACAATAGATTTTATTATACGCATATCAAGAATACAAATAGTCTTTTGAGTTCAAAGATCCTTGACATACTGCTGGCACTAAAACAAACTAATTGACGATTTAAAAAGCACTGGAAGTCACCCATGAGAGCTACAAACTGACAGCCTATACTGACCTTAAAAAAAGAAAGAGTATGTCATGTTGCTGCCAGCCACGTTCAGGGTCTCCACATCCATGCTCTCATTTAGAGGCCTGACTGAATGACTGCTAAAAAAAGAATCTTCTTATCGATTTCCAGTATGTGCTCACTAAAAGCCAGTCAATAAGTAAGAACTTATTCAAAGAATAGAATTGTCCTATGGCTATTGGAAGCTGGTAGCTAGACAGCAAGCAATTCTGTGTAACGGGGAAATGCAATGGATTTATGTATTATATATAACTTCTCTCAAGAACAATAGTGAATTGGGGCTTGCAGCATTTACAAAGTGTGTGACTCTTAAAGAGACAGAAAAATTATCCTTAAATATAGACATGTAAGACTCTTCTGTATATATATAAAAGCTTATACTGCTACCAATATACTCCCTTAGATATTTTTATAAGTCTGACTTTAGAGATTGGCATCAGTGTAATTTCTTTATCACTGTGACATATGGCAGTCTTCCCTGCTGCCAAAACATGGCCATGTTTCAGCCTCAGGGTACAGCTGGGTTGAACTTAAAAATTGAGACTGTTTTCAAACATAGATACAGAATTTCATTTTACTCCTTCTGACACTATAAAGGAAAAGTAAATTCAGAATTCCTGTCACCAGAACCTCTATGAACACTACAGTGCCTAGTGGTTCCAGCCACGCTAGGAAGTGTTTCTTCCTTCTAGTTTTCGGATAACATCTAAAATGATTGATAACCAGTCACTACTATCTCAGGATCATGTATCACTCAGCTATGCACACTGAAAACTTCCGTTCAGATCCCAGCATGGATTTGCAAGATTCTGAATCTTATGGTGATTTATGGTGAGTTTCCCACATAACCACAAGTTAGAGCAATCTCTGTTCATGTGCAATCAATGATTCTGTAAACCTTGTTTTCAGAGGCTCTTTACAACTCATCCATACTTAACCCCTCATTTCCTATTACAGTGCTCTTCCTAATTTGCAAAGCTGAATGTAAACCTGCTGTAATGGTGCGTGTTATCTCAACGTTCTGAAAATTAGCCAGATAAACACAGCCAAATCCTAGTTGCATTTGAAAGTATACCAAGCACCACTATTTTGATTAAAACCATAAAAATATCAAACACTACGCTAAGTTCTGAGCAGTTTGTTCAGCTGAGCATTTTTCAGATCACATGGCAGTCCCACAAGCATCTAAAGCAAACAAACAGAATAAAGGTCCAGCATTAAAAAAAGGAAGAAAAAATCGTATCTGCAATCCCATTCTCTAACCTTGCAACTGGAGCTAGAAGAAAACCCGTTAAGTGCCTTGGGTTTTCTGCTCATTGGGTGGAGCTGACAAACACCAATTGCATGACAGCACCTGCTTAAAAGAAGCCCAATGGGCAAAAGAAAATTAAAAGAAGTAAGGGAGTAACTATTCCCCTCTCAGTAGTAGATATATAAATAGTAGTGTTAGCTGTAACATTGGAGTTGTCTAGGTTACTGCTTTGACCTGGTTCTTTCATTGGAACAGGTTTAGTCAGATGAGGTGACATTCCCTACAGGAGGAAGGAAGCTTCCTGATGCGTAGCAGGGTGCGTAGAGTCCTGTTTTGAACCTTGCAATGCCTCCTCTGCTAGCGGGTTGTTCTCAATACAGCTCTGGATGAAGCACTTAACATTACAGAAAGGAAAAAAAGAAGTGGAGGTTAAACAAGACACTAACAAAACAGTTCTCTAAGCAACCCGTATAGTACTGTTGGTAGGTAAATTGCTGGCCACTGAAGTTAACAATTTTTTTATTCCTCCATCTTCCTTTTCTAGATCCCCCCTACTCCCAAAGAACAGCTGAGCATGACTGAGCCTGAGGCTGCTTTAAACAAAATCATTCTCCACTTCTGAACTGTTGAAATCAAAATAGTCTGGCACGTTAGATGTGACAATCCACAGCTTTTATTTCTGTGAAGTAGGAGGTGTATTTCTAACATCAAGCAAGCATATTTTACTGCCAATACTCTGAAAATGTAGTTGCTCCATTTAGCATGTGGCTGCTGCAAGAGGGGCTGGAGGCTCCGATATACGAGGAGTCCCATGACAGAAGAAAGGGATCACAGAATGGCTGGCAAAGAGCAGGGGTAGAGCCTTGGGGAAAATGGTCAGGAAGAGGGAGAGAGACCATGCACTCCTGCAGTGCTTTTTCCACTATGATGGATGAGCTTGTATATAGTGCTTTATTGAGCCTGGTGCAAGCCTTGGCACTGCCACTCTGCTAATGAAAGCGTAGGCCTCAGTGTTGAGCACTTTGCATGCCTTTGTTTTCAAAACCAGTGTACCTCGGGCACCACAGCCTCTTCAGATTACTCTTCTTTCAGCTTTTCCTTACATTCAGGTCCTTCCTACATCGGAAAGTAGACATGGAGATAGTGAAGATCTGAAAGAATGACTGAATGTTTGCTGCACTTTTAATTCTGGGACAATTAGACAACCCGTCCTCTCCCTGTTAAGAATAAGAGGGAGGATACAAGTGTTAGAAACTCAGGAAGAAGAGAGCTTATGTAAGTAACTTATTGAGCTTAGCCTGTCTGCAGAACCAAAGGACTTTCTATTAGAGGGTCCTCATCCCTTCCGCGATTAAAGCTGGCAGAGCTGGCCTCACTGTGCTGCCTTCAAAAGGCTGAATGATGAGTAACGTAAAGTTTTGTTTGAGCCACTTGCTGCTGGCTCCCTCTCATGAGGAAAGAAGCAGCAGCTACACAAAGGACCTTACTGCAAGCAAGCTCTGGGGCCTGAAATGGCATTCAAATGACCTGAAGCTGAATATCTAATTCAGCAGAAAATTTGCCACAGTCCAGAATGTTCATTAAGAACAAAATAACTATGTATACCAGCAATTCCTTCCTCACAGAGTTTAAAAAAAAAGATTTTTAATTCTGTAACCATAAAGCCCTGTAAGTCAGAACAACATCTGAAGACTAGCAGAATAAAAAGAGCTAGCAGGTACACATTAGAAACACAGCATGTGATAGAAATATGAGCACATGTAGCACATTGTCCTTAGTCTTCGTCAACCTAGAAGTATTCACTTTCCAGGCACCACCCTGAGAACAGTTGATTCCCTAACTGGTCATGGAGTTCCAGTCTTTCGCCATGCAAAAGCAGTTGCAGACATCAGTTATTGTAGGCTGCTGCACCCTGCACTTACAGTTTTGGGTTTACTAAATTTTAAAGTTGTTGCTGCAAATGCTACCAGCCTTTCAGCATTCTCAGTGTGTGTTCTAACAGTTCTCTGTTTTTTAGAGCGTTATTGAAGGTCCTCTATGGCTTCATGTTGTCAGACACTTTATATAGTCATTAAAAGGAAGATCCTTAGCACATCACTTAGAAGTCCTGCTCTCTTCATTGACAAAATAGGAGACATAACATTCCTACCTTAGATACCAAAGTCTTGAAACCCCTCAGCCACTTTCTGAATTATGATTGTACTTGAGGCTGACATATGCGCTGCACTGCTTGCTCACCCTTTTAAACGCGGGGTATCTGAAAAATAATAGAATGAAATATTAAGCAGCAGTTGAGCGGTGGCTTTCAGGGTCACCATTCTGGATATATCTACATTCCCCCTAAGTCCCATTTAGGCTCTGAAATCCTTTGTTGTAGATGGTTCTTGGTCTTTCACAGCTGTGCCTGTTATTTCTCACCATGTAAAATGTGTATAAAAGTACCCTTATACCTCTAGGGTTCTGTAAAATTGAACACACAGAAACTGCAAAGACTGTACTAACAGAGCCATCCAAGTGTCTAGGAAGTAGAAAGGCAGTATGGCTTTTGAGTAACCAAAAGTGGAAAATATAGCTTGTACTCTTGTGATTCTGCTTTTTGAGGTTCATGCCTTTATGTTATTAAAAAAAAATTGAAAATATGACCTGACTAGGATGCAGACAAGTCTGAACCCTGATTTAAATTTAAAAACTTTTGCTGACATAGATATCTTGGTTAGGATTGCAAAAAAACCCAATTGTAATAATTTAACATGGCTGTTACAAAAAATGGTACTGAAATTGTAATTTTACCTGAGGCAAAAAAAAGCTGCTTTATCAGCACACACAGTTTTGCTGAGTACTGATAAATGGCAAGGATAGTATCACAGGATATGGCTGTGCTGTGGTATCTTCAGCAGCTTTTAGGCTAACCTAGCCAAACTTGTGCTGAAACAGAGGAGTGCTTACACAGGTTACTAACATCATCTGAATGTGACTGCAGTAACTATCAGCTGTAGGACAGTATGTAACATTATGGACAGAAAGGGGTAATAAAGATTTATACGTATTGATGTGGACTTTGTGTGCTAACTGACCTGAGGGCCAAAGAATGCTCCTTGACCTATTTTATTTGATAGTATATATAACCAATTTATAAGCTGCTTTATGTTTTCAGATAGAAAACTTTGATTAAAAAAAAAAAGTGAATGTTTTTCTGCACAAGCAGTGAGTTGAGCTGGACCGCTTCTTGCAAGGGGGTTGAGAGGTGGCTACTAGCAGAAGGCGGCTTCTCCTTTAGAGACAATGCACTACTAGATTGCAGCCTTAAATTGCTCCTGTTAAGCACACAGAAAGATACTTGAAAGTAATTGCAGGATGATGGATTCCACCCTGGAAACCAGGCACCTTGTGCACATTGTCTGGTCAGATAGATAGCAAGTTGCAACGGCACAAAAGACGCTAAAAGGCAGACTGCATCTAACTTTCAAGAGATGTACCTCTGATTTATGAAAAAGTCTAAATCCTATTTAAGGTTAGTAGGAATGATAACCCACTTGCATTCCAGCTACAGTCAAATACCGGTTTTTTTTTTTTAATCTGAAACCATAGAAGTCATTGCGCAAATCATTCATCAGAATGACAAGCCTGGAGTGGAAGCTGAACAATCTGGTCTGAAGCCAGGAGGGTTGGGAGTTGTCTGGAGGTAGCTCCATACATCTGAGAGGAAGAGATAAAAAGCAGCAGGGAGGGAGACAGATTATGGAAGTTTCTAAATGAAATATTTGGCTTGTGACAGCAGGGGCTATAGAGGACAACAGGCCCTCCTGTCCATAAAAGCAACAAACGCATACGATTGTGTATGTGTTATGTGTGTGCGTGTGGGTGAACGTTGTCTGTTGGAGGCCTGAAACTCTGAGCATGGAAACTATCTCGTGTTTCTTGCTGTGTTCAGAAAAAAAGGGGGGTTATGTATATTGCTTGAAAGGAACAGGAGTCAAATGAGCAAGATTTCTTGAGAAGAGTCGTTGAAGCCATCATCTGGTTCTCCCAGTGGAAACAACCTGCAAAATCAGAAATACTGGCAAAAACTCTAGCATTAAACCAAACATTGCTGCCATTCAACTCCCAGTCTAAAGGAGCAATAAAGAAAATAGAAGTATGATCCTCTCTGGCAAACACAAGTAATTAATTAATAAAATGCTAAATTGTAAAAGTATTAAGGGTTAAACTTTTCAGAGTTTAACTATTATTATGAAACAAGGAACACACTTTCACAGTTTTTCTATTTTTCATAATAGCTTTTACTTACACACTTGCTTATTATACTTTAGTCTTTTACTCTTTATTTTCAACTTATGCGCTGCAACTACAAAAAAGAACCTTATTCATTTATGCCTCAGAAAGACAGAACACATCTGAAAAAAATTATTTAATTTTAGCAAAAGGTGTAACTACTGTTTTAAAAATTTCAGTGTTACTTTCCACTCCATTTTCTAATCAGTGTTAGGAAGTTATGGAAGAGCCTGAAATACATATGAACCAACAGAAAAAAAAAAAGGAAATGGTCAACATCATTCATTCCTTATACAGAAAAAAAAATTTGTTTTCTTATGTATATCTGCAACAATCTCAACTGTAAAAAGTTCATTTTATGAGAATATCCATGCAGAGTATGCTGCAGTCTGCTAGTGGAGATCACTGGTAGAGAGAGAGAATAGATTCCGAGATTGATGTTCTTCTGTCTCCCGTGTGAACAGGCTCTAGCTCTGCTTCTCTCCCCCGCGCCCAAAGATGAAGTATGATACATCCACAGGGGGTAAGAAAAAGAAGAAAACACCGCATCATTGTCGCAATTAACCAGTACAAGATCACCCATGTTTTCCAAACAGATTAAGGTATTAAAAAACAACAAATAACTTCTTATGCTCTCTCTGATGTCTGAACAAAAGGTAAAAGAGTGCAGGAGCAGCTTGCAGAAATGTAAAAATCTCAATTCTTGGTAGGGTGAGAGGTGAATTTCCCTGTGCTGCAAAGAAGGAACTGCCACTAGATGCCCTGCAGGCATCCTTCCTACAGGCTTGCAAGAGGTTTTACGCTGGGGCAAAGCTGGCCCATGCCACAAACCGTTGAAGAGAGTCTGGCAGTACTTCTGGCAAGAGAAGCTTGGCCTTCAGACAGGCCATCAACAGACATTTCCTCTGGAGTAACTCAGGTATGGAGTTATTTAAAGCCTCCGTCATCAACAGACTGAGAGTCCTGCTACTTATAGGTACAGCAGAGAACCTCATCTCAGGCAGCAGTTAGGTGCTGAGGCCTGGTCCCACAGAAAAGTGCTCAGAGGGTTTTTGTCAATAACTTACTTGAAACAGGTTCTAGCAGTTTTGTGCACATGGAATTTATCATTTGTTATCACTCATCATTATAGCCTTCTGTGGAGAATTAGATTTCTTAATCCATAT
Organism: Calonectris borealis; assembly: GCF_964195595.1. Taxonomy (NCBI): domain Eukaryota; kingdom Metazoa; phylum Chordata; class Aves; order Procellariiformes; family Procellariidae; genus Calonectris; species Calonectris borealis. The sequence continues at coordinate 45,356,933 of NC_134314.1, read as the reverse complement.
TAGAAAAACATGAGTCACCCTGACAAACTGTTTATTGACTAAAGAAATCTTGACCATTTTCAGCATTAATTTTCTAGCCAGAAAGTATGTTAACTGCTATACAGTTCCTGAACTGATGCTCGAGAACACTGTTTGTGCATTATATTATGTATATAGGAAAGTGTGGTAGCTTCATCTTGATCCCAAAGACATCTAAAGAAAGAACTCTGCCTTCAAGGAGTCTCAGTAAGTCTGCGTTATAACACTGGAGCTTTGAAGCTTAATCATGTCCTTATTATACAATCTAAAAATGAACTTTTAGTACATAGAGGTAGTACTTCTTTAAATATTTTGGGACCTCTTTAATGGTCTATTTTAGTAGCCCCCAGAGCAACCTGACACTTACATATTTAGACACTGTTTCTCTATATATAATTAGTAAATGTGATTGTTCAAAATTCATCTGTGTCCCACATGCTGCCCCCAGATTTTTGATGCTGTGGAAAGAAGAGAGACACAAAAGGGCTCTCTAACTTCAGTAATGATTTCCAGTTGAACTCTAATACTGGTAGTCATGCATTGGTATCTTGAAATATTTTCTTGTTTCCCTTATCCATTCTCTACCAGCACAATTTGTATATGTAAGCTCTCTGGGAAATGGTGATACCTACACATGAAAATTAAAAGGCTCAGAAGACCTGTATTAAGAGTATAATTCATTTTCTGTATTACTGTTCATAAAGTATACTATTTAGGAATAATGCAAAATTAACTAAAACAATACAGCATTATTTATCTTAACTATATCGTCCTCTGTGAACTAATCCAACCCCAGATATTCTTTACATACATTAATGGGTACTACTGCATTAGTGTAGACCAAATGCTTTGTAGTGGACATTACTCCTGTTACAACAGACATTTTTCTGCAATGTGTTGCAATAACCCATACTGGTTTATTCCTAAATCAAATAAAACATCAACTTTTATGGTAAATGAAGCAAGTAGAGAATAAGCCTGTTTCCTCTCATCAGCAATATTCATAAGTGTTGTCTAAAACAGTGTCTTTAACAATGGCTGCCACAAGATATTTCAGAGTAAGATGTGGAACAAAGTAACAAACAAAATCCATGTAGTAGATAACAGTAGATAGTTATGAAAATCTTCCCTCAGGAATTTCCTTCCTGACCCTCACTGGATCACACCCCAAACCTGAGAATTTTTGATCCATTTTAAATGTAGATTTTTGTCTAGAGCCTTGGATTCTTTCCTGTTATTTTCATTTCTGTTTATCCTGTTCTGTATAAATGTTACTGAAGTCAATGGGACTTTATGTCTTATATGTTTTAAGGTCAGCCCCTAAAGAGTTACTATTTAAAATATAGAAAAAAATGAATGCAATCACAAATTTAAGAAAAGCTTGAGTTTGAATCAGCAAGACTTGACTATTGCAACTCTACTGGTGACTGCATATCCTAGGAAAATTAGACTATGGTTTGTCATTTGTTTCTTGGACTAAATGCTAAACAAATATGATGCATTTCTCAAATGGTGCTCTGTAGTTTATCTTTTGGTAATACAATGTTACACATTCTGCTTTACTTTAAGGCTTTTACTTAAAGGTTGTAGGTTGTAACCCTATGGTCACATTTTGCTCTGCAGTCTGGTAGCTTCCCCTAATAGAAGCCTCTTCTACCATTAGTATAGATGCATTTGCTTGTTGGAAAGGAGAGGACTCCTTTGTGGTGCTTAGGGACATGGTTTAGTGGGCATGGTGGTGTTGGGTTGACAGTGATCTTAGAGGTCTTTTCCAACCTTAATGATTCTGTGATTCTATGATTCTGTGACTCAAAATTGGTAGAAATGGCTTGCGGAAGCAGCCAGGAAAGATGTGTAATCTCAGTACGGTATTCCTTGAAGCTTTGCAAAACATCCTTTGTGTGTGCCAGGTAGATTTTTAGCTACTGTAGATCTAGAAAAATACAGGTATAGGACAGGGACTCAAATGCTACTTACCCAGCATAACACTGATTAGGCCACTGAGCTATTAAATTGTGCTGTAACTTCTCCAGCTTCTTAGGACTTATTTTACCCATATATATAAAATGGTTTTAGAAGTGTTCATTGAGGTTATTTTGGCTTTCCTGTTCTGCACAAAATTTGGCTTCCCATAGGTAAATAAAACAGATTTTTCATGTAAACTGTGCTCGCAAATACACAATTTGCAAATTGTAGAAGGCTGCAATTAAAGTGTAAATGGAATAAATGAAACTGGTTCTGCAACTACTTATAGAAGCATGGAAATTCAATCCCATGATACATCAAGTCACAGATAATAGAACTAAGTTAGAAAGTTCTGTATACAAAATGCATCACCCCCATATAAATATTTATGCATGATCACAAATTAAAAACATGTAGAGAAGATATAAATAGCCTTTTGGGAGGGAAAAATGTATTACATTATAGTAGAATAGCATCTTACCCACACATATAAGTTCTATATTTTTATGTGTTATATTTCATGAAAGAAACAGATAATGACTATTCCAGCAGATAGCTAGTGAATGGATTCAGAATATTAGCTATCATCTCCTGTACCATCAGATTGCTACTGGAGTGGCAGTGCAGCAAAATCATGGCTACTGTTACTGCCTAGAGCCAGCCCTCCCTAAATTGCAGCTGTGCTCCCATGGCCATTCTTTGCAGTACAGCAGATTGCATGACATGAAACATTTTTAGTCCTCTTGTTTTTTACAGCCTATGCTTACAAGAACAAAAATAAAGCTCTCTTTCCCCAAAAAAATTTCAGTCTCCCTTAGATCATAAGAAAGTAATAGAATTTCATATAATTCACCAGATACAAATATCTATACTAAAAAAAATGCTTAACTTTTTTCTTAAGTCTTCTGAAAGTTCCTACCAAGGTGTTTTTAAAATCTGGACACATTTGAAAAAAATAAAATTACATTCACTGGTGGCTATTTTGACTTACTGTAATAAGTTCAAATTAGAATTAAACTAATATATTGTTAATAATAAATGTTATTTACAGATATTACTGATAACACATTCTTCCATTTTTTAGGGATAGATCATGACTTTCCTGGAAAAAAAGAAAACGCTAAGAACTTCCTGGCCTGTTAGTTGCAATTTCCATGGTCTGAGAAAACGTCAGTGACAGAGCTGGGAGTAGACCCTTTTCTGCCTAGACCACGTTGTTACTAAGCCTTCAGTGATATTCCAGACACTAAAAAGTTGCTCTCTTTCCACAAAAAGAACATGTAAGTAACTTTCACAGAAAATAATTAAGTTAGGGATTTTAAACAGTAATTTTTTTGCAAAAAAACTAAGAGGCATTTGTCTCAACAGGACCGTTCTGGTTTGTGTTGACTTTTTTTTTTCTTTTAATGTGCTTATGGTTTAAGTCAGTTGCATATCCTGGGTTTTCACTTGTTACTTTCTCAGTAGATCTTTATATGTATAACACAAACTTAGTCAGAAAAAGATACTGATTGATACAGAGTAAATACGTCAAACACAATGTAAAGAAACATGTTGACATAGTGTAAAAAAAAAAATATTAGAGGAAGAACAGGATGCCCACAAACTTTTATCTATGGTCTAATTTCAAGTTAATTATTGGTGTATTTGGGTTCGGGGAGAGGTGGGAAATTCAGAAAGAAAAAGATGATAGCACATGCAGCCTTATGTCAAAAAACCAATGGGTCTTGTATTTGCTGTGTAAGAATGAAACTTCCTCAAAGAGGTGAAGTGGGATTATTATGTTGACTCTTGTTTACAGATGCACTAAGCTAATTTCCACCAATGTTTCCGAATTTGGAGATTAAATCAGACCTTTACTGAAGACTAGATTACACATCATATTGAGAATTGTCTTCAAAGATTTGTTTGAGAAATCCCTGTTAGGAGCAATAAGTAGAGGGATTCCATTTTTGTATGTTGCTTTTAGCATTGCGGATGGCAGTGTTGGAATAAATAAAATAGGAAATAGTATGCTTCAATATGCAGGTGGAAGTGGGTTACTATCTTAAATTGAGGATCCCAGTGTGGAAGGAGTGATTGGATTCCTTCTTCCCTGTTTTCAGGGAAGCATTCAGTCAGACTTGAGAGAGATTTCAGCATGACATGATTTAAATTGGAAAATTTCAAAATAAACTGATAAAGCTAAATAAAATTCGCAAACACACAGAAACGGAACTCTTGTCACTTTAAAGCAGCTTCTTTAGAAAAACCTTTTAATAGTTATGGAAGTGTAGTCCTTCTTAGGGCAAAATCAGCCCAGATCTGATCAGACCTGAGTTGAACAATTAAGTTACTTCACAGCCTGCTTTGGTCTATAGTTTGTTCAGTTTTCTGGAATAATCTTAGGTTAAAAAATAAAAGTTCCTCTTTCCCTCCTTGTGCCTTTAATACACACTGATCAGACCTCATGATCACTAATTTTTTTTGTGATAAAAAACATTAGAGAGATACAATTTAAGAAGCTTTATCAGTATGCTTCATAAAGATCAGCCTAAGAATACGTATTTCCAAGCTACACTCAGGTGGTGCTGCAATTCAGAAATCCTGGATTTCATGATTTTCAGCTGTCAGAATGTGCACTTTTATTTGCCAAGCAGAATGTAAGTAAAATTTCAGATCATCAAATAACAAACACTGTAGAAAGCAGGGGTTTCCACATGCATCCCTTTTTTGTTACGCTGGAAAGAAGTCATCTTAGTCATCTCAGATGGGTGTGTCACCCGATGCACTTCAGTCACCTCGGTCCCCTAGGTGAGGCTTACTGGTCATTCAGTCACGTAATTTACCTCAGTGCACACTTTGGTCACCTCCCCAGACGGTAATAAAGTGCAGGGTAAACTCCATAGAACTGGTGGAAGTTGTACTAAACCTGCTGTTTCCAAACAAATGCTTTGGTCTTTGGACATCTTTATTTGTATTTGTGAGAGTAAATTAATTGTTTAAATTCAATCAACACTTTTAAAAGCAGAATCAGTATTCACTGAAATTGTTTTGTAGGTACTGATTTACAACAGACACAAATACAAAGAGAAGACAGTATTATTTCATACACTATAAAGCCAAGGCAACTCACCATGTGGATGGGATGCCTCAAGCAAAAAAAACCTAAACAGAGTAAGTTTTATGATATCAAAGCATCTAAAGAAAATGACTGTTTTCTTTAAGGGCAATTCTTCACGGGAGGTCTCTGCTGGGTGTGGAAAACCTTACTGGAGAATAGGAAATTATCTGGGCTTGCTCAGGAAGTTGAATAACAAGGACCCCAATGAACAGGTACAAAGGGCTAAAGTTACATCAATGTAGTATGTATTTAATCCAGCAAAATGGTTGTGGTCACTGCATTTATCAATATGCAACTTGCATTTGTACAATGCTCTCTGCAGCAATTTATCATCATAATATAGACCCTCTAATATAGCTAACATAATTCTTACTTTTCAAGTGGATAAATGTTCACTCACATTTTTTCAGGCCCAAAGGGAAGGTGTTTGTCTTGGGTGATTCTCGTGCGTCAGCAAAGCCAGCCCAAGATGAGCCACCTCTCCATTCCACCCAGTTTCTTCTCACCGCTGGTTCACCTCCTCCTCATTGGAGCCGGTACAGAAGTCGTTTCTGTGACTGCTGGAGTGAAACGATCTGGGTGCAAAGTGCAACCTCTCACAAACGAACAAACCGACCAACCAACCTGGCAGCAATACCAGTTCAAGGTATTCATACTCCTCCTATCATATGCCTTTTGTTTCTCCTCCTGTGTTTCTGGCAGCTTTTTGTGGGACCAGTCAAACCATCAGTAACTGATATGGCTTGGAAAAGTTACAGGACTTCTTTTCTTTATTAAATCAGCCCAGGTATCTGATGTTGTTTGCTCTGAAGAGTTCCTACACCCTTGCTCTGACAAGAGGGATGAACTGAAGCCAGGGTTACAGGAAAGAATGAGGGTGTCAGTTCTCTCAACTAGTATTGCCACTGAGAAAAGAGCATGAGGAACTGAACCTTATGGGTAAAAATGAAGCAAAAATGCACATGTAATTGCTATAATTAATTAATTCCAGTACCAGGCTGCCTCGTTCTCAAATATGCTGGCTCCTACTATGCATTTCCAAGTCAAAGTAACCTGCTAATTGAGATATAAAAATCAGATGAGAAAATTATGGAAGATGACGTCAGGTATACCAAGCCACAGTCAATGAGGAGAATTTAAATGTAATGTCTTTGAAATTAATGTTATCTGACAAGGAGCTAGTGACAAGGAGCTAGTGATTTGTCTGAGCTGGTGTGTGAGCCTGTAAACATGAGCTTGCTGCATTCTCCATAAACTTCATCCATGTAAGGACTTGACAAAAACTCCTTTAAATAAAGCACTGCAGCCACCTAGCCTTAAAAAGATGCAAGTGTTCAGTATCACTTTGATCACAGCCTGGAATTAAGCAAAAGCCTTCCATGTATTTGTAGATACTTCAGGAGCCAGTAAAAGACAGATCAGTTGAAGCCGTAACACGGAAACAAACTGAGTTAAGTAACAGAACCAGAAATTATGGAAAGGCCACAGTGATCTAAATGTCCATCTTTCTTGAGTTCGTCTTTACAAAGTTGCAGGACAGTCATTTTTGCTTGGCTCATAATCAATTCTTGCTAATGCTATGTTCTCTGGTTCTGCCTAACGCTGATGAGATAAGGAACAAATGGATCAATGCTCTCATTGTATTTACTGGGAATCCAGTAATAAGGACAGAGGACTCCATTCCCTGAATCCTAATTATACATGAATTTGCTAGAGTATCCCTTTAGGCTGCCATAAATTATGAATAAACAGCAACAAAAAGTATGAGAAGGGGAAAACAGTGTCAGTGGTAAAAAATGTGGACAGAATCAAACATAAACCTGTGCCGCTGCTGTATAAGGGCACTTCTAATTTTCCTCTGCTGTCAACCTCTGGGTTGTTCCCAGACCGTAAATCACGTAGCAAACCTCACCTGCCTCCTCTCAAAAATTCTCGAGTTGGGCACCCATTACTGAAAAAAGACTCTTATTTCACTGAGATTACCTGCCCATCTGGACTAATACTCCTGGTTCCTGCTTTTCTGAATAGTAGAGACAGCAGAGAAATCTTAGTAGTACCTCACAGCAAAGCAAGTTAACGCCAGGCATTCCTATTCTCCCTTCTCTAAAGGGAATTTTCAATAGATCAATCAGACTTTTGATGCTGGTTAACTACCAAAATTAGTTTTTGATTTTCCATTCAGCTACAGAACTAGCTGAGAATGAAAAATGAAGAACACATAACATAAAACCAAAACTGGGATGAAAAACTGAAACAAAAGATTCAAAGAATGGTCACAAATGTACTTTTTATTTTCCAGGTGCACAGTAGTTTTAGAAATTTCTCTCTTAAAGGTGTGAAAGGAGTAAAAGGAGATCTAGTGTGGCAGCCTATGGCACACGTATATTGTGCGAGTTACAGTATTTTTCTCTGATGTGTTTGATGCTGTCTGCTGTTGAGAACAGGTTGCTGGTATACACAAACTCAGTTGGATAGTCTGTGTTCTTCTCATGGGCTGTTTTGTTACAGAGCTACTTGAGAACTGATTTATTTCTTTTGTTATTTTTAAATTCCCTGGAAAAAATTCGGGCTCCTCGTTCAAGAAAAATGCATCCCATTTGTAACACTGTATAAGCTGAATACACAGTTTTTATGCTTTGAGGAACTGCACGTTCATTTTTAATAATCACACTTGCAGATACTCTACGTGGGAAAAAAAAATCCAAGCTCTTAATTACTGATATTTAATATCAACATAGTCACATTGGTAAAATACCAAATATATAAAAAAAAAGTTTTTTTAATCTCAGTTCTACTGCTTGCTACAGTCTAAGCAAGATCCTTCAGAATAAAAATCTTGTACTTCTGATGCTTCCTTATACATAAAAAGAACAGCCTTGTGCCATCCTCAGTGATAGGAAGTGACAGGCAGAGCATGACATCACTCTTTATTTTTAACTGACTGCCTTCTGGTGAATTTATTTTGCTGACAGTAAATATTACAGCAGTGTTAGTCACATTCAGGCTTTATGGAGACAGAAGCCCTGTGCTAAGTTTGATCCCAGAAGCCAGCAGTTCTTAGCTTTTGAAGGGAGAACCTTTATTTCCAAATTTGGCACAACGGCTTGCATCCACAGACAGATTAATAAGAATATGTCTCAGAGAAATGCTAAAGTACACATCAAAGGTCTACAACCACCAAAGGCATCCATGTGAATTTTACCATTACACCTGCACCAGACAGGCTAACCACATACAAAAATATCAAATCCTGTACTCAAGAACATGGGTTTAGTCAGCAAGTAATTGACTTGTGTTTCTATCGTTCTCCTACAGAGTCTTTAAAATGAAGAAGTGAAGAAACTGGACCTTCAGGATTCCCCAGGAGAGCCGAGATTCAGAACAGACCATGCTTATGCTACCTTGTCTCCATTGCCTTTGTAAATCTAGTTGGCTTTCCTCATCCACCAGCTTGTCTTTTGGCTTCCCTCTAAAGAAAACTGTCATTCATTATGCAGTATTCAAGCACACTGTAGCTTTAATGACTATCACATCGTCATTGTTATTTCTAAATAATGCTACTAGTAGAAGACCAAGTTGTGAAAACCCAAGTTTTGCATACCCACAGCAATAACCATTACTAGATGGATGCAAGAGCAGAAAATACGTGTTTTCCTCCTAAAAAAGAACAGAGTAAGAAGTTGGGTCTTGTCTCTGCCCTTCATTAACACTCCTGCTCCAAATCACTTTATTCAGGCAACTATTACCATGCATTAAGAGTCTGCAAACAGCATAAACACTCCTTAAAAACATAAAGCAAAACTTTTGGCTAATTCAGACAGCAGGTGGAATTAATGAGCCACTAATAACCTCCTTTGGTAAGACACCCTATGAGTCTTGGTTGACCCCGCAATCGTGTGGCCGAGCATCAGGCTCTATTGCTTCTTGCCACAGGCTAATAGTCCTTAGTGTTGCTCTTTCTGCCTTCCTTTCTCTCAAAGGATTTTACATCTCTTCATGCTTATGTTTTTCTTCCTGGATCTTTAAACTGCTGATTCCATCTCAACAATTCTACCTCTGTCTACAATTTTACCTTTCTTACCTTGCATGGCTCAAGACTAAGTACTTTCTCACAACTCTTTCTCACAGTTTAGCAATTTTTGCAGAAGCCAGAAGGAAGGTTCTTTGGTTGGGCTGAAAGAGAGTGGCTGCACCCTGATAACATTGTGTAGCCCACAAATTCTGAAGAGTATTGGGGAATTGTCCAGATTTTCATGTGGAGAATGTCTTCTAGATGACATGTGCTTATAAAATTCATTTTCTGCCACTGAATAAACCAGTGAGGTGCCTATAAGGAAATGCTATACACGTTAACGAGAGTAAGAGGCACAACATCCCTAAATACTTCCATGTTACCATGATCCAAGTAAAAAACCTGAAGAGATTTAAGAAGCGGGCCAGACGCGTTACACGCGCCGCGAGGCCCTCTCGCCCTTACCGTCGGCCCCCTCGGTGCGGGTACGAGCCGAACCGCAGCGCTGCGCCGCAGGCGCCTGCCTGATCCCCGTTCCCGCCGCCCGGACTCCCACCAACCCCCACCGAGCCTAACCCCACTGATAAATCGAGCGGCGACTGTTACGACATGACGCATCGGGGGGGCTCATCGGCCAGCCGGCAACCGCCGCGCCTGCCGCTGCGGCTGAAAGGGAAACCCCGGCCCGGCCCGCCGCCTCCAGGGCATTCCCCGACGGGACTCGCCCGGCGCTGGCTCCCACCGGCGCGGGGGGACGCTCCCCGGGGGCTCCGGTCACCCACGCGTTTAGAAAACCCACGGCAAGACCAACCCGCCGCCCCGCACCGCCGCGGCGGGCGGTGGGGCCCGGGGCGGACCGGCGTCCGCGGCAGCGCCGAGGGCGAGGAGGAAACTCCGCCGGGGCGCTGTGAAATGCGAAAGGGAACCCTCCCGCCTCCGGTGCCGTGTGTTTGTTTCGGGGTTTTTGGTTGGCTGTTTTTTTTTTGCCCGCCACCGCGCAGCTCCTCAGCCCTTTCCTCGCGGCCAGGCCTGTGCGCATGCGCCGCCGGTCCGCGCAGGCGCGGGGCGGCAGTGGCGGCAGTGGCGATGGGCGGGCGGCTGGCCCGCGTGTTCCGGACTTTCAACGTGGAGAGCCGGGCCCGCCGCGAGATCAGCAAGGAGAAGCCCACGCCCGCGCCGCGGCACCCCACTTCTCGGCTGGGCGAGCTGGCCGGTGGGTGCCGGCCTCGCCAGGCCGCGGGGCGACGCCGGAGGGGGGCGGCGTCTGTGGGCCCGGCGTGGGGCCGAGCTACGGGAGGGGGAAAGCGGGTGCCGGGGGCGCGGAGCGGCGGCGAGCGGTGGGGCCGCGGCGGCCTCCGGGGCGGCGCGGGGCCGGTGACATTGAGAACGGGGCGGCTGGGCGCGCGGGGCATGCTGGGAGCCGTAGTCGGCGGCGGTTGCTAGGGGCGGTTGCGAGGGGCGGCCGGGGCGCTGTGGAGGCGGCCGGCGGGCTCCTGGGGCTGGGTCTCTTGTGCCGAATCGGAGTCGGTCCCCGCACAGCGGCGGCAGCCGCCGGTCTGCTCCGCGGGCCGCTGCGGAGCCGAGAGCGAGCGTGCCGCCAGCGGGGGCTTTGCACCGCACCGCTTGGCCTGGGCAGGCGCGGCGGCGGCGCCGTGTGAGGCGGTGTCGTGCACGCTAGAGCTGACGGAAAAATGAAACCTCCCCGAGAAGCACCGTGCGTCCGGGGACTCGTGCCGGTCCTCCGGGGAAGCGATTCAGCTGGCAGAACTAACAAAAAGGAAACAACTAACAAAAAGGAAACAACTAACAAAAAGGAAACAATTTGACTCAGAGCTGCCTTTTCTCTTTCTTTTCCCCCTTCCCTTCTTCTCCCCGCTGGCTTTAGACCACCCAGAGATACAGGAGGAAATCTACAGGAAGGACGATAGACTCCTCACCTTGTTGAAAGATGTTTATGTCGAATCCAGAGATCCACCTGTGCGGGTGAGCATGTCTCTCTGTAGGAGGCATACCAGCATCAGCTTTGTGGTTTTCAAACGCAGCACAAATTCTGCATAAAGAAAAATACTCTGTTAGTGCCTAAAAACTACCTTTTTATAGATAAAAGTGATGCTTTCGTTACTCTCGTATACATCTGTAGCACTGACTGTGTTTGACCCTGGGTCTTGAACATGTGACAGATTGTGATTATACAACCTCTTAAATGCTTACGCAGTCTTCCTTTTTAACATCACGTTGATCCTACTTTGTTTTTCACCTAAATTCCCACTGCTGCTTCCTCTAAGGCAGGAGGACAGTTAGCCATTCTTCTCGTAGAGTTGTTAGAAGAAAAGAGATTGGGACTACTATGGAGCATGGATGTGGTAGAGGACAAAGACATTAACATTTTAGTGGAGTCTTTAACTACTGATGTTAATGTCGTACTGTGCAGAGACTTTTCCTTATGCGGCTGAGGAAGTGCCTTAGTTAGGGATTTTTTCTGCATAACCTTCTGGATTGTTTGGTGATCAGTTTCCTCATTGCCAATGGCTGCAGTCTTTGGAAAGCAAAGCATACCCCTTCCAGTAAAATGCAGACTGCTGTTCAGTCTCCTCTTTTCCACCATGTTACTTTATGGCTTGTGCATTTTACCTGTTGCATTATTGAACTACTTTATTCTAGCTGCTTTATTCAGTAATAAAAGTTTTATAATCATCTAGCAAAATTCCTAAGCCTCTCCAAGTTGCCACTTTCATAGTACCTTGTATTCAAGACTAATAGTATTTAAAAATGCAAATGGATTTCTGCAGTCTCTCCCTGAAGTTTCCAAGTAATCTCTGTCCTTAATTTTCATAATAGAGGTTAGGACTCTAATCTTGAAGTGCTGAAGGTCTGATTTCATTATCTTTCGATAATCATTTGTAAGCCTGTCAAGAGAGATTTTAGAAAAAGCCAAAAATGGAGCAAATCTTAGTGCTTCATTCCATGTCTACTCTGAGGTTACTGCCATGTAAGACTCGCTCTTGTGGTGTGTCTACTTGCTGTTGTTAGGAAGTGCATGATTAATGTGTTAGCACGGAGGCTTGTGGGCAAAATTTCATCCAAAAGCTTCCTTCCTTTCCTGATGTTATTCTGAATACTTTGTGCATTGTGTATTTATACATAACTATATGTATATTTGGTATGTCTGTCTGTGGTAAGTGGAAAAGCACCAACTCTAAGTCCTGAAGTGGCACTCCACCCAGAGACAGATCATTTTATTAAGACTTGAAAAATTGTTCATTATGTGAGCACAGTTTTAGCACAAATTAAAAGGAAGAAATGGAGAACTGGTAGCATCATCAGACATTCTCCATAGTTCAGAAACAGACACGCAGTTGTAGATGCTGTAGCACCCACATCAGTTTTCTCATCTTGTGAGTTAATACAGAGTGTCTGTGCACTAATAAATGGCTGTGGACTCTGATAACTTTAAAAGTACTTTTTCTTAAATTTAAGAAAGGTTTTCATTGTGTCTTTTTTGCAGTGTCATTCACTGGTTAATAGGGGGAAGGCAGAGCTGGTTTGGAAATGTCTTGGAAATATGAAGGGACTTGGGACAAGAGACTTCATGTGTCTGAGCACTGCAGTAGTCATGGGAATTAAACTCCATATGGTGCTGCAAAATAGTTTATTTTTGTCCAGCAAAGCTTGTTCTCTAGACAGAGCAAAAGAAGGGATATCTTTTAGTTGCAATACTAAAATCTGAAAATTGAAGGAAGGGGGAGAGGGACTATATGAAAAAGATTTCCAGTGGTATCAGGAGGATACCAATTTGCAGTATGATTTTTTTTTTTCCCTTGCCATGAATCAGTACCAAATATTAGGGCTACCAAAATCTGTAGCTTGCCTTGTATGAGGGGCTGCCGAGTCTGTACAACACTTAGAGTTCAGATGGTAGCTTTTCAGAATTTGGGTGGGGATTGACATTGTATGTAGAGTGGTTGTGGAAGAACTGACAATTTTTGTGATATCAAGAAGCAAGGCTGCTAAGCATTATTATTTTTTTTTAATGCTGTGAAAATGGGGAAAGCTAACAGGAAATGCCATATTTAGGAAAACACTTGGCTGCTACAGTATGCATAGTAAACAGAACTGCTGTTAAGCTCTTTTTGTTTTCCTTCCCACAATTAGGTAAAAGATGGAGGTGGTGAACATCTTCCATGTAAACAGGAGGAAAAGAGACTTACAAAACTAGGCCACTTGGGAGATTTAGATGTTAAGAAAGTTCCCAAAGGCAAAATTTCCATTGTGGAGGCTCTGACACTTCTTAATAATCATAAACTTCATCCTCAAATATGGACTGCAGAGAAAATAGCAGTGGAATACAGTCTGGAACTGAAGGAGGTCAACTCTCTTCTGGAATTCTTCATTCCTTTCACTGTGCAGGAATTTCCTAAAGAAACCAAAAAAGCCATAAAGCCAACATAAAAATAATTACCAAAACCTTGTGTGATCTCACTCGTGTCTTAATTTTACTCTTGAGTATATTCAGTGTCTGAAAAGAGTTGATAAGGTGTCATCAACAAGGCTGCTTCCTTATACCAGTAAGATGTATTCAAGCAATTCCAATCAATATTGGATGGCTTCAGTTAAATGCAGTAATTATAGGATACAGTTTGTAAATCAGAATATAACTAATAAGTTGTATGAGAGCATGTTGCACGGTTCTGATTATCCCATTCACACGTTACGAGTTCAGTTAAAACACGCAAGTTCTAGTGAGAACTTGAAGAGATTGCCTTTCTTAGCAGAGACTTCCTGGCCTTCAGCTGAATCAGTGCTCTGTGTGCTCTGTAGTTTCATGTTACAGTGGTCTTTCAAGGGCTTGCTGTCAAGGTGTGTGTATGTACAAACAGCTGTATTTCTTTTGTATAAGAATGGAACAGTATTTATACTTTGTAAAAAAGGTTAACCACAAGATCATTTGGGAAATTCAGCTGTGTCAAACTTAAAATAAAAAGAAAGTGAATAGCAAGAAGGCTTCTTTCTGATGCTGGGACAGTAATGGCTGGTGTGTAGCTCCTCTTCCACTATATTCTGATTTAGCTTAAATATCTGCACCTCCCCAGGTAATGTCTGTCAGTCAGTGAATTTGTAAAGAGTGATGATCTTCTAGCATCAGTCTCTTGCAGCAGTCTATGGCACCTACTGTATGAGAAATAATGGTTCATATTATAATTAATAGGTAGCTATGAAATGCAACTGGATCTACTAATTGGACCCACTAGTAGGTCTTCTGTAAATGTCTGCCTGTCCTGGTACAATAGCCCTTTTTTCCCCGTGGAGGCCTTGTCTGACATACCCAAATGTTGGCTAGATCAGGTCACGTTCACTGACAGTGAGTTCCCGATGTGCTGTTGGGATTGAAGATGAACAGCATCCTTTCCAATTGTTAGCAGAGGATGACACAAACTGTGAGGCGGTAACAGTGGATTGTAACCTTGATACTGTGACTGTTGAGGTCTGTGTAGGTAAGGAAGAAGTTTTGCACCGATGATTAATACTCTAGTGAAAACTTGTTCATGTTTTCCAGATAAGCTGGCAGGGGGATAATCAGCATTGATATTTAAAAATGCATTATAGTTGCCTTCATTCAAAAGAAAAAAAAAACAAAACTTAATTTTATGCAGCGCTAACGTTCCTAGTGCCCATCACCAAAGAAGCTGAATTTATTAAGAGGGTGGAAGTCAGTACCAGACCTACAATGTAACTTTCTTTTTAAGAACTTTTCTGCCAGGTCTAAGATTTCAGACTCTGGTCTGAAATCTTACCAAGAAGATGATCAGCTTTGCTATTTCACAGCAAGATTCTTTCCACTTCTCTCTCTGAGATGGAACAAGGTATTTACGGTACAGTTTGCTACAGTGTATACAAGGTTTTGTTTGATTCATTTCTGAAGTACATAACGCTGTACCTTAGTGGAAGATGACACCTAAGTGCATTGTATAAAAATTCGAAATTGTTAGTCTTTTGCTGTGCGGATTGGGGATAGGCTTGTCATTCTTCCTGTGTTGTAATGGGGACAGAGCTGCACTCTGGAACTAATGCATCTGAGTTACGTACCACATTAAGATTTTTTTGTTTTCCACAAAATACTCTGTTTTACAGAATGTTGTAACAGAAATACTTTATTGTTTGAGTACTGTTCATCCTAATGTAATATTTAAGATGATATTCAGAAAACAGCTGTGGAATGCATTTGGTACAGATACTGTTGTTATTGTTATTGGAGATGCTGTGATTTCCTTCTTTAAAAATGAATCTTTAATTAGGTATTGGAGTTGATTAAAAACTCACTGCAATCGGCACCAGACAACAACTTAACCATGCCCATTGACTAACTTGGTATGTATTTTGGCTTCTTTTGTCTGCCTTTGTGAACTGTCTTGTGATGTGGCTACACCATTACAGTACCCTGTGTCACGTAGAAAGTCCCTAGAGGCATTATGGTATACTACTGCTTTGCTTCACTACACTCTTCAGCAGGCATGTGCTTTGGGGCGTTTGGTGCTCATCATGTTCAATGCTCCAGCCATACCTTAAGGACAAAATCCTGTCCACAAATGAGATGATTGCAAAGCTATCCCTGGTTTCTCTGGAGCCAGGGTCTCGTCCTCAGAATATATTGTCTATGGTGGGGAAGCAGGCAGATCCCACAACACAGAGGTGGGCCAGGGATCCATCTCCCTCGAAGCAGGTGAACTCCCGGTGGCCCAGAAGGCTCCTCTGGAGCAGCTAACTTCCCCAGCACAGCGGGTTCACTTCAGCAAAATTAGACACAATGCAGTTTGCTGTCGGTGCACAGATTCTTCTGTTGGTCACCTGCCCCACCTGCTGGGCAATGTCGAACCAGCATTATGACAGCATTGCTGATGGTAGGGGATCATGTAAAATCTGTACCTTTATCTATCCAAATTATCCATAGTCTGAATGTTTAGCTTTCCCTGTCCCTTAAGACATGGAGTGTTCTACTTGCCCAAAACTCACAAGAAGATCCAGGAGCATGGATATTTTCTTTGGTCTGGTGGGAAAGCCCGTCCCTGATCAAGGACTCTCAACACTACCATCTTGTCCTGTGTAGGCTACCGGCCACAGCCAGCCGCAAGGTCCTTGGCAGCTGTGTGCTTAAGCTATGTTCAAGTGAGTATGTGTTTGAAAATAACGCTGTCTTTAGGGTTGATGTCTGGGACAAGACTAGTCTCACTGTTGCATCTTTTCTAGAACTGCTTATTTCCTTTCTTCCAGTTTCAAGGGACTCCTTACTCACCAGGTATCTTGCCCGCTTGCCAGTTTCTGGTTTTGATGCAATTTCTTATCGGAGGAATAATGGTATTTTCTTTACACTTTTAACTTGGTTTTGTCTGTGTCCCTGTCTGTCTATATCCTTTTCCCATAGGTGTTTGGCTGTCAGCTTAAGGAAAAGGTACTCTTCAAGCAACTGTTTTGAAGAGGTAATTATGGGGAAATTGTGGGAACCTGCAACTCAGTTTTCTGGTACTCGTATGTGCAGAATTTTTCATCTTTCATTGCCATGTATGCAGTGCACCAAATTTAGCTTAGATGTTTTTGGCCACCATATAGAATCATTACATTTGGTAGGGAACAACCTGCCTCAGTCAAACTGCTTTGTTCTTGCCGAATTAATGTAAAATGTGTAGCAAATATAAGCTTTGTAAGCCTGTAAGGGAGTTGTTTCATTTCTAGTGTAAATGACATGCGGTTAACAAACTTCTTTATATGTGGCATTATTATACCAGTTTTCCAAATGTAACTGAATAAAGCCAGGGCTGCCTTGGGCACTGAGGCAGAGTGAGTACACGGGGCAGGCTGAGCCTCATTTGGAAATGAGAGTTACAATCCTGGTGAGACATAAAATTGAGTTTCTTCAGGGGAGTTCCGGCAGGTATATTGGAATTCCTGGCTTGAATTTTTCAAAAAAAATGGCTCTTTAGGGGGAGTTTAGTAGCTCACTTACCCACGTTTTCTGGGACATTGTCCTGTTCCTCTAGCCTTGTTCTATCATTAAGTCTGTTCCCAGCCTTCTCCAGCCAGTCCTCTCTGCTGTGAAAACTTTCTGCAGCTGCACTCTTGCTCTTTACTAGCTCAGATGCAAATGTTGGTTGTATTTTGCCCTTTCAGTATCAACAACCTGTTTTATTTCTGCAGAGCTCTCTTGCCTTCTAGGAGCAGCACATCAGCTGAGGTAAAGATGAGAGGACTGAGCACATGTTTTGCTCTACAGAACTTAAGAATAGGACAGATTTTCAAAAGGGATGTAGCTTTTCATACATCTTCAAAAGCTGCTCTTTTGGGGTATGTGAAACTAAGTGATCTTGTGCTGTCTCAGCATGTATTAATCATAGCTAGGCTCTTGCAGTCTGATGCCAAGACAGCAAGACTGGAGCTGTGAGGCAGGAAGGAGTTTTAACTCTGCTTTCTGTGCAGGTTAGTCAGAGGGAATTTCAGTACAAAAAGTTATCTTTCTGTAGCCCTCCAGCACAGGGAACTTGTCTTTTAAGCTACCTCTTTTAACTCAAGGAGAAAAGAAAATGATGTTTAGATGTGAGAGGTGTGTACTAAACTTACAAAATGGAATATCTTATTTCTGTATTGAAATAATGGAGTCAAACCTCAAGTAGTCATAAAACAGGATCAAAATGCAAAAGTTTAAAAAGGCGGACGTCTCGCTTTGTTTCCTATAGGCATCGTGCTTTCATGTTTGAGATTGCATGAAGCTTCACGTTTCACGGCTCTGTTGTGGAGCCCCTTCCTAAAGAGGAGTTTTCTGGTTCTTAATCAGGTGGTGCCAGTGTTGAACTGACAGCAGGGGAGGCCTGACCGGTGCAGGTGAGCTTCAGGTGCAAATGGATTTTGGCACTTTTGAGACTGCAGCAGCCAACTGATGTGCTATTAGCAGTCAAAACACTGTGTCGGTGCCTGTTGTTATTAAATCTGTTTCCAACAATCTGCAAGTCTAATAAATTCTGTAACCTTTCATGGTTTAGGTACTGCTGTGTTGTTATCAGAGCTAAGTGTTTTCTGCTGAAAAAAATCCCCCCAAAACATGGATTAATTTCTCTTAGAAACTTAACATTAGTTTTCTTGGTCTGAAACAGAGGCTTAGGTTTACACGAGGCGACAGCAGCGTTCAATAACAGCAGCACATCTCCTGTAGCATGCTGGAGGGAGTGCACTGCAGCAGCTCCTGCGGCTCTGTGGGGTGCAGCGGGGTTTGATGTGTCTGCTGCGAGAAAGAGAATTTAAAAAATAAATCTGCCAAGGTGGTTCTTCTATGACTGTTGTGCAAAATCCCCTGTGGGTGTGGGTTACTTCAATTGTTGAAGCTCTGTCTTTAGGTGAGGTGTTTTGGCCTCCTGACGGGAGTAGTGCTGCTGTATTACCCAGGAGAGAAGCAACTGGGGGCAGGGTAGACCCCATAATCATCTCCTATAAGGATTCCTTGCACGGGAAGAGAAAACGCATGGTGTCTTGTAGGACTTTTTAGAAAGCTGAGGGAGGTGATGGTGTAGCTGGAGGAATCCCTACCTTTGAAACAGTCGCCCAGCGGCAGCCACACCTGTGAGCTGGATTCACCTGGGGAATAAGGGATCCCACTGCTGATGAGTTGCAAATGGTGCTGGTGAAAGCTAAATTCGCTCTTGCCAGGGCTGCTGTAACTGGAAGCCTGAATGTAACGTCGGAGCTGGGAGCTCTGCTTACGTGAGACAGGTCAGGGGCCTGCAGAAAGGACAACAGCGCTGGCTACTTGGGTGCAGCTGGGAGTGCCGAGCTGGATATAATTGCCTGTGTTGGCAGAAGGGAAAAAGAGATAAAGGTGGATTCTACTGAAGTATGCCCCGTTATTAATTGCACAGGGCTTTGTTCCCAGGAAAATCAACACAGCGCGGTTTGTGACTCAAGCAGTTTTGACTCTACCCGGGCCACGTGTTGGGTATGAAGTAGGGGCAGAGCGCTGTAAGCCAGAACCGTGTTGAGCTGCTGTATGGACAGGTCTGTTGGGAGTTGTACGTTGCATGCATGTCACACTTGATTGCCTTCTGTCTCGGTCGCTGGTGTTTGCAGCCCTGTAGCCTAAAGGATGCCACCGGCTCGATGGTTAGGTCTCTCCTCTTAAAGTGAGGATGTGGATTTGCATCCCCCTTAAGGTGAAGCGGAAATTGAATGTTAGGTAGCAGTCTAGCTTAGCTGTCTCCGTGCCCCCCAAAAGCTGGAAACTATGGATCTTATCTTAGTTGCATAATTCCTCCGCACTATGGATTTCCTTTGTGAGCACCAAGCGTAGCAGAGCTCGAGTCCCTCTTGGTGGGGCTGAGGTGGGAAGCGGTAGGGGCGCAGCACGGTGGGTGCAGGAAGGGCTCTCTGCTGCCCAGGGAGGAAAGCCTGCCTTGTTCCTTACCACTCCTACCGCTGTTCCCAGTGCTACAGCCCACTACAGCCCACCTCCTCTCTTTTTGCTAGCTCCGGCAATTGACGGACCACTTTATAAACCACTTTCGTTCACTAATGTGGCAGAAAACAAATCAAAACAGGTATATTTAAAACTGAGAAGGAGAAACAGCCTTTACTGTTGTCAGCATCAGTGGCTATCCTTTGGGTGGAGCCAGCATATATTCAGCTTACTTCTATTATCAGCCATGTCCACTGGGGGAAACAAGTTATTAAAATCGGGTATGTTTTTTGCACACAATTTAGGGGCAAAAAGCTGAACGTGCAGAGGTACCAAAATGCTTCTGTGAATTTTTGAAATACATTATCCCCAAGTTATTTGATTTGAGATGGGAAAAGCGTATCTTAAAACCTATTTTTTATATTGTAATAAAATATTTTGGCATGGTGGTATGAGATGACATTTATTTCTAAGAACAGTTCAAACTGAATGCAAAATATTTTGTTCACACACCAGAGATATCCCTTGCTTTGCCAAATAATGAGGAAATTTTTTTTTTCCCTTTGGTCAATCTCAAAAAGAAATGCTAAGACTTTTGTTAAACAAAAGTTTGTCCCATCCTAGTTACTAGCATTCCCACCCTTACCTAAATCCAGTCCTCCCACTCCCCCCGCTACTTTGTTGATGCGTATCATCTGTCAGGTTTCTAGTCCTATTTCATAGATAGGCAATTAACTGTGTACAATGAGTGAGGCTGATTTACTGTCTACCTAAAGCTACAGTGAAACTGGAATAAATAGAAAGTAAGCGCATTGAATAGCAATGAATCAAAGCAAAGCAGGCTACTAAAGATGTCTTTAGGAAGAAATAATGCCACTCTAGTGGCTTTGCTCCTCCACAGAGGAAGAAAGTGGGAATAAATTTCATACTGTGTCCTGCCTTTCTCAATTAGCTGTCACCAGTTAAAGATTTCCTATGTGGGAATGAATTCAGAGTTGTCATCACTTAACAAAGATAATTCTATCAGCTCACTTCTGCACATGCAATACTTCAATATTAAACTCTTTTTTTATATTGCAAAGTTCTCACTAAGGTAGCAATTTAAGAAAGTGAGCCATTTTTCTTGTAACTCTCTTAATAAGTTGACATGTGATCATGTTTCTTAACCCTTTTGAAAGAAATGTACTATTTTGTACATTTTGAATAAAAATTATTTGAATTTATCATGGAGAGACAGCAGTGATTAAAAGCCGAGAAGATACTACAAAAAGCAAGTGTGTTCTTTCAACAAATAACATAAATACCTGTTTGTGATGTATAGGCTGCCTGACATACATAATTCTCTAGCCTTAAGAAAGTGGTGAAACTGCAATGTTTTGGAGACACCCTAAGGGAAAACCATAGTTTTACTGACAGAGCCGCTATAGGAAACCCTTGCTGGATTTTTATCCTCAAAATTTTGTGTTTTCTGTAATTCTGCTGCTGTGGAACTTTTTACAGAATTCACCCCTTGCTACAACATCGTGCTCTAGCATATAATGTTTAATTTTGCCAAGGAAGTGTAATTAGTTCTCAGCCAAGAACAAAAGCTTGAACTGAGTGTGAACCATGCTACTCAAATCCCCTTGAGTTTGCTGCAACCTAAAACAATACTTTGAGAAATATGAACTGCTCCCTCTGTCTTAGCTGCTAGATACTTCTGAAAATGAAAATCTAAATGTAGTTAAAGTCAAAATGCAGAACATGGTATTAATATAAATTACATAGGGCTTTTGACGTGCTAGTACTCCTTTCCGTCTTGAATGTAACCCAGACTCTCTGACAATTTCCCTTATTTTTTTTTTTTTTAGTTTTTAACAATATGAAAGGCCTTCGCTAAAATAATCTTTTGTCCTTGATGAAATGATAGCACCTCCTTCGCCTTCCCCTGCACAGATCATCTCGGCTTTCGAAATGAGGGAGGAAAACCATAGACAAATAGATTCAAATGTCAGGTTGAAAAACGTGTCATGAAGGATTTTCAAATGCTACGTCCTTTCTACACCGGGCACTAGACATGGATACATGGCATTTGTGCAGCCTTGATCAAAGGTTTGTTTCGAGTGGAAGACAACTTGAATCTGAACTAACTTCACATGTTGCTGGTCTCAAGTTATTTACATGATAACGAAAAATGATTTCTTAAGAGATAAAAATCCAGTGTGTATTCCAATTGGTCAAACTGTTTCTATGGTTGCAGAGCGGTATCTAAAGATTCAGCTGAAAAAATGTGGCTTAAAGAGGAGAAAACAGCTTATCTGTTGCATCCCTTCACTAGATACACTAGACAAAAATGGAGTTCCAGGCTGCAGAAGAGGTACAGGCTGCAGAAGATGGTTTTGTTGCTGAATCCTTGCAAATAACCCCTCTCCCTAAATAAAATTTTTTTCTGAAAGCCCTGCCAAGTCCATTTACGCTGCAGGTGGCCTCTTTTTTTGTTTTATATTGTTAGCTAGCAAAGCTTTTAAGTGCCCCCAGAGATTTATAAGAATATCATGAGATCTATGGAGCGGGGGCTCGGGGGACCGGATTGCATCGTTTGGGAAGGTGACTGTCGTGGTTTAACCCCAGCTGGCAACTGAGCACCACACAGCCGCTCGCTCACTCCCCCCGGTGGGATGGGGAGAGAATCAGAAGGGTAAAAGTGAGAAAACTTGTGGGTTGAGATAAAGACAGTTTAATAGGGAAAGCAAAAGCTGCGCACGCAAGCAAAGCAAACCAAGGAATTCATTCACTGCTTCCCATCGGCAGGCGGGTGTTCAGCCATCTCCAGGAAAGCAGGGCTCCATCACGCGTAACGGTTACTTGGGAAGACAAACACCATCACTCCGAATGTCCCCCCCCTCCTTCTTCACCCAGCCTTATATGCTGAGCATGACGTCATATGGTATGGAATAGCCCATTGGCCAGCTGGGCCAGCCGTCCTGGCCACGCTCCCTCCCAGCCCCCTGCACATCTGGCAGGGCACGGGAAGATGAAAAGTCCTTGACTAGAGTAAACAATACCTAGCAACAACCAAAACATCAGCGTGTCATCAACATTATTCTCACACTACATCCAAAACACAGCACTATACCAGTTAATAGGACGAAAATTAACTCCATCCCAGCCGAAACCAGGACAGTGACTTACCAGGATACACCTAAATGTAGACTATGAAAACAAGAATAATATTTGTTTTGGCTCATCCCATAGCTTTTAGAGAAGTCATCACACAAAGCATTACTTGATTTACTGCTATGTTTTTCTCTGGGTTACCATTAGGAATAATATTGTCTTATTTTTTTCTGAGGTCTGCTAGCAGCAGAGTAGGAATAAAAAATTTATAGGTATAATATGAGAAATTAATCTTGACTTTTCCTAGGCATGCTTTTTTACATATGTGTCTCTTGCCAATGCTACAATAATATTTCTATTTCATTTTTTAATTTTGCTTATAAAATTGCAGATCATTAGCAGCATCTATAATTTCTGTAATACTTTCAGAGCTTGTCCTTAGTCCATCAAGGTTATACAAAGGCAATTACACTGGAATAATGAGTACTGGAGCCTCACTGATCTGTAGGAGCTGGATGACAGTCTTAACAGGGGCTGCACAACCTCCAAGTCAAGTGCAGTTAGCCATCTAGGCATTTGGGATCTAATGGTTATAGGGATGAGGAATGATCTTGGTGGAAGGAGAGCATTTCACTTGGGAAAGAGGCAGACTACTTGCTACATCAAAACATTGGGTACCATCTTGTAAACAGTTTTGAATTCATAGAATTACATAATAATTTAGATTGTAAAGGAATAGTTTATCTTGTGCAGTCGAGCTTTGAATACTTCCAAGGCTGGAGATTCCACAACTTGGGCAACCCGTTCCAGTGCTTAACTATCTTCATGGGAAAAGTAATTTCTTCACGGCTAGACAAAATTTCCTGTTGCAACTTGTGACTGTTACCCATTGTTGTTCTGCTGCATGCCTCTGGGAAGAGTGACTCCATATTGCCTATGCCTGGCCAAATGTCTCTCAGCACCACCAGAATATTAAAAATTATGGGGAAAGAAACTTGATTCCATCCATCTATGCTTTACTCCTTTGCTTGGAATGTCGTCCTTCCGATTCCTGTTCCTACTGGGACCTAACTCTGCCACCTCATCTGTAAGACATGAGTGGAGCTAAAAGGTACTAAAATATAGCTTAAAAGACAAAGGAATCGTTCAACAGAATACAAATATACAATTTAAGGATTATTCCTCCAAAAGTAACACCATCATTCTTCCTGTCAGCTTGCGTGTTTTCTCTGTATATACTTAGTACCAGGCAATGCATACCTGGAAAGCAGCAGCCAGGGCTATGGGTGGGAGAACAGGGAAACGAGCAAAAATCCAAACAAAACTTATCCCTGTTTTTTCTCTGTGGTTTACCAATGGAAATAATATTGCCTTATTTTATTTAATGAACAGTAATGTAGAAAAATTATATGTAAGCTCACAACTGCTCCTCTTCCCTTAGCAATTCCTCTGTAGTAACATTTTCCGGTAATAAGGTTACAGGATCCACATTACAGTCAGAGCACTTTATGAAAGGAATTGTTTCCATTTATTGCACGCTTAAAAGATCCGTAGTTGTTACTCATTTTCTAAGGCCCCAAACTTTATGAAGTAGTTGGAAACGAGTCTGTTATAGATCAGCTTTGTAATTTATGATGCTTTGATTCTTTGTTTTGATGGTATTGACACACAGGCACAAGTGAGTTGACATTTTACTTTCAAGTCTCCCACATTTTTACAAAGATACCACACAAAAAATTTCACACAGTTTCTTAATGCCTCAGGTCTACATTAGGCATATGAAGAAATCTGGGTGCAGTGAGTGACACCTCTATCTTTTTGAGCATTGCCTTAGCAACATACACCAAATTGTTGTCATTATATCACTTAAATCACTCCAGGAAGACTCTCTGATGGTTTTGTGGCATATACATGTCTGTCTGTCTGATAGATGTTCATCTTAAATTCAAGTCAGTGATAAAAGAAAGCTGAAAAATTCCACAAGAGGACTGTGGAAGAACCGGTGAACTCCAGCCTCTGCCAGTGCAGGGTGCCAGTGCCAGCACCATTATCCTCATCAAGGGAATGGAACGAGATAGACCCTCAAGTCCTGATCCTGCAGCTTAGATATGTGAATATTTACATAAATGGTCAAGTTTCCACCAACAGAAATGATACATGTGATCAAAAATATGCACAATTAGGTCTTAAGATTAGCTCTGAAGCTTCTGTGAATTTCTCAGAAATAAGGCTAGTTCAGTTAAGATTCTGTTGTTCACTTCTTTTTGTCTGAGGGATGAAGAACATTGAAATATACTCTCCTATGAAAGTGTGAAGTGGCACCCTGTGAAGATTTCAGAGTAGTAAAAGGCATGATAATGCTCTAACCATGTGCTATTGATCTGACCGTGTGAGAACACTCTTAAAGTATAGATGATCTTAATAAAGTCAATTAGTCTAACACCCTAGAGACTTCCTTTTAACACAGTGACATTTTAACGTAGCATTATGCTATGTTACGAAATCTCTGACACTGTACATCCTGAGTCAGTAAATGACAGTGAACTTTAAAAAGAGAAAAAAGATAAGTTGCTTACAGACAAATATGATTTATTTCTGCACAACGGAGAAAGACACGTGCACACACACACGATATTATCATTCTAGTGCTAGTGTAATAGCTTAGATTTTGGGAGCAATCTAAGCTTACTCAAGTGTGCTAAGCTACATTTGGAAAGATACAATATTCCTGTTCTTTTTCACAGTCTCCCAAGAGAGAGATTGTAAAATCTCTGGATCATCAGCTTGTGCTGTGTCAGGTGCTGGCTCTGTTGCGTGGGTCAGTTAGATCCCATGTAAGTATAAAGGCATTTCACCTGCCTGTACTGAGGAAAGCATCTGCATGCGAGATAAAAAAGCAGCGCGGCCAGCAGGTCGAGGGAGGTGATTCTGCCTCTCTACTGTGCTCTGGTGAGACCCCACCTGGAGTACTGCGTCCAGCTCTGGAGCCCTCAGCACAAGAAAGACTAAAAGAGGGTAGATTTAGACTAGATAGAAGGAAGAAATTTTTTACGATGAAGGTGGTGAAACACTGGCACAGGTTGCCCAGAGAGGTGGTAGATGCCCCATCCCTGGAAACATTTAAGGTCAGGTTGGATGGGGCTCTGAGCAACCTGATCTAGTTGAAGATGTCCCAGCTCATTCCAGGGGGGTTGGACTAGATGACCTTTAAAGGCCCCTTCCAACCCAAACTATTCTATGATTCTATGAAAGTCAGCCTATTTAACGTGTACCATCAACAACTAGAAAGCAGCAATACTTTATCTCTTTTCACTCGTTATTACAGATAAATTGGATCCTCATCCAGATTTGCCACATAGGGTTGATATCAAAGATTTGTATAATATTGTTTAGTGTTTAGAAAATATTTAATCATCACTGTAGAGTACAATTTGCATTATTCCCATTTTTCATGCCAACATGATTTGTATGGCAGCCAATGTATGCTAATTAGAGAATTTCCCTAATTAATTTTTGTCAGTGTGCTACCCTAACATGACTTAAAATGTACAGCTTAATGTATTAAATGTATTAAAATTCCTTCTACTTCCCATTGTATACCAGGGAGTAATTTGCTATTAACAGCAAGTGTTTACAACAATCTTTAGATGCACATATTCTAATTAAAGTGAACATCCAACATGTTGGCCAAGGATGAGTCATACTTCACAATAGCTCTACAGGGAAGAAGATCTGAGTTGTGTGTTCTTCTAAAGCAATGGCCAACAAGAATGAATTGTTTTCTTTTGTGTGAAATGTATTTTGTGCTGCTTATTGCATGCCTAAAGGATGGATTAGTGAACATGAAAGCATGAAGACTGGGCATACATACTGCATGGGACAAGGGTGGCCCCTGCAATGGGGGGCTGGAGGGAAGGCTATTTGAAAACTTGGTTGATTAGGTTTTGTTGCTAAGCACAAAGCCTGCTATGTGCATTTTTATCACTCAGGAACAAGGTACCAGCATATGCCATCCTAGTTACCATGGTTTCCATTCAGCCACAGTGCCCTCTCAGAAAAGAAACAACTTTAGTTTTATATTCATTATATATATTCCTTAGGATCTTAAAACCAGAATTGCAACTTGAATTATCTATGGACAGACCATCATGATTTGGTTCTTGAACACGATACGTACTTTCCCAGACCTAAAAGCACCTCCTCTCACCCCAGAGAGGTTTGAAAATAAACACCCTCACGGAGATGCCTTTTGTCAAAGAGCGCTGAACCTTTTGAACATCGCAGGTTATGATGCACCCTGACAGTGAATGGATTGTGCAATTCCAACTCGGCACCAGATGGTACCGTCGCATCACTAGCGGGAGGTGATGGACTGAGGGCCAGGAAGAGGCTGCCGAGAACCTCCAGCAGCCACCGCTGGTGTCCTGCCCCACTGGCTGGAGGTCACGCTTCGCCGCTGCGATGGTCAGCGTGGGGAAAAAAGATCCGCAGGGTGAGGGTAGTCCCCTCTCAAAAGGAGTTGTCGCTTCTATTCTCATAAGAGAAGAGCGAAGGCATTTTGAACACAGTGTTTATTCTGAAGGTGTCAGGCTAGATCAACAGCTTCTGATCTCTGCACCTTTCAACAGCTCCAGAAAGCGCAAAGCACTGTGTCTCGCTCTCTAGCAAGGCCCCTTGCGGTCTCTAACTATATTTAAATCACACAACATTCAGTGTGATACTTTCCTAGGAGAATGTACGGAAATTTAGTTTAGGCTATACAGAATACATGCAAAGCAGCAAAATACGCAAGGCATTGATGCTATCAGAACAATAGCCAATGTTCTCACTTTTTTTCCGAATTTTCACCTTTTTCATGCAGCCACAGTGTTCTCAGCATATGATGAACAAAGATAGCAGAAGCTGGGCTTTCGGTAGCAAATTGCATGTGAAATGACATATGAAATATGCTAAGACAGATGGGATAATCTCATTTTTAAATGCGTCTGTTGAAACAACCAAGAGTGAAATAATTAGTAGCACAAAAGCTAATTTCAGAAGGCTTCAGAGCCAGATCACAATCACTGAACAAACCTCTTCATGATTTTCTGACCCATCATCATTTCCGACATCCTACGTATACTAAAATACTTGTGAAATGAGGCTCCTGTTACACTTGTCACTAAAAAACTGCAGGGAAAGACAGTCCCTACCCTGATCGTCCTTCTTTCTCCCACCACTATAGCTGATTAGAGCTGTGGTAAATCTGTAGTAAATAACCGTTGGAAAATGTTGACAAGTTAATTGGGCTGATAACTGCGAAGGCAATGAGACATTTCTGCAACTGTTTAGATCAGCTTTGTCAGAAGTAAGTCAGTTACGATGGCGACACATTTAATTCTACAAAGAACACACGGAGAATAAATCAACTTTCAGGCTTGAATTACAGTGCAGGAGGGATAATTACCATAGCAGAACATGTACTTAGAAACAAAAACCTTTTGTAGCGCACAAACACCTGGAACAGAATTACACTGAAAATTAATGTTGAGTATCCAAAAAATACAGAATAGGAATATTGAATAAAACAGTTATACCATTTTGAGCCATGAGAATTTATATATATATGGGGATGGAGAAGGGCAGTATTTCAACAGATTTCCAAAACATATTGAGGTGATGCTGATGGTTCACTAAGCATCCATTTGCTCCCCAAAGCCAACGAACAATTGTGGAGCTGCTTGCATCTATTTGTTCCACAGTCCCCATAGGCCTGGTAGGTGGATTACATGCATGTGCAGTCTGGAAGGCCTGATTCAGTCATAAATGTATATAAATCAGAGCCACTTACAATGATTAGAAGTTACATCAAAAACCTAAGATGAGCTTTGAGATCTGGATTGATAGAACTGAGCTCTTTTACATAACTGCCCCGCACCAAATGTTGCCAATTTTGTGTTCACCTAAGTACAAATTGGCAATTTGCTCTTCTTGCTACGTACATTCTCAGATATTATAAACCCGTACCTGGTTTAAAACCTAGCAATATTATATAGTGTACTAATGAAGACGTATATGACATTTCAAGTCTGTCTAGTAAAATAAACTCGTGCAGGTGATATGAGGAATTACTGAGTGTTACAAAATTTTACCTGTTATAAAAGCTTTCCTTGTTCAGCATGCCACTGAATGTTCCCAGGAATCGAGGGCACTTTGGAACAAAGGACATACATTTGAAAAAAAGTAACATCTTCACTTTTGAGTCACCTAATCTGTATGAGTTTGTTGGAGTTTTCTTGGAATGCAGAGTGAGGCTCTAACACAATCTAAGTTATTTCTCATCTACAACAAACGGTTACAAAGAGGTAGGAATTACAATATTATCAGTCCCAAGTCTTGTGTCCCATTTGCCAAGAATCGTATTACTGCCCTCCAGCATCAGGGAATTTTAAAAGAAATATGGGATTCATGGGGTTTATTTGATTTACAATTATTGAACCTTTGCTGCAGACTTTTAATCTTTTCTCTACAATCATAAGGTTTAGAAACTTCCATTAAAAAACAGAAGGAAATAAAGCTGTTCATCCACTAGCAGGACTGAAGGAATTAAAACTTCTTGAGAGAAAAAAAGGTAATATATTTTTTCTCTCTGAGAAAAAAATAGGTGAGTTAATGTAAGATGCATGATATCTTAATCAGATATTGAGGACTGGTTTGGAGGAAGGTTTTCCAGCATACAGTTAGGCATTTTCTTCAACATTTGTTTCTTATCATTTTCTCAAAAGAGGAAAACAGACAGTAGCTCATATATTCTGCCTATAGATTAAATTATACCCCAGATACCCAGAAACCACGCTGCTGATCCAGCATACAGTGTGTTATTGCTGATAGAGAATAATCACAATTTTTCTACTCAAGAAAAGATCGTTTTTTAGAGATGCATGAAATAATCCCATATACCATCTGTATATCACTTTGGATTACCACAAAATAAAAGTGTTATATAAATCTGCAGTCATCTTGTTTGTTAGGAAAAGCCCTCAGTAGATTACCAAAGGAGTTTTTGTTTAAACTAACTGATCTTTATTTCCTCTGAACTATTCCAGAGAAAATTATGTCTTTCAATGGTTTATGGTTATTCTGAGTTCTTCCTTTATGCTTATTTTCATACTTTATATAATCTTAGATATGACCACTGTGACGATCTAATGTGATCTAAAATATAGTGATGTAATGCTTCCTTTGAAAGCTTTAGGGAAAAAAACAAACCTACTATTGATCAAACAATTTCAAGTGAGAGACAATCCTGCATAATTCTTGGAAAAATACTGCAGTGATTTACTACCTTCATGGTTCAAGACTAAGCTCTACTTCTAGACTGACTGTGGTAAGCTTTTAACCATTTATTGCCTCTTCTTTAACCAATGTTTACGGTACTGAAAACCAACTGTATTCCCCATGAAGATACTTACAAACTGTAATTTAGTAATATAACAACGTTGTCTCTGTAATGCATATACAAACAAATGCACACAGTATTAGTCTAGCAACTGTTGAAGAAGGATAGGAAATACCTCTAGAACTACAATTGTGAGGAAAATGACAGGCCTACTCAAAATATAAACTATTCCAAAAGAGATGCTCACAGTAGCTCTAACACGAATCCTGCCCTGTTCGTTCTGTTGAGGAAAAACACCCTGGAGGCTGTAGAAGTCATTTTGTTTTCACACCCTACAGACTGTTCTAAGACCTGCTGTATCTCTTAAGTACACTGATGTTATCATGTCAAGCTGTGACTGAAACATTTTCTATTAAGGCTGGAGCTAACACTATGATATAATGGATCTTTTCCACTTCTAGCTTCTGTGTGTGTCCCTCTAGGCTGGAACTTTGCAATGAGGGCACTAAAATGACAAACAGGCTTTGAGGAACGTGTAGCTTCTGCACATTGCCAGTCTTGCAAGCCAGTCCTTCTTTTAATGTAAAATTAAATTGTGGAACTCATTGCTGTGAGATGTTTTGGAGGTCAAAAGTATGCGTGGATTAAAAAAGAAGTAAAAAAAACCCCAACAACAATGAAGTGAAAGTCCATGTGTAGCTGTTAAACACAGCAGTTGGGATGTAACATCTAGGAAGAACAAGTGATTTAGGAAGTCCATAAGTCACTGACTGCTGGAAACCAGACGTAATCATTTGGTACATGGCCTGTTTCTCGTGCTGTTCCTGCAAGCATCTACTGATCACCCTTAAGAAGAATATACTGAGCTAAAACATGCATAAGTGCCACGCTAAAGCTGTGTGGTAGCTTTGTGGTTGACTCGCCAGAATGAAACATTCATTGGTCAAGATGTCAAACACCCTTTCACCAGCATTTCAGGACTTGCAAGGATCAGCAGTGTGGTACAGAGGCATCCAAACAGGCCAAGAAGAAACAGGCCTCAGGGCAGTGTAAAAAGAAGCACAGCAGTTTTTTGAGTTAGACCTACGAGTCTTTATTGTCTATTGATTTTTCCCGCATCTATCTGGCATTGCTCCGTGTGCCACAGGAAAACATCCAAGAATGTATAAATCTGGAAGCAAAGTGTTTTCACCCTGTCCAGAAATGTTGCAAGCTTAATATTTCAAAGATCCTCACTGCACGGAGACTATAATTCAGATTGCAGCAGAAATAACTGGTTGCATAGATACTGCTACTGGGCTGTGTCAGATAGTCACCACAGAAATGGCAGAAGCTGTTGCTGTCCTTTCTTTCAGAGTTCACTTGACTCTGGAGCTTAGTTGTTGAACAGCCTCTGTGGGCACTCCTAATCTACTTCTGCACAAAGTAAGCCGGCGTCGTTTAACCTATTGCTTAATGTATTTTGAGCTAATCTTGGCTGACCTTTTGCTGAAGCAAATAAGAAACACTTGTACAAGCCTTTCTGCCGGCTCAGCTCTGATGACAGTGCCCTCCAGCAGAAAAGCAGTCATGTCTGAAACTTCCACAGATGCTTTCACAAAAGTTATTTAACACAACTCCACAGCTCAGTAAAAACTAGCTCCCTGCACAGGCAAGGTGTAGCAGAGCAGAATGCGGATTTTCTCCTTTTAATCCCTAAGACAGAGCTGTAGCTATGTCCCCACATAGACAATAGGATGCTCAGACTGTAGAATTCGGGTTTTTTTTTTTGTTGTTCTGCACAAGAAAGAAAGACTCCAGGCTGTGTTACAGCCTTCTGATTAAATTGGCAGAGCTAGAAATCACAGATGTCATCTTTGTACTGAAAAGAGTTCATCCCACCACGACTTCTGCTGAAAAGCTGTTCCAGAACCTGATTCTTCTGATGATTAGAAATGTTCTAAATTTCAAGCCTAAATTTACTCATAGCTCTTCTCCCTCCTCGGTGATTGCCATCTCGCTGCCTGTGTATTTATAGGCATCAATCATAATATTAGAAAGGACTTTCTATAGAGCAATCAGGAGAAATATGCTTCAGTAAACATGATCTGAAATCAAAAAAAGGATGGTTTTATTTTTCCAGGTTTGGGGGTTAAAATACATCTTTGCTGTAACCACATCCTCCCTGCATTAAAAAAAAAAAAATTAGAGCTGGCGTCAGCTGGTCTATTTGAAGATAAAAAGGGAAAAGAATATGCTGATCATTAGCAAAAGGTTGATACCTCAAACATGTTTACTTTTAATAACACAGAGCTGCTTTAAAAGGACATAGAGCTTTCACATTAACAATCCTTTTCTCCCCAGTAATCAGCATTCGTAAGAATACAATAGTGTCAGATTATTCATTTTAAAATGGATATTTTACTTATTCTTTGGATATTTTACAACCCTCCCCCCTAAAAAACCAACAGGTAGCACCTTCTTTTATTTCCTAGAAAACTGATTTAAAATATCTTAATTTTTAAAATACAAAACTAAAACAGCGAAGAGCTTTATAAAAGAATAGCTTGCTGTCTGCTTGTGGAATTGCCTTTACAGGTGCCCTACTTTATTGTTTTATGTGGATACTGAATAGACAAGAACTAATGTGCCAAGCAAATCCTAATATGCAAAATGTCTGATCACTAGAAAGCCATTACTTCTCTAAGTAAAATGGATAAAAAAAAATTTATTTCTTCAGCCTCTATCTGTTTGTTTGAACTCTAGTGTAAGGCCTTCAAGTCAAAGGGGTGTATGCACACATACACACACAAAGAGCTCAGTGTCATAAAGTCTCTGATAACAACCTCCTAATTTTTCACTTTGGGCATTTGTGCATCTAAAAATCAGAAATGAAATTAAGAAAATAAATAAAAACCTATGAAGATCGCAATGATGTTTAAGGAGCACCCATTCCCCTCCTCCTTATCTACTCAGCGTGGAGATCACCAGCCACAAAGGAAGAAGCTGACTTTTCTATTGCAGGACTCAGGTACTGCTCCAAAGGTACCTCTAATTTGCTGTCTCTGCTGCCTTCCTATCTTGGATCTACATCTACAGCATTTTCACCTCATCTGCCTCATACCAAAGATATATTTGAGCTTCTTTAAATAAGAATTCCATTTCACTCAAAGTAGAGATGTTCCTTTGGAAGACCTACAACACTGGGACCAATAGACATATTCATACATTATACAAGAAATTGTAAAAGTAATCATTCACGGGATTCAGAATGAAATTCTGAACCTATATAGGTTAACATCACTTCTAAAAATTAACAACACTATTTAATTGGCTAAATGAGTTGGCTTTCTCTGAAGCATACAGATTGTCACATAGCATTGCCAGATTTAACAACAACCAGATACAACTCAGAAAAGAAATGTTATTGAGACTGAAGTTCTCTGAAATCACTGGGTGAATTTGTAGTAGTATTCCAACAAAAGGCAAAAAAGGTGTTTGGCATCATCTGAAATGAGAGAGCATCATTTTGCTTCAACTCTAGTGTAACTCTACTGTAACTCTATTGTATTTACATTTTGAATGCTCTATGCAGTTCTGGTCTTGGTATCTGGAAAAGGATATGGTAGAGTTAGGGAAGATACAGAGAAGACAACTGAAATTATTAAAGGGAGCGGCTGCCTTATGGGATCAGACTAAAAAATTTGAGACTTCAACGGGTCTCAACTGCGGTGAGACTTGTTCAATGTTTATGAAATCATGAAGGTGGCTGAAAAGATGAATATGGAACCGTTTTTCATCAAATCACAGAGTTTGGCTCGTTTGGTGATATTAGTTTAAAAGAGATAAAAAGAACACATTACTTTACACAGTGGCATTGGACAAGTTCATGTACAATACATCCAAAAATGGATAGTAAAAGGACTAGACAAGGATTTACCTTCCTAACAGCCATGGAAGCCAGGGGAGTACAAGGAAAAAGGCCTGAAGAAGGTGGCCAAGCTTTTGTGCACGCTATAGTTTCTCCTACAGCTGGTGTTTCCATTTGCTTTTCTTTTTAGGTACGTATTAGCAAAACCTTGAAGCCCCCCCTAGGGAGGGAGAGAGCTAAAGGTAATGAAAACAAGGAGGAAAAATAAACTACAGTGAACAACAAATGAAAGAAAGGGAAGAGTTACAGGACTGAAAATACAGAGATAGGGAACTGGAGGAGGGCATGAAGCAGAGAAACCCTGACACCACCTGCCACTTCTTGAAGGTTAACAGAGGAGCAGGTGGATACTGCCCAGTGATGCTCTGCCTGGAGATGTGGGAGGATGATGGAATGAATGGACACAGATCCCACAGATCCAACAGGATCAAGCTTCCTTCTTCTGGTGATGTGAATAACCAACAGGGACAGGGCCTGGAAGAGGTTGATGAGGAGGTCCTGCAACTTGGAAGGGCCTTGGTTAGGGAGTGTATAAATAAACAGTTGAGAAGGAAAAGTGCTGCTAGAACTTCAGTGAGAATTTCTGGAGGAGAGACTGCAGCCTGCTCATTTGATGTACGCTCAAAGTACCTGATGTGCACTAGGGTCTCTTGCCAATGTCAGAGAAAAAAGGGATCCCCTGTCTGACCGTGGGGCGTTCCCTGTGTTCACGTATGTTCTTAGACATCTTCTTTCTCTCTGAGGAGTACGAGTTGTAAAAGCCTCCACAGGTGAAAGTTAAATTACTAGTGCTGTTCTAAAAATGGTAAGGGATATTTAGGACAAAGGGAACTTAAAAAGAATTTGAAAAATTAGCTAATCCCAGGTGTAATTAAAATAGGGTAGTATCTTTTTTTAAAGAGAGAACTGAAAATTATGTGCACCACAGTAAAATTTTAATATTCTTATTAAATCCATTGAACACAAAATTTTGTTTTAAACTCGCTATTTCATGTTCATTCTTTGCTGAAGTTACTTACCATTTCAGAGAAGGGGATTCCAACACAGATATTTCCCAGTGGTAAATTGTTTGTCTTACTTTCTCTAATGCTCTCTTTTCAATAAGTGAGTTTTTCACCATTGTTTTTATTTAATTGGAGTATCTATGAAGCACTGTCATTTGTTAGCAGTTCAGAAACCTGTTTTATTATAGACGGCACTTCGTAACATTAGGTTCATGGGGCATTGCCTTCGGTTCTGAATAAAAAGAAATCAGATTTTTTTAGTGAATAGTATCTATGTTGTCCATCTTAATTTATAGCACCTATTAAAAGTAAAACAGTTTTAACATGATGCGCAGAATTAGATTTTGCAATACCAAATTTATGACATCAGAAAAGAAAGGTGCCTTGTGGCAGAAGTCCTGTTTTGTTATGCTTTTCCTAGAGGGTGTAGTTGCACAAAACACTGGACATGTTCAGACGCTGCACTGTAGATAGTTTTCTGCATTAAGACATTGGAAAGTCATCCCAGCTAGTTTCACTAGACTATAATGTAAGCACCCCAAAGCACTTGCTGAAAATAAAGACTGTTATTTAAATTTCTATGTTATCAGTAAAAATAATTGTTTTAAAAACAACAATATCAATATGTACCATAAAGGTTCTACTGAAAATTGGATCGAGTAACTGGAGTAGATATAAATCTAGTCTGAACGTGCCGGAATAGCAAATTTACAAAACCAGACACAGCTGGGATCTGGATGAGGGGAAAGACTACAGTTCTTTTATTACACGGTCTACATGGAAGCACAGGAAACACTAAACTGGAGGGAGGGAAAGGCAGAGAGTAGGGAAAGAAGTTTATAGTTCCTCTCTAGGAAGTCCAGGCATCAAGATTTTTTGCCCCTGGTTCCTGGATTAAAGAACGAAATGAAACAAACGTTATATTAACAAGAGTATATTGACTTCAGTAATACTGGACATAGGCCTCCCGGCCAAGATCGGAAATACCAGAAAGTGCATACAAACTACAAGGAGAGGTCGGTTGGTTCTCTTACGGGAGAGTCTAAATGAAGAGAAATGTTGAGAGTCCTTTCTTAAAACTGGGACATGGGATGAAGATACATGGTTCTCAGAGTTGGGTTTCAGGGGCAAAATATCACCTTGGAGATTATTCCATGCCATATCCTCCACTTCCACAAGCTTCTGAAATGATTATAATTGCTGAAGAATTTAAGTTATAGCCCAGACACTTCAGGGTCTTATAGATCAGAAGCTGAATGCTGAATTTTCCCAAAACATTTTTTTCATAGCGATGTGGATGGCACACAGATGCAACAGAGCGTTGGTTTATCTTGCTTCAAAGGCAAACAGTAACACCTGTAGCAGCAAACGGCCTTTGAGAGGAAGGTGAATTTATGAGGTTTATTGACCATCTTTTCATTTTTGCTATGAAAAATAAAAGAGGAATGACTTCAATAGCAGTCAGATGGCCAAAAGAGAAGACGAGATGCTGAATGCATGGCGATACTTGAAATTATATAATGAATGATCTCATACTTGCTTGGCAATTACACAAATTTTGCTCAAATGCTTTCTCTTTCTCTCTCTTCCTTTCAGAATAAAAAAAGGATAGAAAACAAAGTACTGAAGCTGTGAGGAAATGACTAGTTGGTATTTGCTCCACTGCAAAAGCAGCTCTAGAGGACCTCATTTTTCTAGAGAAAGGTGTGAAAGCATTTTCAAGCTACATTTCAAACTGTGCTCCAGTTCACAAGCCTTCTGCATCAATTCTCCGATAAATGTCATAAATTTGCATTTCAAAATAGCAGTCTGTTTTTTCACTATAATCCTTACTCACCCAGTCTTTCTTCACTCACTCCAGTTACTGTGGTGAGCTTGCTTGCATTCCATGTGTGAGCAGAACAAAATACTTGTGTAACTTCAAGCACGTGAATAACCCCACCAAGGTCAGACCTTGGTACTGTCCCTTCTTTGTTACACTATGCTGTGTTTTTTCATGTCTTCAAATTCATTCTATTACAAAGAAAAAGCAGGGAAAAAGGATGATAAGGTTTTTTTATGTTGGATATACCAGAAACCACATTTTGAAGTCTTCCTTTTCTTCAGGGCACAGAGTTCAGAGGCAGCCTTGAAACTCAAGACTCTCTTGTGGTTGTATACAACTAACTGCTTAAAAAAATAAGTGCAAACATAAAATCTCTCAACATCTGATTTTTCTTCTGTTCATCTGCATGTTTTCTTGCTACTGTTAGGGGAAAAAAAAATCTAACTGCATCATTTTATCATCCATGTTCAATGTTTCAAAACAGCAGACTTTCCTTTTGAGGAAGTCTTCCCTGTTACCCCTGCCCCAACATTACTCTTTGGCCTGTCCTGTAAAAAAACTAATCTGTGAGGCTGAATTTTAGTAAAAACTGAAGAGCAGTCATGTTATGTCCTGATTTCCCTTCAAACAATACTAATGGTTTCATAAAAAGGTCTGACCATTTGCTCTGAGTTTTCACATACTGTATTGAAAATCATCACTGAACAGAGTTAAATATCATAAATATGAATAGAATAATCAGGAAAAGTCTAAATAATGCTGAAATGCTCACGTAGAATGCTTTCAATTGATGACTGTTTCAAGAATTCTGACAGTTGCGCACAAAGTGAATTAGCATAAGCATTATGTTACTTATATTGTAATAATAATAATAACAATTTAGTGTAATCAGCACGGAGATGAGGTGATGAGTCATTGCTCTAGGAAAATGACCAAGGAGTCTGGAAAAGGCTAACAAATACTGTAGTCAACGAAGATTCCCCGCCCTTAGTATACTCTCTGGAATTAATGTTATAATAGTAGACAGAAAGAGACACTCCACCTTTAAGGCCTTGTTTGCATTGAGGCATTACTTAAAACAGATCAATTCTCCCTCACCAGACGTAGCACAGTTTGGAGCAGTAAAGCATACCGGCAATCAGCAAGTTAACCGCTGTGTTGTCCAAGCCCCTCTCTGGTAAATGGTGCTTGGTTCAGCATTGCTGTTCCACGCTCACCACGGGGAGAGGCACATACATTACTGCTACTGCAAGAGAGGCGGGAGTTCTGGGGTGGGGTGTGTGGGAGAAGCACAGTTCACATCTGCTAATTAAATTTAGCCTCCTTGTAGAACCTGCTTCTGGGGTGAGGCAATTCAGAGGATCCTCATTTGTACAATAGAATTTTCTTCTAACTTCTTCCTGCGCAAGACCTGTTTTTCCCTGCTTTTTTCAGTCTGAATGACTAAGCTTTTCTGCAATCTTTTCTCAAGAAAACCTTTTTTTCTTCCATCCAAGGAGCAGTTGGAATAACTAGCCCTTTGTATTTTAAGTTATTCATTAAAGTTAAATGGCTTTCTCTTCAAGCTTGTCCTAGGGCAACTATTATAAGGTTAACCTTTCTACAACTGGGAATCCAGGTAAGTTTCTCAGTTTTCTCTGCATCCGGCCAGACGCAAATATGTATGAATATGCCTTTGCCATGGTTCACAGTTGTCGCCTCAATACCTGTTCTGATTTCCCAAAGCAGCACTGAACATCAACGGGAAAAA
Organism: Calonectris borealis; assembly: GCF_964195595.1. Lineage (NCBI taxonomy): Eukaryota > Metazoa > Chordata > Aves > Procellariiformes > Procellariidae > Calonectris > Calonectris borealis. The sequence goes on along the minus strand of NC_134314.1, from coordinate 45,318,443 downwards.
GGTCACAAGCCACAAAAGGCAGTTTCAGAAGGGCAGAGAGAACCTCATCGTTTGGGTTTTTTTAAGACAGATAGTGATCCTCAATACGGTGTCCCAGATACAGCTAGATTATTGTACTTATTATAGGGGTAACAAAAAAAAACACACCCAAACCAGTCAGTTCCCTACAGAGCAATCCTGCTTAACAGAGTCTTTACCCCAGCCACATATCCCCACAGATCACCATCCCTGCTCCACCTGGCTGCTTCTTCAGCCTTATGATGACTCTCCCAAATCTGGAGTGCTCCTTGGCAACGTCACCTAGAAAGCAGGTTCATTTCTGCTTTAGTTTCTCTTTTCAAATTATACTCTTTGAATGCTTTCCTAAAGCTTCTTTCAAAACAAAGAAGGAGATGTGAAGCTCATACCTAAAACCAAGGGACATTTACACAAATCCATTGGGTACAATTAGGCAGATGGAGAATTAAACAACTTCTTGTATCCATTGCTATATGTAGTTCCTGGCTTTGGCAGCAAGAACCAGACATTGTTAGGTTTAATTACTCAAAAAAACCCACTCTAGGATCTTTTTAAAATGTGTTGTTGCCTCTTCCACAAGATGGAGTGCAGTGATAATATCTGAGGATTTTCAAATTGAATCAATATATCATGTCTCCCCTATGCTAGAAAAAGCCTTTAAAGACTTTAGCCAACCACAGCAAAACAAATCAGAAGCCCCAGTGGGGCAGTTTCTCACTGGTTAGTTACGCTTATTTCAGACGGGAGGAGTTCAGAGTGCATCCCAGAAAACAAATAGAGCGCACAGGTTTTTTTCTTTCTACGCTCAAGATGAGTGGTAGAACTCAACAGCGATTTTCCTCTGATGGTAAATTACAACAAAAAAGTGCTCACACCCACTTGTTAAAGAAGATGTAAGAATAAAGAAATAACGTTACTTGGTCAAGAATTTTTGAAGCAGCCAGAAAGAATTGCTTCCTCTCTGGATTTGCCTTGCGGTTCTCAATCATAGCCTTGTGAGTGCAGGGCAGCTGAACTCAATCAAGAGTCGTACTTCTCAAAAGTCAAAGCAATATCAGTGGATGTAGCTGCTAACATTCTGCTGGCATCCCATCAGCTTCACGCTTAAGAGATCCATTTGGGAGAACAAGAAGCGTCCTTATTCTCTTCTCTCAGGTTCTGAATTCACTGCGAGCAGTTGTGATCTAGAGACCTGATAGCTGGCAATCAGGTAAATGCAGTTTGAACAGGAAAAGGGATTGTGAAAGACTCTTCCTGGTTCAGACATCAAGTTCTGTAATATAATATATAGTTTTCGTATCAATGTACATCCTTGTACATGCATTTAATATGATATAGTGAGTCTTGCCAATAACACATATTTTAATTATGAAAATAAAACGACTAGCTAAAACCACAATAAGCTACGCTGAACCACGTAGACTTTGGCCTGAAATTATAATCTATTGCCTTGCACTTCTCAGCATCAGTAGTCACCCTATCCCAGTTTGGAGGTGATATGCCTGCCAGTACCACGTACTTGTGTGACCTTACGTTGCAATCATATCCTATTTGGCAAATCTTCCTCCTTACCGTGTTAGCTGTGTGGGCAACGAGGAGACATTAAGGCTTGTCTTAGTCCTTAAAAATCAGCCGGCACAACTCTATGTAATCGAGACAGCGACTCTTAGAGATATTTTATATTAATTTGCCCTTTGTGTAGGCAAGGACTGCAATACCACCAAGCGCCTAGCATAGTTATGTCCCTGCCTGGCAGGAGGCTTGGAGCAGCTCTGCATTTATTAATCCTGCTTTCAGCATCTCTTTTACCTGGATTTTCAAAAGAGGTGTCTCCAACTTCACGGGAATAGCCTGCTCGACGCTTGGCGGTGAGAAATGAACGGGGGCCTTGCAAGAGCAGCTAAGCCCAGCCTAAGCTGCCCCTCCGCCCGCCGGTGCGGTGCACAGGGCTCGGAGGGCACCCGCCCCCCCGGTTGCGGGGGCCGCTTCCCCGGGGAGCGCCCGCCGCCGCCGGGGGCCGCGGCAGCCGCTCGGCCGGAGCGTGCGCGCGCCCCCGGGAGGCGGAGCCGCGGCGCGCGGGCGGGCGGGGGCGGGGCTCGGCGGCGCTGCGGCGAGCGGGACGGGCGGCCGCGGGGAGAGGCTGCCGGCAGGCGGGGAGGGAGGGAGGCGCTGGCTCGCCTGCCTGCCTCTCGGTCCGGCGGTTCCGCGGCGCTGCCCGCGCAGCAGAGCCGCCGCCGAAGCAAATGGGGAGGCGGCGCTGAGCGGGCTGCCCTCCGGGGGGGGTCGGCAGCCGAGGGCAGCGGCGCGGCGGGCGAGCAATGCCCCTCACTTTTTTGCTTCTGCTGCCCTTCCTCCTCCTCCTGCTCCCGGCTTTGAAGCTTTTGTTTTCCCCGGCCGCTGCGATGGCAGGAAACTTCCCAGAGGGATGGGCTCGGGCCGGGCTTGTGCTGCGCTGGGCTCCGCAGGGCACCGGCCACGCCGTGAGGTGAGGCGAGGCGAGGCGTTGCGCTGCGGCCGGCGCTGGATCCGCCGGCGGCAGTTCCGCGGGGCTGGGCTGCAGCTGCCCCTGGTCCGAGTGGGACGATGGTCTGGGCGGCAGGAGCGGGTAGAGTTGCAGCGGGGACCGCCGAGAGCCCCGCACGGTTATGCCGGTTCCCCCAGCCGGGGTCCCACGGCCGGGAGGGCGCTGCAGCCCCGGAGGGACCCGCAGGGGTCCTGCCGCGTCCCCCGCCCGCGGGTTAGGCCGGTTCGGGGATCGGCGCCCCGAGGAGGCTGCGTGGGCCCAGGGCGGCCGGGCGCCGCCGGAGCCGTTGGCGGGCAACGGTCAGCGGCGCGCGGGCTCCGCGGCAGCTGAGGGGAGGCGGCGGCGGGCGGGCGCTTCCCGGGGGGCAGAGCGGGGCCCGGCGGCGGGAGTGCTGCCAGCCCCGGTGGGCGCTCTCGGCCGCGTCCTGTAGCCGTGCGGGCAGGCGAGGCCGCCCGTCGGGCCGCGGGGCGCCTGTGGGGGGCTTCCTCCGGCGGCGGTGGGGGCCGGGTGCGGAGGCGGTGTGTCGGGGCCGCGCTTCCGCCTTGGGTTTCATCCCCGTGAGTTGGCCTCGCTCTTTGAAGCCCTCCAGCTGAATGCCGGCTCGCAGGTCACCGAGGGGCGGAGGCGCCCCTTCCTCCCTGCGGCGGGACGCTTCGTGAGGGGCGCGGGGGGGAGGCTGGCTGCTTTCTCTGTCACCTGCTCTTCAGACTCTTGATTGTGCGAAACTCTTGATCAGGGAGAACCTGCCGGTGTCTGGTACGGTGTACGTGTTGCTCCTGATGTGGGGAGTCGCTCCTGGAAAAAAAGACGTGCCTCACTTAAGGAAATGAAAATCAATTGGTATTTTTTAAACGAGTATGTAATTTCTATTTGGGTGTTCCACATGGTTTTCTTCATACTTGTTTTTTAAAAGTAAGATGATCCAGTGCAGGGTAATATATATAACAAAACATACTATAAAGTTTTCCTTGTAATCCTAGAAAATGGTTGATTTGCATAAAGATACAGGTAACGTACACACTTTAGATGGTCAGAGCTAGGTACAGCTGGCACGTTGGATTCATGTCCAAGAGGATTGTTAAATAAAATTGTTTATCCGTATTGAAAACATGAATACTTAAACAGTGGCAAATGGGTTTTGCACAATGCATTTGCTGTGGGACATCTTATGTGTTCCAACATTAGAGCAAAGACGGCAGAGGCATCGGATTATGAAAGGGACAGTTTTAAATAGACCATTTCTAGATACCTGAAATTGTAAAGAGATTTCAAAGAGTATTGATAACACAGAATAGCCGTGTATTGTCAGTTCTCAAATGTATTTTTACTGTTGTTTTTGCGCAGTTATCTATCATGAAAATGTATTTGCCAACATTGCTGTAGCTACGTTTCCAGGATAACATAATAGATTCACTAGTAATTATATTTTTAGTCTACAGAAGCAGATTTGGTAATGACTAGTAATTAGAAGAATAATCATTTCTGAATAACTTTCATTTGAAGTATTTACTGCCAAATGATAAGCTCTCAGAAACTCAGCTTCTTACATTGTTTTGCATCACTCATTTATTAGAGAGCGGCCTTACTGTAAGAGCGCATTTTAAATGTATAGAACTTTTTTTTTTTTAACTGAGAAAAGAAGTGAGTCTGGATATTAGTAGATGATATGCAAGGTATGTCTGCTCAGAGGAAAAAGGAAGAAGCCAAGGTGAGCTCTACTAATTTCTAATTTTCTTCTTGTATACTACAATGTGTAGATGACTTTTGTCAGGTGATGCTGATCAGGCTATGCTCGTATACTTCATTGCATGTGCCACTTTTGAAGTCTTTCTCTAAGAATAATAGCAAACAAAGCCTGGAGAGGCTATGACCACTTCTCTACTAGTTAATTAAATGTGCCCAAGACTGTTCTGTCTGGTCCTGAAGCCAGCTGGCACAGGTTAGCCCTTGTCAATGCTGCTGAACTCTTCTGCCTTCCAGAACGGCATAGCTGAATACAAGCTACTGGTTGGGACTGGCTCTTGGCCTGTGTTAAATCTGAAACCATGCCAAGAATTGCATGGGAGAGCTGTAGCTAGCATGGGTTAGAAGGATGTTGTACCCGTCCGTAGCAGTTCAGCGGTCTGCGTGACTGAGTGAGTTCCATTTCCTGGGAATGGTTCCTGGCATTGCTTGATCTACTAGTGTGGACATAGTCTATCAGTAACACTGTAAGTAGCCTCTCTTAACTCTGTGCTCAATCATAGTGATCTAATTTCCCTGTATTGAGCATCTTGGGCACTATAAAATGCTGCTTTTCATGGTAGGCTGCTTAGAACTGTCAGGGCTGCTTTTTTCTCCACTTGTGCAGGTGGGTGAAGAGGGAGTAGGTGAAGGCTTGGTGGCTTTCCCGCTTGCCCATAAGGGAGGGGTAAGCAGGATCAGGGAAAGGCTTACACGACTTGTTCTGTTTGTTTGGGAATGTACTCCCAGAGCAGTACATGTCCATAAGCAATCCTGATGGCTAGATGTGAACATGTCCATGGCCTGTGTTTTCATGCTGTTTTGCTACTTTCCTTATTATTTTTCTATAAGTAGCAAGTTGGGCATAGCAAGTATTTTTTTCAAATGCTCTGAAGATTATTTACTTCTAAATGCCTGGAGAGATTACTAGCTTGTTAAAATTATTACACTAGATGTTTAAAATAAATCATTGTGGACTCTCGCCATACTTGCTGTCTTTTTTGTCACTGAAATTATGAACAAAACCTGTGTACTTTGTAACATTCTGTAAGCATGTGTTTTGATTTACATTTTTGCAGTATCTCACTGTTTGGTTCCATAATGAAACGGTGTGTGTGCATTGTGTTTTACGCTGTGCTTGCTTTTTGGGTATCGATATGTGTAGTTAATCTCACATAATAGTCTGATAAATAAATTTCAAAGCAATTCTAAAGGATGTCAGACTTAATTGTTACAAAGGAAGAAAGTGAGGCAAGAGGAAGTGTAACTGTTTATCTAAGGAATTCTAGTCGTAGAATCCAGAAGTAGAATCTCAGATTGAAAATTGATCTGGCAGGTTGCACTGCCTCTCATAGGCTTATAAAATACTTTAATAGGGCAGTGTATTTTTTTCCTCTGTATTTGCTAGCAACTGTTATTTTGCTAACCTAGCTAGTAGCGCAATTTGAACTTAAGTAGGAAAATTGTTTAGTTGCCTCCTTTCCAGTTGAAGATAACGCTTAGATACTTACCTAAACCTTATGTGTGTGATGGGACTTAGTAACTGCTTTAAAGTACTTTCCTGAACAGACAGCTCGTCTCAGTGAAATTCCAGTCAATTTCATTTGACTGAAACCTCATAAAATACAAATCTTAACATTGAGACATTTCAATGTGTACTTTAGGAGAAAGGTGAGCTATCCTTTTCTTCTGCCTCTATGTAAAAGCACTGATTCAATAAGGTATTTACACTTAGGCACATGTTGAAGTGTCTGAGGAGTCCCACTGGTTTGAATGGCACTTAGAGAAATCTCTTGCATAACTGTAACCTAATTTACCTCAATCGAGATGTATATTATACACAAGCTGTGTTTAAAAGAATATTGTTAAGACCACATAAGCACAGAAGTGTTTGGAAATTTAAAGCTTTGAAGTGGTGATGATGCGGCCTTTGGGAGCTGTGCTTTATACTATCTAGGATCTGATTTTTTTTGGCGCACTTAGCATCTCAAGTTGGGTAACCAAAATTAGTGGATGATTATGCTTTTTGCATGTCTTTCTTGATTTTCTCCTTGCAGCTACTAAAGCAAGGTTTGAATTGTATTAAATAAATATGACATCGTGACACACGATGTGGAGAAAGCAGGGTTTTGAACAGTTGTTCATCTTGGTGAGCACTGGGCCTTCTAAAGGAAGCTGGATTCTGTGTCGATAAGTAGTATTTAGTCATGTAGTTAAAGCCTATGTCATAGTGTTTAATCACAGTTCTATAACTACTACTTCTCAAGTCTTCAGAGCTTGACTTTCAAACCTTAATAGCATTCATTTTGTAACATAGTTTTTGGGTGTGTAATTTTCCCAGTGCTTTTTTTAATCCCTAAAGTAAATGGAGGCAAAAGGAGTGTTTTTTTCCGGGATATCTTTGATCACTTCCTATGTCCTTAGCAGAGTTAGAACCTCTAAATGCCAGTTCAGACTGTAACTAACTGAGCTGTAGCAGTAGGTCATGATCCATACAAGGATTGACAATGAAGGGAAATAGCATGCTTTATACATGGATTATGAAATGACCCGCATTACCTCATAATTTTTATGTTATATAATATAGCTGACTTAAGGAGGATGGTGAAACTTGGGGGCTTAGTTTCCATTCTGTTGTCCACAGGGCAATGCTGTCTTGTGACATTTCTTTTGTTTTCCGTGCAATATTTTACTCTTACTGACGTGTTTCTTCTGGGCCATCTTGTTGCCCAGCTGCTTCCTGCGTTTTTCTGCCAGATCCTTCTCTTGGTTGATTTCGTAAATAATTTCTAGTTGCTAGTCACTTTATTTGGCCAGTTGGACTATTTTATCCTAATCTAGTTTGCAGCCCTCTAGTTGCATGGTCAGGTCAGCTGGCCAAGCAGATAGGTCAAGAAAGGAAAGGGGAAACAGGCTTTCAGATCCAGCACTCGGATTTAACGGGCTGTGGTGAAGGAATAATTGCTGTTACAGCCTAAGTGGGCTGAGGCTAGAGCATAGAACTACAGAATAATTGAGATTGGAAGAGACCTCAGGAGGTCATGGAGGCCAACACTCTCCTCAGTGCTGAGCCAGATTGAAAGTTAGATGAGGTTGCTCAGGATCATGTCCAATTGAGTTTTGAATATCCCCAAAGATGGAGATTCTGCAACCTCTGTGAGTAACCTGTTCCAGTGTTTGACCACTCTCACTGTGATTTTTTTTTTCCTAAGGCCTAGTTGAAGTTACCCATACTGTAGCTTGTGTGCATTGTCCCTCGTCCTTTGCTGTGAACCTTCAAGAAGAATCTGGTTCTTGTGCTCATTAAAAACAACAGATTTTTTTCAGATGCTTAATAACATACTTTCTGTCAGGAATATATATAACTTTTGCCAAACACATAAAAAACAATCCTCTTCCAGCCAGTCTTGCAGACCTTATTCAATAGCATGCTGATCAGGTCATGTGGGCAAAATAAAAATCTTTTGCTAGCCTTGCTTTTTGAAACAGGTAGATGTTTGAAATTTCTCCTTTCTTTCTCCCACGTGATCATGCATTGTATTTTCCAGCAGGTGCTGCCTCATTGTGTGCAGTGAATGGATGCTGGTGGTTTAGGAGGTAAATCTAAGTCTTCAATCTGAGCTGAAAGCTAGCTATCTAGTCCTGTGATTTTTTTCAACCTCACTAAGTGTATGGACCCCTGCATAGCAAATTTAAACCTGCTGACAATAGACTACCTTTCAGGGATCTGTTAGAAATAATCTGCAGAGGACTATGGTGACACTCAGGTAGTCTCAACTAGCCTTCCAGGCACTTTTACAGTCACTGGAGGAAAATAAGCTTGTCCAGAAAGTGGTTTATCCCACCTGTGGCTGAATTACTTGCTCAGTGTTTCTCTGCTTTGTATCCTGAGAGTCTCAACGGCTCTTCTAGCCTTGCTATCCAGCCCTTAGGACAGCTACATTTAGGCAAGGTTAATCCTTAGTAAGCACCTTTGCAGTCCTTTATTTTCTTGTCATTATTCAGTATATGGTCACATGCCTTATTTACAAGCCATTCTGAATGCTTAATTATTAACTTTAATGTGTGTTTCTTCTGTGGTGGTGTTCATCCCTATAATATCTCAGTTCTTCGGGAACATTAAATTATCTTCATTACCTCACTATCTTGTGCAAGCTATCTCCTCATTTTAAAAACAGGAAAAAGCAAAAAAAGTGATAGGAAAAAGTTCACAAACAAGAGGCGTTCAGTTTGGATTGCTTTGAGCACAAGGGGGAAACTTTGCAACAAAGGGGGAGAAAAAGCGTGTATTTTTGATGCAAATTGCAAAATAATAATCCTGTCTTTCTAAAGCTGTCTTAGCTAGAACTTCAAAACCTGATACTATTTAGAAAAGCTGTTGCTACAAGTTTTCTGCATCAATAGTGTAATTCATAAAATTATCCCTTTCAAAGGATTGCACAAGGTTCATTGTGTATAATGATAGAAAAGAGCGTATGGTATCTTATGAAAAATAGAGATGACTTTTTTTTGTCAAAGACTTGAAAAGTAATTTGAAAACATTGTATTATATGTTGATTAAATTCTTATCTTCAGTAGATAATACTCCAACAAGCCTTTTATTACTTGATCATTTTGATTTAGACTCTTCTGTCAGTTGTCGCTTTTGAATTTTCTCTAGATGTTTTTCTGGAGTCTTACATGATATTTGTGGATGTGTTTAGAAATACATGCACATAACGTATTCATGAAATTTTGGTTCCTGTGTCACTAACTGTATGTGTATATGGTTTTGCATGTATAAACTCCAAACTGCAGATAATGATTTCAAACTGTATTTGTATCCACATTTCCTGTGCTTCCTCTTACTACCAAAATGATTTTAAGAAACAAAGTAAAAAATCTCCAAACCAAAATCCAAACTCCCCACATCTAGCCAAAGACATGCCATGAAACGTTGAAGGAGTGTGTGTGTTATGTTTGCACTTCCATTCTCTCAAAAATGCACACATGCACACTGGTACCCCAGACCTTTATATGCTTGTATTGAGTACTCTGGAAAACTTTGTGTGGCCTGGAGAGGAACCACCTGGGATTTTTTGGAGCAAAATAACTGAGTAGCAGTGGGGCCTCCCACCTCTTACCCTTTTTCTGATTTGAAGGCTTCATGAGTTGGTAGAGCTGAGAAGTTAATTCCATCCTTCACACTACTGAATTCATTCAGCATGTCTGCTCAGGCTCCAAGTGTGTCATTTGTGATAAGAAGGTGACATTTGAAAGAAATTTGGCAATATTTAATACTGACTCATAAAGGCATGTTTAGAGTATTTATAACAGGGAGAGGTTGTACTGTATGTTACTGGTATCGGGACATCTGCATCTGCCATAAGAAATTTCCATTGCATTTATTATGAGGATAGAGGTGGGGCTGAGTGCATTTGCTGACTGAAGTTAAGGGCCTTTTCCCTCCCCATTCCCTTCATTTTGATAAAATAAGAAGACAAGTTCCAACTTCATTCATCTTTTCTGGAAATATCAAATCAAAGTATGAAATCTCAGGTAATAGCACTTCTGCTGTTAAACTGCTAGATCCAAATGAACTGGATTAAATGTGTGTTTTCAAGGCCACCACAAATGAGAGACTTGAAAAAGTGTCTCCATGGTACGCTGGCAATATGGTGATACCCTTCGAGCTGTTATTAGCAAGGCTGAAAATGTAATAGTCCCCTATTCTCTCTGGTTTCCCCACTGTTTTCAAAGTCTATCTCTGTTCCTGGGTGTGCAGCTATTTGAATAATTAATCGGATTCTTCATTTCTTGATGGCAATATAAATGAATATGAATTAGGCATTGGCTCCGGGACTGATCAGTCACTGCGGTGGTCTTCCAAGATTTCACACTTCTAAAATGATGAGGAAGATGGATAGTCTCAATTCCATTATGGTGTTTTGTGGCTCCTGGCAAGCTCCAGAGCACACTGAGGATCCCAGCATCCTAACTCCAGGAAGGGGTGGCCTGGTGAATCACTTCTGGGGTAGGCTGGTGTCAGCCGTTGACAGGGCAATTTCTGTAGTTTTCTGAAACTACGAAATTGTGGAATGCACCTATTAAGCATTATGCTGCTTTTATATAGAAGCATACATTTGGATCCGTTGTTCAGGCAGTACAGATGTATGCAGACCGATGTAGGTACATAGAGGTATGGAGTTCATATACAGTACTGTTAAGAAACGAGATAATTAAAATAGATGTTTGAAAAGGTTTAGATGCTCTCCAGAAATGCATGTTCTGTCTGACTGCTGACTAAGCTTATGTGATTACTTCAAAGCTGTGTTGAAAATAGGTGAGATCAGCCTCAGCCCTAGTAGGAAGAAAATGTGTGTGTGGGGAAAAACAGATGCTAGTAAGGAAACAGACTTCCTTAAGGTCTTCAGTTGGGTCTTCATATTGATGAGCATTTACTAAAGTTGCCAGACATTGCCAAAAGGCCTACCCAGTTCACTGCAACACCACTGTGTTCTAAGTATTTCAAAGAGCTGTCGTCTACATCGTGAAAAAGTTTAAACTCATTCTTTGAAAATGTTTTCTAAAATGTATGTAATCAACTGTATGTATCAGTTGATTAACAGCCTGCTTCCTGAGAACTTGCTGTGGTCACTCATATAACATTTATATGATTGAACATGTAAGTGGTTTTAGACTCGTATTTGTGAATTTGACCCATTTCTTCCCTCACCTGGGAGAAAAGACACAAAAAACTGTCATTGCTTCTGTCTGATGTAGTCAGCCTGCTTCTTTCTTGGAACCAACCACCACCAATGCATCTAAGAAATGTTGGTTGTCAACAGTAAGGTGGAACTTTTTTGAGGGAAGTATCAGGTATCTAGAATAAGTGCCACTCTATTTAGTACTTCCTAGATGACGGGATGATAGCCAATGAATAGCAGTGAGAAACACTTCTTGGTTCCTCACCTGAGGAAACTCCTGATTTCTGAAAGCTCAAATCTCTCCCCAGTTGCTGTCAGCAGGTTAGGCAGTATGGACTTGTATGCCACCACTGTACAGTAGAGTCAGGCAAAGCTATGCAGATTTATCACTGAAATGATAAATTTCAGTGGTTGACTGCATGGCAAAATCATTCTGGATTAAAGACTGGCTTACTGTTGATGGGTCTTTGTGAGATGTAGGTAATGAGGAGGTTGTTCCACTCTACACAACTGATTAATCTGCCTGTTAATAAGAACTGATTTTCCTTTGCCAGATTGGAGTCTCCGAATTCAGGCAAAATGGTATACGGTTAAGATGCATTCTGCCATTTTAAGTTGTGTCCATTCATCCTGGTGGTAGAAGGCCTGATGGTATACAGTTTCATCTTAGCTTGGCTACGGCACTGGGGAATTGCTAGTTACCTTCCAGTCTCTGAATTGGCTTTCCTGGATATTTTGGATCTGTGATTTTTATGTTCTTAACAATGTTTAAATGTTGCTGTTGGGGACTGGATTTTGATTTTAGTTTGTACAGATTATAGTTTTAGATGCAAAAACCTGAAGAGTAAGTATTTTTAAGACAAGTGGCTCTACTTTGTAATGTGATTAACTTTCAGGTTTTTTTGGCTGCCATTAACAGCATTGCATCCCAGATCCTTCAAATTACTTCTCTTAGAAAAGTCTTAAGAGAACAGATTGACCTTGTGCAGTTCTGAAGGCTCCTTCAGCTGGGCATGGTGGAACAAAGATGAGAGAAACGTTTTCATTCCTTGGTGGAAGGTGATATACAAGATCTCTCCCTCTCAGAGCCAGGGCTTATGTCTTCAGCAGCTTTGCTTAGGACTGCGGTGTCAGAAAAGAGATGCTATTGTAACACCTAGAGATTGAAAAGACTGTGTGCCATTCTCAGTATGTGAATCACTTATTCAAGCTAGATCAGGGACAGTTTGCGTGTGTGTTAAGAACATTATTGCCTTTCCAGATTCATTTATACGCTCACTAATCATGATGACTGTATGCTGTTTAAAATATAAATGTTTTTGAGCCTATTTCCGGTGTACAGGAGGATATGGTTTGGGAATTTAGCTTTCTGCAGCCAGATGGATTATAGTGTTGCTAAGGAAACAGACTATAAATGAAGTGGCAGCTGAGTGTCCCTAGAACATCAGACTGCTTGAAGCTGGTATTTTAAACTCATTTAGGTGGGTAGATAAATTGATGATGTGATGAGAAGTTAATTTCCTGTATTTTACAGTTCGTTAATTTTCATTGCTGTGTTAGTGTTTACAAAAGGTACTTCAAATTCCCACGCAGACCACCTGGTGTGTGGGTCACTGAACAAAAATTTGCTATCAAAATTAGAAAATGGACAAAAGCTGTACAGTAAAACAGATCCTAAAATAATCACTAAAATACTCATTAAAACTACTGCACAGTGGATAGATAATGGTGTAACAAAGACCTGGCAGCAGTATGGTCCTACTGAAAAACTGGGACTAGGAAGTAAACTGAGATTATTCAAAGTACATGGGAAAGTACTACAGACCTGATGAAGTTACAGATTTTGAACTTCACGTATAAGCTGTTTAACATCTATATTATACCTATTTGATTTACATAGATGAAGTTGCTCAGAGCAAGTGAATTGAATTGCATTTTTGATAGTTGCTCTTCCCAAGAGGAGATCTTGGCTCTTTTTTCTAATGCTTTTGCTGAAAATGTATCAGGTTTCCAAACCAGGGTTATTGACTGATACAACAGGATTTTTTTTTCTTCCCATAGAGAAAGGCAAGCATAGCTGAGCCATCCTAGCTAAGCATGTGGCTATAGGGATAAAGACTTGACTTAAGTAGCCTGAGCCCAGAGGACAGACAGCAACCACTGCCGTTGGTAAGATGGACTGACTGGACAAGGAGAAGGCAGGAGGAGTTCTGAACAGCCTGAAATACCTGCAAACCTCAGACTTTTAAAAGGGTATAGATAGGATGTAGATCTTCCCACTTCCCAAGGTCTCCAACGTAAGAGGTAAAGTAACATGCTTATTTCACGTTGCTTGCTTTACTCTTAAGTGCCTTGTGTCCTGCAGTTAAAGTCCCTTCTTTGCAGCTTGAAGGGCTTGGAAACTCTGAAATACTAGAGAAGGTAATGGTATCCATGTTCTCAGCATTGTGTGAGTTGTGGCTTAAGATAAAAGGAATGACTAGGCAGTAGCAGATAGATGGATAGTGAAGGGCAGCATGAAAACCTAACGCAAGAGTCTGCTCTGCTGTTTTGAAGTTGTATCCCATGCATACAAAGGTGTAAATTCAAGCACATGAGCAAGTGGTTATAACGTTATTCAGATATATTATTTATGGGGCATATCTACTCAAAATGAGACTGGCATGGTCTGAATATGCATGAGTTTCACAGGCTACGTTTGCTTAAGAAGAAAAGGAATAAAAGCAGGCTGGGAGGCAGACAATGGTTGAGTCTGTAGAGCTTCAGAAACTTGCCTTAGCTACTTCTGTAACAAAAAGAGGATATCTGAAAAGGTCTTTGTAACACTGAAAATTTTAAGAACTTGCCAAACAAAGATAGTTTGTGAGCTAAATACGAAATGGAAGGCTCAGGAAGGATTTAAAGTGTATACAGGTGATTGGTAGAATTGTCATTCTATGTTTTCTGGATTGAAATGAAACTGTTTTCAATAAAACACATTCTGGAAAATTAGTCAGTGTTCCAGCAGTGTTAAACCTCTGCAACATGCAGCGTTTAAACTGTTATTTAGAGTACACTGGAGAGAACTGTTTCTAGTCTTTTCAGCCAGGTAGGCAACAGAGGTCATTGTAGAGATGGCATTGTGTGCACTATAACCTTTCCCTCCGTGTTTGTTGTATGAAAGTATTTATTGCATTGTTGGTCTACATCTGGATCAGGATCTGCCACTGTCTTATCACTGGAAACAGTAGCCAGGAGCAGACTACAGTGTGCCATATAGTGCCTTATTGCATAGGGTTTAACATCTGTAATATATCATCTCACCCTGAGAGTTATCCAAATGGGAACTCTCAATTTAACTGTCTTTTTTTAATCTCTAGTATGAACAGATTTCTAACTAGGATTGTTTCTCAGAAACATTTGCTATCTTGAAAGTGTTATTCTAGTTGGCTGGCATGAGACAAAAATAATTCTGAAGCTATTAAAACGAGTAGATGACATGGATAACTATTAAGAAGTAGTTAGTTTATTTAGTCTCTGTTTCTATGTTATGAAAAATAAGTTACTATTGTAACATGCAGCTGATTTTTAATAGACTAATTTAGACTAACAACAAAGTATAGAGTAAATCTGGGGAAAAAATCAAAGGAACACAAACAACTTAGTTTGTTGCATTAAGCGTTTTATGTTTGTTTTTGGCTGAATAGAGATGCTAATAAGTATTGAAAATACACACATACACACACATGCACATGTGCGTATATACATAAGAAGAAAAGTATATAATATAAATACATAAATACACATTTAAACTAAGTCTATGTTTAGTTCTCAGCTAAGTCTTACCCTTGCATCCTTTAAGTACTCTCGGAGCACGATACTGCAAGCAGCAGCTTTTCTGTTGCTGAAATACAGTCACCTCGTTTACCTTGCTACCAGCACCTCTTCGCTGTGAACCAAGTGCCAAGAAGTAAGATCCATAATATCTGTATTACAGCAGCAAGAGTCTTGGGCAGCAGCAGAATTTGGCTGTAGCATGAGATGAATCCCTGTGGGAAAAGCAGAATCAGAGCTGATCCCTTTGCTCTGGGAACTAAACCAAATCCCAGGAACCTATTGGGGGCAGCACACAGTGTGAAAAGAGTACAAATTCAGTCATTCTCATCACTTTTCCATTAGCATCCCTGCATCTTTTTATAAAAAGATGAATTTTTGTTAAAATCAATTTTGTTTCAAAAACAGATATGTTTTTGTGGGAGAGACAGCTTAATAAATTCCATCAATATATGGATGTTGTTGATGATGGGGTTACCATTCTTATAAGATGAATTTTGTAAGCCCTTGTATTTTGGTAGAAGTTAGTGTGCTAACAGCTGTTGTCAAGTCTACTCACGAATAAGAAAATCTATCTTCCCCTGTTTTTAGCAGAAAGCAGTGCAATAGTGTATGTCGGGTGTACTGGGGACTACAAAGGAGGTAAGAGTGATGCCATACAAGGAGCCTTTAGATTTTTACTTTATGGTATATGAAGGTGACACTTCTTCACAGAACTCAATCTTCCATTCAGAGAATATACTGGAGAAGTTGCTTTAGTTGAAAAGCCAGAAAAGTCTTAGGACAACTCTGTTCAAGCTTTCTGACTTGAAGCAGGCTTTTTCACTTGCCTTTTATCTTCTGATAGACTGACTTTCTGGTGAGGAAAGGAAGCTTTCAGTATTTCAGTTTATTTTTGCCCATGGTTTGACTTAATAATCCCAAGAAAATATTAAGAAAACTTGCTAAAAAATGGCCGTGGACTAGGTGCAACTAGATGTAGAGAGCTGTCAGTAAAGTACTTAACAAAAGTTATGACTCATTTGAAAAGCAATGGTGTACTGAAAACATGTCATAATATTTTTGAGACCTTCTCTAGCCTATTGCCAAGTCTTTAATGTAATCTGAATGCTTGTGGAAAACATTTTTAAGTTTAATGGTGTTTAAGATCTCTGATTTTAGTTCTGCTATTTCAGTTCTTTCGAAATGACAGTTCCTAGTTTGGGGAATTGAAATAGACCTAATAAGATGCAAATTCCTCTAAGGTCATCAGTAATTACAAGTTTTGCACTGTTCTCGCTTATTGCACAGCACTGTCTTGAATGTAAATAGCTCTTACTATATAGAAGCCAAATCTAGATCTCATGCCTTGATCTGTGTACCCCAATATCTCACAGCTTCAGGCCAGAAATGTGAAGCTTTTAAATTTGCTTGCCAGGGTCTGTTTTAGTCGAGATCAATCCTTCCAGTTCAGGATTGGGGAGCTGGGTTCAGGAGTGAGTGAGTGAATGAGGAAGAGGTCAGGACTACCCTTTCAGTAGCTCTGCCAGCTCTAAATGCTGGTATCGTCATGGTTGTAATTCTACAAGTAGAGCTCTTTGCAGGTACAGGAATCCTTGCATTCAAATTTCACTGCAGGATCGTGAAGGGTTACAGAGCTTTTCCCCTCTGTTCTTACAAAAAAGCCTGACTAATCACTTATAATGGGGGGAAAAAAGGAATGTTGTTTGGAAAAGGTGTTAACCCCCGATTGCCAACAGAAGACTACCCAAAGCAATCTCACCCAGTTAAGAGCAAGCTCTTCAAGGTACTCAAATTTAATAAAATTTTCCGAATTAATTTTGAAAAAGTGCTTTTATTTTTTCCCTTCTTGGAGGCTTGAAGTGGAAGAACTTTCTAGTTTATGGTGATGTTCTGGATGCTTTTCTAAATTGGTTTTAAAGGTTGGAAATACTTTCTATAAACACATAAGTAGAGAGAAGAAATGGTTCTTATGTCAGAGAATATGCTTGTCTGGTGGGAAGATCTGACAGGTTGTCACTGTATTTAATCCGTCCAAGTTCCTGGCAGAGTATTCTGCCTGGTGGCAAACCTATTCGCTTCTTTGACACTTCAGAAAGCCTAAGAGAGAAGATTAATGGTTTGTAATACTTATCTTACTAAAGAGGGAACAAACCAAGTGGTGAAAGTCTATAATAATCTAATGGCTATGTTTTATCTCTTTTATACATAACTAAATCTGAGACTTGTATTTTTCCTTCCCACCTTGTTCTGTGGAATAAATGTAAAGATCAAATTTTTCTGCTAATGGGAAATAATTTGTATTAATTGATTGTCAGGAAAATCTTTCAGACACTGACTGCCATTGTGGCTAAATAATGGGTTTGTTCTGCAGAAAGCAGATTTCTCAGCAGTCGCCAGTCTGGCAAATCAGGCCTTATATTTTGGGTGTTTGAAATCCGTGTTAAGTTGGTTGCAGATACAGAAACTCAGCACTCGAATGATTGGAGGAACTAGGAGATTGAGTGGTCTTCAAGTACAGTTTATTCTTACTGCTTCCCTTGTAGGAGGTCATTGTAAACTCATTGGCTGGTTTGTCCTCCAACTGCTGTGTACAGCATTTATTTAGAAACTGTTCCTGAAGGATCCTGACATCTTTTGCTCCAGTGTGGAGGTAACTTGCAGATGTTCCAAAAGCTTCTTCTGGCAGAAATTAAAACTTGTTTAGCTTTCTTAAAACCAGCATGTGAAAGTGTCTGTGTCCAATGTCTTTGTTCTTTTGATTTTAATATATATAAACAACATTTACATATAAATCAGGTCACTGGGATCTTTTAATGTGACGTAAACTCAGCTTTCAAAGCTCACTGAAATTTTCTGGCTTCCTTCTGAGAGTATATGGAAAAGCTACACTGAAAAATGATGTTCCCAGTTAACAACAGATATGTCACGATGGAATATGCAGCTTTTTAGCTATGTTAGGCCCAGTTTACAGAAATAATTTTAACTACTTGAGGCATAATAGCATTATGCTGATGATTGATTGGTATGAGAGCATGTAAAGGAAGTGCTGAGGTCCTCCATTGAAACTTTCATGGTTTATTCTTCCTTTCTAGACCTGTTTTCTTGCCCTTTGTTTTTCCAATACTATAATGCTGATATCTTTACCATTTAGGGAAAATGTGTTCAGCTTCTTTATGATGTTCAATAGCACCCGGTGGATTTTTTCTGAGACGCTTTAGGGATCTCAAGATCAGGATTCTGATGTTTAAGGCTAAGCATGTATTTTAATAGATCCAATAAAACTTATGGCAGCTAACTGCTGTGTGCTTGTCTACAAATTAAAAAAATGTATCTGAATGAGATCTAAAACAATATGTTCCTCCAGTCCTGGCAAATGTTAGTATTAAGTGGTGAGATTCTTATGCTTCACAGGTGAGGTAGCTGAGGATCTCTTTGGCTTGATGAAACTTAGATGCCTTAGCCTTGCCTAAGGTCTATACCTTCTGCAAGAGAGGGGCATGTGGTCTGCCTTTTGTCAGGAGACACAGCGTATTCTACCTCTCCCAATAAAAATAAAGTTTTATTATGGGAAAAACTTTCACTATTCTGATCTTGCCCTGGCTTGTGTGTAAATATGTCACCAACTTTTTTTTTTTTTGACAGGTTATTTGGAAAGGGAATACTTTTCTGAACAGTAGGGCACAAGATGACTTATGATTCCTGCTCTTCATGGGAGCCTGTCTGGATTGGTATGCTTTTTTTTTTTTATTTTATTTCTTTATTTTGAAGCACTGACATGAGTGCTTGCATGTATAATCCAAAGGTCCGCTTAAAATTTAGGAAGCTTCCAACTTGTTCGCTGTATGTTAACAGCTAGGCAGAGACTATGAATTAAAAGAGTATGTTTTCAATAATATTTTCAATGTTTACTGTTCTTGTAGGTACTACAGTATTTAGTTAGCTCTTCAACATGAGTGTGGTTAATATGACCATTGAACTAGTGGGAAAGTTAAAAGTCGGGGAATATTGTGACAGTACTAGAAGTGAACCTAGAACTGCGTAAGTCCTTTCACATGATCTACAAATTGAGAACATGATTTTTCCCAAGAGCTAAGAAAATAGAATTATTCTTTACATTTTGCATATTTGTGGTTTAGAATAGTAATAATGATTCCCATGGCTGACATTTCTTGACAGTTAATGGTTCTCTGAATTAAGGACAGAAAGAAATATCCTCAAGAGGGCAATTAGTTGTACTTAATGACCCAAAGAAGAGGTGGCTGTTTCCCACAATACTTTCCTATGAAAATTGCTGCAGTAGTGTTTATAGAGCGGGGAAAAAGGAAAATTTCCTAAATTAAACTAATGCCTCTTGTGAATAGTTTTATGGGTCATCTACTCATGCAGCGTAGTTGATTAGTTTCAATTTAGGATATGTAAATAGGTATTAAAACTGAAAACTGCTAGTTCCTTTTAGAAGGAACAGTTAGGTGAGTAAGAACATTGTCCCTGTTGATTTGTGCTCTGACTCATTCAGAGCACTGGCTTTAGCAGAAGGGATTCCATTGCAATACATTCCTGCCTCTCCTTAATGGCATAGGAAACAATTCTCGATTCGTTTTGAGAGGGGAATATGTCCTAGCATTCTTTGTACAATAATGGGGTGTCAGAGAGCACATACTTGAGTATTTTCTGTCAACACATAGATTTTTTTGAAAACAAAATAAGCCCATGGCCTTAGTGTTTGTTGTTGATTTTATCCATTTTCCCCTAAGAATATTTTGCTTTTTAATGGTTTTTATGTTGCAAAAATTGTTTTTGCCACAGTTTACCTTTAAAATAAAACCATTGATAGTAGCTATAAAGCATGCAGAAGCTTCCCATTTGTGACCACTTAAGACATCCCCAATAGGATCACTGTACCAGGCATTGTTAGCTTCAGGTTTCTGAAGAAGAATGATTTCTGTGTGCTGGACCAAATCTTCGTGCTGGGCAGTACTGAAAATATACTTACTTTTAGCAGATTAAATTTAATAAATCATGGGCAGCTGTTCATAGCATGTTCTGATCTGCGTTAAACATAACTGTTACTATGGTACTGTTATGTTCCCTGTTTTGTCTAAGTTGGAGTTACTGGTTTTGACTGATTTTGGCTTTGCATAGAAGATACAATCTTTTATTTCTGGTTGAGCATGCTATCCAAATTTTGAACAGAAACCTTTTAGTTTCAAAAGCTGTTAAAAACAGACACCATAGTTCTAGCAATAATTATATTTGATGAATGAAATTTGTGTGGTATTTAGCTTTAAGTGTGTGCTTCATTGAAATAATTGTGTCTATTATGTTCCATAAAAAGAAAGTTGCATATGAGTGAGAACCTTGCTTGAGAGAAAATGTGCATACCCAGTAATTTTCAGCACTGAAATGGAAAAAAGTGATTGTGTGAAGCTTTTTTGCATCTGAAAAGAATCAGTGAGAGTACATGTTCCAAAAGTGAGAATCCTGTGACAAAAAGGTATTTGCCTCTTGCATGAGTACTTTGACCATCAATAAGCTTACCTATTTAAACTGCCAAAGCACAGTCATCTTTTACAAGCTATGTGATTACCATTCAGCAATGACTCTGGCTTTGAAATTTCAGGATCTGTCTTTCTCAAAGAGCGAGTGAGGACTGAAATGAAATTGCTGTGGAGTTATCTTATTGGTCCCTTTCTTTCAGCTTAAATTTCTATCTTTACATAATTTTGGGGAAGTTGGAAGGGTAGGAAGAGGGATGGAGGCACATGTTTAATAACCATGTGGATGCTTATGGTAGAAGCCTTTTAAGTAGCAAAAAAAAAAACCAGAAGGAAAAATTTATATATGACTGCTACAGAAGGGATCCTCTTGAATTTGTTGGCTGAAATGCCAATCACTTTTACAAAGGGTAATAGCCAAGAAAGAGCGTAACTAACTTGCCTGCAGGTTAGATAAATGTAACTCCAAAACACATTTGAGCATGCGAATTCAGTATGCCGTGCATGGAGAGATTTCATACCTCAGAGTGATGAACAGAGTACAGAGAAGGGTGCTGCCTGGAAACCATCAATCAGGAAGCAACCACTTGAGTTTCTTTCTACCTGGTTCCAAGGCCTGCAGTCCTCTTACTAGGTTAGGTGTCTTCTATGCAACAGCTGATCACCGCTCACTCTTTTGTCCTTCTTGAAAAGAAGATATGGCTGATGATTTATGAAACAGCCAAATGGCTGATGCTCGCTTCCCGCTTTAAGCTCTTGGCTAAGTCCAGGCAGCAACTTACACGAGGTCATTCTCCTCCTCTTAACACTTGTCTTACAGAAAAGCATACAAGCTTCACACTTAGGGGAGAAAGCACAAAATAGGAGGTAGCTGTTTGCTTAGAGAGCTGAGATATCAGAGAGCATACATGAGACTATTTTTCTTAGTCACTTTTTCTGGGTTTGTTAGGAATAGTCTACTGACACCTATGAGTCCTTTGTCCTTTGCTATATAGTGGATGCTACTGGCTTGAGAAATGCGGTGTAGCACAATCTTTTTGACTAAATTAAGGGTGCAGAACACTTTTGCTCCTACTCCCCTTGTCTGATTCCTTCTGTTTAGAAAGACAATTTGTGGTAATGCAGTATTTTCTAAAACTTTTGATTCTTTACCTTGGAACATTTGCAGGTGTGTTTTTTTTCTCTTTAGAGCTTTTATGATACATGTTATCATCTAAGGCTCTGCTGAACCTCATAATTCAGAGAATGAAGTTGTGTGGCATAAATATGTTTAAAGAGCTGTAAACTTAACATAAGTGAGCAAATTCTCTTGTATATATTTAAAGTTAGTAAAGTAACTGCATGTGTGTGCTCAAAATGTCTGTATTCAAATCAGATGGCCGTGTACCCTTTGCAGTCAGCAGAGGGAGATAGGTGTTTCATGAGGGTGATTCACCTCTTCTTGACATGGACATCTGTATAAAGATCATGTGAAATATGTCCTACATTGCCTTCTAAATCCACAGAAGCTCTATGGCATCCACAGCATCTCGTAGCAAGTATTTTCACAATTAATTGTCAAACAATCATTTCCAGTTCTGGGCTCCTCAGTTCAAGAGAGAAATGGACATACTGGAGACAGTCTAGTGAAGGGCTACAAAGGTGATGAAGAGACTGGAGCTTCTCTTCTGTGAGGAAAGGCTGAGAGAGCTGGGACTGGTCAGCCTGGAGCAGAGAAGGCTCAGGGGGATCTTATCAATATATATAAGTATCTGTAGGGATAGTGCAAAGAGGACAGAGGACAGCCTCTTTTCAGTGGTGCCAAGTGACAGGACTAGAGGCAATGGGCACAAACTGAAACACAGGAGGTTCCCCCTGAACATCAGGAAATACTTTTTTCCCCATGTTACCAAACACTGGCACAGATTGCCCAGAGAGGTTGTGGAGTCTCTATCCTTGGAGATGCTCGAAAGCCATCTAGACATGGTCCTGGGCAACCAGCTCTAGGTGGCCCTGCTTGAGCAGTGGCGTTCGAGAAGATGACCTCTAGAAGTCCCTTCCAACCTCAACCATTCTGGGATTTTGTGATTCTTTCGGCTTTTCCTATTATATTATGAAAGACTGCAATCATTCACTTTCCCTGTGCCACTAATAATTCTGTAGACCTCTATGATACCTTTTTTGAGTCACTTTTGAATGGAGATCAGGTGGAGCAGAACTGAACATAGTACTGAAGATAAGAGGTGCCATGAATGTGTATCGTAGCAGGTAGTGTATATAAATATACAGTGTATGTAGATAGCTCCTGCTTTTCTTCTTTGTTTCTTTGCTAACAATTCTGAACACCTGGCTGATATTTTCATAGAGCAGACTATCAAAACTTGAAGATCTGCTTTTCTTCTGGATGGTAATCATTGGCTTAGCATCTGTTACTGTGCAGATAACTTTTTTTTTTCTATACATGCATAGCTTTACTTCTAGCAACACTGAATTTTATCTGACAGTCTGTTAGCTTGTCACTGTCATGAGATCCCTCTGTACCTCTTTATAGTTGATCTCTGTTTTTATTAAACTGCTCTGAAAAACAGTTCATGTTCGTCATCAGCAAATGTTGTGGTTTCACATTTCCCTCTTCTCCCCTATAGGTTGAAGAGCTTGAACCCCAGTATAGATTTTCTTTTTCTGGTGACCTTTTTTCACTGCAAAACTAACTGCTCGTTCTTTTATTTCCTATTTTAAACTGGTTATTGTATGTGAGAGGGCTTTACGTTTATCTAATGGCAGATCAGTTTATTTTAAAGCCTTGGTGGAGAGACCTTGTCAAAAACAATCAGAAATGCAAAAGTTACCTTTGCTGGCTTATTGCTTACAGACCTCTAAAAGATACTGCCCTGGGGATCTGATTTTCTGTACTCCATTATTTTAAATCCAGAATTATTTGTTGAATTTATGCTCTTTTGCAGTCCCTGCAAAATGCTACAGCTTCCTTCCCTCCTCAGTGTTCTTGGCTTGTGGAGTCATAAACCTCAGTGGAACTTTGGGTGAGATTTTCATGTGCATTGCTAAAATCCTTGCTTATTTGTCCTGGAAAGCTATGTTAACCTTTCTGCTGTTGGTTACAGATTTTATTCTAACAAATATGTTAAAGACGACTAGTAAAGGAAAGGTTTATAAAGACCAAAGAAACAAGAATTTTGGCTACTATATATGCTTTAGCCTATAATTAACATTGAGGCTTTCTCAAGAAGAGTTACTGTAAAATAAAAATGAAAGGGAAAGAATGGAGAGAAAAAGAAAATCTAGAATAAAGTTAACAGAATTTGGCATTTTTGCAAAATGTCAATGTATGTAGCTTAGTATACTCTTCCTCAGTTTAACAATCTTTGAAATATAATAGGATAAAATAGAAAATTATGACATTCCCTCCCATTCAAGCAGGAAAACCTCTAGAAAGTGGCATTTGTATGACTCAATGAAATTAGGATGTTTATAATAATAGCCCTTCATGATACCATTGAAAATTAAAGGAGACAGAGAAGTTAATCATTTGTCTTAGAAAAAATGCTGAAGGCAGTCTGGCCCTGGAAATCATCTAGTGATATTGAGCTTGCAGATAGGAAGGGAATAGCTTTGCTATGGAATGAGAGGAGCAGGTCATAGTGCTGATGAATCCTTGGCAAGCAGCCTGAGCAGGTTTGCATTCGGATCACTAGAAGTCCAAACTGGGGACATAGGTTAGACTTTGTTGTCTTACAGTTCATTTATTTGTTGGTGAAGGCGGGGAAGAGTAAACTTTTGATCCTCCACGAAGCATGTGGTCCTTGTGTAAATTTGTAAAAGCATTCCTTCCTCCCTTCACTTTTGCCCGATGTTGATACCAAACAGAACCTGCATAAATACTGCAGGCAGGATTTGTTTTACCAAACTTACGTTTCTCAAGTTAGTAGCACAACCTTGTCACCATGTGCAGAGATGGAGGAGATAGATTGCCCTCTGAAGATGCCTGTATCCCCCTTCTGACTGAAAACATGAAAACAGCCTGAAGTGACTATTACAGTCATCCAGAATGAATGAGGTGAATCCCACTTTATGTTTCTGGCTATGGTGATCTGTTTTTCAAGAGAGCATAGAATCCTTCTGGTTTCCAGCTTGATCAGATGCCAGAGTACTCTGGAAGCGTTTAATTTAATAGTCCAAGATAGAGGGGAGGAGTTCTATGAAGAGCTAGCACTGAAAAGGGGAGACAACTCTCAGCTCCTTTGCGTTCTATTTGTCTTAAGAACAGTACACTTAATAATACAATACATATAATAATAGTACAAGACAACATACAAACTATAAAAGGAAATGTGGCATTGTATCAGGATAATGATGAAGGAGGGAGTTCAGCAGAATGTCTAAGGATTAGATTTACAGGGAAAAAGAGGGTGCACACGGTTAAATTATGTGGGATACCAAGATGAATTAAAAAAGACATGTCTAGACCACTGAAAGCAGGAAAGCTTGCTGCAGGGGGAAGGGTTGTAGTGACTGAAGAAGAGTTAGTTTCCTGTACCTTGATATGAATCAGTCACTAAATGAAACAAATTGGGAAGTACTTCAATCCTGTGGACAAGTTATTTAGTAATTAATAACAAGGTGGGATGTTTTACATGTTTTTCCTGAGGCATCTGCTGCTGATGACTGACATGGAACCAAGGATTCTGTATTATGTAGAACAGCTCAGATAGGTAGGCTTTTCAGTGCTTACCAAACAGGCAGACAGGTGACGCTGATACTGTTTAAACTATTTAGAAATGTTATTAAAGTTTCCAGCTGTAGGCAGTTTAAAAAGAAAATCATGAAGTTAGTTTAAAAATTATGAGATTTAAATAAAGATACTGATTTGATTTATTCACTGTTAATCAGTAAAGTTTGTTTTCAAACACAAAAGTTTTCCAGTCCTCGTTATAGTAGAAAAAAGCTCGGTGAAGTTGAGAGTATGGTACAGTATCGGCAAGACTACAGGAGCAGGATCTATAAGAAAAAGACCAAATATTACGGGACTGCTGTGAATGGTGCTTAAGTAAATTGTGTCAACCTAAAGTGTAAATATGTGTTAAGGATCCTTTTGTCGTTAAGGAGAGCAGAGCAATCGTTTGGTTCCCATTGGTTTCAGAGAGTCTTACTTTGTTTCTTTAAATTTCTTTCTTCTTTTTCAGATGGAAATACTGACATGAATTTAAGAACTTTGATGCATTCAGACGTTGAATTTTGATTTGTTAAATGACCAGGAATAAGATACTGCCTGAACGAGATGAAATGCCTTGAAGACCTTTGGTTCTGCTTTCATTTCTCTTGAAGCAATGGTTTTCTCAGCAATGCTGACGCTGGCCCACTCTGGGACCTCAAATGCTACTTTTATTGTTTATGAAAATGCCTATACGAATTTTACCACTCCCCAGTCCTTGCTTCGTAGTGGCACAACACAGCCATTGAGATATAGTTCGGGTGCCGTGCTCACCACTGAGAGAAGTACTTTTCTGGTAAACACTACAGCTATCCTGCCATCGCAAGAAGTTTTCAGGAGCTTGAGTTTGCCACTCCAGATCATTCTTTCTGCTGCTATGATATTTATCCTATTGGTTTCTTTCCTTGGAAACTTTGTTGTCTGCCTCATGGTCTACCAGAAGGCAGCTATGCGATCTGCAATTAACATCCTCTTAGCAAGCCTGGCTTTTGCAGACATGCTGCTGGCAGTGCTGAACATGCCTTTTGCTCTGATAACAATCATTACCACTCAATGGATTTTTGGGGATATATTCTGCAGAGTCTCTGCCATGTTCTTCTGGCTTTTTGTCATAGAGGGGGTAGCCATTCTTCTTATTATTAGTATTGACCGATTTCTTATCATAGTTCAGAGGCAAGATAAACTGAACCCTTACCGTGCAAAGATTCTTATTGTGATTTCCTGGGCAGCATCCTTTGTTGTTGCTTTTCCATTATCAGTAGGGAATCCTAATCTGCAGATACCCTCGAGAGCACCTCAGTGTGTTTTTGGCTACTCTACAAGCCCAGGTTACCGAGCCTACGTGATAGTTATCTTGCTAATTTCTTTTTTTATTCCATTCCTGGTAATGCTGTATTCTTTTATGGGCATACTCAACACTGTCCGCCACAATGCAGTTCGTATCCATAGCCACCCTGATAGCATATGCCTCAGCCAGGCCAGCAAACTTGGTCTCATGAGCTTACAGAGACCTTTTCAGATGAATGTTGATATGAGCTTTAAAACTCGTGCCTTCACAACCATCTTGATTTTGTTCCTTGTCTTCATAGTCTGTTGGGCGCCCTTCACCACTTACAGCCTTATTGCCACATTCAACAGCCACTTCTACTACAAGCACAACTTTTTTGAGATAAGCACTTGGCTCCTTTGGCTCTGCTACCTCAAGTCTGCACTGAACCCACTGATTTACTACTGGAGGATTAAGAAGTTTCATGATGCATGCTTGGACTTGATGCCCAAATACTTCAAGTTTTTGCCACAGCTACCTGGCCATACAAGGCGGCGCATCCGACCCAGTGCCATCTATGTGTGTGGGGAGCATCGGTCAGTAGTGTGAAGCTGCGTCTGTTTGACAATGATTGTTATTTTCTGGGATTATTTGTTTTTAGGCTTTAGGTTGAATTTTGTTTTGTTTAATATGGCTTCTTCAGTGTGGCCATATCTTACAACTTGATTAAATTTTCCAGTACTCTGTGCAATTTTGGGAGGAAAGATAGAAGGAGGGAAAGTGATTGGTTATAGTTGGGTTTACTACCAGAATACAATGTAAACAAAATAACAAATGTTACCTCTAGGATTCCATGGAAATCCATTCTTTTAAATGAAAACTACATTTGTAACATTTTGTCAGGTTTATGCTTACTAGGCCTGCAATTGCATCTAATTGTAGGGACTTTTTATGCTGCTAAGATACAGTATATTTAGTTGGTGTAATTTTTCTGAAAAATGTTGCTGCTGTCTGCCAATATATTAGAGCCAAAAAGTCTCATTAGATTACTTCTATTTAATTTTAACAATATTTCAGAAGTTTTCGTGGTGACACTAGAAAACTTTTTCCTTTTTTTAATATTTTCATTAATGTTTTTGTGCACTTTACAAAATTTACTATAGAATTTGTTCATTGGAATATTTTGTTCTGTATTGAAGGGGTATTATTATTATTATTTGTTATATTGGTGAATTTCAATGAAAGACCCATGTAAGCTCTAGGAGGGCAATATATGTTGGTATAGCTACACGTACAGTCATAGATTTGCTGTTTTTTTAACAATTGATCAGAAGTAACATTAGCTGCTCAGTTATCAGGGGAGTTGGAAGGAGAAAATGGAGGAATGAAAAGGAAAGAAAGCAATGAAAATACCATGTCCAGAGGGTGAGGCTAACACAAGATTTAGAAAAACAGAGTTCATGTGAAAATTGTCACAGAGGGAAAGGGTGGCTGTAGTTGTTACTTCAGGCTGTTACAAGCTATCCAAACCTGATGGTATGCCTGAAAACCTGTCTAAAATTGTGACTTTGGGCCTACAATTTACACTGTGTTGGTATAATGCTGTTTCTGCTTGGAGCTCATATAAAGCTAGATGTGCTCTACACTGCTGAAATCATGCTGTCAGGCATTTGTTGGGATAGAATTAGAAATAGTAGGGTAAACCAGCAAACAAATAGCACATGAACCATAGTTGAGGCTAGGACTTGGTCTACATAATAATGACTGGGGAAAAAATCCTCAGCTTGGTTGTTTTCCAGTTTAAGTATTAGACTGAAACCAGAAACTGATAATAATGAATAACAGTTGGCCAGCAGAGTTTGCTGGGGATGTAAGTTAAATTCCCCTTTTCCCTCCGATACTACTTTACATTGATTTTTTCATTGCCCCTTTTCCTCTCTAATGCCTGCTTCCTCAAGGGTTTACTCTGCTGTTCTCATCTATTAGGCATCAGCTTCTCTCCCTGAAATGCCAAACCACCTTTCTGATTAATGTCAGGCTGACTCGGTACCTGCATGGAAGGCAGAAAGGCAAAGGTTTTCCTTGACGATAGCAATCCAGACTCAGATTTTTTTTTTTTTTTTGTTTAATCAGCTAAATAAATATTTAATGTGAGGTAAGTAAAATTAAGACTTAGGTTTGGGCTTTGAAGTGAGATCCCCAGTTGCTCTGAGGCTGGGGAAGAACGCCTGCAGAATTTGTGCGTCCTTGCAGTGGGCTTTTTGGGGCTGTCTGTGACTGAGTACGGGAGGATTAATGTACAACAAACTTATCGACCAGGGCTAGGGTTTGGGCTTCTCTTGCTTCCATCTCTCTTTCAGTACCCTGAAGCATGGGGACCTCTTCATTGTTCCTTGTACCCAACGAGCAAATAATAGCAATTTTATCTATTTCTGCATAAATATCGAACCAAGTGTATGAAGGAAATGCCCTGTACTGTGTGGATGTCCAGGGACTGCTTGCTTCCTGAGGCCAGCTAAACATTTACACCCCAGATTTTATTTAGGCCTTCAGTGAAGAACTAATTTAACAGTTATCTCTGTTCTTCTCATTGACAACTATCTGTAAAAGTGTTGGCAATATTTAAATCTTAGGAGTATAAAAAGAACAATTTTGAATTTAGTAACTTCATTGTTTTAAAAAAGCTGCTATCTGAGGTTGTGGGTTATGTGTAAAGGCACCCAGGCAGTGGCGGTGTTATTGATGTCCATGCTTTCCATTCCTTGTCAACTTCGCTGATGATGGTATGGATTTTTCTGATCAAAATGACAGGCAGTAAAGGAGTTCCACTGTAAAACAGTGTGTTTTAGCATGTCTTTGCAGTATAGCTTTTATTTCTCAATTACATTTACATTGATAGCTGAAGTTTATGACCTGGTTAGTATGGATTTTCTGTTTCAGAGCTGTCATGCCTGTTTATCTCTGAAAGCAGCAAAATTGTGCTTAGAGCTAATGTAATAGAGTGAGAGCATACACTGTCTTAAGATGTCAGGAACAAGTATTTTTGCTGTCTTCCAGAGCTATAATGTAAGAGGTTTGAATGAGTGTCATAAAACATGGTAATTCAGGAAGGAAAGAAGATGAGGAATACAGGAAAGTTAGTGAAATTACTTTCTTGAAGGGAGAGGGGAAAACATGTTGTGGGGATTTCATAATCTCCGATAAGTACTGACTGTGAAGTAGAAATTGCAAACATCAAAGAAAGTTAATTTGTCTTGATAATTTAGTGTTTGTTTACACTGACTGTAACAGGGTTTCCGCTCAGAGCTGTGTCTGCTGGTACTTGGAGAAAAGAAGCCCAAATTGTGTGGCCCAAATTCAGAGGTGACTTACACGATGATACAGTATTCATGCTTACCGGGTTGTAGAGGTGATCAGAGCATACAGTGAACAAATGGGTGTTCAAAAAAAGAAACAAAGTGGCATAGAAGTATCCCCAGGGTAATTATGTGTTTACAGAACCATTTGGGCTATTGTGTCTAATATACTGTCTTTAGAGCAGTGCCTTGATAATTACAGCTGACGTCCTAGGACCAAGTTGAAGACTGCTAAACTGCTCAGTCTTGCTGTTTGTGATCCTGCCAAGATCAGCATAACCTTGCTCACATTTGTAATGTTAAAAGGCATACGTGTTGGCAGGGTTGGGGCTACTGAGGCATTTTAGTGGGCTTGA
This sequence comes from Calonectris borealis, assembly GCF_964195595.1. Taxonomy (NCBI): domain Eukaryota; kingdom Metazoa; phylum Chordata; class Aves; order Procellariiformes; family Procellariidae; genus Calonectris; species Calonectris borealis. The sequence continues at coordinate 45,288,495 of NC_134314.1, read as the reverse complement.
CCAAGACCAAGGATTTTAAAAACTGAAATTGATCTTTCTTGATTCTGCTGGGGAATTATAATTTTCTTCTCCAGAAATGATACTTGTTACTAAACTATTCCCTCATGTTACATTTTCAGAAATCTTTGGTATGGAGGATTGAAATGAATGTATTTTGAATTATGTTGCAGTTTAATTCATTCTGTCAAAGCATGCTGCTTACACAAGTCTCATTTGTACAAATCTATTGCTAAAATGATTCTTTTGTACTCAAAGTTGTGTATTTTTGACATTTCTTGTTACTCATGTAAAAATATTTATGTATATAGAGAAGAAAATTGTTTTGCCTCTTATTGTTTTATTACTATTTTTTTCACTTGTATGCTTAATGCTTTCATATTTTCTTTTATTTGGGCATATGCATAAACAACTGCAAGATTTCAGTGGTTTTTCTGCAACTGTTTGAGATTTTTAATCCTCAAATCATTCAACAATGCCCTCCTTTAAAGAGATTTTGATTTATTTTTGTGTGAAAAATAAAAATTCAGAGCACAAGTTTGTTGTGGTTGGAATGGTGAGGAATTTCTTAAATCCAGTTTTCCAGGAGCCACTACTTTGCCATTATGAACTGGTTTGATCTTTTTTTGAGGAGTAGTCATTTCCTGATGTGGAGAAACCTTGAATTACTGTTTTAAAACAAGCTGTTAAGTAGAATGGCATTGTCTTTTCTGTACATATTACACCTGAGGAAAAAAAAAAGAAGAAAAAATAAACATGAACATTCTCAAAAAATGTAGCAGAATTGTATAGAATTGCTCTATCTTTGTGCATTCGCAGGTTTCTTGGATTTAATACCCAACTTCAGAGTTTCAAACACTTCATTTATTTTATCTGTATATTAAATAACAAAGATTGTTTGCCTGATTTAGATGGTTTTGTTTAAGCCAAAATGTTTCTTGTGTAAAGAATTTACAGAACGCTCTTTTCTGAGACATTGGGGTAGAGATATGTCAATATATCTAATATATATCTAAATAATTACAGAATGCTCTTTTCTGAGACATTGGGGTAGAGATATGTCTATATATCTAATATATCTAAAACAAATCCAGCAAAGGAGAGAAAAAGCCTAAAAAGAAAATAACTTTCCTAAAAATACTACCTGAACTGGGTGTACTACCTTTTAGCTAGGACTGAGTAATTAAGATCATGTTATTGTGCAATAAATAAAACAGGCAGCAGTACTGCATGGCATGATTCATTTCAACACAAGACAGTGACCTTTATGATTCAAGTGCTGCTTGTTTGTATGTGATGGATTATTCTCCATGTTACTAGAATGAAAAATGTTCAGCATCTTGGCTGTTTTGGGGAAATTTTTCAGCTTGCTAATGATTTAGCAGAAATTCTGCTGGAGTAATTTCTCTAAATGATAAAGAGTCAAGGCATGTCCCTAAAGAATGCCAGAGAGGGGATGGGTATTTCCAGTTGCTTGGGAAGGGCCTCGGTCAGCTGCTTAATTTTGAGACTCCTTCCTGTACCTCTGCAACAACCACTTCTTCCTCCCTTCTCCTCTCCCGGTCCCCTCTGCCTCCCCGAGGTAGCGCCTTCTGCGCTGCTGTGTTGCAGTGAGTACGATGGCGGCAGAGGGTGGCGGTGCTTGGGGAAGCTGTGGAGCCAGCAAGCGCCTAGTGCCTCTGTGAGTGCCCTGGGCACAGGACCTGCCGGTGAGCATCCACCAGAACAAAAGTTCCTACAGCTTGCTCTCAGACAAAAACGGCATTCGTGAAGACAATCACAACTCGGCTCGGATACAAGGGGGAAGAGCTGTAAGTTGGTGGCTGCACTGTGTGATGGAGGAAAATGTGGGTTGTAATGGGTGATGCTTCTTAAGTGCCCCTTACAGAGCTGATTTTTGTTTTTCAAATGGAAGTTATGGGTGCTTTATGCATAGAATATTGGGTTGCTATATTGTGTGACAGTGAATGCAGCTTGGTATAAAATCACTAACAGTACTGCAGATAGTGACAAAGTATTCATAAATATCAAAGTAGAACTTGTTCCTGTTTTATTTTATTGTCCTGTCTAGATAACCAGCTTTGCTGGTGTGTGGGTGCAGAACATAGCAATGAGACATACTCCTTGTTTAATTCGTGCTCTGCCTTAAATAGATTACTGCAATTCAAACCTCTGTGGTTGACCTGAAATAAAATTAAGCCTGTTCACCAGAAGAGTAGGAATTCCACTAACACTGCCCTGTCTGTTGAAAGAGAAGCTCCAGTGAAATAAATGACAATAATTCCTCTGAGAGTCAGTTAATCTGATCTCCAAAGGAGATGTAATCACTGCTGTGATAAATTTAACAGTGTCTCCTTTTGATTTACTGGGCCTAGGCTCTGTGTTAAAGACCCAGGGGAGATTTTGGTGGCTGAGGGTATTGCCTGGGACGGCAAGAGGGAGCCACTGAAGCTTACAGGAAAATCTCAGTGCTAGAGTATAGGTTAAGCCCTGCTGTTCTTTGGGGTGTCAGTGCTGTCTTTTTCCAAAAAGGTCATTCCTTTCAAAGGAAGAGAGATGATGAAGTGGCATCTCTTCCATCATCTCTTCCGTCTTTATTGACACTTTAACTGTGAGAACAGTAATTTTTAATTTGGTTCCCTGGACTTGGGATTTCCTTCCCTGCCTCACTGGTGTGTTCTAGAGGAGATGGGAGATGCCGTCAGTCCCTCCTGTGGACTCTTGCACACCTGATACTCCTTGGGCCAGAGGGAACGAGTGAGTGTACTCACGAGGAAGTGGGAGGCTGTGCTCCAGCCACCATTTGATACAAGGTGGTGTAGAGTTTCACAGTTAGGCTACCGGGAGAGCAGCAGTGGAAGCCAGGTTCTCCTCATCACGTGCAGTAACTACCCCAGCCCAGGTGTCTCTCTTTTCCAGTGAATATTTAATTATTCTGTTCAGAGTGAAATAGCTTTTACAGGAGGGAGTGAGAGTGCCCTTTCTGTTTTCTTACCTCACATTAGGTAATAATCCACTGATTAAAGCATTCAGGAGAGACTGTTTAAAATCCTCTGGGATCCTGAGAGAAACTGAAATCATATCTCCTTCCTAAATATATTTACCACTGAATTATTAGGTTAAGAGAGTGGCCTACCAGGACTTTTGGCTTAGTTCATGGTTTTTTTGCAGCCTTAGCTGTTGGTTGAGCTCTGAAAATGCCAATGGATGGACTTTTGCATGTGACGTAGATAATGTAAAGCCTATTTTGTAAATTCTGGTTTGAGATGGGCATTGCACTGTTCACTGCCATCAGTGCTGCAGCACTTCTGGACATATGCAGAAGTAGATGTATATGATGGGATACAGCTGTGATCTTTTAGCTATCTATAGCATAAACAGCTCCACTGATCACTTGAGGTTCCTTCGCAGTCAGTGGAGATAAGTGGATGTTTTCAGGTATGAAAGTTTACCTTCCAAAAGGAGTGAGAAAAACAGCCCAGAAAAGCCAGTGTCTCTCCACTGATTAAGAAGGAAACCTGGAGTGTTAAATTGAGAGATACGTGTTCTCAGTTGGTCAGATTAATCTCACCCCAAATCATTTAAGGAATTTTAATGTGGGAAACTTAGGCACCTGTGAATGCTTGGGTCAAATGCAGATCAACGGGGCTTTAAGGCTCTACCTTTTGACTTTTTCTAAAGTGTCTGAATCTACCTGTAATCTTTTTTGTGATTTCTGGTGATAACTGCACTGGAAAAATGATTGTGCGTTTTAGAACTTGATTCACTTTCTCCAGTGCTCCTTTTTAGACAAGAGGCACGAGATACCTGCACCTTTAACAACGGTGTGGATTTTCTCCTGCAAAAGTAAATTGGCCTTAGTTTGGTCCAATTTTTCTGAAGGAATTGGGCCACTTTTCTTCTGTGTGAGAGCTTCTACACAGGGATTTAGCATTGTTCGACTAGAATGCATTACCTTTGTACCTTTAAGTACTTGGTCTTTGATTTCTCATGCTCAAGCATAGACATGTCTTTATAAAGTGACTCCTAAAATTACCCAGCCTTCTAGCATGATTTTTTAAGTACTGCTAATTATTACATTTCTGTTATTTCAAATTTAGAAATCCAGAAGGCATCATTCCGTAGACTGAGCTGCTCTCTTATCTATTTTGTTAGACTAGAATGTGAGGGAAGAATGTGAGATTTATAAGACTAAATGGAAAGTGAGAAAGAAGCCTAGGGACTCACTTGAGGGGGGCTGACTTTGCAGCCTACTAATTTGGGAAACCTCAAAGATGGTCCTAACTGCCTAGCTGATTTCAGGCTTTGTTCAGTCATTACCTGATGTGAAATGCATCAGCAATCCTGTAAACGGAGGTGGGAGTTGAGGCTTTGTGTGTCCTGGTCTCCAGGCACCAGAATCTTGCTCATTCCTGTGCCCTCTTCTTCTGGCCCCACAAAGCTTTTGCTGCTTCTTGCACCGTGCTGTGGCTACCAGGTAAGTGGTGGGAGAGGCAATCAGACCTCACGCTGCCTCTTCGGCAGCACAGGCCAACCATCAGGCTGAGAGATTAGTCCTTTTCCACATGGCCGTGTTTTAAAGGAGATGAGTTCTTAGGTACTTGCCTTCCTCCAAATGAAACGGAGATGTAGGTTTTCAGGTGGGTGCAGTGGGGGATAGAAGCCTGGACTTCAGCAGGAAGGTGTCAGTCCTGCCAAGCATTTCTACTGAGTGGCTCCATGCAGCTGCTTTCCTGTTGCGTGGATGGCCTGGGACAGGCTGCAGAGGTGGCTGACTTTGCTCACAGTGCAGAGGATCTAGGTCCCTATCTCTGACCCTCTGAACGGGAGTCTGCAGCTCTTCTGGTGCCTCTCTGGTCCTTAGCTCCTCTTCCTTACCATGCAACAGGAGTTCTTTTAACCAAAGCAGGTCTCTAAGGAAAAAGAAAAATTCGAAGAGCATTTTATATTTGAGATTTTTTTTTTTGAGGTGCTTTTGTTAGGACAATAATTAATTTGCGTGACTTATATTACACAGGAGGCCAGACTATATGACCATTGTAATTCTTTCTGGCTTTATTCTGTATGAGAGGTTGTTTCCACTTACATAAAACTTCACTTTGTTAGTGCCATTGTCAAGGTGAGCCTGGGTATTGGTAGAAAGAATCTCAAACATAATTTAAGGGGTACAAAGAAATGGCCCTTTCAGGAGCATTACTAACCTTTGTAATTCATCTTAGGTCAACATTGCTGGTACTTGATTCTGGAGAGCTGGCTTTTCTAATCAACTTTCTCAGAGGAATTCATTATCTGAAAACCTGTGACTAATGAAAGATGTTTTGTTTTTTTGAAGTTCAAGCTGAAGGTTTGAAGGTTACTATTACTAAGCAACAGATTCTGTGGAGTGTCTCCTGAGGGGCTGAAACTACAGTACGTACAAAAGTAAAGCAAAACACAGTGGAAAAAATGATGAAATATTATCCCTGGACAGAGAGGCCACAAATAGTACCATGTACAGGGCCTGTGTCGGAGTCTCCTTCCTTGAAAACTGTTGTTTGACCAATGGAAAAACTTCTGCGGGAGCTAAAGACCAGCATAAACCATATCACCATCCGCCGTGAATGTAAAGCAAGATTCAGCCTCTCTCAAGTGTAGAGATACACCACAGCATGACCAAGGGGAAAAAAAAAGATCCTGAATATAGTTCAGCATACTCAATTCTTCTGAGAAAAGCAATCAGCTGTAATGTATGTTAGCCATATTAAAAGAAGAATGGTTATTCTAGTTGTGAGGACAGAGTGAAATGAAATACAGGAGTGCTTTCTTAAGTCACGAAAGATAATGTCATCTTTTCTCCTATGCAGCTTTGTGTCAGAGTAGAAATAGATATTTGCAGCTTGCTTAAGTAAAAAAACATACCTGGCTTTTTAGCTTTTTGAGGATAGAGATTTCACTCTGTCCTCTTTCTTTGGCTTTGTCCACTGGCTTTGCTAAATACAAGGTACAAATGATAGAGGATAAAGGAAAAAAAAAACAAAACCCACAATTACTTTCAATAATCTTCTAAATGTTTGAGTAAGTTCCTTTGGTCTTGTCCTTTTTATGTTCAGTTTGAGTAACTGTTTAAGTGATGCAGTTTTCTAGCTTAAAATTTGCATGAAGTGAATTTCAATATTTGTTCAACAGAGATTATAAACTTTACACTAATAAAAATATCAATATCATACAACTTAACTCACTAATCATGGTATGTGTAGGATATGTACAATCTGGAAAAAAGTAAAATGTTCTAAATATTTGAGTTAAATAGTAAATATATCTGGTCATGAATGTCAGACTCCCAAAGGTAAGGATAGAATGTCCAAAACCATTGTTAGCATAGAAATCTCCCTACCCTTCCAAATATTTTTCACTTGCTCTGATCATTCCAGTCATAGTTTCCTTTTAACACAGTTTTGGGTTTTTTGTTTCCCAAATATACATATCTTCTGACACTGCAAAGGAAAGATGTATTATTATGCAAATTTTTATCAAGTGAGAAATGAGGCACAAGGGACATTAATTTAAAAAAAAAAAAAGAGTAAGTAAACAGAATCTGTAGTCAGATGCTCCCCTGTCCCTGAAGGCACTGAGGGTCAGCAGGTGTCTACACTGCCAAGCTACAGGAGGTCTGTTCTTTGGGCATGCCCAGAAGCAGCGGTGTCCTCATCTTGCTGTGCTGTAGGTGCCTAAGTCACACCAAAGCCCTGTCAGTGTCCAGGCATTTAATGCAACTCTTTTGCCTGCAGAGCTAATACAGTAGTCTCATGCCCACCCTTTTCCTCAAGAACCCAGGACTTCAATAAAACACATGTATTCATTAAACAAGGACTTGAATTCAGGTCTCTCCTCCTCTAGAGAAAGCCTCTATAGCCATCGCACCTGGTAGCAATAACTGGTTTTGGACTAATGAGTATCTTAGTGCTATGTAGTGAATATCTTAGCACTGCCCAGTACTGCCCCAGGGATACTCTGCAGCTCGTGGCTGGGAGGTTGTTCTGGGAGATGCCCTGTCACATGAGAATGATGAGATGCCACCATGAAGCACTATCTCAATACTCAAACAGATAAATAATTTGAAAACAGAATTGGACTGACCTGGAATTGCAGATGAGGATTATATTCAACTTCAGGTCTATACTCAGCTCAGACCTAAAGTGGTTCAGACCTTTTCCAGCGCACACTATGTCTTGAACATAAGTTTTGTATGATGGATTTTTTTCCAGGTGACTGATTCTGAATGTTAAACCTTACCCAATCTAAAGGGATCTAGCTTTTAGAGAGGCCAAAGACCCTTTTTTTTTAGAATCATTTTCCCCATAACTTCTTGGCCAGGGTAAATGAAGTAAAAATAGTGGGGGGAAAAAATGCCTGGGAGTCTGAACCCCTCATCTCTCTCCCATCCAGAGCTGTGTAGGAACTTTGCAGCTCAGTTTAAAGATCACCACTGTCTCTTTTGGATCTGCTTACGTTACATGTATCAACTGACTGGATGGCTTTTAAAAATGAACGTGCCATTAGAAATAAGTTCTCTTCTTTAATTATATCCTCATTTTATGTTGCAAGCTCTAAATAATTTTAAGCAGGGGTTTGGAATAAATAAGTTGCAGGAAGTCTGATTAATTGATTACAGAAAGTATTGCTTTCAGTCTTGCAGCAATTAAGATTTTATGGTGTTGCTTTTATTTCAGGGATGTAAACCGTCAGGGTCATAAACCTTCAGAAAATTACTGGCTTTTAAAATTCTGATACTAGCACTACTTTAAAATTTTGTGTTGGACTGACATAGAACAGTTATTGTTTGTACTGGCTTCGGTACATTTTGTTACATCCCAAACTATATGGAAGAAAGATAAGTTGAACAGAGATATATGTGGTTATTGTGGGAGAAGGCGTATAAATAGATATCGTCCGTAAACTGGGAAACCAAGATTCCTTAGTTCTGCTACTGGTGGAGTAATTAATATTATTCTCAAGAATAATTTGGCATTGAAAATTTCAGGTTAGGTTTCTACAGTAGGTCTGAGCAGGCAGAAGTCCACAATCAGGTGCAACAAAGTGAAGGTGCCAGAAAAATCTGGAGAAAAATCTGAGTCACAAGGTCCAGATCCCATATGTGAAACTCTTGTATTGGGTTGAGGTGGATTGAAATTGTTCAGAGGGAGAGCTTGTCAAAGCCTAGATTTCCTTTCTGTGGGAAATGCTGGCAGTTTGAGGGTGTTTTAATTTTGATTCAAGAGGCAAGGTAGGGATTTCAAAATTCTCTCCGCCAAGAAAGAAACAATTCCTTTAGAAAAGCAGAAGGTTTTTGTTTTGATATTTCTTCAACAAAATGCTGCTGTGTAGCTCTGTTCCAGATGCTCCCGGACTATCTGGCATCCCAGGCAACCTCCAGAGAGTCAGACCAGGGTGTCGAGATGTCTCATTGTGAGCATCAGGAGGCTTAAACTCTTAAACTACCAACTCCCTGAATGCTTTTAGGGTCTCTGCTGCAAAGCCCTAGCCAAGCAGTCAAATCCCAGGTAAGCTGGGGATCCAGAGACATGAAGCCTTTTACCTGCGTACTGGGGAATCCTCAGCCTCACAGTGCCTTCCATCAGGGCCACCTAAGGCTGCAGACCCTGGACACCTTTACGTCGCCTAGTCCTGGACCTGGTGAGGGAGCCGTGGACCTGCAGTCTTCAAGACAACATCTGCACTGCTAAATGGGCCAGGGCATAGTTGAGACAACATGGTTGACCACTATCCTTGCTGTTAAATATTTAATATCCTTATTTTTTCACAGGCCAATAAACCTTCTCACAGGTTAGTACGGGACAGGGTCCATACCATTTAACAATTCAGGTAGAGAGATTATATTTTAAAGGGAGACCTTAACTGGATGAATATGTGCTGAGCTATGCCATTTGGTGTGAGAGGTAAATCCCCGACTTGTTTCATTTGCTTGTTCCTTCCTGACGTAAGGAGGGATTTAGGTATTCCTACTAATTCCCACCAACTAAGGCAAGTTTTCACCTGCCAGTCCTTGAAACAGAGGGAAGCATTTCAATTTTTCATCCACTTTCAGATCTATTTGCAGCTTATCCATCAACATTTGAAGACATGATATGCAGAAATTTAAAAACCCCATGTACATGACATAGTTATTTTCCCCTAAGAAATCATAAAGCATTTGAAAAACTACCATTTCTCTAAAGTATGTATTACCTGTCATATGTTTTAATACAAAATGATATGTATTTAGAAAGAATGGCTTACAAATATGGTTAGAAAAGATACTCATCTTGCTTATGTCTTTAAATTATTCATTCCAGGTCATTCTATAGTACCTCAGTCAATTTTTGTACGCTACTGGTGTTATATGAAAAATATCTTGGAAACGTTTCAGATGTTTAAAATTTATTGGACTCTCTTTCCCATATCTTCACTTCCAAGGTTGGACCAGCTTCATTGCAGGGGGCCAATTTTTGCTCTCATTATAGCAACTGTAAATGTGAAATAAATCCATTTGTTTCAATACGGTTGCTCACAAGAGACTCCTTTGTAATATAATCCTGCAGTGTTTGGCTCTACCAGATCTGTACAGAACAGATCTCTGAAGGAGAAAGAGATTGAATTAAAATGCTATTTAAAATTAATATTAAAATTGCTTTATTTGTGTCCATTGTTGCAAGTGCTCTCATTTTGAAGTCTGGGGTAGAAGCAAATTCTGTACACTCAGTTGAAAAGCAGGTCTGCGTTAGGTTTTTTTTCTGGGCTTTTGCAGACACCAATATTAAAGGTATGAAACTCTCCTTTGTCTGGAATTAAATATTTTTTTGGATGAGTGTATACCTTTGGGAGGAATTTATCATGTGTGTATGTGTACTTACATGTCGTTGTCATCATCATCATTATCATCATCATCATCCATGTATGCTTACAGACCTATCCACACACAGCTCCATATAATGAATGGTATAATTTGGAATCGGTCTTCAAAGATAGATACAACCACAGCAGAAAAGGGAAGGCTCTGCTGCTACACATTTCTTACTGCATTTCAGATATGTAAAGATAATGACAATGGGATGGCTGTAGCCCTTTGTACTGGCTTTCCTCCCTGTTGGAGTGGCAAATGACAAAGCTGTCATTTATCGTGCTGGAAAATGCGTATCTTGTCCCAAACAAGGTGGTACCATTTTCAAATGACCTGGTTTGCAAAACTCTAGTTATTTTGGGGTGGAAGGTGAAGCAGTCTTAATCTCTATATCATATCAATCATTATCATATAATATCATGATACAGGCACTGCTCTTTGAGCCCTTAGAGCCAGTCTTCTGATTGAGAGCTGACCCAGACAGAGGGGGAAAAACAAGCATGCTTACAATATAAACCTGTGTAAGTACTTCAGACAAGGAAGTATAATGGCTTTGTAAAGCACCAAGCCCTTGTATTTGCAATGCATTGATGACCTGTATGTCATTTTTCTTATCCAGAATTCATTCAAATTGCTTAGCAAGCAAGTCTTGAGAAACCACATTTTGACATTTTTTCCAATGAACTTATCCAAGCCAGTGGTATTTTAATTTAACTTATTTCCAGTCAGGGATATTTAATCATAGTCTTCCATATGAGCCATGCCTCAAACGATAAGATACCCTGCTGAGCTCACAGTGCAATAGAAAACTTTGGTTTACTTGACTCAAAACAAATTTGTGCGTGCGTACGGTAAAATCTGGTTTTATATTGCTTCTCTGACCCTTTCATTCAATACTAGTAATGCAATCAATCACAGCAAATGCAGAGGAAGTGCAATTATGGCTTAGGCAGTAATGTGCTTAAACCTCTGAAAAAAGAAACTATTTTCTAAATATGCCTGTCAGAATATGCAGTTGCCCAGACTTTCATGCTATTCCCTAATATTCCCCTGTGTCTGAGGAATTAGTTTAAATGTGTTTGCCGGAAATTGAGATTATTCTCTTTCAAGAGAATATTAAAAATAACAAATGTGCGAGTTTTTTACCTGGCTGATCTTTTCTTACCAGGACTAGTATAGCACAAGGACTGTGGCAGTCTCTCGCTGGCTGTCCCATTAAGAGAGTTGCATGTCTATGTGGCCTGAAACCTCTTCCAGCTGAAGAAATAATTGGAGACATATTCCTATGAAATATCCTTATGTGAAAGTAATACAGAGGATGCTTCATTTTGAGAATAATAGCCTATTACTTCCAGTTTCTATACATTATACCCTGAGATGTTTTAGAGAAAAGGCAGTCTAGCTCCAGTAGGGATTAAGAACTGGGAAGCACCCACTGTTGTGCAACCTGCAGGAGCTATATCCAGTTCTACCGTGCTGAAACATCCGTTTAACAAGGCAGTGAATTGAGCTTGGTTTTTTTTTTTTTTTGTCTCCACTCAATACAGGCTGGCGGGTTCTAAAGGAAGCAGGCTGGATGTTTCTTAATGTTCTTGGTGTCAGTGTTGTGGATCAGCATGATTTTGTGTGGGTTTTTTATGTCTTATAGTGAAATGCACATTGCTTTAACAGGTTTGTATTTGAAAGGTAATAATGGGACCCATTATGGTTGCCTGAACATAACTACACTTCAAGATCACTTTGTGTCTCCTTTCTGTAATAGTAATGTGCGAAACAAAAGGAACAGTAAAATGGTACTTTGTTACTGCACTTACCTGCTTGATACATGTCTTTTAATGGCATTTGCTTTGAATTCTGTCAAGAATAAGCCATAACTATTTGTCAGCTTTTGAAAAGCGCTGTAAGCCTAGCAGAGTGAGGCAAATTCATGCATCTTCAGTTGTAATTTTTTTTTCTGTATTCTAAGAAGTATCAGATGATAGTTACTGTATTAGAGATTCATTTTACCTAACTTTCAGCACCAGTAAGTTAGGCATCTAATCTAAGCTACTCCCATGTGCTCTCTAGGTACCTTCAGATGGTGAATCACCCCTTCTATCCAAGAAACTTATTTTAGGAGGATGAGTCATTCTCCAGAGATGCCCACCTGCTGCCAGTGACTCTAGAGGAGGGCAAGCTTAGGCTGGGGGGCTAACATTTGCATCTCTAAAGTGTGGTAATATGAAGCTCATTTTTTCCTTCCCTTTCCAGATGTGACTTCTTTATTACCATGGTCATGTTTGTTTTTAAAAGAGAGCAACACAGAATTACACCATAATTATTCCAAGGCACTTATTCTATAGATTTGAATAAAACCCTATGTGGGCAGGGAAATGAGGTATCATATGGCATCCAGCTGTGTTCTGAATACGTGCAGCAATCCTCTCTGCTCAGAGGTATAAAGAAGCAGTAGATTGCTTTAGTTCAAATTTTGACTGACCAGTGTTGTCTCATCTTGCTTCTTTCTTGCTTCTGGTTAAGTGTGTAAGCAACAGAAAGAATGAGCACCGTGTTCCCCGCCTGTATGACATTACTTAAAGCTCGCAAATGACCCCAAGTATTTTAGGTGACAGTTCTCAGATTCTCCAGTGTGGTTCTTATGAAAGGCCTTGCAGGCACTCACTCTCACCCTTTTATCAGGACTCACCACATTTTAATTTCTTCCAGTAACTTGCTCAACTGATTTTGCCTGTAGCTAACTTATTGCATGTTTGCATCATTACCATAAGATTTTGACTCTCAAATATTAAAAAAAAAGTCAAAGCTTTTGTTGAGGCAGATATTCCACTGTGATTATTATTATTAATACTGCTACCATCAAATTCTGAATGTACTACTTGTATTGTTAACGTTATTTAGTCACTATTGGACTGTTTTGTACCACTCCCTCTTATGTTACGGACATATGATATTATTTTGGCTATTTTTTTTTAAATTAATAATACAAAATACAACACAGAAAAAAGCTTATCTAAAGGTTTTTCTCTTAGCTCCAAGCTGCATCCAGCAGCATTTCTCGCTTTCATCCATCCCCTCTGAGGATATTTTTAATACCTTCAGTAAATCAACCTTCCAATTCCACCTACAGAGAATTGTCCTCACAGTCTGGGACCTAAATATAGGTACAACACAGCTTGTAATGTACCGTGGTACACGATTACTGTAATAGTTATTGTGATGTACCATGGGACTGTGGTACACAGTCCAGGTTACTTTAACCTAGTGCTGTGTTAAATAGGCGGAAGAAATACTGTCAAATGTCAAATGCTGTTATTCCCAGCAAGTCTGTGGGCTAGGCAAGATGAATTTCCAAGAGCTCTTTCCAAGCTTTAACAAGCTGCCATCAACACTGGGGCTAATCGGCATTCATATTTGCAGTCTCAGCAGAAGAGTTTTCTGCAAGGTCTGTCCGGGGCACTGAACTAGTTCTTCGTCTGTTGATGACAGGTCGAAATGGGGGTCACTAACCGGGCGGGAGCTTCTTCCTCGCTAGAGATGCTAAAGGGCTAACCTTTTTTAGCCTTTGCAAGAACTGGTAAATTTGCTTGGAAACCGTTGAGCTGCAAAAAGACCATTTTTTTGAAAGCTGCTGGTGCACAAGGAGGCAGATTCTGATCTGTCGAGGTAGCTTTACTGTCTGAGCAAAGGTAAAGGTGAAATACAGACAAATATTACGTTGTCCTGTTGTATGGGAGAATCACAATAGAAAGGATTACTGTGTTTCTGTGGACACAATCCTATTAATGAATGTCAGCCACGGTAACATGTAGGTGAACACATTTGTGCTCAGATATTGCTGCATAACTCCCACTAAAGCCAGCAAAGCCACACAGCTAAATTTGTACCACTACTGCAGGAATGCAGTGAGGAAAGTTTTTTTAACTCCTAAGCAAGCTGTTACATCTGAATAAAATCCCCGCCAGCACCACGTCCAGGGTCTGCTGTACATCCAGGGGGAGAGAAAAAAAGAAGGGCATCTGCGGTAGGGCGACAGACTGAGTCAGTGAAATACTCACGGCCCGTGGCAGGCCCTGGGAGCCAGGCTGGCTGCTGCAGCGAGCTCAGCTTGTCTCCGGGCAGGTAGCACACCCCAGGAACAGCAAAACAGCAAGCAAAGGAGAGAGAGTGCTCTCAGCTCCCTTTCCATGCATTCCACTTCTTCATGAGGCCATCTTTCCGGTTTTCATAAGGTAGTGCCGATGGCTTGTTTGCAAGCTTCTTCAACAGCTATTTCACTAACCTAACTAACCATTCTAGCTAACCTAAATAACTGCTGGTGGAAACATAAGGATAGACGAGAAGTATTTTACCCGTCATTCATTTTGCTTCTAGGTATGAGGAATCAAAGCACCTCATTAGCCAATCCCACTGCCATTTTAACCTTACTTATTACACTGGGTCATGGCATACGTTTCCACTGGTTATAGTTTCATCAGTAAATGGTGACTGTGCTTCTGTATGCTTGCAATACTCAGACTTAAGAGAGTTTAGTAATTTTTAAATGAATTGGAGTGGATATGTTTCATGGTTTCAAAGTAGATTTCTGAAGTTATCAAATAAGAAGTGGTTCTTCAAAATTTAACATCAATCCATTTTCGATATTTATTTCATATATTGCTTCTATAGCCAAGCAGAAAATACAGCAGTGAACTTGAGATGCACTCGTTTACTATAAACGCAGTAGTTTTATTTTTAACATTTAAAAATGTCATTGCCTTTGAGAAATCCTGGAAGTTACAGAATTGAATCAAAACTCTAATTAGGATTATAAATTTGAACCCGTACTGATCATTTACATTAGAGGTGTCGAAGTCCAAGATTAGGAGGGCCTTCAGCAACCACTAATGTTCTCAGAAATTGATAGTAAGATCCAACTACTCTTACCAGAAAAATCCACAAATGGAGTTTTCCTGGGGTTTTTCTCAGAACTTGATGCGGGCAACAGAATCAACTCATACTGTTACCACCCTTTAATATACTTCTAATAAGTAACATACTTATCACAGGCTTTACCGGGAGAGTTCAAATGATCACAGATTCTTTAGCCATACTGTAGGGTCTCTCAACATTATTGCACTTGAGGTCTCCATTGAGCATAAGAGGTGCAGAGCTTTCCCTTGGCCACTTAGACAGCACATCACCATTTGACATCTTGCTTTTTGAATTCTTGTGAAAAGGAGAAATGAGGGAGGGAGGAGTTTGGACTAAAATTTTTTATCTTTCACTGTGTTGTAATATCATTCCTTGCCTTTAGTTATCATCTTCTGTTCAAATTGAGAACAGAGCTGCGTGGTACTTTACTGGGAACGTGCTGGGCCATCTTTGAGATGGGAATAAAGGGGCTTTACAGAATTTTGAAAAAAAAGTGGCGGTGGGCAGCAAAATTTTGTCCTTAGGTTTTGTGCAGGAAAAGACCTCCATTCCTTCAAATTGTCTAGGCAAATTTATCCTGATGTCAACACTTGTTGGCAACTCTGTGAATCAAAGCACTAGCTGCCAGTAAGGAGGAATCTAGCACGCTCCCTCCAGATATTCTCAGAAGATGGGTGAAAACAGGTTTTCTTAAGCATTTCTTCTTGATAAAATCTGATATGTAATGCAAATCCGGGGTTTCATGTGCAAGATGTGGGGTTTCATGTGCTTACGAAGCCAGTTGAGACACAAGGTGGATTGATTTGAAGTGAAGAAGGGCTTTTAGAAAATCTGTCAAGGTTTGCACTTCAGGGAAAATATCCAGTCAGCATGCCGTGAGGACACTGGTAATATGCAGGTTCACAAGATTGATGTAACCTTGGCTTCACGTATGGTGAAACTGGGTGTTTGAAGAAAAAACATTCAAAACTTCCTGTAATATCCCATAAATGTTATATTTTCTAATTAGAGAACCAGATATTAAAGGAAGCCCATAATTTTTTTTTCTACATATGCAATAGACTGTGGCATGGTATGGTGCTTTTCTAAATTATGATACTTTAAGGCCGTTTGCCGAGCAGTTAAGCAGTGGACAGGGTGTTTACATTTATCTGCCAAAGAATGACTTAAACACTACTGTAGATAAGAAGAACTATTTTTTCAGAAGTATTAGTTAGGGCTCCAGGGAGATTTTTTTCAGAAGAAATATTAGGTAGGGCTCCAGGGAGATTTTCTAGTCTTTCTGAGAACTGCCAAGCAGGAAACAAATTTTATTCTATATTAAACCTGGAGTGAATGCATTACTGTCAAAGTGGTTGTTACTGATTTACCTTGGTGTACTTCTGAGCAGAAATTGGCACTATAGGTTCTGTCTGGGTGGGTGCTAAAGATGAACAGATGGATGCTTTTTGCCACATTTTATCTTAAGCATTGAATAATATGGTAATGATGTATTTGATTACGACAATTTCTGTAACTGGAAGTCTCAGAAACAAAAAATGTTAAATCAGTGCATATTTCTTCCTAACTTATAAGCTATTCTGGTTTGCCTCTTGATGACTGAACTTTTCTGCTTTACATGCAACTCTAAATTTACTTGTTATTAATATCACCACCTGGGCTAGACTTGGAAAGTACTAATTATTCCTCTGCTTGAAACCACAGGCAATGTTTGGCATTATGCTGGAGTGATTTATCTCCCTCAGATTAAACTGCATACTTTGGGTGAACACTGGATTGTCACCAGCATCCCAATCAAATGAGAAGCAGCTGTGCTGTCCTGAAAGTTGGTGGTCTTTGTGTTTTTGTCTTTTTTTTTTTTAATAGCAAGTGAGAGCGCAGAACTTCCCAATGCAGGAATGAGAAAAGCAAATGCTGCTTTGATAAGGAAACATTAAGCAAAATTTGCAGGAAGGCTGAGCAACTTTTAAAGTGGATAAAACTTTTCTCTGTTAAGATTGTTATGCATAAAAGATTTTCCAATGCCTCATTTGCTTATTTTATTATAACAAGTTGTCTTTTAATAAAGCAAATTAATGATAAAATAAAACTATATAAATTCTCAGACTATTACAGTTTTTTCTTAAAATTGAATTCATTATTAAGTATGGCTGCCACCAATTTTAATGATGTTTATTAATGTAATCTTTAATGATAATATTAATGCAATAGCCTTTAATGGTCGGTTTCCTGGATTGCCGGTACAGTCTGTGTATACACTGTGTGTCAAAGTGTCAGACAGATGATACAGATGATGCAAATTGTGCAAAAACTATGAAGCTACAAAATTAGCTAACCTCTGCTCTTGATATTTTTATCTTCCATGTGTTGCATTTTTTAAAGAGGTTACTAGTCTTGTTAGAATTGGCAATGACAGAGGGTGACACCATCACTGAAATAGAGGCAGTGAAAATATCTGCTTATTTTAGCTATCTGACTCTGTGTTTTTTCTCTTGAAGTCCATCTGCTACCACTGGCTCAGAAATCTGATTTAGATGCACCGCAATGCCCTTCCATCCCAGAAACTGCATAAATGCAGTACTGAATCACAATCTTAAATCTAAGTGGGTGGAAAGCGCATTTCATTACACTACAGCTTGAATTCTTCAGTTTTCTTTCCCTTGCTTCTGGGAAGCTTGAGTGCATTGCTATTCTAGCAGTGGGATTAGACATAAACCTTAAAAAGCCTTCCCTCCTTGAAGGGAGCACTACGGGTGGCCTGGCTTTCTCTCTGGTCTCCACTCACTTTAGATACAGCCATTCATCTCCAGCTTGCTTCAGCTGAGTGCAAAACTTGGCAGAAGTAAATTCCATCTCGCTGTTTCACTGGCTTTTCATGTCTCACCGATGTTGGTTTCTCTGCCCACACTTCTCCCCCAGTTTGTTCGCATCACCTCTCCGACAACTCTTTTATCAACTCTGCCTACTCTTGCTGGCAAGGCTTGGAAAATCCTCTCGTCTTTGACACGCTGCTCAGGGACACGGTACCCAGCTACAAGGCAAAAAGGCTGTGGCCGACCTTGGGACATCCATTCAAACTTCCAGGAGCCCACCCTCATTGTCTGGAGCTCAGCATCTATCCCCTCAGGGTAAGGAAAAGAGTCGTTGTCAAACAAAGTTTCTGTAGATGAGCAAGGGCCACAGATACCAGTATAGACCAGTCTCCTCCAGTGGGTGGGTGCCTCAATTATGCAAACAGAAAGAGCTGCTATGACAGTGCTACCGCAGGAGCTGGGAGAACATCAGGATCAGCTTGCTAATGAGCACTGACATCCCTTGCCCAAACATGAGAGTCCCATCTTCGCAGATTCAGTGCCAGATTAACACCCTCTTACTACCAGCAGAGGAACACCGATACAGCCAGGCTATCAGCTTGTGATTGCAAGTGCCCTGCACTTCCCTGTCCTTTTTTCCTAGTTTCCTGTTCTAACAATGCGGGCTCCACAGGCTCTCTGCCCGGGTATCAGCTCCTCAGTGTGGAACGTGCATTTGGATGCTTACCTGCAGTTTGGTGGATTTTCCCTAATGTCCTGGATGCCTGGATGCCCTGAACATTACACAGGCCACCACAGAACCAGCCCACAGGGCACCCTGTAGGGCCCAATGTCCCATGAGGGTCCTTTGTATCACCCAAGGGCAAGGTTACTCTCTTGTCCTTGCTCCCAGAATCGATACTGGCTGTTATCACAGACAGCGGTACCCCGAGGCAGGGCCAGCCTCTTCGCCGTTTTGCTCCCTGCCTTCCACGTATGCCCACAGAAATGTCCTCTCAGGACCAACAGTCTAGGCCACAGCAGAAGTCTATGCGAGAGGGCTAGTGGAAAAAAGCTCCTAAATATCATCTCCTTGCTGGGCGCCTTTTATGAATTTCAGGTCTGGTTGGGAAGAGGGAGCTTTGCTGGTGTCCAGAGGGGCTGCAGTGACCAAAATTCGGCTCTCTAGTAAGAGTTGTAAAGGGATCTTGTAACCGAGAGAAGTAGATTTCCTGTCAGAGACTTCTCATAGAGATTTCAGTGGGAGGGTAGATATGGTGTGCAACCTCAGAATGGGAAATGTAATCCTAGCCCTTGAGATAGAAGATCAAGGTATTGATTTTTTTACAACTTAAATCTCCTTTGTCGCTCTGTCCTGGTGTGCCCTACCTGGATTTATCCCAGACATGACCTCATACTGCTGTCCAGACACTTTCTGAGCAGGAAAAAAGTGTTCTTGGTGGGTTCTTTGTTGGCAACTGGTATAGTACTGGAAAAAAAAAAGAGTGTTACTCTGTGGCTCTCCTCAAGTAGCAGGGAGCTGGGACCAAGCACGTGTCAAACCATGAAGCTTGCTGGAGACAGCTCAAGCCGTTTGGGTGCTGAAGCCTCCCCTTTGTTTGAAGTGTTGGGTCTAAATGCCAGCCAGAACATACCCTAGCTAAGCCAGAGCTGTGCATGGGCTGGTTGGGCAGATGGCTACTACCAGCCCATAAAACATACCACATCTGAGCTCTCTAGCATATCTCAATGCTTTGCAATATTTATAAGTTTAATTTGAGTGCTTCTTCCTAAAAAAACTTCAAATAGTGAATATAATCTGACAGATCGTGTAACAGATTTTCTGAAATAAAATGCTGATGCTGACTAAAGCCAGCCTAATCTTTCCCAGTGCAAGTATTATTAACGAGGTTTACCCCAAACAAATGGTGCTTGCCCAGTTGCTCTTTCAGGTCAGGCAGCTAACAGGTTTCAGTAGAAACCAAAAGATAGCAGTAACAAAAGAAGATTGGCAACTTAAAGGCTGTATCCTCCCACAAATATTTAAGAACACTAAACCAACACCTTTGTGATTGGAAATGAAAACAAACATGGCTTTGTCATGGAAGAAGTCCATTAGAGAGATGACCTGTCTGAAGGATTAGTCAATTAGAGTTTGAAAGCAATTGGGAAAGTCTTTTAAACGTATGCCTTAGTTCGTCCAGACTCTCTGAGAAGTAGGAGACAGTGACTGTGGCAAAAGGCCACCAGACTACTTATTTGCGTTTCCCCTGGGCTGTCCTGAAAGTCAGAGCCATGTGCCCATGGCCTCCTTCTCTGACCCCGTCTTTCGTACATTTTTCTGCTCCTCACCTTCCTGCAAAATGAGAGCAGGTGAAATTACAGATGCTGTACAGTAGGTCCAAAGATAAAATGTGAATCACTTTCAGTTATAAGTCTAATTCTGGCTGCTTCATCCCCATCCAACCAACAAATGATTACCTTTTTTTTTTTTTTTTTTCTTTTTAAAAGTCTTTTCCATCTGAAATTGGCAGGTAGAGCAGAGCTGTAGCCAGAGGTACATTTTTCTGGAAAAATTTCAACATAATTGGACAATGTCTATTTTGCAGACAAGGCACTCTAACAAACCCTAAGTGTTTCATTTTTTTAAATGCCTTGTGATATTTTCTATAAAAATCTTATCTCAGGACCAGCTTGACCTAGAAATGTCAGTATATTGGAGATCCTTGCTAGTGTGGATTTTGGCAGTCCAGAGTGTCTCAGCAGCCTTTAACAACATTGCCAAAAGTCCTGTGGAGAAAATTAATCTCTAGCAGAGCCAAGTTGCTTCAGAAAATAAACCAGGGGCTTAGATGATTTGCCATCATGAAGCAACTTCAGCAATTATAAATAACCTGCCTTGCTCCCCCTCTCATGCCTTGCTGGCTGTGCACTTGACTCAAAATTATTTCCTATGCCTGGAAACCCATGCCACCGTCACACGTCTCTTGTGCTGTGTGTGCGGGTGGCTGGCGGTAAGACTGTGGAGATTTTTGGTTAAGACAGGAGAGGTTTCACCACAGAAAGGCTACAAAACTGGACAGACAGCTTTTAGCATTTTGTTAACTTGCTACAGTAAAACTGAAAAGAAGAAATTGAGGTCCCACTTGGCGTTGCTGGGCTGAGGGAGAAAGGTTGAGCGAGTCAGTAGTAAATAAATGGGGTATGTGGCAAGACAACAGGTGGCTGCATCGGCAGGAGTATACATGACCTTCTGTTGTTCCTCCAAGCTTCTGTTTCACAGAAAGCTCTAATCATTTTGGGTAAATAGAGCTATAAACTACAGATAGACAAAAAGGCATAAGAAGGAAATTATTCAGCGGGCAGAGAAAGCAAGCCTGCTCTCTTCAGTTTTTTCCATCTGTTGGTCTCCATTGAGACACTGAAAAGGCAGCCGCTGGGGAGTCCTGAGCTGCTGGCAATCCAAACTGGTTATTTGATTTGCTTTCGCACAGTTGCAGTGCTGAATCTCTGTGTTCCAGCAGGAATTGGGTTTATTATTTCAAGGCTTTTCTAGCCTTCACAGCCTTTGGTTTTCTCCTAAGGCTTTAGTTCTCAAAATGTGCTGTAATCTAACATAGTGTAAATCTAAAGATTATCCAAATTTAGAGAACTTCAAGCTTTGGTGGGGGAGGACAATGGTACAGCAGTTTTCAGTTTGTGCTAGTTTTTTGTAGCTTTGAGTTGCAGAAATAATAACAGTGTTTAAAGGAGTCAACAAGGGGCTGTATTAAGAAGAATGCCTTTCATAGCTATGAACATGCTGTCCATGTAGTGTTGTGTGCGATTCATTCAGATGCACCATGTGAGGCTTTTTTTTTAATTATTCTATTTGTTAAAGCTTGCAACTGTTCTATTTTTTTATTATTATATTTCTTACAGTTTGCAACTGTTCTTTGTGTCAGAGAAATCCACATATTTACTTTTCCTGAGGCCCTCATTTCTGTGGACCTCTACTACTGAGCCAGCAGATCATTCCTCTTAGAATCCAGAGACTCTGCCAAACAAGCTGTAAAAAGAAAAACGGAGGAGTTGCCTTGACAGATGTTTAGCATATATAGTATAAATATTTGAATAGCACAAAATACAGTAGGGATATCGCTTATGGACCAAAGATTCTTCTACTTCCCTATTTTCCTCATGCTCGGGATACTGAAACCAGTGCTTCAGCTAACTGGTTGTCTTTTTGTCTATATTGTCCTTTTTTTAGACAGATATGAGAAGAAAGCAATGTGAAAAATACATAAAGAAAAATATTTCAGGCTTTTCCTCTGAAAGTGAAAATTTGTGGGTTTTTGAATGTACACTGGTACATTGTGAAAGGAATCTGTGGTTAAGAAGCAAGGGGTCAGAAATGATTTTCTTTTCATGTTTGAAACAGAAAAAGATTAAAAATTCCCCATCTCTGCCTGAATTATAAAGTTCTGCAATATTTGACAGTCATCTAAGAAATTCAGGATGAAAATCCATGACATTTCAGTTATGAGGAATAAACTGAGAAAAATTATGGATGGCTCTTACTATTAGGGTCTGGGATAAAAGAAGAGGAACACAGAATAGCTCCTGGCAGTGCTAGCAATAACATCCTCTTGACTCGTAACGCCTGAAGGGGAGCCTTGTGTTACGTGGTGGGCTTTGTAACAGGTTCACTCTTTATATATGCAGAGTCTTAGTGTGGAGATGCCAGTCGGGGACTTAGAAAATCACAGGCAGCCGATTTGAGATCTCTACTCAAAGTGACCAAGGTCTTCTCACGAAGGGCAGACAGCACTGAATTTTTCTGTCTCCTGGCCAAGCACAAAATAACTTGTCACTTTCTGACCGTGCGGCATTGGTGAAGATTTTTGGGAAGAAGGGAAGTGCTTTCCTTAACGATGCCAGATATGGCAGGACCTAGAGAACAGCCTGTGCCTAAAACCAGCCTTGAGATGCCTAAATTAGAAGCTTAGTCACACAGCCTGCCAATTAAATCGGCGTAGAAAGACAGACACCTCCAGAGAATGGTATAAATCTTACTGCAAGCACATCCTAAAAATAGTTGTGAGGAATCCACACCTGAGTTTGCTGGATGTAAGAGTGGCTTTCCTGAACTGGACAAGGGAAATCTAGTGAGGAATTTAAAAACACATAACAGGAAATTACTGCATATGCTGGGAACAAGGTAATAGCATATTCAGAAAAAAAAAAACCCCACACGTTTTTCTGCCTTAAGTAAATACACAGATGCATAATAATTAAGAAATTTAAATAAAATAATAAATAATAATGATGCAGAATAATACATTCACATAGAATAAATGCAAACAAATAAACAAATGTGCAAACCAGAGCAAAAGAATAATAATTTATTTTATTTTGAATTTAGTAATGAAGTATGAAGTAATGAAGTATGACAGCTGTACTAGAAATGAGTGAACACCAGAGAATAACAAGGATATATATACACCAGTGATAAGTGTGTGTGGGGGTATATGTATGTGTGTGAATTTACAATCAGTTTTCCCTACTCCCTCACAAGATAACAAAGCAATGAGATAACTTTGAATAGGAAAACATACCTAGAGGAAGGCAAAATATAAGTACACATGTGGCTGGAGAACCTTGTAATCTTTCGGTCATATTTCAGATACCATTTCTATGAGAAGTGATTCTTTGCAGTCATGAGATTCAAGATAAGATTTGAATGTATTTTTTTATATAAAGCACTCAGACTTTAGCACATTTTTCTTCTATTAAATATACATGAATATTTTTATGTGCTGGTAGTGGTGGTTGCAGGCACATAAAGGGGATGACAGCAAGGTGCAAGGAGGCTCAGGAAATCAGTGGTTCCCTGTACACAATTTTTGTGTTCTTGCAGCATTTCCATCTCATTTCCACTGTCTCCAGCCTAGGATTTCTTTTGCATTATCCCAGTTAATAAACTGCTGTCAGTCTATTACCTCTATGCAGCCTTCAAAAGTAATGTTTTAAATTAGGATAGGGAAGCAGGGAAGATATAAATGGCAACTGGTAGTGTAAATCTGGTGGTGTGACAGTCCTGCTAATACAGAAAATCTTTTTTTCTTTTTCAACTAAGAGAAGCGTACCAGTTCAATGGTTTTATTTTGAGTGATGTTGTCAAGTCTGTGACTGACAATAAAATAGGAAGTTTCTTAAAGCTTATGTGGGCTCTGTAGTATCCAGGGAGTTAAGAGAGAAGGAGAAAAAATTGCCATGACATTAATGACACATCTGACATTTGTTTATGCATTCCTATGTCCAGTTCACATGCTGCTAAGCTCAGTACTCATTTAATGTCTTGTTGTCACTATTTAGTTAAAGAGGGAAGTTTAATGATGTATGCATACGTATCTTATATACTTTTATTTTACATAACGAATGTCTGTAAATTTCTCTTACATGTTTTACAAATACTTAAGATTATAACACCTGAAGGAATTGAATAAAGCTGGCTCGAGCTGTCCTATTTATGCTGTGTGTTTGTATTTTGCTCCTGAACTGCAGCAGGATTGCAAAAGCTCCTTGAATCCCAGGATAAGTGATGAAACCTTAGAGAGTCAGAAGGAAGAATGCCAGCTTGCTTTTCCTCAAAATGAAGATTTTACAGCTTTTTCTTGTAATACTGGTCTTCAAAATGGAAACTGATACTAACCAGGAGCTAATGAACTGCAGCTGGACTTTATTTCTACATCAGGAAGTTGGGGGTGAGGCAGAACGAATACCATTGCTCTGGAAAAACACTTTCAGGAGTTATAAAATGAGCACACCCTGAAGCCAGGCAGGGTTCTGGTGAAATCGTAGTGGAAGAAATCCAGCTGTGTTTGGGGTATGTGGTGAGCCTGGCCAATCCCCTGTAAAGCCCTGCCCACTGCTGCACAGCCCGGCACCTTGCTCTTGCTCCATGTCCCTCCTGTGAAAGGTTCAGCCTGTTTTCACAGGCATCGGCTGTTGTTGTACAGTCCTTACAAGGACAACCCACTCAGCGGGTTCCTTGCCTGGGCATGTGTGACCCCCCAAGACATGTGAAGCCTTTTCACCTCCTCCAGCACAAGAAAGGCACAAGAAAAGGAAGGAGCAAAGGCAGGGCCAAGCTTTGATGATCCTGAACGGTGTTTCCATTTTCCATTGGGCTTGTGCCTGTCTTCAGTTCCCAGCCCTAAACTTGATAATATTGCTCTCAAAAGCCTTGGAGCTTTCTTGCACTCTCATACAGGAACCAGCTTTTGCAATCCGCTTACCTGCCAGCCACCATGGGGGAACACCTCCTTACCCCAAGCTGAAAAGGTTGCCAGTGGTTAACGAAGTCCCATTCACTTCAAGAATAGAGATATTGACCCCAAAAGCTGATCTTCTTTCACCCGTTTTTACTGTGAACAATCCACTCCGTAGAGCTCTTTTGGCCCTCAGGCAGAAGAGGTGATGAAGAAGGAATGATTTAGGGGATGAAGGACAGCATAGCTGCCATCCTGCCATCACTGTAGAGGCCAAATGTCACACTCAGAAAGCAATCTCAGCTGCTAGAAGGAACCTAAGGGAAGGAGAGTATGGTGTGAGCATAATGGTCTTTAGGCTGAAGTTGTTTCAGGCTGACTGGAATAGAAATCAGAAACACAGGGCAGAAAAATATCTCCTGAGTTGTTACATCCAGTCCTCTGCTGGATAACCATCTTATATCATTTCCTTCAGAAATGCAAGACTGTATAGCTGATTTATCTTAAGAAGATTAAGCAGAAAATCTTAGGGTTAATGTTCTTACAAAGAAATGGCATGGTGAGGCCTGCACTGCTAATCTGAAAATGGAAAACAACAGGACTGCTAAACACAGAGGAAAGTAAGCTATGCTGTGTGGAAAATGTGAGAGAAAGCAGAAGGTTTTGATGACTGTTATGCAACTCCAGCAATTTCATTCATTGCATTAATTTAGTCATGGCTGCAGTATACAAGAGGTGTGTACGACCTGCAGAGGGACATATTTTAAATACTTGTGGACGGAAGAACCACGAGCGCTTTTCCACAGAGCTATCTCAATTAATCCTTAGGTCACATCTCTGAAACTGCCTGCAGAGAAGCAAATACCACCCTGCAAACTTCCAGAAACAACACCAACTAAAGTCATAATTACTTCAGTACACACTGATTTTTAAAGTATCACCTTCTGAAGGGATTTTCTTCACTGGAGAGTTCAGGTGATGAACTGTCTGTTAAATTTGACTAAGCTTGTAAGCGTGAATCCTTTCTGAAATTTAGTAGGTAGGAAAGAGCAGATGAGAGTTCTCTAACCCCAAACTGACAGGGTATTCATCATCTCTAGATTAGTTCCTCTGTCTGCAAAGTGCAGGAAATGATATTAATGTTGAATTATATCCAGACTTGATCTTCCAGGTCTGCTTCCCATTTGTGGTAAAGACTGTTTGATGTGCGTGATGCCGGTGTGTTTGTCATTTGGTTCCTCTGGCAGGAGCGGCGGTATCACAAACGGAGGACACCGTCTCTTGCTGAAATCTCAGAAGACTTAACCTCTGCTCTGTCAAATCAGCTGTTAAGGTTCTCTATTTCTGCACAGAACAACCTGCTTTCCTCCTTTAGGCCCACATTTCCCAGCTGGGGAGCATTTCTTCACAAAAAGGGTAAAGCAGAGAGCATGCATAAAGTGATCCTTCCTGTGTGTATTCTCCCAGTTGTCGGTACCAGCAACTGAAAGACCACCCGTGCTGGAGGCTACATCTGAAACATGGTCTTCAGTATCACTAGACGAACCCAGTTAACCACATGAAGTGAACAAGCACTCCCTTCAGAGCATTTGCTTAATAGTTTCAGGTAGCGCCATCCGTATTCTGGATTATGGGATACAATGAATAATTGTTTCTAATTCACCCACTCTGTCCTAGAGGATAGTCATTTGTATCCTCTCTCAGTTGTGTCCTTTCAACCAAAGTGTCCTAATTCAGTCAGTATTTCCTTGTCAGGAATCTATTCCAAAGCTCTTGGGCAACTATCTTCCATCATCTTTGACATCCTTTCTTGCACCCTTTCCTGTTATTTTCAAGATGAAGTGACCAAAACCATATGCAGTATTCAGGAGGAATTTACTAAATTTTTTTTCTTTTCTTCTCAATTCTTTCTATAATAATTCCCAATACCCTATTTTCCAAATGCTGCATTGTTTTTAGGAACGTATCTCAAATGATTGCTAGATTTCTCAGATTAGCAATAGTAACTTACTAGAGTTCATCACTGTTTATTTATAATTATTCATTCTGTAGTAAGTAAGGTAGGATCATCAGAACACCAATACTTCTCAAGTATCCTTAGGTAAATCCCCGAAAAAGGAAGATAAATTTCCCAGTCCTTGAAAAAACAGTCTAGAGCATCTTGATACACAGAACCAATGTCTAATCCCTCAGACTCTCATTTGCTAATGCAGAAAAAAAAGGAGACACAGTTATTAGGCAGGACTTTGCAATAAGCATCCATATGGGCTAAGCTGAATGCTTAGATTTGCATGCCAAATATAGATCCTGCAATTTAACAACTCAGCCCATTAAAGGGTATTTTAAGCTGCCTCAGTAGCTCTCTAGATGTAGTTCAGTGAATGTCTGGTGTCTTTAACTTCTTTTTAGAGAGTTTCAGTCTGGATGTACATATCTCAGTGATCTGTAATTTGCAAGTCATTAACATTGTCAAATGATATGGGTCTTTTTTTGGAGGGAGGAGTTGTTTTTCTCTTTGTAGACTTACCTGGGACTTATTTTGGCTTTATCCAGAGCTCCTGTTCGCCTAGCTGCAGCACCTTTACATTGAGAACTGGGCATTGCTTTGAACATGGGCTTGCCTCTTGCCTTTGATTTTATGATAAAGTCCAAAACTTTTTAAGTGCAGTAAGGTCTGGGCTATGGAATCAAATGAAGAGATCTCCAGGGCATCCCTGGGATTCATGTAGGAAGTCAGAGCTCTGTTTTCAGGTTTTTCAATCTCTAATGTATCTTTCCTGAACTATAGGAAGGTTTTGTGTATCTCATTCAACTTCTTACCGCCTGTGAACCCCTTGGCTCTACACAAATCAGTCCACTTCATGAGCAGATACTGAACTGCAGTATTTGTGACCTAAAAAGCTGACTGGAGCAATGTTATCAGATATTGCCAGACCTACGGTAGCTGCTCATCTTAGGAAGCTATTTCACAGAATGCAGGTGAACAGTGTAAACATCATGAAGAATCATATGACAAAGCACTGTGAACATAAATTTAATTCAGTTGAAGTTTCATAATCTTTGAAAATCAAAGACTTGGTTAACCACTCTGAAAAATAAATTTGGAGGATCTTTTAATATTTAAACCCTCCTGCTGCTCCAAATCTATGACCATACTGTACAGTGTTACTGTTCTCAACCCTATTTCCTCTACTATGTGGTTTTTTGCTTGTCTTGGAATATGAGTATATGCATCTATTTCTTTATTATTTTTGCAGTTCTTCTTTGGCATCTCATGCTAAAAATGGGTTAGGTGATAGATAGCAAAACTTAACATATTCTGGCAAAGAGAAAGTCTGCTACAGGTCCACTGTATCTAGTATCTAGTAGATTTAATTTTTTTCTGCCCAAGGTGCAAATGATGTAGAAGCACTCACCATAACGAACTTGACTAAAGTGAGGCTGGGAAAGTGAATGAAACATATCCAGGGATCTGAAAGTCTAAGCCTGGTGTAATCACAATTAGATAAACATTAGATATCAAAGCAAAGAAATTCATTTATTTCACCTGAAATTTCACCACTGCAGTATTTCACCTGAAATTTGTACTATATGAAGAATATTTCCTTGGTATATAATAATATTTTCCAGGGATGTAGCTCATACTATTTAGGTTTATTGCTTTTCTCATACACCCACAAAATATATGATTTGGAGGAAATGATATGGCCTAACAGAATTGGGAAACAAGAGTTATTTTTTAAATAAAAAAATCATTTAATGCCATCAAAACAATCCGTGTTTATACGCAGATTTTGGCTTTGAAAAGTAGGAATGGATTTATGTCAACATAAGTGCTTTACATTCTCTTGCAAACCTCTTTTGAAAATATCATATGGTTTTATTAATTACTTTTAAAGTAAATTGCTGGTTTGAAGACATTGTCTGTCATAAGATTTATAGGCAATACCTATGCTTCTTAAAAAATAATCCTTGTCTGTTGGTGGTCTATGACCTGCAAACACTGAGGCAGGCTGTTGTAAGGATTTTTTGTTCTAGCTTGAAAAAGGTGTTTCTATAGTATGGCATCTTACAGCACTAATCCAGAAAAAGCAGCTGAAAAAAATTTCAAACAACTGACACTTTTTTAAAGTTAAGGCATCAGAGAAAACTGGGCATTCAGGTGCCTGTGGTGGCTTTGTCCTTTGTGTAAAAAGGTTACAGAAATTTTTACAGCAATATCTCATGAAACATGATCTGAGGGTTTCCTTGGTGCAGGCCCCTGGGGGGGAGATACTGAACTGTCATTATTCAGGTGCATCAGCACAGCAGATACTAACACTGTCGTTCTGTGACCCTGAAGATGGGAAGAAGAGCAGGGTATCAGTCTGGCACGTCAGGACAAGTTTTATAGGCATTTATGTGGCAATAGATGCAGACAGGCATCTACCATGATGGTTAGGAGGAGTCAGGCACTTAACACCTTAAAAAAAAAAGATTTAGGCATATCTGAAAAGCTCAGTAGGTGCCTATCTCTATACCTTTAAACCTTTAAAATCCAGCCCTTGGTCTCTGCCTTTCTTCCCTACCTGTGCGACGGGCGTGATAACACCTCCCCACCTCAGAAGAGGGCCTTTAGACTGGCCTTTTTAGGCTGGCCTTTTCTTTAAGCTGGCTAAACAATGGAGCATGACATTGCAGTATAATATCAGCTGTTCAATGTGTCTGACTACAGCAGGATTTTCTCTAGGTCTGTTTCCTTCACTGTGATCTGTGAGCAATCACTGACATTTAACTGAAACTGAGACTATGAAGTTTGTGAAGTTTTTCACAATATAAAAGAACATTTTCCTTTGTATTTTATGTAAATATATCCACATCTCTTCTGGCAGCTAAGCACAATTCCCCTTATGAAAACATTTTTTAACATGGAAACAAGAACTGTGCTGGTTTTATGGCCCAGAAACATGCACTATTCTTCTTCTCACTAGATGGAGGTCCAGTGCCATGAAAACTGTAGCTTTCTTGATTCTTCCTGTTAGTGATGAGGTTGAAATGATTGCCACAGGGATCTAGGCAAAGCTTAACAGTGTATCTCTGTTCTCAATACAGGACACAGATAAAGGAATGCATATTTATAAGTCTGTTAAAGCCTATAATACCCTCTGGTAATAGAACATTTAGAAAAGGGAATGTAAAAAATGCCATAAAGTTGTAAAGATTTAGATGCAGATGTTTAGAGGCAGATGTTTAGATGCAGTGAAGATTTTATAAAATCCAGTTGTACTGAATGAATTTCTGTTGCCGAAAGCAGAGCTATTTAATAGATCACATCTGCCTGGCTGATGCGGCATTAATCCTGAGAGTAAATTGCTGTAACTAATCTGTTTTAATTAGGGAGAGTAAGGACTGCCATTTATTTTGCTTTTCAATTTTTCCAGTAATCATCCTGCAGTGCCAGTGCATTTAACACTCATCAGTCCTGGTACCAGAACGAAAGGAGGTAAGACTTTTCTTGAGCAGTACTTTCCAGTTGCACAGATGGGTACTGTTTAACCTCCCCCAGTCTTGCAGTGGCTTTGCCTTTCACTTCCCAGAAAGTCTGTATCCCCTTTGACCTCTTTAAACATACCTTTTTATTGTCATGTTAGACTTCTCTGAGAATCATGTCTAGGATAGAAAATATAAAACCAGAATAAAGAATCAAGCAAATAGGGACTGAATTTGAATTGTTATATTATTAGTTTCGCAAGCTGATGTGCTGCTAAGGGTAGATGGGCCAGTGCTTTAGGTGATGGGAGAAAGGGGTCCAATTTCTCCCTGTCCTCCAGACTTTATGAGAGATCAAATCATTTCAGCGCAAGCATACATGGGATGTTAGTGCCTAAAATATCATTTAGGTCTGTTATTTAAGCAGCCAAGTTCAAAATCTAGATCCTGAAGATCAGATGTTTCTTTGCCTGGCAGTGACTGTAAAATCTTACAAAATTCTTCACGTCTACAACTGTCAGTGCTGGCAGTATTTTCCTGGTGAATGCTGGGTGGAACACACCCAGTTCATGCCCAAACCCTCAAAGATTTCACAAATTTGGGATCCTTCAGTATTTTCTCTAATGCTCCTGCCTATTCTGGACTTGTTAATTTTTTTTAAGATGTTTCGTTCTCATCCGTGCAGAGAGTGCTGGTTATTGTGAATTCCCTTGTAATTCATCTGCAGTGGGACTTAGATACATAAACATAGGTGCTTAGTGCCACTGGAGAGGCCCTTGGTTACCAAGTCATCGATGTGGAGCAGGCAGATACAACACGTTGTATGTTTGGAGATGTGTGTCTTCCTGGAGTGGCATCTGGAGGCAAGATGGGATACTGTAAGACAGCACTGTGTACCTGTGTTTGGGCACCTGAAGTGCTTTTCTTTGCACAATAAAGGAAATCAAGGACCTGATGAAGAATCATGTGTTCGGCTTAGGAGCCTGGCATCTGAAAATTTACTGCAACAGTGCTAAATGCTTTTTTAGTCACCTCCCTTAGTGGAGGTAACTTTAGGGGTTACCTTGTGTGTAAACTAGGGGCCTCCATACTTCACAGAGATGAAAATAAATAACTTGCAGTTTATGAGGTGCTGAGCTACCAAGGAAATATTGGCTGAATAAATTGTCATTAAAACAACCTAGGTAGGCAGCTCCACATCTCTGTCCAGGCCATTTCAGCCCCACTGAATCCCACGGGGCTTGCAGCAGGCTCAGCACTCACTGCAAGATCAGGGCTCGAGTTATGAGCTGTGAAAAATGTGTTCACTTTGGAAATTAATGAACGTTTCATTTTGCTGAGTTTGGAATGGGTAAAAAAGCATTTAATAATAAAAAGGAGCATGGATGCTTTAACTTCTAATCCACTTAGGCCTGAATTCCTAAAAAAAATTATTATTATATAATTTTTGCATTGATCCCTTTGCTGAGTCCTTTCCCTCCGTTATTTTTGATGCTGGCTAATTTTAACCAGGTTTGAAAAAGGGTAGAATACTCAAGGATGTTTATGTTCCTACTAGTCCAATGGAAATAAATATCAGGATAAAGGGGAAATTTATGACCCCTCTGAGGAAGGCACAGCTCGGTCATTGTAATTCTCTTTCATAACAACCTCCTGGCTAATAAGGCAGGCACATAACAGGTTGGTCTATCCACATGGACCCAGCTCCAGATGAGTCATAGTCACTGATTTCTTTTTCCCAGTGGGTGTATTATAAGTGCATGTGGACAAGCTGGGGTGAGAATCAGGACAGGGGTAAGACATACAATACAAATTCATGTTTCCAGGCCTTTTTTGTTTCTCTGTTCATGGAGCATTTTATTTTGTTATTGCTTCAACCAATTACTCTCACGTTTACTCATAAATTTTCCCTCTAGCGGATTATACCATGTTTACTTATAAACAGTGGATATTTTCCATGATTTAAAATGTAAGCTTACTCTCAAAAATGCAGATCATGCAGGAGCTACTTGACTATGAAGGCAGGCTTAGAGTTTGGCTAGGTAATAGCATGGTTATTCTTAGCTATATGAATTATCTTTGGCACAACATATACCACACATATGCCTATAAAAGAGAAAACTTCTGAAGTTTTTCAGAGATTGTCAAGGTATCTCAGTTTTTATGACCCATTTCCAGTTGCTAAGATTATATTTTTCAAAATTATTCTGAACCTATTATGTCTTTTTCCAGATATATACTTTAGCCAATGAATATGGATTATCTTTATTAAATAAATTAGTCAGACCTTGCCAGTTATTAATTATAAAAGAATCAAAGTTTATGAAAAACAAAGTCTTGTTTTTGACTGCTTAACAAATCACTTGCTCAAATATGAGAACTATGAAGTGGGGTAGCACATTATTAGGATTAATATTAAAAGAATCACCTTAAACAAAAGTGAATTTTTTTTTTTCTGCATGGTGGAGCAAATGCTGATGACTTGAAACATGAGATTACAGGATTACTAATTTTCAAAATCCCTTTAAAACATACACCTAGTCTGAGTTGTCTGAAAATTTTTAGAACTATCCCAAAACTCACATAAATCATATGATAAAAAATGGGAATTATTTCATCAAAGGTCATCTGAGATAAATACATCCACCTCCACTAAACATTCTCTATAAAAAGTGTTAATAACCTTAAAAGGCTTTTTTTTACACAAGAAAGAGTCATTGTACAGGACCCATGTGGAGCTTGCATCACCATCTTCTCCTGCTGATATCTGGAGTCCGACACAAAAACCCAAGCACCTAGCTCATATTGCTGGAAAGCAGTTAGACTTCATTTCTGGTTTTTATGGCATGGTTCAGCAGACTATTACGAAGCTAGAGGGAATTGCCAGAACAGTGAGTGGAATCCAGTGCTCCAATAATACTACAGCAATAATGGAGAAAACCGAGATGTTTTTCTTCCAATAGTGCAATTTCTTGGCATACTCTCTCTCACATAAAGGGGAAATCTGGGGTCTGGCCCCTAGTCCCAGGCAGTTTTGGGGTCCCAGATATTGGAATACCCCTTAGCACACTCTTTGACAGACTAAATTCTCTTAATTGAACATAGTACATTTAGGTGTATAAAAGAATGAAAGAAGAAAAAGTTATTGGGAATTTAACACATAAAAATTGTTATGCAATTGAAGTAGTACTCTATATCGTGTGCTCCTTCAAACACCTACCAGGGAAATGTTAAAGCTGGAAAACCAGAAAAATTCAGCATTCAGGTCTCTCTCATGCCCCTTACAATGCTGTGAGTGTTACTGTAAAAAAACTGTGAAACACTTCATTGAAAAAAAAAAGAAGTTATATGATTTACATTCAAAGAATGTTTTCACTATACATTCTGTCATGCTGCTTCCTACTCTTCTTCAGTTCACTTTAGGCCAGAAAGGTTTAATATTCTCTGTTGACAGAGAAAGGGAGCTAGCCTGTCAATGAATGTGCAAGGAGCATCTCCAGGGAAGGAAATGCAATTATGTTGAGTAACATTGTTTTACTTTATTTGTGATAAATGTAAAGGCTTATGATACCAAAGGACTGCAGAATAGTTGCATAAAGATTGAGCATGAATGATAAAAGAAATAGAAAATATAGCTGGGGTATATACTGAGCCTCTGTTTTTCCCCAGTTGCTATAGTAATGTTTGGCACCTTTGTTAGTTATTCCAGCAAGCTCTCTCACGCTACGTCCCTGGGAGGTTTGTCAGTTCAGGAAGACTGAGAACAATGAGCCTGCCTTGGATCTGGAGATAGACCTCATTAGTTTTGAGGATTAGACACAATACCTAGCACAGACATGGGTAATCAGCATACAAGCATGGAGAGGAATCCCAGGATGCTTTTAATGAGGCCACCCAGCCTCATTTGATTGCTCTTCGGCCCCCCAAAGACAGCTGGTTGTAAGGCTGGTGGGTGAGCCTACTGAAATTGCCATCCTAATAATAACTGTTCATGTTTAAGCCTAGACTAAACCAAGCCAAAGGCTTCTACAACTTTTGGGGCGTTGCATTGATATTCAGAGGTCCACAAAAAAAATCTAAGTACCAAAAGGTTGCTTTTTGCTACCAAATCAAGTCTTTGGACCATTTTTTGCTCTGAGAAGTGCAACTTCCAGAGGACTTAAGCAGGAGCAGCTCTTTGCAGATGTTGGTCCCTTTTGTCTTTTCATTGTCAACTAAATTGTCAGTGTTTCTCTGCTGTTCTGGGAGGGATGAGAAAGAAGTGTCATGCAGCACTGCCACTATTCTCCATTTTCCTGCCTGGCTTGTGGTGTAGATTTTTTTCTTAATAACCAAGTCTTTGGCTGATTCAGTGAGAAAATCAGGTATTTTACAAAAGATAAGGCACATTTCAGTTTCTCGGTGCTGTAGAGAAGCATCCCCCCCAACTTGAATCAAACTGCTGGAGACTTTGAAAGCTGAATACTAACAAAAGCTACAGTAGTAACAAAAAAGATCTTTTAGTTCTTGCTGTTGTTTTTAACTTGTTTTAATCTCATGACGGAGGTCTTACAACTTTGGACTCTCTGCCGTTGGCCATACTCCCTAAATTTATATTTTTTAAAGTTCCTTAGAAGTTGACAGGAGGATCAGTGAGGGAAAAGGGATTTTGAAACCTCTGCTGTCAGAGTAGACTGCAGTTCACTCCTTCCCCAAAAAACTTTCACTCCTTTCTAATATTTTTTGTGTGTGTACACAGACCTGCCTGGAGTCCTAGTAAATCTCTTGACAGTGCTGTATTTATAATAATTGCACTATAACTCTGAATTAATTAACACTGCATATGTGAAAAGGTGAGAATTTGTGAATTCACAGATGTCAATTTGCAAATAGGTCTTTTTTTGTTCTTGAGAAGCATGTGCTCAGTGAGTAGGAAAGTTACAAATTTGATAGAACACTGATTGTATTTGGTTTCTCTGTGAAGGGCCTAATCAAAGGTTTAGGGAGCAGTTGAACCGAAAGTAGAGATTTCAGGTAGGGCTTATACTCCTTCTCAAGTGTGGGTAATAGTAACTCTGTGCATAGGGAACTGTTTTTAAGAATGTAAGTTAGCAGTGGGCTGATGATTATAAAATTTGTCAGGAACCATGACAACCCCTAAGATTTCAAATTCAAGGAATGCAAAACTGACTTTAACTTGGGCCTGTCCACTTAGATCTCTCTATTTTGGATCTGTTTTTTGTTTTGCTGGCCTTTTTCTCATGCACATTTGCTCATAAGGGGTAGTCAGTCAAGGGATTAATACAAGTAAGAGCTTATGAAGTCTAATTTAAATGATTTTTTTTTTCTCTTACAATGATTTCAGGTGGATATGCTCCATGATATAACTGTCTGATGATCAGAGGGGTGTTAGCATTAGTAAAAGGAAAAAAGCCAGGAATGTGGGGTTGGCCCTTCTGGTGGGGCAGCACAGACTTTAAAGTCTAGTTACATAGGACACCACAAGGACAATGATCAATGAATAAAGACTATTAGGAAGGAAACTATGTAAGAGGTCACATGGAAGAAGATTTCTTCACTTGATGAGGATGATAAAGACATCGCATGGGAAATCAGTTATATGAAGAGTTGTAAAATGAAGGGTATCTATCTTACTAGCTGTGTAAGGGAGTAGAGGGAGTTAGAGAAATGTTTTATAAGAAAAAGCACTGGGGAGTGGACCGTAGTCCTGTCTGCTCCAGATCAGCATTTCTTAACCTGGGAGTTGCTAGAAACAGCTAGTGAGGTACAAAACACCTCCTGTCATCCTAGGCAGCACATATAAATTGAGGTGGGGAAAGTGTCTTGACTGACTGAAAAGAAGTAGTGTCTCGGAAGAAGTTGATCAAGTCCCAGTGAATGTTTCAAAGTAATGAAGAAGCTGAGATGTTCTATCTGAACTGCTTTATTTTGTATGCTATAGGTTTTGGATTCCTCTTGCAAAATGAGTATCCATTTGTTTTGATGAGGGCATACTCCTGCAGAAGGGGATGGTAAATGAGTTCAGACCAAAGCGTCTTGCTGAGATGGAATGGGCTTACAATGTTCTAGAAAACTGGGGGAACTACCACCAACTTAGGGGGCCTTGTCAGTTAGTTTGCAAATTTTAGGTTAAAAGTCCTTGCCAGAAGATACTTAAGCCTGAAAACTCACGCCAGACTGGAAGAAGAAGAATTGTGCTTTTGCAAATATTAGATATCCCACAATTTCACAAATATCAAATGAAATATGCTGTGTAGGTATCCAAATTACAGAGTGCTCAGTGCTCCTGTCAGGATCCTCTAATGTGCTTTCTGCTTTATATGGACTGAGAGCAGTCTCAGAGGATAAGCAACACAGGGTGAACAAGGGCAGAGATAAACATCCAAGATCTAGAATTCAGACACATTTGCAGGATTTTCAGATAATTATAAATTTACAAATTTTAAAATATCCCCTACCTGCACCTCTCCCTCTGCTCCCCGTGCTTTTCATGTTTTCACCTGAACAAGTACCTGTGTATAAAACTGGCACTGTTTACAGTCTTGGACTTCTTTTTATCTTCAAGGTGGTTATATTAGAAAGCTTTTCCTCTCAGCATTTATTTTCTGAAGTTGCACAAGTTGAAGAGATTTTGTCTTTTTTCTTTCTTTAAAAACAATTGCCAACAATTGCCAAACAATTGCAGTCCATACTGCCTATTACCAGAGCCTGCTCTCATCCTGGCAATCAACCGAGTGCGATGTAGCCCAAGGTAGAACCAAGGTGAATAAACCTAATTTACTCTCTAGAAAATGTGCAACAAATGCTAAGACTGCTAAGATATACTTGGAATGCTGCTTAGAAAATATTTTTGTTAATAATTTACTGATCTAATTAATGAAGATTTCCTGCTTAACTGCCTTCCTTGTGCTGGTATTATGATGGAGAGGCAGATCATCTTGCTGATCGGCTGGAAATAATTTTTTTTTTTAAAAACAGTCAGTTGATGTGTCTTACTGCAGAACTGCATTACTTTACTGCCAGCAGTGGGGAGAGAGTGTGAACAAAAGGCCCAAATGGAAAGGGAGAAGGCAACATAAACCACTCATAAAACTGCCCTTCATGCTCTTTAAACACTGCGCCTAATACTGTCTGTCTGTATGTAGCAACCAATTTGTAACAGAAGCTATTTATTATAATATTCATAATTTGTTTTTACCCACAAATGGTGTAAAAAAGGCCATACTCTGTGCAGCTCTGTTAACTGTAGCTAGATCTCCTAATCTGAAGGGGAGGAAAAAAGAAGAGATTTTGGCATGCATTCAAGAAGTGGAAGACCTGTTACAGAAGAGCACTGTGGTTAGAGAGATCTAAAAGCCATGTCAAGTCTTGACTAAGCAACACCAGTGTGTCCTGTGTTTCAGGAAAAGGCCTAACATGGTATAGGTCAAGTCCCTCTGCCTGCACCCAAGCTGTGAGGAATGTGAGCTGACTTGAGTACGTGGATTCCCTTCTGGTGGAGATGAAAGTGCAAGAAGAAAGGGTAAAGGGAAGGTGGGAAGAAAGATGATCCACGTGTCTGGATGTCGTCCTGACATGGGACTGGGTACAGATGTGCTTAGGGGGCTCACCCAAACTGAGAAGCTTAGGGTGCTGCCTGAATCTGCTCATTTAGGTAGAACTGGTCAGGTCCACTGGGTGATTTGGTGACTGGGCTAAACAGAGCCATCTCAACAGAAATGACTGCAAAAGAGGAGAGAGGGAATTAAGGGAGGGATATCATCTGCCTAAATTTGGTGCCCAGCTTGTGCCTTCATTTCAGATGCCTAGTGGTGCAGTCTTCCTAGGGCACATGCATAAGATCCCGAAGTTATTGGTGAAGGAGACCTCTTGGAAGCTCTCCAGAGGCCAGCTGGGGACCTACAAATAATACTGGTGATTGCAACCTTAGATAGCCAACAAGAACTTGCTGTAAATTAGTGTAAATTTTAGATCTGCTCTAATGTATGTTTGCTCCCAAGAACAAAAAAAAGCTACCTACCCTTCCTGAGGTAGAAGTCCATAATCAGACACAGATACTA
This sequence comes from Calonectris borealis, assembly GCF_964195595.1. Lineage (NCBI taxonomy): Eukaryota > Metazoa > Chordata > Aves > Procellariiformes > Procellariidae > Calonectris > Calonectris borealis. The sequence goes on along the minus strand of NC_134314.1, from coordinate 45,250,136 downwards.
AGCATCCAATCATTCACAACACTGAACTCTAAAACCAATGCACCTTTTACAAACTATCTTCCGAAATGTGATTTCTGCTTGTTACACAGCCTTGTGCAAAACCAGTTTGGTGACTGAATACTTCACATGCATTGAAATCAGCTAGCTCTGAAGTTTGTTAACACCTGTTTGGAAGCTGGGTTGTACTATGGCTTGGAGAGCATTGCGAGAAGCTGCAGGAGAAATGACAGATGGTCAGTTATGGAAAGTTATAGGAAGCTTAAGCTGGGAGCAATTAAGCTGAGGCTGGAGACAGATGTAGGAGGAGGGACAGAGAACTATTGTGGATAATCAGACCTGTCAAGGCTTTAGGTTGAACATATTTAGTTGAAAGTGTTTAGTATAATCTGCTGCATTTGGTATAACTGAACTGGATTATTCTTCAATTTGTCTAAATTTTTTAGGAAGCTTATATGATCTAGAAGGGTGTGCATTTGTTCAGCAGAGCTGAATAAGGTACAGAATGGGTTGTTTGACTGAAATGAGATTTTATGTTCTACTTAGGCCTTTCCCTAGAAAGGTGGTGACAGCAAAATCCTCATTTTATTGCCCAGACTAATAGTGTTTGGATAGGGTGGAAATGTGCAGGAATGATATTATCCCACTCCAGAATTAGAATCCAGTTAAGAAACTGGGAAAAAACTTACTGGCAGGAACAAATGTTCTCATATACAAAAGGACATGAAAAATTATTTTTCATTTTAGTTCAAATGCATTTGAAATACATTTTTATTATTGCATTTTGTTGCATCTTTAATTAGGAGCTTTATAATAGAACTCCTGTACTTAAATTAGGAGAAATGTCATTGTAGGTTAAAAGGTACAACTCTCTGAATAAGTGGCTTGAAATTGGTTTTCATTAATTTTAATGTGAACTGAACATTAATTGCCTCTGTAAGTCTTGCCTGAAGCTTGGTTATCCTTGTCTCACACATTTTCTCCCAGAGTATATTAAACTTTTTTTTAATTTTCAGGCAATAGTCACAATTTTTCAATTGCTTATTTTCCTATTGTTACCGTTACCTGCTTTTTTGTTTTGTTTTATGTCATTTCTCTGCATGCCAGAAAAGCCTTAATTCAAAGGAAAATTAGACTTCGAAGGGGAAAAACATGGACCTCAGATTTTAGGATAAATATACCACTGCATTGCCAGCAGTTTTTTTCTTCACTTAATCTTTCTTCTTTTCTTCTTGATGAGACTGTCAGACCTCTAGATGCCAAATTGTGAGTTGGTCCTATTGGCTCTAGAAAAAGCCTTTTCCACTGTATTAGCAATAAACTGGCAGACTTCAGTTAGAGCATGTTCCATTGCCTGTTTTAGAGCTTTTCTGCTTTTCTTCCCAGACATCTGGGCTATTGGCTTAATGAGAGAGATGCTGGACTTACTGTCCTAGTATTCACAGGATTAATCACAGGAGATTTTAAAAATTATTTTGGTGGTGATGTAGTCCAGCCTTTCCTTTAGTGAATACTCATGGCCACTGAGAATCCATTTTTCTCATCCACTTTTCCAATATATTGCTTTATTTTGGCTAAGTTTATCTGCTTCTTAGTGTTAGTTCCGTCATCCACCAGGCCTCAGATGTTTATTTGTCTGCAGTTTTACATGGGATACAGCGATGGCTCCAAGCTGTGATTTAAGCAGTATGATCCAACCAGACAATGGGATTTTTCTTTTGCTTTACTAAATACATGGGTTTGTTTACTCAATACCACATAGACTGCATCCAAGCAAAACTTAATTAGATGCTCTGCCAGGAAAAAAAAACTATGAGAAGAGAGGAATGGAGAACAGCTGGTTCTGTCAGCTGTTGCAGTCCTCAGACCTACAGAGGTAAGAGAAGTGTGACTGGCTTATCTCTACCAAGAGAGTAAATAGGTGAACAAGCATGGATCTTTCACTTGGGTTATCTTATCTAATAAGGCAGGAGGGAAGACAAGCTTATTTGGTGGTAAGTCAATGTGAAGTTCATGTGCTGGGTCTAAATCCCTTGCAATTTCATTATACCAACAGATTTCTGACCACAGAATTTCTCCTATGCCAAGGACATTTAAATTTAAAAGAAAATTTCTTAGCACAAATATATTTACTAAATTGGTTTTTATTGGTTTTTTTTGGTTGTTATTGCTGTTCATGCAGTCCTAAAATGCATTGTATTCTGGGGTGCCCAAGTCTTCATTTTTCTACTTTACATATTTTTACTACTTTTAGATCTTGATGACTTTGAAAGAGCTGTTTATGTTGCAAACCTCCCCTTCCTCTCCTCCCCCAACACCCACAATGGCAGCTGATACTTCGACTTGCTTTTTCCGTAGGTACACATTGTTGCTGCCATCCCCTGCATGGAAAGCTGTCATTTGGTTCCTGGTACGTGGTACCTGATCAGGTTTGTGGTGTTGTGGAGCTTGGAATAAGCCAGAGTATCACTGGCTGAGAGCCAGCTGTGCTTTGTGGCAAAGGCAATTTGTCACCTGTGAAATACTCCAACTTTCTGTGCCATCCCAATTTACCATTATCTTGGACACGAGTATTCTTTATTCGTCACCTAAAGGAAGACATTGTGTGCTGAGCTTGCTTCAGCCAGTTCTTCCAGCACAATAGAAAGGAAATGGCTAAACTGTTTTCTCCCTTTTCTTTGTTTTATTACTCCAGAATTAGCATTAAATTCAAGAGACCAGTAAGTGCTGTTCAGCAATGAAAAAACAAGTGGTTAAAACTACATCAGCTCTGGTGCAGTAGTGTAAATACAATATTGACATACTGGGCTGGTGTAGAAGATCAGGCTCTGAGGCTGGCATAGCTGCAAAGCAAACAGTTTGTATTGACAGACTGGCTATCACTGAGATTACCCTGAGGATGACATCTGAGAACATCCAATGCAAACATGCTACGGTGGTCCAAAATGCGTTTACTCTGTAGCTTGCCCCATTCTTCAGTCAATCCTATTGTGCTTCCATCCCATTTTGGTTGTCACAAGCAGCCTTTCGACTGAAGTTTAAGCCTTTGGTAATGAATTGTTTTCTCCCATGTGTTTGTGCGACTGACTCACCCTACAGTGAGGTTTTACGTGATTCTGCAATGTGACAAATATGTTAATGTATGCAGAACAATGCTTCCACTCCTGGCAGACATTTTCTGGGTCCATAACATCAATAAGGACAAAATTCTTGCATGTTATAAAGTACTCCGATATGACTATAATGCTACAGCTCACTGAACTTGCTTTAAGTTGACTCTCTGCCTACTGATCAGACTATCAAAATCCAAAGAACTGCTCCCTTTGCCTTTCTGTAGCAGTAATTTAAGAAGGTAAAATACCATTAAGTTCAATGAGGTGTGATTAGCACTCAAACATACACAAGTGAGAAGTCCATAAAAATCTGATTTTGCACTTTGTCTCACGGGTATTTAGGTGATTTGGAGAAAATGATTAGGGAGGTGGAAACTGGATTTCTTTCAGCTTTTCTAAAAAAATCTCTAGCTGACATCCCATTTAGCGGCCAAATACTGTATTCACATATAGTGGCGGTATAACAGTTGCTGAGATTTTCTGTTTATGGCCATATGCGTTTATAATGCCAAGCATAATTTATATCCTTGCATTTTGCATATATTAGAGAAAATTAAATTGACAAAGCCTATGAAAAAAACCTCAATCAAATTGTATTTCTATGTTGGTAGAATAGCTCTTGAGGAGACAGAATGTTCCCAGAAGATGCTAAAACAAACATGCAAACAGAACTCTAAATTAGGACCAAGGCAAGAGTTCAAGTGCTTTATTTTCTTTCTGAGACAGGCAGCTTAACTGTTTGCTTCAAAGATACAGATCAAATAAATCCAGAAAGTTACATTGCCTTGCTGAATCACTGTCTGAAAGGTTATTCTAAATATGTTGGAATACAATCTTGAGGTCCCATGCAGGATAAGATTTTCACTGTACAGATAAAAGACAAGGCTAACCCTTATATATCAGTAGAAATAAACCAGGAAAGTTTAAACATGAAAGAAAGAAATGTCCATATTAATGGACACCAACTGGCATAGCTTCGGCTTTATCAATGGTGTTAAGGAAATTTTTGTTATCAAAGGGTGCAAGTGTGGTTTTAGATGATGTTGGCTGAGTTAGCTTTGCAGCAGCAGCTCTTGAGCATGCAGTAACTCTACATTGTGCATGCGTCTATACGTATGCATGCAAGTATTTTGGAGACAAGAGACTGTAGATTAAGTTCAGCACAGAAGCAGCTTTCATGGTCTGGTTTAGAGGTTAGAGGTACGCTAGCAATTTTAACCCTGTGAGTTTAAAGGTATGACTGAACTGAATGGCACCTGACAAGCTTCATGAACATATATATAGGAGCAAAAGGTTTAAAAAAATATGGGAAAGTAATGCATCAGCCTGCAAGGTCTAATATCATCTGTAAAAGAGGGTCATAAGGCAGCTGCTAGCACGTTCACGCTTGTTGTATATGACCAAAAGCATACGTACAATGATTAATCTGGGTCAGAGTCAGGCTGTCTGGCAGAAGAATGACACACAGAAGCCATTTCTCCAAACCTGGGCTTTGTGCACAGCTTGTTGAAGGGTCATGTACTCCTGCCTTTCTCAATGGTTTCTCATCAGCCCTAAGCTGACCTAATTAAATGTCTACAGTGGGAGGCTGAGAAGGCTCCGGAATGAGCTACTGGAAGAAATGATTAATCCTATCTGTAAGCAGAATATTGTGTGACATTCACTGATTTGTCAAAGCTTTCCTGTAGTAACGTGAGTTTGGGGCACAGCAAAGACATAACAGGAAGGTTCTGCGGAGAACATTGCTGTCTGAGTGGAAGGCGGCTACTGTCAGCCTTGGTGCTTCTTCCAGCAAAAACACTGGTGCCCCCAGCTCACAGTGTGGTCTCTTAGAACAAATCTCTCTACACTGTCCAGGATGCTTTCAGTTTAGCTGTGATAACTGCAAGCAGAAAGATGGACATTCAAATGGAGGGGTAGTAATATCTTCAAACCCAAAAGCTTGTCTGTCAATGCTCTCACACAGAACTTCCACATAAAAAACATTTGTTGTAGTCTGGACAAATGAAAAACAAACTAAACATTTTTCCCCTATTTTTAAATGAAAATAAATATTACCAGAATATTGCAATTAATTTGATTAATTCTTGTTGACATTTGGATGAATACTCTTTACAGAAAATAATCCTAGTGCTTGTACTTTCTTCTTAGGAATATTAGACATTCCTCTGAGGACCAGGGTTACAAAAAGAAGGCAACAAGCTGGAATGTGTTAGCAATAGCATAATTTCAAGGGAAAATAAATCATGTTTATGAAGTGTGTTCATTCTGCTCTGGGGATGATTTACAGTTACATTCAGACAAATGTCATTGCAAACTCTGATGGCACTTCTAAAGTATTGCTTAAATAGTTGTGTTGCACAGTTGTAAGACCCAAGAATGAAGCAATAAACCCCCCCAAATCCTCACAAGTTTTATACAGTGTAATAACTTCTATCCAGCAGTTTTACATTAAATAGGATTTCACCTTTTGTACTCTTTTTAGCCAGGCAACGAGAACCTATATAAAGTAATTTATACTCCAAGTATGTGGAGAAGTCTTCCAGTGGAATTCTCTTTGTCCTACTGCAGCTTGTTGAATGCACCTTAGCAGGCTGTTATGAAGTATGGGCTTTTTAGAAAATAATGTAGCATAACTGTGTCTAATCTGGGAAGTTTCATAATTGGCTGTAATTTAAAACTGTTGAAATGACTGGAATCAAGAGGTTAGGACTAAGGACTAATTACAGTAGTGCCATAAATATTATCTAGGAGGGTATAACTGTGTTATCATTGGGTAGAAGAAATTTGAACTTTTTCAGTCATTTGAGTTGAGGGTGCATCTCCTGTTATCATGTTGCATGTCTTTTTTTTTTTTTTTTTTCCTCTCGGAGGCATGATTAAAGTTCACATGAAGTTTTTAGTAAGAGGACTTGAACTTCTTTGCAGTTGCTACTCCTATAATGCTGTAGACTTTTCTGCACTTAGAATTAATTAATTGCATGTTTGTGCCTGCCTCAGAACAACCATGAAACAGTGCTGATACCAAATACGTCACTGTTGTGTTTCACATGGTTTCCCTCAGCCCCGGTGGTATGATGTACACATAAATTTCCCTCAAAGGGGTGCTGTGAGAATCATAAGATTGCTAACAGAGGCTGTGCTGGTTGGAAGGTGTTTCCAGAAGTTGTCCAGTCCAACACCCTGCTCAGAGCGGGGCCAGGTAGGTCGGGTTGCTCAGGGCCATGCCCAGTTGAGCTCTGAGCACCTCCAGGGATGAAGGCTCCACAGTCTCTCAGGGGAAGCCTGTGCCAGGGTTTGACCACCTTCATGGTAAACAAACAAACAAAACTTCTTATATTGACTCTGAGTTTCTTTAATTGCAACACGTCCACTACCTCTGATCCTGTCACTGTGCACTCTCAGAAGAGTCTGGCTCAGTCTCCTGCACGCCCTCCATTTACGTGGTTGTAGACAGCAGTGAGATGTCTTGGCTGTCTCTTTGCCAGGTTGAACAAGCCCAGCTCCCCCAGCTTCTCCTCACAGGACAAGTGCTCCAGCCCCTGGCTTGCTGGCCCTTTGCCTGCTGAACTCGATCCAGGTTAGCAAGGTTTCTCTTGTACTGGGAAGCCCAAAACTGGACACAGGACTTTGGATGCAGTATCACGAGCACTGAAGAGAGGGCAAACATGACATCCCTTGACCTGCTAGTAATGTTCTTCCTAACGCAGGCCAAGATGTGCTTGGCCGCCTTCCCTGCAAGGCTGTGTTGCTGGCTCATGTTCAGCTTGTCATGTGCTCAGGACCCCCAGGTCGTTTTCTACAAAGCCATAGTCTGGTCCCCAGTCTGTACTGGTGCATGGGGTTGTTCTGGCTTATGCTGTACTTGCCATTGTTGATTTTCACAAGGTTCCTGTTGACCATTTCTCCAGCCCATATAGGCTCTCTGAATTGCAACTCAGCCCTCTGGCATATGAACTACTCCTTACAATTTGGTATGGTCCACAGCTTGCTGGTGGTACATTCTCTCCCGTTACCCAGGTCATTAGCAAAGTTAAGCAATACCAGTTCTTGGAACTGTCTCAAAATGTGTCTGTATGGTTAAAAGAACTGTGTTTTTGTGTTTTATCTTATTCCCACTGTGCTTCTAAAGGTTTTGGTTTTGTTTATGTTGCTTGCTAAGGTTTTTATAAAGGTGAGACTTTTGTTTCACCACAAAGAATTGCAGTTATGTGCCCATTTCCCCCCTCTTCCCAACAGCCCATGACTCTATAAGTACATCAGTCAATTTATTTAGCTGCTATTCTGTACCTTTAAAATGTGGTTAATATTTCCAAAGCACTGTGAAGTGCTGTACTGAAAAACTGCCAAATATCATTAAATACAGATTTGTGCTTGTGGAATTTAAAAATAAAAGCCTAATGTCTCAGATACGAAAAAGGAAAATCCCAGTTAAAGAATTGTGTTTATGAACATAACTCCAATTATAAATGCATCATTGCCAGAAAAGCCTCCATCATCTTCTCTCTTATGATGGTCCTAATAAAGCATTCTCTCCCATCCCAGATGTTAAACTGATTCATGAGCATTTGCTCCTGATGATCTTCAAAAACAAGCCCAGGCCAGCCAGTACTGACAGGTTTAATGTAGAAGTTCTCTTGACCTCGAGTAGTCCTCATGACACAAGTCTGCAGCTTTTGAGGATAGCCTCAAACTGTATTTTTCCCTTCCCAAGCAGAACATGCAAACAGAGCTTAGGTGTGCTGACAGACTGCCAGTAAGAGTTCAGTCTCAAAGAAATGTGCTCCTAGTCAGGATTAGCAGGACCTTACCTCCATGCAAAGCAGGAGCTCCTGGGTCAGGATGGTTTTATGTTTGATTTTGGCATTAAAGATAGTGAATTTTACTTACCAAGTAGTATTGGTATCTATGATGAATTACTGGCTTGCAAGGCAATTGGTAGGGAAACGAGAACAATATTGTAGTTTTTCTCCTTTACACAATGTCATGTGGTAAACCTTCAGGAAACTGTTGATGTCCTGAGATTATAGGTGGTCTTGGGGTGATGGACTTCCTCTGACAGGATGCCTGTGAAATAACTTGAAGCAACATTAAGCAGCTCTGTTTCAAAAGAGAACTGACTTTCAACCCCAAAAATGTAGAAAAGGCAAAAGTGTGTCACACTGAATACTTGTTGTTTCCAAGGAAGTGGGACATGTGTTGTGATGAACTTAATGACGAACATAATGAAAGTTAGATGCATTTGTCTGGATGTAAATGATGGGCTCTATGAAGAGCCCTTTGCGAGGGGTACCATAGCTGATCTGACGGACACATGAACGAGAGAGAAAACCACTGCACTGCAGCGGACGTTTAACCAACTCTAGCAGACAATTCTCTCAACAGCTTCCTTTAGTGAGTTTTGAATTTGTAAAGGATAATGGCAAATGACCTGCATTTCTGCTTCTTCATGCTGAAAGGTGAGGTTCTGGTCACTCCTGAGGGCTGATGTGAAGAGCGTAAAAGCCACTCGCTCTGGTTTTCCATTAAACCTGTCAGAGCAGCCACCTCTCTTCTGTGACCTGACAAAACAGGTTTTTGAGTTCACTGGAGAATGCACTCTGGAAGGCTTGTACAGCACCAGCTTGACGTGCAGGACAGTGGGGGGCTGCTTTGCAAGCTTTGTATGACCAGGTCAAGATGGGTGCCCTCACCTCTGAGACATCTCATGTGGCTGGCGCACAGTGTGACAGGCTACATCTGTAACATCAGTGGTAGATGATTTGTTATAGACTCATTTGAACACAGTAGAGGCTGGATTGTGACCTGGTGGATTAGAAGTAACTTTCGGGCTTCTCTGCGTGCTGTGTAACTGCAGAGAAGCTGTGCAAGCTGCTTGCATCCTGCCTAGCCAATACTTGCACGCAGTGAGGTAAGACAGGCTTATCGCCGTCTGATTGAAATCTTCTGTACATGAACGAAGAAGCCAGTTCCTCTAAATTGTGTGGGTGCAAAACCAACTCTCCTGACTATTTCCATGTAACTGTGAGTGTGGCCATAAGGTGGGGTAGCCAAAGGACTCGCTTTTCATAGATTCACTGGATCAGAGAAAACTCACTTCTTTGTTCATGAAGGCTGTGGGACAAGTGAGAAATAAATGCGCACACGCACTTACCTATCTCTCCAGTTAACAAGATAAGGAAATTTGTGTGGTAACACAAAATGTTTTCATCAAGTGAAAATAATCTTAGCTAGCCTGGATTATAATGATAGGCATCTACACAGACTCTACTATATCTGGCCTAAATGATGCAAATACTAAGTATGCTGAAAATACATAAAAGATTTATAGGGAAACATGCATTTAAAATTGTGACAGCACTTTATTGCATTAACTTGTCACTCAGGGACTGTTGTGATAATGCAATAGACGATAAAATGAAATATAGGATAGTTATATAGGAAAAAGGACTTTGCTTTTTAGATATTTATTTCCTTTTTTTTTTTGGCCAAAGATTACTCCTTTTAATATCTGACTGATTCATGTGGCAAATCTTTAGATTTAACATCATCTTTCCATGACTTAACTGCTACATCATTTAAATATAAGGAAGCTTTGCTGTTAATACTAATTGATGCATTACTGTTATTTTCCTGTATTTCATTTGCTCCTTTTCACTTTTTTGTTACTATGCTTGTCACTCTTAGAACATGGTGTGCATGTTTAATATTTGATATTCAGAGAAATTACATATATGCTTTTGGTTTGGTACTTACAAGGATTATTCTGATAAATAAGCTGGAGCTAGCTACAACACACCTATTTATTTTCTGTCTCTTTGTGTTAGTTCTTACTGGATTTATTTTTCTATTAATACACCCTTCTTTCGTTGCTTACACCATACCCTTGTATTTGGGAAGTTTTCATCCAGCTGTTACTGGTTATATCCACCTTAGCATCCAGTGGGGATATTGTTAAGGAGAATCCATTTCTATTTTATCCAATCATACTATACAGTGAAAGTAATCCTTACCCCAGCAGTTCCTCCCAGAACATACCAACTGAGAGTTATTCTTGATTGTTTCCATTCTATGTAATTTTAAAATTCCCATCTGGCCACATAGAAGGAGAAGCAGAAAGTAGATATGTTTGAAAGGTTTCCCAGTTGCATGATAAAATGTATGAATCACCACCTCCAGAGTGCCTATGGGAACATGGTGCAAAAGGAGCTCTCAGATTGTTTGATCAGAGGTAGACCATGACAAACTTCCACCCCGATCAAGGGAACCACCGCCCCTTGGCTTGCCATTGTCCCAGGCTCTGGGTGTCCAGCAGCATCTCTGCAAACCCACTTCTCTACTGCTCCTCAGGAGAGAGACCGTTCCCATCAGGGCCAATGTTTGAAATCATAATGTTATTGGTAATATCTATTAATGAACTAAATTTCTTGCTTCCCCTGTTTACAGTTCTGTGAAAATAAAGTGAATTGCTCAGAATTCCTTTCCTCTGGAAAAGCTGCATCCCAACAAACCAGTGCTTGACTCAGGGCTAGTTAGTATAGTCACTGTTGCCATCTGCTGCAGCTGGAAATGGATGCTCCAGATTTCCCAGCTGAGCAACATGCTTATGTATGATAGAGCTCTTCTCACATGTTTGAACCAATGAATATTTAATTATACTATGTAATATGAAAATTTCTTCAGCAAGAAATGTGGCACTTTTCTTGATTCCAGAATGGACAAATAACCAGTGCTCAGGACAGGACACTTTCTTGAGGAAGTTTAAATCTTTAATCCAAATTGGATAAAGAAGAGAGTTGAAGCTGGGTTTTTCACATTCCTGGCGACCGTACTCATTGCTGAGCTCTCACGTCTAGAAGAGTGGTAATGCACAAATGTCCTTCTGTCAAGACTTCTTTGCTTGGTAGAGTGCTTAAGCATTTTGGTAGAGCTTTCACAACTTTAAATCGCGGGATGGGGGATACTACATTTGTTACTTTCCTGCCCTTAGTTAATTGTCTGGAAGTGAGTAGTGTGACTTAGCCTATAACCTTCCCAGCAATATTTTCTTTTGGATAATTGAGACACTCCCCCACTCAGCCCAATGGCTTCTGTGAATCCTGATTTTTGATCATGCAGCCTCTCTGTGCCTAAAAGGAAGCCTATTGTGATTCCTCAGAACACTGAGGTTCTTGCAACACAGACTTTGTAAATCTAGATAAGTTGGCTGGAAACAAACATCAGTGTTGGGGGATACGGTTTTTCATCACATCCATTACAGATGGCAGGCTATTTAGGAGTCTTAACCGTTGCACTAACTGTCTGTTAGAGACCATGCTCGAAAACAAAGCATATGCTGTTCTGCTAGATGGTATATTCTTGCTTTAGATGGCAAAAAAGAAGTGTAGGACAGTAAGATGCCTACCAGCTACCTTCCCTTGGTGCAAGTTCTCTGTTTGGTACAGAGTGCAAATCCCAGCTTGCTGAACGCTCCCACCGTAAGCCAGTAAGTGTGAAGGGCAGAACAGGGACCTGACCTTGCATCCCTCCCACATGGAAACAACGGCAATTGTTTCTGTACCAGGAATGCAGCAGACTAACTAAGCCTCTGGGCAAAAGGGAAGCAAGGCCGGAATCCTGTTCAGCCTTAATTCCTCTTTAATAGTTCTGGCAGGTTTAAGTTACTCTTGTTTAGCTATCAGACTGTAATAGCAGCTGAATTTCCGCCCTTGACCATTGTTTTTCGTCACACAGAGTGACTTTAATTTCAGTAATGAGAACCAATTAGATGTCCATAAAGAGCAGTATCACAGCCTTATGTTCTGAGTCTTTCCTCCATAGTCAACAGCCCTGCGGTTTGCTTTCTGATGGGAAATCTCTGTCTTCCAGACACAGTTCTGCAGAAATCAGTGGGGGGTCACTTAGTGGGAGAGAGGCAGCTGGATCCAGTGCACATCCCCTCTCTGTCTGACAGCAGCACGTCAAGAGGAGGAACAGGCAAGCATTAATAAATGCAGAAAATAAGCATCACTGCATTTCTGAGGCAGTGTGCTCTAAATGTACAGCGAGCCTGAGTCCACAGAGCACATCCCTGTCTCATAAGTGAGGGAAACTTGTTTGGATTTGTGCAAGTATAGGGGTTTATAAAGTTTTGCGGTCGGTGGCAGGTTTGCATCGGAGTGGCTATGGGCCAGGAGGCCACCATGCTGTGCTGTCTAGTGGGGGCTGGCGGGAAGGGGCACTCGGGCACTGTGGCCAGCCCTTCGCTCCCTCCTTGGCACGGGCAGAGGGCAGAAATCCCACCAAAACCCTCTTTTGAAAAGCCTTGTGGGCTTTGGCAGGTTACCAAAAATATTAAACGCAAAAAAAGTGACTAATCCTGGCTAATTTGGGTTAGACTTTTCAAGGCTTGTCTCTGATCCCGGTGAGGAAACACTGGAATTAAAGCTGCCTCTGCGGCACCCTTACCTCTCCCGCATAGCACAGCCATTAGGCAAAACAGTCCATAACGATTATTTTCCTAGGGAACCCATTCCCCACCGTCCGTGCAGAGTGGATCGTGCTCTCATAGTGAGCACCGTCCTGCATTTGGGACTCTCAGCACTGCTCGCTATGCGGCTCCATGCTGAAAGCTACTCTGAAGACAGAATTGGGAGCTTTACTCAGAGGTTGGCCTTGTCAGGTTGATCACCAGCAGTCTGCTATGACAGTGCTTTAGATGGATCAATTTTCACAATTATCTAACTTGATTCCTCCAAGATGGGGGAATTTTACAGCTGAGGAACTGAAACATGTACCCAACCTAAAATGCTTACAAATGGTTGTCACCGAGCACATAGTATCTGGACCATACACTTGCCCTGTGAGAAATGTGTCTGCAATTTGTTAATGCAGAAGAGATGTAATTGGGACAACTGGATTTTTGTGGGGATGGCAGGAGACATCTCCATGAGAGAAAGTTTTCCTTTTTGTAGTCAATTTTGTTCCTGAGCCAAAATCAAGTGAAGCACCTGAACCCCTCAAAGAAAAGGTTCAGGGTTCTTTAGTATAGGGCAAACATTATATTTTTTCCTGTGTTTTGCTTTGTGAAACGTAAGATGATTTTGACTGAAATCTGGGGATGAAAAGGAAAAAGCGGAAGACAAAAGCGGGAACTGGCCTGAGAAAGTTTGGCACAGAGCTCAGCTCAAAGCATTTAACTTTGATAGTGTTTTATAGGCAAGTGGGAACACGCTTTAAATCGAAGATCTTGGTAAACGATAACAGACGTTGCCCGCCTCCCCCCCAAAAAAATCAGTCAGGGTGGGTTTATTTTCCAGTGAGTTAAGGGTTAAGATTACAATAAGGATTTTGTAGCAATTAAAAAAAAATCAAGCTAACAAGGAATAAGATGGCTATTGTGAGAAAGCCAGGAAATTAAAGAGTTAAAGGTTAAAGAAATCCAAATGTTTAAAAACATTGGAATGTGATGTTAGGGTCACCCAACTTGTCACTTCTCCAAGGCCGCATGAGAACAGGCTGGTCCCCAACAGAAGACTGGTGTCCTGAGGTTGGTCCTCTGTCACAGGCTCACAAAGTACATGCTAGGCTACCATTTCTGTTGCAGATTCGTTATCAATTTTTCTATTATGTGGGGTAAGTCCTACTCCTCATATTAACAGCCTTTTATGGCCATCTGCTTTCATAGCCAGAAATTTCTACTCAGATTGCTGTCCTTCCAATGAAAATGTTTGACTAAGGGCTTGATTTGCTTTTTTTATAAGTAAAGAGCTTGTTCTCAAGAAATAAGTAGTCCTTTTTCTTTTTCCTTTGGGAAACAAGAATAACAAAAAAATGTAATTCAGCAGAACTGGATAAACTGTTTACATTATTTTGCACTGTATTTTTTTTAATCCAGGAAAGCTGCATTTGTGTAGAAGAAAATATTTTTATTTATATATTTGATAATTAGTCTGGCAAAATCTAATCCAAAATCTAAGGTGAAGACAGATGGTCAAATGAAGATCTTTATCCAGGAATAATGTGGATATGGCTACCTGAGGTAAGTCTTTGCTACAAAAGTACTCTAAGCTGAGCACTGGGGTTCAAATGTGAGCAACTGTCTCAGGCTGTTTGGATTTTGTTACCTCCTGCTGGGCCAATCCTCTATTTAATAAGTCACCCATGAGATTCCTGAGGCTGGGCTGTTGTGCCAGACTTTCCCAGCGAACTGCTTTCCTAGTCACATGTGGAAATTAAGGGAATGCACCTGAGGACTACCAGGACGTGAGCTGTTAGGCAAGACCTAACAAGCGACTTGAGCGGGAGCTGAGGTACTGGAATGAAACATCTGAACCCTCAAAAACTTGCTCAATAGTTTCTTGATTTTGCTAGGTAATTTTCTGCTTGACTCAGTTCCTCAAACGTCTGAGGCGGTGCTCCTTTGCTTGCTCTGTAAGTGATCTTCTCTGAGTATTTTTGGTCACATTCATATCTGCGCCCAGGTTACAGGCAGGAGCTGAGTGTTTCGTTGTTGTTTTAATGTGATTAGTTCTCAAAGCCTCACACAGACTATGCATGAAAGGGACTCGTGGCTCCCTTTTTTCCGGAGATGTGGTAGTAGTGCAGTCTCTTGTATGCAGTAACTTACTAGTTCAGTTAGTGCTAAAAAAAATCTGCAGTGAATCAGGTGAGCATCTACAGTCTTGAATATCTTACTGGAGAGGCCAGTAAAGGATGTACAGCAGAGGCACAAGCTGATAAAAAAATATACTGGATTATATCCAACGCAGATATAGAGTTTATTAGCTTGGATGTAATGCTGTCCAATGTTTTTTTTTCCTGACATTGAATTAGTTGTCACTGAGCAAATCCAGGTTCTTATGTGCTGTATTCACTAGCCATTGTGGATGTCTGTGTGACTGTGCTGTAGAGATGCCTCACCTCTGTCTGGCCTCTCTGTTTGGCCTCATCTTCAAGGAGCCCCAGTAAGGACTTAGGTGAAAAATGCAGGATGAAAGTCTACAGAAATGTTTAAATGGACATTATTGGACAAATGTTCTCTCTAGCAAGCTAAGAAAAACTTTCTGATTTAGGCCCAATTTGATATCTCTAGACCCTCCACTGCAGCTGTGTATAGCCAATTGGATAACATCCCTATGTTACAAAAACTGCAGCCATAGCTGTCCTCCAAAGCTCTTACCTTTTTCATGTCCTCTTTTCACGTCAAAGTACTTGTACCTGGTACTCCTGAATACGATGAACAGAAACTTCTGTTTGGAAATAGCAGTCTATAACCATGCTAGGTGTTTTGTACTTTGGTTTAAGTTGCCAGGTTTCGTGTGACTCAGTCCATTCAAGTTTTGGCAATTTGAGGGAGAACAAGCATGCATGCACACACACACGTTTTCTTTGAGATATTATTAACAAGAATGTAGAGGATTTATTGCAGCATTCTTACTTGACTGGTAAACAAGTTTGTTCTGGCTATAGGCTTGAATCCCATCCAAATTTTTTGTTTACAGAAATGATCTCCCAGCTTCCACTTAGGCAGTCATTTAACATTACTTTCCTTCAGCTATTGATAGCTGTCATTGTATAAATATTGCTGTGTTTTTACTTGTCTTTCTAAATACAATACACTGCTCTACATCCACTCTATTAAATCAAATGAGATTCATAAAAACTTTGACCAGGTGCTGAAATTGCTGGTCAATTCAGTGGGCTATAAATAGGTACCTCACCTCTCGTGATTGCACTGAGCCACTCTTACCATGAGGAAAGCCTGGGATGATACACCAGTAGAGTACAAGAACCAGTTGGAGTTGCATGTGCTGAGTTACTGCAGAAAAACTACACTGTGATGCAACATCCACTTCACTGATATGGCCACACTACGCCCTAGCCCTCCCCCAGCCTAGGCTCACAGATTTTCTTTCCAGAAAACCAGGGAACAAGGAGGGAGAATGGAGGATGTCTGGGTTTCATCCTAGACCTAAGTCATGAGTCTGGAGCATACACCTCCACCTGTGAAATCCTGGCTTTCTGAGTTACTACTGCTGTGTGTTGCCTGCTACAACATCTACTGAAAACCTGCCTGGATTTTAAAAGTAGTAGTCCAGGAAAAGGCTGATATCTTGCTATCACTATATGAACTTGTCTGAGAGTGAAAAATGTGAAATATGGGTAGAGAAGGGTCACTTGGTACCAGTACAGCAGGGCTTGTCTTTGTATTTTAAGCATGTTACCTCCAGGAGTTCTCTGGCAATTAGGCAGTGGTTGAAGAACTTAAACTTTAGCCTTAAACATTGAGGGAGGTAACAGGGCACCTACTTAACTCTTCAGAAGTTAATCCCAAATGGCAGCCTCCCTCCCAGTCCCCTGGGATAACTATAAGTACAGTGGAGATGTGATCAGGGCATTAGAGACGTCACCGCACCTTAGGGTAATTGAGCTTGACCATTACAAAAGCAATGTGATTATCTTAGAGCTGGGCAGCTAATACACAGGGAAGATATATTTGAAAATGAAACAGTACAATGTTAAAGAAAAGCACATGACATTACAAAAGTTTGACTTAAAAATAAATCAAACTTCCATCCTCTGAAGTTTATTAAAGAAAATTGAATTGCACTGGAGTCTGTACCCTGACCATCCTGCAGTAAATCAAATGTTAGCAACTGAAGCTGACCATCTGGTTAATTTTGCCCAGTGCTTTGCTATGCCAGGCAATCATGTTACATATGCCATTTAACACACTGATCAAGCATCACTTTAAAACTAACTGCATAGCTGTTCCCCTCTTGGTTCTGGAAAGAGGCTGCCCTGGAGCATCACTGCTCAGGAGCGGCAGCAGCCTTCAAATTTCCAATTTCCAGTCCTGAGGAGTTTACTTGCCTTTGTTCTTGAACCAAATGTAATCTCTTGGCTTATAGCAGCTGTCTAATCCCCTCCATGATCTACAGTCCTCCAGAGAGACACACTGTTCCTTCTTGCAGCCTTTCTCTGCACCTATTCAAGTGGGCTTTCATCTACATGGGCATAGCTGACCCGTATTTATGTTTATACATCGATAGCTGGTGACTGAGACTAGGAAATATCAATCTGATATCTAGCATAACTTTTATTCAAACTATTTATAGCAGTCACATTTATTTCTTATTATTACTCTGAAGTGAAAATGTTCCGTTTCAGATTTGACTGTAGTGTATTTACTGCAGGAGAAATAAATAATTCAGTTGGTATTTCTAAAAATATAATTAGTTGATGAGTCAGAGAAGAATTTCATTTTCCTAAATGTTAAGGCTTGAAGATTGGGATTATCATGATCAGTGTGTCTGACCTGTGACTCTGTCATATCTTAGGACTCTGCCTGGTAATTCTTGCGTCAGTTTGTAATTAAGCTGGAAGATTGTTCAGACAAGACTGAAGAAAGGACCCAAACCACATTCTTGCAATTTGCTGAATGTTATTTCACACAACACAGACAAAAGGTACACCCCACAGACAAGTCTGCGTCTGGTGATTCATCATTTTCACTTAAAAATTTAAGACAATTAACATTTACTAATGGGCTAATTTCTGATAACTCTGTGCACATTTTTAGAACATCATACATAACTGTGAACCACTCTGTGTGTGTATATATATTTAAGGCAATGAAACATATTTCTATTTATGGGAATCCAAGACTTACCAAGAAACTGTATCAACCATGTGAAATGTGAAAATAGAAAAGGAGGCAGCTGGGATAAAATGAAAAGGCATAAACTAATCAAACTCCAAATTGCAATAAAGAAGAAGAAACTAAAAACCAAAAATGTACACCACATAAAGCAAAAGATCAATATTTTATTGGCTGGAAAACAGACCACTATGTACTTGTTGGTCAGTCATTATCCATATTGATTTTATGCCACTGCAGTTCAGCTTTGGCTTAGCTATGCACACATATTCTTTTTTTTTCTTTCCTCTTTTTTTCATTTTTCTACCTGAAGTAATGGTTGGCTTCAGTATCAATAAAGCCCACTCAAGTCAGCCAAATAACTCTATGCACTTAAGGTCAGAGTCTAAAGGAGAATGTACAACTTAAAGATGTGCGAGACGAGGACTAAAATGGTGCTGAGCGGTGCAGAATCTGCCATCCTTAATATCACTGCACTGCTCACAACAGCCTGGTACAGACACTGTAACATGAATCAGGCCATTGTAACATACAGAATGGAAGAAGTGAGAAGAAAAATGCTTTTAACTCAGCTCTAGATGACCTTTAATAATAGACATTTGAGCGCTGAAGCTCAGCAAGCAGATATAACCTTCTCAAAGCCAGCTACCTAGAAACCATACCTTGTACTACAAGTGAGGACTGCCTAGCTTGCAATGACATTACCAATTCTTGACATAATATTAGCAAATGCATACGGCACATAGCAAAATGAATCGGGTATTGGTTCTGAAGAGCTTATAGCTGCTACAGACAAAGAGGCATTTACAAGAAACGGGGTAGACTGTGGATCGAAGACCTAGCAGGGTGGAAATGGTAAGGCCGTTAACAGTGTTTTGATTGCTGGCAAATGGGCTCTGAGGGGAGGAAAGTACAAGGTTAAAGGGACAGGTATGAGTTGGGTCTTGTCTCTACTAATAAGAAAATATATTTTATGCATGTATTTGGAGGTCTAGTGAAGACAATGGAGACAGAGTCTTAAGGTATATTAGTTATGGGAAAGTGTACATCAGCCCTATCCAATCTTGGGCAATCCTTACTGTAACAGTAGCTCAAAATATGGGTTTATTTAAGTTCTAAAACAATTATGCCTGAAAAATTAAGTACAGTTAACCAATTTTGGGAAAGGACCTGTCAGTCAGTTTTTTTGATGACTAAAGACTACATTTCTGAGGAGCAATCTCAGTAAGGAGAGGAAAATGCCCTTTTTTCCCTTTATCTGGCCCTGGAATGGGCCTCTCTGACTCAGTGGCCCTCTGTGTAAAAGTACGCCCTCCTCCCACTTTCTGCCTGCTTTGTCAGCAGCTTTTTTTGCCCAAAGTATGGAGGAAGTTGATATTTACAAGTTGTTCTCATCAATGTTACGATCTAATAGAAAAATGTATGTGCCCAGCTTTCCACACCAAGGTCTGCATCTGTGAAGCAGTGCTAATGCCTCATCATTAGTCATATGGTTCATGGAAGACGAAATTTAAATTTTTAAGCTTCTAACAGCAGAGTGCAGTGTGTTACAAGGAGAAACATACTGTAGTTATATTTAAAATATATACGAATCTTTTCTGCATTATTTTCTTAGCCAGTATGGGTGTGTTTAAATTTTTTACATACGAGAACTATGATAGAATTAAACTGCAGTTGGAAAGTTACCTGAATGACTAAACAACTGTTATACCTTTTAGCTGATTTTCTCACTGCAGAGTAATGAAGTACATGGTTACAGAGCGAGAATAATGCAGCTGTACAGCTCTCCACAGAACTATGAAGCAGAGCCACATTCATGACAAAGAACATCATCCTGCTGCGTGAGGAATCCTTGGCCCACCAGCGAGACAGAGCATTTTGCGCAGTTAAAACATTCCCCATGCCACTGGCGCTCTTCAAATGAGATAAATTTAGCACCTCCGAGAGCTGAAAGAGATTATGAGAAAGAAGATGCGAATCCAGTATTTCTGGACATGGTTCAGAAATGCAACAGATTTGTTTTCTGATTTGTGATCAGGTTGTCATTCATATAGAAACAAACAAATGAACAAAAATCCATAGTCTGAAATATCCTTTGTTGGCTGAACTGAAAAAAAACTTTAAATACAGTGAGAAATTTTTTAAGCAAAGCCACAAGTCACTTGCTTGTTTTCATGTCCCATTATGAAATCTGAACAGAGTGAGTTTATCAGAATGTCCATTCAGGTTTGCTGATCTTCCCAACAAACTCTCACGAAAATTATTTGCAGTGTGTTGATACATATAGTTTCTATACAACAGTGAGGGAAATTTAATTATTTCCAGCTAATTTTCTTCAAGATCGAGTCTTTCAGAAATCACCACATCATGGAGTTCCTAACATGAGTACCTGAAATAAAACATCGGTGTTTTTTGGCTTTTTTGGGTGGTTTTGGGCTTTTTTTTTTTTCCAATATCATACTGATTTGATTGGGTATTCATCATTTTATTTGTCCACTTACATATGCAGCATGTACCAGTAGCAATCAGTACTCTTCAACAGATGAGTCCGCACATAATAGAATTACAATGCAGAACACCAGAAAATGCTCTTAGAAAACTTCAGCTATCACAGACTAGGGACCTATATGCCTAATTATAAATCATCTAAGTACACAAGGATGCATGCAATAGAGCTTTGTTGCACTTGGCAAGCTTTCTAATTTGGCAGGTGTGTCTAACCAGCAGGCAGTAAATTCGTGTCCAATTTGATCATATTTAAAACAAAGCTGAAGAAATTACAGACACGAGGGACTTGTCTGCACTGTCCTGGGAAGTGCCAAAAAGTGCCTTTTCATATGTTCTTAGAGGTGAATTTTAGTGCAGAAAGCACTAAATCAAACAATGGAGGAACTCCTCTCGGCACATAAAACAGCTCCTCAACAGTCAGGGAACACGTGTGATCAGTATGTCCTAGCAAGACACGTTACATGTGGTGGAGAGAGGGTCTCTCTAGTAGTTAACTCCCTCAGTCTTTCATTATGATGGGACTGTTTTTAATGCTGTTTTCTAAAGTCAAGTCTGATTTGAGAGAAGCCTGATGGTTCATCGGTGTCTAGACCCTTCTAGAAGATGAGACTCACCTGTAATAGGTTTCTTGCAAGCAGCACACTTCTTAGCATACAATTTGCTGAAACAGTCTACACAGTATGGATATTCATCTTTGGAAATAAACCTTTGTCCAGACAGCTGGGTTTTACACCCAGCACACACAAAGCATTCTTTATGCCAAGGCTGGTCATGGTAGGTCACTCCCCCAGAAGTTATTACCTAATATATTGACAAAAAGGACAAAGCAATGAAACAACTGTGTGAATCTTGAAGGATTATCCAATCCTTCATAAGTCCTTCCACTTGTTTTCGCCCTTCCCATATGCACAAGAGAAGAGAGTGCAGTCATGTCAACCGTTTTTCATCTGGAATATCAACTTGACTAACTGCAGTCGAGCTGAACATGCCACCGGTTTGTTATTCTCGGTTTTCTATCATAGGATAACCTCATGGTTTGTAATAAACAGGTTAGCTTGTTATGAAATTTTTCTGTTACACATGTGGATAAAGGCATGCTCTCAGAAGAGCAATCCTCAGTGATGGACAGTGAATGAGAGAACCAATGCTGAGGTTATGACTAATCTCCAACTGGAACTGGCATTTTGCTGTCTCACAACTGAAACAGTATTTTAAGTAGGAAGAAAGAGACAGTAAAGAAGCAGAAGTGAGACAGAAAGGAGGTCTATACTGCCAAAAGAAGAAAAAAATTGTGTTTATCAGTGTCATCAAACGTCTCATTCACTGCAACTCACTCACAGCTCTCTACTGCTTATTTCTGAAGAGGGAAATTTCCAGTTGCTCTATGGCTTCCATATGTGTGGTAAAGAGCTGGTTTCACAGAAGTTGTGAGAGACTGTATAGAGAAATTTCTGTAGAGATAAAGACGAGCTGTAAAATAGTTTCTACTGTCAGGTCACATGCACAACAGTGAATGAATGAATGAAGGAAAAAATGAATGAATGAATATAATTGGAACATGAGGAGAAAAAGTTGGAGAAACTTAATTAAGTAGAAAAAGTGGCACCATCGAATTTCTCTGGGGAGTAGAGTTTCAGGGAAATAAAGAATAATACTGGGGGATGTCAGGTAATAAAAAAATTTGAATAGTTCCCGATCCCCTTAGCATTCCAGTATTGGGCTACTTCTAACTCTCATTTGCTTTTCCATTAAAATCTCAAAATCTCTGGCACAAAATTCAAAACTCCAGTTTGGCAATTTAATCTCTTTGGGCTCAATTCTTATTTATGGGAACTGATGGGAGTTTAAGTAGTAAAATTGTTTTAGCTATTATGTAGGGAGACTCTTTGCATTCCTAGAATTTTTAAGAAACAAATCTTGATTATTTCACATAAGTGTTGCCAACCTCAATGCCTCTAGTAAACATAGAGCAGAATTACTATATTTGCCATGTGATCATTTAATGCAAATTAAAGGCTAGATGTAGACACATGGGAATATATAGAAGCACTTTCTAAAGTTTAACTACTAAAGAAAAAAACAGGCAGCAGATTTTTCTTAAATTAAAAGCTTTTGTTAGAGGTAGAGGTTTACAGATAAATATTAAATAACTTTAGAAATTATAAGTTACTTGATGAAATGAAAAAAAATATTTTTTCTTCCAGAGTGATACAGGTACTAAAGAATAAGTTAAATTTTGCCATAAAAAGTAGCTTAGAACCTTTCCCTAGAGAATAGTGTGATACCGTGAGTATTTTCATCAGTCAGAGACAAATTTAAAATATGAGAAACTGAGGGAGGGATGAATTGATTTATTCGTATTTGGGGGAAAAAACCCTCTCATTTGAAATCAAGCTTTCTGGTACCCACAGGGGAAGCATCATGTATTGAAACAGTAGGACTCTTGACTAGTATTATCACAACCGAATATTACTTAATCTGATTATTGCCTGCTACATTTCAAGAGAAAGCCGGGCAAGACTGTGAATGCTTTGCTCAGCTTAGGTGGCTTATTATGCATATAAATATATCTGAAAAATGTTGGAAAGGGAAGCATGTTTATCAAGGCAAAATCTGATATTACCAGGAAAGAAGGGGTTTACATAATTTTCAGTGAAATTTCAACCTTTGTTAAAAAGTGCAAACAAAAGAACCCCCAAATGTTTCAATAAATTTATTTCAAATACAATAAGGCTTATGTTAATGTTAATTAGAAGGGCACAGCAGACACTGTCGCATTTAGCTTTCGGCATGCAATACCAATACCAATGCTCTTACTTTTAGTTCACCAGACATTTTATATAATCCAACCCCTTCCCTCACGAGCAATATTACCTCATTAGGGCAATTTTTCCATTGTATATTTAATTACCTTTTTGCAAGAGTAGCAATGGTGAGCAAATTGCTTCTCAAAACAGGGCACGCAGTAATTTTCATTGTCTTTGGTGATCAGTGGTTTTGTTCCCAATGGCTGCCGGCAATACTGGCAAACGAAACAGGATTCATGCCAGGAACTTCCCTTAAATTCCATTTTACGGGAACCTGCAAAAACCCAAAGTGAACAATTCCCCCAGATATAGCCTTGTAACATAAATTTTAAATGTTGGGAAGACTCTTGTTTTTAATTTTCTATCTCAGTATTGTATTACCCAAGAAAACACTTATCCTCAATTTAATAGGGTTTCTAAGTATGTACTTGAAATTTCAAGAACACATTCAGCGCCATATGATCACCTGGCAAAAGATGTGCTAAATTGCCTAAGCTGTGATTTTCAGAGTCTGACCTTACATGAACCTTTTAGGGTTACTTCTCTGTGATATGCTTTAGTTGCTCAGAGTTTCTCTCAGGCTACCCAACTCAGTGATGATGTTAGGTACACAGCACTTTTATAAATTAAAGATTAATTTGTTGGATGTTTAGTACATCTATTAATGTCTTGCCTTTTGTCTTCATTAAACTAAGTCTCCTTCACTATAAATGCATTATTTATCTTATTCAGCTTAAGCTGGCAATTTTTTTTAAAGTAAATACCTTTTCTGTGATAAAGCACACTACGCTGCCTCTTCTTATAGCTCATCATTTCCATCCTAGGTCAACAGTTCTTTTTATCATGTTTAACTGGATGCTTTTAATGCAGCCCAAGGACAGATGTAATCCCAAAAGAAAACCACTCAGTTAAATGTCTGCCAGAGGAGTTTCAGAGCTCTTAGCTCTGTGTACAGGTGCCCTGTACACCTTAATGTAGATGTGTAAGTCTAAGATACGCCCATATATATCTGAGAATGATTTTTCCAGTGGCTCTCCACCATAACTTCCTCCCCTGCTGGTAGCATCAGCCTGCAAAGAGAGGTGCCAGGTGCTTTACCATCCTTTCCACGTGAAGAAAATTGCTGATAAAACTGATTAATCCCACAATACCTGTTTCCTGGACTGTGGGGCTAGTGGAGAGAGAAACTACTGGTTGTGTTTCAACATAAAAGGTTTGCAGCTTCCTCCCAGTGATCAGAAGGCTGACTTCACTGTCTTTGCCTACTGGGTCTTTTCAACACAGAGCTAGCAAGCTGATAACAAAGAAGTTAATGATTTAGAAACTGGTTGGCATCCCCATGTCACTTCAGTTCTCTATTTGCACTGTTACTCCTACCCTTGGCACTTG
Source organism: Calonectris borealis (assembly GCF_964195595.1). Classification (NCBI taxonomy): domain Eukaryota; kingdom Metazoa; phylum Chordata; class Aves; order Procellariiformes; family Procellariidae; genus Calonectris; species Calonectris borealis. Next base: position 45,225,681 of record NC_134314.1, on the reverse strand, counting down.
CTGCAAGGATTTAGTCTCCCAGACTCTGGGGCAAAATCTGCAAGATGGATATACACCAGAGGATAATAATGCAAACCCCACTATATTCTGGTGCTATTCTCATCACATCTAGTAAGGTGTACCTATTAGACAACATTTTAAAACTATATCAAATCTAAACAGTATATCATCCTTAAACTGAGCACAACTATGTTGCTACCACATTTATTTCCACTAATACAGCTTTACCTGTGATGAAAAGGAAATAAACTGTAAAAGTACATGGTTGCATCAATGCTACTATTGAGAAGGATCACAGGTCAGCAGGAGAGCACCTGAAGAGCAGCACAAAGGAATTCCAGCCAATCCAGGCAGTAAGTCAGCTTAATTGGGGGCCCAACTTAAATACCTCTATGCAAACGCACGTAGCATGGGGAATAAACAAGAGGAGTTAGAGATGTGCGCACACCTGCAGGGCTGTGATCTTATTGGCATCACAGAGACGTGGTGGGATGGTTCCTATGACTGGAGTGTTGGAATGGAAGGATACAGGCTCTTTAGGAAGGACAGCAGGGGAGACGAGGAGGCGGTGTCGCCCTCTATGTCAATGATCCGCTGGAGCGCATGGAGCTCCGCCTGGGGATGGATGAGGAGCCAACCGAGAGCTTACGGGTCAGGATTAAAGGGAGGGCAGGGACAGGTGACATTATGGTGGGGGTCTGCGACTGGCCACCCCACCAGGAAGACCGAACGGATGAGGCCCTCTATAGACAGATAGGAGCAGCCTCACGTTCACAAGCTCTGATTCTCATGGGGGACTTCAACCACCCTGATATCTGTTGGAGGGACAACACAGCAGGGCATAAGCAATCCAGGAGGTTCCTGGAATGTGTGGATGATAACTTCCTTCTCCAAGTGTCAGAGGAGCCAACGAGGAGAGGTGCTATGCTGGACCTTGTTCTCACCAACAAGGAGGGGCTGGTGGGGAATGTGAAGCTCAAGGGCAGCCTTTTCTGCAGTGACCATGAAATGGTGGAGTTCAAGATCCTTAGGGCACCGAGGAGGGCGCACAGCAAGCTCACTACCCTGCACTTCAGGAGAGTAGACTTTGGCCTTTTCAGGGATCTGCTTGGTAGAGTACCATGGGATAGAGCCCTGGAGGGAAGAGGGGTCCAAGAAAGTTGGTTAGTATTCAAGGATCACCTCCTCCAAACTCAGGAGCGATGCATCCCAACAAAGTCAGGAAAAAATGCCAGGAGGCCTGCATGGATGAACAAGGAGCTCATGGACAAACTCAAACACAAAAAGGAAGCCTACAGAGGGAAGAAGCAAGGACAGGTAACCTGGGAGGAATACAGAGAAATTGTCTGAGCAGCCAGGGACCAGGTTAGGAAAGCCAAAGCCCTGATAGAATTAAATCTGGTCAGGGATGTCAAGGGCAACAAGAAAAGCTTCTGTAGGTACGTCAGTGATAAAAGGAAGACTAGGGAAAATGTGGGCCCTCTCTGGAAGGAAACGGGAGACCTGGTTATCCGGGATGTGGAGAAGGCTGAACCTTTTTGCCTCAGTCTTCACCAGCAAGTGCTCAAGCCACATCGTCCAAGTTGCAGAAGGCAAAGGCAGGGACTGGGAGAACGAAGAGCCGCCCACTGTAGGAGAAGATAAGGTTCGAGACCATCTAAGGAACCTGAAGGTCCACAAGTCCACGGGACTTGATGAGATCCGTCTGTGGGTCCTGAGGGAACTGGTGAATGAAGTTGCTAAGCCACTATCCATCATATCTGAGAAGTTGTGGCAGTCCGGTGAAGTTCCCACTGACTGGAAAAGGGGAAACATAACCCCCATTTTTAAAAAGGGGAAAAAGGAAATCTCACCTCTGTGCCCGGCAAGATCATGGAGCAGATCCTGCTGGAAACCAGGCTAAGGCACATAGAAAACAAGGAGGTGATTGGTGACCGCCAACATGGCTTCACTAAGGGCAAATCGTGCCTGACAAATTTGGTGGGGGTTACAGAGCAACTGACGTCATCTACCTGGACTTGTGTAAAGCATTTGTCACTATCTGGCACAACATCCTTGTCTCTAAATTCGAGAGACATGGATTTGACGGATGGACCACTTGGTGGATAGGGAATTGTCTGGATGGTCGCACTCAAAGTGTTGCGGTCACTCGCTCGGTGTCCAAGTGGAGACCAGTGGATGAGTGGCATTCCTCAGGGGTCGGTATTGGGGCCGGCGCTGTTTAACATCTTTGTCAGTGACATAGACAGTGGGATTGAGCGCATCCTCAGCAAGGTTGCCGACGACACCAAGCTGTATGGTGTGGTTGACATGCTGGAGGGAAGGGATGCCATCCAGAGGACCCTTGACAGGCTTGAGAGGTGGGCCTGTGTGAACCTCATGAAGTTCAAAAAGGCCAAGTGCAAGGTCCTGCACATGCGTCAGGGCAATCCGAAGCACAAATACAGGCTGGGCAGAGAATGGATTGAGAAGGACTTGGGGGTATTAGTGGATGAGAAGCTCAACGTGACCCGGCAATGTGCGCTTGCAGCCCAGAAAGTCAACAGTATCCTGGGCTGCATCAAAAGAAGTGTGACCAGCAGGTCAAGGGAGGTGATTCTCCCTCTCTCCTCCACTCTTGTGAGACCCCACCTGGAGTACTGTGTTCAGCTCCAACATAAGAAGGACATGGACCTGTTGGAATGAGTCCAGAGGAGGGCCACAAAAGAGATCAGAGGGCTGGAGCACCTCTCCTATGGAGACAGGCTGAGAGAGTTGGGGTTGTTTAGCCTGGAGGAGAGAAGGCTCTGGGGAGACCTTATAGCATTACCTGAAGGGGGCCTACAAGAAGGCTGGAGAGGGACTTTTTACAAAGGCATGTAGTGATAGGACAAGGGGTAAGGACTTTAAACTGAAAGAGGGTAGATTTAGATTAGATATAAGGAGGAAATTCTTCACTATGAGGGTGGTGAGGCACTGGAACAATTGTGGATGCCCCATCCCTGGAAGTGTTCAAGGCCAGGTTGGATGAGGCTTTGAGCAACCTGGTCTAGTGGAAGGTGTCCCTGCCCGTGGCAGGGTGGGTGGAACTAGATGATCTTTAAGGTCCCTTCCAACCCAAACCGTTCTATGATTCTATGCTTCTATGAATGCTCCAGGTTGAACCACAATATCAGTAACCTAGTATTTATACTAAGACAATAATTCTGCACAGGCCAGACCTTATTGTTTGGCTTTAAGATCTACTGAAAAATAAAATTCCCATGTCACTACCAAATTTACTGACATCCTTGGCCAAAGGTTCCCAAACTAGTAGTCATGAGGCCATGGCAGATAGTTTGCAGCTGGTATTTGGAGTTATACATGTGATCCGTAAAAAGGTTCAAGCATTGAGGGTAGCTCACTGTTCCAAACATTAGGGACGCACTTTCCTAAGCAAGCTGCTTTATTTTGCCACATACGGTACTGTGGCTTCTCTTAAATGCCTCTGAAGAGGCAACTTTTAGGCAACCTCTCTGCTGTATGAGCTTTACCGGTGTGGTAGCAACGAAAGGCCTAGAGGATGTCCTGAACAGACATGATCAAAAGCTGAGAAGCAGTTTAGAGGAAAGTGCAGAAATTTCAAGGTTGCTAATGGCAGGAAGTAAACCTATTGTAAACACAAATGTATTCTTTTTAGTAAAAATGCTGATAATGATTTGAACACAGAATGTCATGTTTTGACAATTTAAATAAAAAATATTTCTGAGTGAAAGAAATGGTATAAAGAACATGAGCTCAAGGTCTGGTCAATGTGACAGACAAAAATGCAAATGTCTTGTCTAATCTGGCATTCCTGCTAATGGTAGGTCTGTTTGTCTACCTACACTCAGAGCGGGATATGCTTCCTAAGAACTGCAACAGAATGAGGGACTCTACATGAACACGTTTTACCCTATCTTGAACTCTAATATTCTTCATAAGGATTCATAAGCCCTGTCAGTGCTAGACCAGAGGTACGTGTGCCCTCTCTTCACTGCCGGGAGAGTACTACACATAAATGAGAAGTAATCACCTGAAAGCTGTTCTGAAAGTCAAGGACCTTGTAGCTCAGTCATTCAAGGATGTGTTTATAATTAAAAACGCAGTTCCATTTTTCACCAAAGAGTCTCTGTTGTCTTACCAGGCATAATGGTCTTCTGGCAGTGGAAACACTTAGATGAATACTCATCAGAGTAGCATTCAGTACACAGCAAGAGCTCATCCTTGGCAGCAAACGGTTTCTCCACCAGCGAGCAACTGCATTTGGTGCACTTGAAGCACCCCTCATGCCAGTGGCGGCCTTTGTAGGCCAGATCCTTGGAGAAAGTAAGTCCGTGTTAATGAAGACATTTCTTTACAGTGTTTTTATCCCCCAGATCTTCCCAGAAATAAAGTGAAAAATGGAGAGCATTGCAATGTGGACTTGAAGAGATGACACGTGTATCCGGTGGTAGGTGTGCTCAGAGGTGATATAAGTACTCAGTGTCGCTGTGTCAGGATATTTTGTAGCTCTCTTGCAGAGGCCATTAGGAGCTGCTTTGGCACAGGCAATAGTCCTTCCTTATGTAACATCAGAGATATGTTTTTACTGGAAGAACCATTTTATATTTTACAGTTGGCCTTCAAGGGGAAACAAGTCATCAACATTTTTAATGTGCACAGGCCACCTGACAAGAAGTGCATTCTTTACAGACTTTAAAATGAACTTCATGTATTTTTTAACGCTACTACTTTTTCTTCCAGCTGACACTACATAACACTAAAGAAAGACCATATTATTGCAGAAAACAATTAAAATCTCATTGAGAGCAAAATCATTCTTAGGAAGATTATTAAAAAATCATTGCTTTTGTTTACACCTAATATAACTCATCCTCAGAACTTGGCAGAAAAATGTTTGTTTAAGACTCAGCAGGCTTAGGGGATGAAAAAGCTAACAGTATATGTATGAGACCTTCACTAAGAATTCAAAAAAAGAGCAAACAGCAGATTTTATTTTTCCAAGGTTAAAAAAACAAGGGGAAAACGCACCACCAAAAAAATCTCCCACCTTAAAAAATAAACCAGACCCTTCCAGGTCTCCTTTATAAATAAGAAGCACAAAAGGTTACAAACCCAATCCAATCTCATTTTTCTCCTTTGTCAGATCCCCACCCTTTAAAATGCTAAAAATTAAATACATACCATGCTTCATTTCAGGAGGTGCTGAGAGTTTACCACTTTCATTTGCATTAGTTAGTACTCTGAACCTTTTCGAAAATAGGCTATCGCCCCAGAGCAGCCTGAGGCAAAGACTGGGTAAGGAGGAGAGGAAGAGAGCCAAGTTCTAGCACCTTGGAGGTGGGACAACCGCCTGTAGATCTCTGTGGGCCACTTTTCTAGCTGACTCTGACCTGTTGTACTCCTTTCTTGTTACTCCTGCTTTTTTCTCCCAGTTTTTCCTTCCAGTCAGTCCAAAGACATGATTTTTTGTCAATGATCTTTGACATCAGTAGTCCTGCCAGTTACTTAATTTTCAATTTTAAAAGTGGAATTAGTTAGCTCAGAGCACATGTTCTCCAGGTGACCCTGACCGGAGCTACGTGTACAAGTTTGCTGTTGAAAAATGCTGATGAGAGTTTAAGAAGAGTCTTCATCCAAGTCAGCAATTTCCTTGGATGATTCCTTTACAGTACTGAGTTGTACTCAGGCAATGTGCTTTGAAAACCATGAAGTGCTTTGGCTGAGGAGGCCTCCTGAGAGGCTTATTTTAATAACTTTCTGACCTTTTATTTCAAAAGAACATAGGCAAAGCGAGCACGGGGAGAAGGTGAGCACTACATACTGAACTTGGCAAAACAAAGGCATTTTGACAGGTTTTATCTGAACTTAAAATTCAAATTCAAGTGTACAGGCTGTAAATTGAAGTATGGGGTACTGGAAACCCTGTCAAAGACCACAAAGGAACTCATATTATTAATTAATATTCTAAAAAAGGGGAGAGGTGAAAAGAAAGCCAAACCCAGAAACATTGCTGCTAACATGCCATGTATGAGATGGGCAAGGTAAGCATGGAATTAAGTTAAAATTAAAATATACTTCATTTCCAAAAAACAGAGGGAATAATATATGAATTATAAACATGGTTTCTTTTCAGCTTGACATCTGCATGTCAAGCTTTTGCCTACAGTAAAAGTAATTTATCCAATACTCAAAATACTCTTTCCAATGGACATGTCTCAGAAATTCCAAAGTTTCATTCAACCTGGTCTACTGAATTACACCAGCACCCTACTGTCAGTCAAGCACTGTGCAGTCTCTGCAGCTAGTGAGTGACTGGAGGTGAAGCATGGAGTCCAGCTGCGGTCCACACATACACTACAGCATCGATGTATGTTTGAGGTATATGTATGTGCAGATTTCTTAATCTTTGGCCCTGGAGCTTTCCTATTCTGGGAAAATAGCACTGTTTCTCTCTGCTGTGCATGGATGTACAATGGCTATGCTTAGGTCTCTTCACCAGCACAGGGATATGCAGAGGGTGGGATACAGAATCTGCCATTAAAGAAATGGGATTTGTGTGTAATTTAGCAAAGAACAAGAAGTGAAAGCTAAATCTTTACCTTGGAATCACACTCAATAGGTTGCTTGCACTCTTCACAGGGGTTGGCAAACAGGCTGTCATAACATGTAACACAATAAGTGTTTTCTTCTTTTAATGCATACTTCCTTCCACGAAGAGACTGCAGGCAGTAATGACAGTCTGTGTGATTGCTGGTCATTCTGGTGGGGTTCTCCACGTGATCTGGAAAGATGGAAAAGTAATGTAATTCAGTGGATGACTGTTTGCTTGCCCAAATAATAAAAAATGCTGCTTTACCTGTTAAGGTTAGGACAGACATTTCTTGGTCATTTGCAGTGCCCTGGATTTCTAATGCTGGGCTGTTCCATTACAAAATGGTAGTCATTAACTACATATACTGTGTATTGTGTTACCTACATAATGGGCAGCAAGAAGGCTGCTTCAGCTTAATCCAGTGGTACTCACACTGATAGTTCAGGTATCTGAAAATGAAGCTGTCTTCACATTCTCTACGTACAACTACTGACATTATGAGCATTATGTACTGGATTGTGGGGCATGGTTTATCCAGAAATCAGGGAATGGAGATAGAAGCTATAGTTCAAAAATTAAACCAACTGCAGCGTTAAAAGGCCAAAGAGAAGTGGCAAGCACTTTGTAGTGTGTTCCTGGCTTTCTTTTGCCATTCCTGTCTTTCTGCTCATTCCTTCCTTTTCAAAATACCCCCACCTCTACCTGACTGAACAGAAGGAAGATAAGGGACTCCAAGCTATATGTCTGGTTTTGCATATCCGAGCTGTGCTGCTAGCATTTGGTAGCAATGTAAGGTGACACAAATACCCCTGGATAGCAAAAGAGCAAAATATAAAGAGAAATAAACTAAATCATAACTCAAAAAAAATCATGACTCAAAGTAAGTTTCCCTTGTTGTTATTGGAAAAGATTGTCTTTTCGTACATATTTCTGTATTGCCAGGTTCCACGTTGGCAGTGCCAGAATACTGTAGATAGATTATATTTGTGTGCCAGACAAGTGCAGGAAATACCACAAACCTATTGAGAGCCAATTGTAGGAGTTTCCCATCCTTCAGTTTTCCAGGCTAAAGAGGCTTGGATAAGCATCCAAACCTCAGCTGCTTATAGATCTGTAATGCTGAATGTTTTAAGGATTGTGGAGATGAAGACTTATTTCAGTCATCTTGTTGCTAGTTGGATCATCAGCACTTTGCTAAAATTGGGTCTTGATTCCTGGGAATGAAGGAAGAAGAATCCAGAAAGTTCCCAGTGAAGCAAACCCAGAAACATCTGCTGGACTCATTGGATTGCACTCTTCATTAAACTCGAGTGTCACTGCAGTCAGTGCCAGCAATCATAAATTTTAAAGGATCTGAGAACAACCAGGGAAGGTCTCCTAAAATATTTACATATCGGTGACTTTTGGCAGCTGAAATCTTTGCACTTTGAATAACAGTGCAAATTAGTTTATCTTAACCAGATGCAAAGCCTGAGAGTGAGGAAGAGAAGCATATGAAGAACAAGATTCGAGGGAGTACTTGCCATAACAGAGCTTATATCTAGTCCATTTAGAATTACTCCCTCATACTTGTTTTCATACACTCACTGCCTGTCTTATACCAGGGTTCAGTTTTAAAAAGGCATTTCATCTTTTTCTGTCTTTCTGCTTTGTGAGATGTAATCCAACATGATGGTTTGAACTATGAGAAAGAACAATTACTGCAGGTCTCCACTGGCACCAATGCATGAGGTCAGGCATTTATTAATCTATTCCTGGAGGGATCATAGTAAGACAGTGAAAGGGGGCACGGAGACAGGCTATAATGCTTAGGCTCACATCAAAAGTAATGACTTGATCATTTGGCACAAGCTATGGAAGACTTGTTCCTGTAAATTGAAAATCTTTTGAGTTGAATTGATTTACTGTATTTCTGACTGCCCTAAATCTTTGTGCTAGCCAAGACAGAGTGTAGTAAGGAAGTCAAATAATCTGTAACTCCAATCAGTGGGAAACATGCTTGCTTAAAAATATTACAGATGTCTTTTATGTGATATCCTTGTAATAATAGTATAACAGGGCTTGAATCTGGACTTCCATTTCCTTGAGATGAAACAGAGATTTGAATGTGAAATGAATGAACTCATGTATATGAGAAAATTACATCCATCAGCTTGTACATTTACACAACATGACGTATAAAACCAGACACAGCGCAGTAATTCAGTGCACGATCACTACATAGTCATCAGCAAAATCAAGGTTAAGTTTTGCTCATTTTCTATATTAGGGAAGTGGTATAAATTGGTGGCTAGGGAGACAATCAAGGAATGTCTGTGGTTAACTGGGCTCCCTATTCAAGGTCATAGAACAGGCTTGAAACTGGGTTTCAGAGGAATTTTCATTCCTTTTCTTATGGAAGTTAGAGTTATGAGCTGTCTCTGAGGGTAACCTTGATTAGACTACCTTTCTGATTTGCTCCCTGCTGAATCAGAACCCCAGCTCCCTCACGCAGTTTCATCTTAGCCTGAGTGGCGACAGGAAAATCCTAACAGGGAATGCATGAAGAGCTTATCCGTTACTCATAGTGTTTGTTGTTGTACAAAGCTCACCAACAAATAGCTTCAGATATCTGCAGCTACATCTCTGTTTTTTCATTCTAACGAATGGCAATAGGTTTTTAAGTTACTGAAAACTCTGCACACCCAACAATTTTCTTCAAAAAGTGGTTTTCTTCATTTTTTTTTCCTTCCCAGGAAGCCAATCTGTTCCAGGAAGCCTGGGTTATATACACATAGAAGACCTGCTATTGTAATACTCCAGAAATTCTGAATTTGTAATTTAGTTATCCTCCTAAAAACCTATATGGATATGGGAACAAAGTGCCATTACTTGTGTTTTACAGATGACAGTGGTTGCTTGAGAACATTAGAAGCGTACACCCAAGGCCAGAGTCAAAGCCTGGGAGTGTCCTTGAGCTGCTCCTCTAGTAAAGCGCTCAGTCATCCAAGGCTTTGTTTCAGAAAAATTCTTCAGGGTTTGACCATGATGATATAAAACCATATTTGGGAATGAAGCAGCAATGGTGTGAAAAAGAATGATGATTTTTGCAAATCTTTTGGCGAAGGTCTGGGTAACCTTTGTGAACTACTTTTACCGTCAGACAATGCAACAAAAAAAGTGAATCTCACCTCCCCCAGCACCACTTACCCTTGCTCCAATAAATAAGTAATGGGACAAGCACCACGTAGTTAAGTAGAATGTTTTTCTTGTGCTTTGATCCTAATCTCTAGAGAAATATGTTTACTTTAAGTTTGCTGGAAGCTAGACTTTGTGTTTTGAAGGTCAGTTAAGAAATCTCTGGAGGTCTGATGCTATTCACTCTCATGGAATGAAACGCTGACTCCAGCATTCCAGCTGCTAACTCATGTCCTAGGCACAGGGAAAGACTGCGATGTCTTCATTCCTTGGGAAAAGAGAGTTTTGTTATCTAAATGGGAACAAAGCTAAATACCATTGATTTTGATGTATCTAGTAGGCACGGATACGTGATACCATTTTTAGTGTTAGAATATTCCAAGGGGGAGCAGAGAGATGTTGCCAAAGATGCGAGGATATTGCAGCTGGAGTCCCTAGGGTCAGATCTGAGAATGCAGCAGTCTCATGGTATGAATTATAAAGCGGATGAAAATAAAACAACAGAGCTGGCTAGTCTGCCCGCTGTTCCAGCAGATTAAGATAGAATTTAGCTACAACAAATTAGGAGAGGGTCTTTCTGTAGAGTCAAATGGTTTCCTATAAGATGCAGAGCACTAGAAGACTTCCAGTGAAGAAAGCCATAAGAAAATTATTGTGAAATTGTGAAACCTGATAAATGTGGAACCATCAGGAAAGGAATGCTTCTTTTCTCACTGGAGCTAAAAAACACAGCCACAATGTTAATATGTCTCTTAATAATTTATCTTGATATTTTCTATAAATGTATGTTAATCTCCCTTAGATTATATAAATATAAAATGCCCAGAAACATTAATCCTACTTAGATGGCAATGAATACACGTAGGCATGTAGGTATATACATAATTCTAAAAATATTGTACCTTTTGCTTTATGGCAATTCTAATGGACTGTTTCCAGATCTAAATAAGCCTGCTATTGAACTGCATCATCTTTTTCCTTAAGAATATATAATGAATGGAACAAGGCTCTCTATTAGGCAGGCATAAAAAAAGAAAAATGATGGCAAAATAAATCATTGCAACAACACTGAAGGGTAAGAAAAACAAATTGATCTATTATGAGGGGGACACCCCTGCAAGCCGTCCCAGACACCTGTTTATTTTCAGTTAAGTACTTTTTTTTATCTTGGAACATAGTTTTGTACGAATTTGCTGATTTCATTTTCCCTATTTTGTTTTTTTTTTGGTGAGAGCTGCTGAACAGTCAAACACATACATTTGCAAAATACATTAGTGACTCAGGGTTACAACTGCATTGTAAAGCTAACAATATCATTATAAGGAAAAATTCCTAACAATATCATTATTTTGTAAATAAAAGTTTTTAACAAGGTTCTACGAGGAAATTTTTCCTCATTTCAGAGATCACAGTTTCTTGATTTCTCTGGATGCCTGCTACCCCCCAGAAATCTGTTATTTTGTCATTGTGACTAGACATAATAAAAGCCCTGACCCCTTGAGAAAAATGAACTCACAAGACAGTTAAACATATGCTGTATTTTCAAAACACTGGCAATACCCTTGCTTTGCCTCTTCCCTCCCCTTAGAGTCACTGTAATTTTCCCAGTGAATTTTCCCTTTAAGTTATACTTGAGTGTTTAAGGATACTAGAATTTCTGCTCTTCTAAAAATGGCTAAAGGAGCAATAGGAACCAAGGGGATATATTACAGATCAAGTCAAAACAAGTATCTACAAGAAAGTAGAGACACAGGTGTTAACTTTGAACACGCTGTTTTATCTCTGTCGGACAGCACAGTGATACAAAGTCAGGTCCTGGGAGCATCTGAGTAGGTGCAGAGCTCTTGCTGATGAAGTTCTGCTTTAAGCAGCCAGGATGGATGCCACCCAGGACTGTGCTGTAAGAATATGACTATACGGCTTCAGGGTCCACAAGTAGACCGTCTAGGCAAAGCAGCTCATTTAGAGGCTGATCTGGTAACCCCACCACACTGCATTGTACCGTGTTTACACACCCCACGGTCACAAGCAAAAAGGGCAAGAGCTCTGGCTTAACTAGAGGATCGAGCACCCCAGGAATTCTGTTTCGCCTTAATTGGTATTGCTGTCTGCTTTGTTTATACCATGCAAACACTGCTGTAGTCATCTAAATTCTTCCTTTATCCCAGTACAGCATAATTTGCTACTTACCTAAACTTCAAACTAGGACAAATTAGAGCAGTGAAATTACCTCAACTAAGTGTTCACAGTGGTGCAGACATACAGAAATGCTGTTGTGGAAGAGACCTGACTAGCCTATATGTCCCTCAAACTCTCTTTACTAGCTACAGAGCTGGTTGGAATAGCCTAGCCCCATTGCCTCTACGGCAATGGTATTTCCTTTAATTCAGCCACAGGACTTTCACCAACAGCATCCAGCTTGTCCAATACCACTTGTACTTGCTACCGAGGTCAGCCTGAGCGATTTAGTTGGCAAAATTCAAATTAATGGCTCTGTATGCATCTCTCTTAATGGATATTCTTCCTCTATTTGTAAGCCTTGCTTGCAAAACTCAAGAATTACCATCACAGTAAACCCACTGTACAGAGAAATTAGAAGTCAAACGTAAGCATGTCAAACGTAGTAGTTGAAAGCTGTGTTCCTGGAGGACGCAGACAGAAAAGTTGCTAACTGGCCATAGAATTAAACCTAGATTATTTGCAGGAATTTTTTTTTTTTGTAACTAATCAACACGTGAGAGTCAGGGAGTGCAATTCATCATTTAATACAAGTACTACACTGGTGCCCAGAGATTCCAGTCCAGAATAACTGGCCTTGTTATTCTGAACACAACAAGCTCGGCTGATCAGCAGTATTGCTGGTCAGTAATGCAGCTCCGTGTTTAAGTAGAGACAAACTGTCACTGGAGTGCTCGGTATTGATTCAAGCCTCTCCCAAGCTATTTCCCAGGAACACAAAACCTTTTCATCTACTCAGATTCTGGGTGCTGTCAATACCTCCACTAGCAGCAGTATATGAAAAAAGTAGGATTAATGCTATGGCTTAGATAATTTCTTCTATTTTTCTGAAATCATTCTTACCCACATTTTTTACAGGGTTTCACATAGTCTGGTACAGTCAAAATTTTCTCTTGTCTTCATTATGGAGCTCATTCCTTTCTGACTACTGTCAGATCTACAGAATCAAATGAAGCCATGAAATATTTCACCGTGTATTGGTGTACTTTTTCATGTAAAATCCTGGCAGTATTCTCAGTCACACTCTATATATTCAACCATAAAATAGGTTAGAGGATTGCATCTGGTACAAATGGGCCATGTGAAAAAGTATACCCAAATTAGCTCATGAGTTATATATTTAGAAGATATTTAGACAGTTTTAAATTTATTAGCTTCAGCTGCCCGAGTTCCAAAAGCAAAGCAGCCATAAGCATAAGATGTGGATGAGAAATCATTAGGGAATCCTAGGTACAATGTTAAAGGAGACAATTTAAAGTAATGACATTAGTGGTGTACCCCCGGGGCTGACACTGGGACCAATACTGTTCAACATCTTCATTAATGACCTGGAGCATGGGACAGAGTGTACCCACAGCAAATGGGCAGATGACACAAAACTGTGAGGAGTGGCTGATACACCAGAGGGGTGTGCTGTCACCCGGAGTGACCTCGTCAGGAGAAGTGGGGTGAGAGGAGTCTCAAGAAGTTCAACAAGGGGAGATGCAAAGTCCTGCCTCTGGGGAGGAATAACTGCTGGGGGCCAACCAGATGGAAAGCAGCTTTGCAGAGAAGGACCTGGGGGTCCTGGTGGACATCAAGTTGAACATGAGCCAACAACTTGTCCTTGCGGTTAAGACGGCCAACAGCATCCTGTGGGGCATTAGGAAGAGCATTGGCAGCAGGTTGAGGGAGGTGATCCTTCCTCTCTACTCAGCACTGGTGAGACACACCTGGAGTGCTGGGTCCAGTTCTGGGCTCCCCAGTACGAGAGAGATATGGAGCTACTGGAAAGAATCCAGTAAAGGATCACAAAGGTGACTAAGGGACCAGAGCATCTCTCCTATGAGGAAAGGTTGAGAGAGCTGGGAGGAGGAGCCTGGAGGAGAGAAGGCTCAGAGAGGTTCTCATCAATGTGTACAAATACCTGAAGGGAGGGAATGAAGAAGAGGGAGCCATGCTCTTCTCAGTGGTGCCCGCTGACAGGAGAAAATGCAGTGGGCACAAACTGAAATACAAGGGATTCCATTTAAACAGAAGGAAAAAACCCTTTCACTGTGATAGTGGTTGAACACTGGCACAGGTTGCCCAGAGAGGCTGTGTAGTCTCCATCCTTGGAGATATTCAAAACCTGACTGTCTGGACATAAGCCCTGGGCAATCTGCTTTAGGTGATCCTGCTTAAGCAGGGAGTTGGACTAGATCTCCACAGGTCCCATGCCATCTCAACCATTCTGTGATGGACCACAGAAAGGTTTATCACTGCTGAGTGATAAAAGAGGGAGGGTGAAAGAGTCCACAAAACCTCTGTATTCCCTTATGGGCATTTGAGCAGGAGTGGGGTCATTCCCATAACAAAAAAACAGGTCTTCTGTAGATGAATTATTGTGAGTCCCCGTCTAAGCTAGACATGCGTGTAAACACATGAGAAATGCTATTGCTTTCAGCTGTAATATTTACATGCTTGAAACTGAATGCACGCTTTAGAGCTTTGCTGCCTATATGCTTAGAGCACAGATTTTGAAAGATATTTTCAAAGATAATAAAAGAAGTGGGATTTAAAAAAATACATAAGCAATTACGTTCTTCATTACAATTAATTTCAGTGTTTCCTGATATTTCAAATCTGCTAAACATAGTCTTTAAATCGTTCTCAATTGAAATACATTCAATGGAATTGCATGACATTGGTTACAGAGGAAAGAGCAAAGGAAACTGGCGATTCAAGATAATTTCTGTCAAAGAAAAAAACGGTTTCAGCAGATTCAGCTTTTCCACAGGGAAAAATCACTTCTAACATTCTCAAGTCCCAGTCATGTGTGAAATTAAGAGAGATGCATATTATTTTCTGTGTTGTCAGTGAGTGTGAAACGTGATCAACATGTCCTTTGTCAACCAGCCTGATACTTAGATACGAGTACTGCCCAAAAGCTGGGCCTTTTTTGATGGAAAGGAGTGAGTGGTTTGTCTGCGGTATCTGGTTTACCACAGTAAAGAAGATTTTGTAATTTTTGTTGTCGCAGGCTGGTGCAAGTCAAAACTCCTTTTCCTCACTGATCATTTTAAATTTTAAGCTATTGTTAATTGTTACAGACCAGGCTACAGAAGCAATGTGAAGGTCTGGATGCCTTCAATAATCTTGGCTATTTCGATGACGTTTCAGAAGGAAACGTAGACAGAGCTCTGCTCCACCGCTCAGCCACTGCCCTGTACAGAACAACGAGGAATAAAGGAGTGTTTGGGGCACTGAAATCTACATTAAATATACTCCTTACCAGAGCTCAGCAGGGAAAGCACATCTAAAAATTATTTTGCGATGACTTAAGACTGTGCGAAGGAAAATTACTGTAAGTGTATGTATCTTTTTTTTTCAGTTCAGCAGGCAAAACCATCCTAAGGAAGATGCAAGAAACCCTACAAAGGATGGCTACGCAACAACCCGCTCATGAGGAAAGTTTCCTAATCCCTTTTAGAAGATTAAATTCATGCTCTGAAACTTGAGCTTTTATAAGCTTCCGAAACTAATATAAATTTAAAGAAAGTTATTGCATCAGGGTATTTTTGGAAGAAAAAGGAGTTTTGCGTTAAGCTTGATCCAAAATGCTCTAACGTTTTTATTTTTAAAATTCTGATGTATTTTAATAGATAATATTTGTGAATAAAAAAACCCACTTCATGGAAAATGTCAGTTTGTTTTAGAAAAGTAGGATTCAAAAAAGTGAAATTTGACTGAAAAATATTGGTTTAAAAATGGATCTTAAATTCTCAACAGAAAAATTTGTAGTAAAAACTTAAATTTTATTTTTGATATAAAGTTAAAAATGTATTTGAAGAAGCAATTTTATAGCTAACTGTTTTATTCTAGGAAAAAAAATGTGAATCTGAGTTAGAGTGATCTCATTTTGAGAGAAGAAATTTGGTAGCAAAAGGACATTTATGTTGGGTTACGATTTCTTCAACTAAAATAGTGGGAATGTAGAGAATAACATATGGTACTTGCATGGAAATACTAATGTATTTTCATTCTATCAACCTACAACTCAGCAAATATGCAATGTCTTTGAAAAAGAAACATTAAATATTCGGGGCTGAACTGGTCAGGATGAGACTTGATCACTGAGGTCACAGCTGATCTCTGGCAATGAATACAAAGTCTTCCCCGCCACCCTTCCCGTCTGGCTTTTCCAGTCTCCTTTCCCTCCTCCACCCTCACCTACAGTCCCTTAATCACGGAAAATACTTTTAAAAGTGCTTAAATAAAAAGAAAATTAAAGTTACAAATGAAGACATGTGCTGAAGTCCTGATCTGAGACTTTTGCCAGTGAGTTCACCCCCAGTGTGCAAATTAGGGCAGCACTTCTGAGCCATCTCTGCCACACCAGCGTCTGCACATCTGGCTCCCGATTCCCCTCTACACAATGTGCTAAGGTCAAGATGCTTGCACAGCTGAGCAGAAGTCCACCGAGGAAACAGCAGCACCTTAGCAATATGCTAACACCACCGGGCAGGAACACATCTACCTGAAAAGGAAACAAGCTTGCCTTTGGGACTGAAAGCGTTCCCAGGATAAAAACAATAGCAATAGGAAATGATGCCTGCGATACAGCGGGGAGAGAAGTGTTCACAGGCCATGAAACGAAACAGCTTTGCCACTAACAAGAGGTAACAGAGCTTCAATAGGGAACGCTGATGCTGACTGCAATCTTTAAGTTCTTAATAAAAAATAGGCAAAATTTCTTGGTTTTGCAGATGCATCAATTGCAGAGACTGGATTTCCCTCACCCTTACATTTTATTTCAGGGACAGAAAGGTGGGTAAAGAGTACTGTGTCTTGTGAGAATGGGTACATCACATGAATTAAAATCCTTTAAAAAAAAAATAACTACAGCTGACTACTCAGTACAACTTTTTCTAACTGGGTTTTTTAAAAGCCTGTGACCTACTTTAGAAGTGCTTTAAGAAATAAAAGGAGCAATAAGAAAAAGATGAGCAGCAGCAGCAGCAATGTTAGCAGCAAGCTAAAATTGGAAAGGATTTTCATTACCCTATTTAAAAAAAAAAAGACCTCCTTCCCCCAAAACCAAACATAAAGCCCCCCAAGTGGTATTAAAGAATCTGCTGCAGCGGCACAGCCTTCTCCTTTTCTCTCTCAACTGCACTGTGCCAACCTGACCTAGTTTTCTGAGGAAAAAAATAAACCTATATGCAGCCCTTTTGTAATAAAAATATGACACCTTATCAAAATGAACCAAATCTAAAGATTTCTAACCTCAGCCCTGTTAAAAGTTTGTCATGAGCTAGGTGGCATTACAGCTTAGGAAAAGCAAAGGCTACTGCGAGGATTATTGGTAGGTAAGATCAAGATCCTACTTCAATTATAATTGTTCCCAGGTATTTAGATTTTTAGGCCCAATGAATGGCCAGTTTTGCTGCTTGCAGAGCTCCATCAGTCTTAGCTGCCACCTTCTTACCAAACTTTTCACTGAAAACAGAGATGACATGGTTCTGCAGACAAGCCCTAGGCTGCTTATTACACCCGCAGGAATCGTAGTTTGTGAAGCCACTGTTGTGTATGGTCTAAGAAATGCCGGCAACTGCAAATGTAGCATATATACCCTCTCTTCACATTATGTGTGAGCTGTTTAGGGTGACCATTGCTGTGGCAGTCTCCTCTTCGTGGAGAGGAACTCCATGATGTGCCTCCATGGACCTTCTCAAGGGAAAGCAAGCTTCAAGATGGGCAGTCCTGAGGGGCAGGATCAAACAGAGAAGGAAGGGGCAGAAACGTTGAGTAGAGCCAATAACAGCCTGATCTCAAAGCAAGGACTACCTACACACTCTGGATTTTTACTGACAATTAACATAGTAGGCATTGCTACGAGACCTAGCAGTAATAATCCTCTGCAATTGCAATCTCTTTGGAATACAGGGATCCAATCATAACACAGCCTTATTAAAATACATATGCATATATTGCATCTGCTAAGTGGACAGACCATGAAAGGTCTAATCCAGTGGAGAAAACCTGAAAGATGTCGTACTCTTTGTATTCGACTGCTTTTACAGTAACGAACTGGTTATACAATATAACTGAGACGGGGCGAGAAAGGATTCCAGGAAAGCGCACAACAACCAACCAACATGAAAATACACGGTGTGGGTCCTTAAGCAGACTTCTGCTTCCTTCTGCTTCCCCCTAAGTGTTACATGAATGCCTGCTTTGCCTTCTCTTAGAACAGGACCCCAGGAACACTTGTGTATGTATGTAAATTAATGCAGCTGAATAATTTCGCTCAATTCATGGATGTCAAATTAGGTGATTTAATATTTTCTGGATTAGGTTTTTAATTCTGCATGTTAGGGTTGGTGTCCTCATACCTATGGGGGAGCGCTAAGCATGTACAAAGCCTCAACATCTACACCAAGATTGCAGTAACAAACTAGTACAATTTGGCTGTGTGTGCATTTCACTAAAGATGTGGAATTATAGCAGGGTGACTTTTTCCTTTTATTTTCTGACCTGTATTTGTTTTAAACATACCGTAAAGCTGGAAAACCTTATTAGTTTAACTATGCAGGTGCATCAAGGGCAGGCTGCTGGTCTTTGGGCTGGGGGAAAAAAAAGATAAAATATTCAGGTATACACATTCTTTTACGACACATCCTATATTCACTGTTGATAGTAAACCAGCACATTTTGTTCCAACACAGCAAAAGGATATATGACTCACAATGTAAAAACTCAGTTCTAGAAGACAGCTGTTCGTCCTCTACCAGGGAGAAAAAATAACAGTGTTACTAGGACTGAGTATAGAAAAAAATGTTGTTTTTTTTGTTTTGTTTTGTTTTGTTTTTCTTTTCTTTAAATACGTGGCTTACCTGTTCTGCCTACTTAGGAGATAGGGTCTGCTGAACAATCATGTTACTGGGTATCCTAACATTTCCCTTAAGCCTTAAAATATCTGTGCCAGACATTAAACATATTCCTTTCTATTTTAACATAGTCTATCTTCCTAAAAGTGGCTATGATTTAAAATTAGACCCTGCAATGAGTAGACCATGGTATTCTGTCTTTCTTTATTATGATGTGAGGTTACTGACCCTTCAGTTTCTGCCCTGCTGGGATTTTTGTAATGTCCTGGCATGTGAAAGGGTCCTTTTTTTGGTTTTTTGGCACTATTACTTTCAGAGTGGATTTGTTTCTATGATTATAAATACACGCTATCTAAAAGCTGGTTCCAGTGTAGGATTGCCCTATTCTGACTGAAGGAAAATTAAGGCTAAAGTTTATCTGAACACCCAAGGCAGTCAACATTTGACTCAGACAAATAAAAACCATCAGTAAAGTCTTAGAATTCTGGAAGAAATTTGGTAAGAATGAAGAAATTCCTTTCTAACATTTAGGAACATTTTAAGAACATGCTATTTAACTCAAGGATATTGTGGAACAATGAGTGCACTGAAACTGGTGAAGTCTATTCAAGTGACAATGTGAAGCCCGACACGTAGCAATAGCAGAGAAACCATCTTTGCAAACCTAAAATGGAATTGACTGGTTTCAATATGAGATGATGCTCAGAGTCCATGACTCTGACCAGCTGTGGGGGATAAGGTTGGTCTGAGGAGAAGGAGAGTGGTAGGCAGCAGCAGAAACTGCATTAAGGAAAAAATAAAGTTCAAGTCCTTTTTGTTAATTTATTTAAAATCTGGTAAATGTTTTCAGTAAAAAGTCTAAGCAAGTGATTGAAGAAATTAAGAATTTTGTTACTGTATTTAAAAAAAAACCCAAAATGTTTTGAGCTTTTAATTTGAAATGTTTCTCAATGCTTTTCAATTTTCAGGCACCAAACTAAACAAAGATTGACAATTAGAAGATCAGCATGGAACAGTTTTTCCTCTAATCTTTTCCTTTTTTGTCCATGCAAATAGAATCCCAGACTCACAGAACTCTAATTATGCCACAATTTGGCATGTTATAATACATAAATGAATCGTGATGTGGCTGAATTTGAAACTTGAAGAGCTCACTTGAAGAAGACTGGGCTCCTGAGAAATAGATTTACAGCCTAATACCTTTCTGAGCTTCTGATAAATAGAATTATAACTTAATACTCTGAAGTATTTCACAGTCTTCCTTTCAAAGGTTTCAGAATGCTTTTCTAACAACAATAATAAAGTAATCCTAAAACACAGTTGTGAGATACTTGTCTACAGAAAAGGTTAACACTTGTCAAGGTAAAGTAATTGACTTGCTCAAGGTCAGAGAGCAAACCTGGAGGAGTGGGAAGAAAAGAAGCCGGTCGCTACGCCTTTGCCATTAGATGGGTCTGCTCATCAGGCTGTATCCATGGCACTGGTCTGGGATAGTTAAAAACACTGAACTAAGGTTGCCGGGTGGTGAACCTCCAGTGCTAGAGGTAGAAAGCACTTCTAAAATTAGCTGAAGCAATAAAATATTCCAGTTGTGAACTTTGCAATTGTCCTTAATTACTCTGAGGTTATGATTAATATTCTTACGCAAAATGTTCTGGATGGAATTTTTCCAGTTTTGTGTCAAACCTCTTAGGGCTACCGCAGTTGAAAGAGTTCCTAATTAAGAAGGATTTTCCAGTCAATTTGGGTTGTTTCCAGACAGTTTTGGATAACATAGGTTTGAACTCATTTTTTTCTCCCCAATGTAACAAACCCGGTTTACAGATGGGGAACTGAGGCACAGAACAACTTGCTGGAGGTCACTCTGGACTGAAATCTGGTCTCCCGCGTGTGCGCTCTGTCAACAGCTATGTCACGCTCTATCACTAGGTCATTCTTTCTATCAATTCTGCTATTTATGCACAAAGACACATTATAGGAAAATGAATATTTTTCTGAGTTACAAAGCACCCAAGTGTGAGGCCAGCAACGAACTAGGGCAGCCTGTTCAGATCCATTATCCATAATATGCTGAGATGTGCAAGAATTTACCAGTCCTTATATATGGAACTAGCAAAATTCAAACTCAAAGGCAACCATGGCTGAGAAAAAAAGTAAAATACTAGCACGAATGAAGTAGAATCAAAGAAAACTCAGTCTAAGAAAGGGAAACAAGAAGGGCTGATAGCTGACATATACTGTACAGTATCAGAGAAGAATGGGCATATTCACAAAAGCTAACCTAAGCCTACTGAGGCTAATGAACAAGCCCCTTTTTATAGTTAAAAGAGGGAGATAAATTCCTCTCCAGGGTGATTACCAGCAGAAACTTAAATTAGCCATCATTATAGAGGCAACCAAGGGAGATTAGTTAGCCTTTGTAACAGTCTTGTCTCACCGTACCTCTGCTATAGAATTTTATTAACTTATTTTTAATACATCAGTTCAGTGTTTTTGGAGTAATGTTTGCATATTTCTACAAAACCATCTCTATTTCATCCCTCTTACATTTTACAGGAAAACACAAATGTACGAAATGAGGAGTTCACAGCCTCTTTTCTCACCAGAGCTGTGCGCCCTGTTCCCAGAAGAATGAATTCCACTGCAGGAGCTCAAGTGGAGCATCAGCAGCATTTTGCCATGCCAACTTCCGAACCGGGGGCTCTAGAGATTTTAATAGAACAGTTGAACTGGAAATCATTAATTTTATAAGCATCCTAGAATTAGTCATAAGACATCATCTTACCCTTAACTGGCAGGGAAGTGTGCGGAAGTCCTCAGGTCAGTTTTATTCCCCAGGTGATCTAAAAGCCTGAAGAGCATCTAGAGCTTGTTTAATTGACAGGAGGGCTGCTCATTCAAACAGGGTCAAAATTTCACCCTCTGATTTTGGGCTTAACATTTGGAAGCACACTGGTTAATATTTTCACATTTCTTTCCGTCTGTCCATGGTTAGGCAATACTAAAAGTTTTTAACTTTTTTTGAGAAATAAAACTCCGATATGGAAAAAAATGAAGAAAGCTGGGTTTATTGGTATATAGCCCACAGAACATATGTCTTACCAAGTTGACCAAAAATATACACTTCATAAAATACAACTGCCTGCAAATAACCTGGAGACACCGTAGGTGACAACTGATCAGAATCTCTTTCAAGCAGCTTTTGATTTCATTTTGCTCTAATCTTACAGGAAGGTTAGTATGTCATCTTACATTTCTACCAATTACACAACTTTGAATCAAAGTGACTTTTGTGACACTGCAATAAAATTACACGGCAAGACCATCAGCAATCTGTTATAATGTTAATATATTAAATCTGCTACAGCCTGTTCTGCTAAAACACTCTAGAAATGTCAACTCATCACACAAATGGAAGAAAAATATGGGTGAAAATATTAACCACAAACAAAAAAAGGCATCTGAAACTTGTTTTCTAAATGTAAGAGATTTTGTGCCCAGCTCCAGATATAAAACCAGATCTTTTGAAAACAGGGACAGTTAAAGAAATGTATTTTCAAACATTTATGTTATTGAAATGGAAATTATATTTGATAGTTTTGTCCAAATTTAGTTGTAACCTCATTATCAAAAAGACTGCCATTATGAAGTCAGGTAGCAGTACAATTAATATACATAGATTTTAATTTAAGGAATATTTCCACCGTTACCCATACTACTTTTTTAATTCTGCAATATAGGCACACATTTCCAGCACCATTTCAGTAAAAAGTGGTATATCCTCTCAATACTACTCTTCCCCTTCAAATTCCAAACCAAAATTATGATCCTTAAAATATGATAGCTAAAGGATAAAACAAAGTGTCTTCCGGAGGAAAATTTGGAGACGATACTTGATTTTTATAACAAGTCAAAATATTGCTATAAACACCAGCTTGGAAACTGGTTTTACTTCAAAAAAAAGCAAGAACAATCCATGTTAGGCGTTAAAATTAGTTATGCTAGAAACAAGTGACTCACCTTATCAGAAAAGACACTATCTGGAAAGTTTTCTTGCAATAGCAAATAGCTATGAAAGCTTGCTAAGGGATAAAAATGGTGATTCGAATGTCACAGGAAACAGTATCAACTTTTATTGTTGGCTTTTTTGTTGGAGTAAACAAAATCAATCCTCATCTCATTACAAAGGAAACCCCAAACAATCTTCCCGTAAATTAATGAGTGAGCCAATTAATGAAATGAAAACAATTGCATCAAAAAAAAGTGTGGTATTTCTTTTGGTACACAAAAGAAAAAATTTTTGATACATGTGTAGAATTCTGCATCTAATTTAATTAGCAGTTTTGTGTCTGAAAAAAAAAGTTCCTGCTTACTTGCTCAAAATGTTAAATTAGGTACCTTGTATACTACCCCATTTAAACATTATCAAATAAAGGAATAATGGAAAAGAGCCTCAATACTCACATTTGGTTTTAAGCTGCTTCTCTTGGTAACTTGTGCAGCAAAATAAAGGAAGAAATAATTACACGTCTTCACAGAAACAAGCATTCATGAAGTCCAAAAGAAACAGAACACTTTGCCAGAGCTATTTGAGGGTCCCATCAGAATTTGGCTGGATGGAGGAAGGCTGAGGGTCAGTTTGTTTCCCTTAGACCTCATGACATGCAAATAGCTGGCTGACTCACCACTGAATCAAATCATTCTTTGACATATTGTGTTTACAAATTGCAAATACATACCATGTAGGAGGTTCTTAAAGGAACACATTTCAGACAGTTGTCAAAAGGAAAAAGGCACTTCTCTTAAAAAACTAAAGAACCAAAAACCCCCAAAGCCCCAAACTGTTTAGTACAAAGAAAAAAGGAAAAAAAAAAAAAGAAAAAGAAAATAAAAAAAAAAGAAAAAGAAAAAAAAAGGTGGATCATCATTCATTCCCAGATATACTTTGGTCCATGCATAATGAATCCGAAAGACCTCACATGGGCTTGTAAATCAGAAAAGAAATAGAAAAGTTGTGATTACACTAAAGTCTGACTGTTGTGTACAGGAAATAGGGGGCAGGGAAAAACACTTTTCCAATTTCAGAAAGACTTTCCGGGACCCAGCAGAACGCCTCTGACACTACTAAAGCAATTTCTGGGCTGGAACAAGTTGCCGCTCTTCCAGCGGGCAGGAAGGTGTTCATGTGGCGTTACCGTCAGAGTGGCAGCAATGGCATCCCCTAGGTTCTCTCTCAGAATTTCTCAGTTCTGGCCTTCTTTGAATTGCAGTCACCTCTTTTACTTCTTGCTTGGGCAGAACAGGGGCCAGCTAAGTTTCACAGACAGTCTACCGCACGCATGGAGCATAGAGAAGTGCTCGTACTTTGCATAAGACTCTATGCAGACCTTCAATCAATCGCAGCTGCAAGTAAGGATACCGTGTCCATTTAAAAATGCAGGCTGAAGTTAAGCAGAGTGAAAAAAGGATGGCTGCTTGTGGTATGAACCACGACTGACCTCCAGGCAGATTTTTCCACAACCAAGAGCCAATAGATCTGAATCATTTAGTCTATAATGTCAAGTGGGTGGGAGCTGTTTTATATCACAGATAGAATAAAGAAGGAAATGTTTAAATGGTTTAAAGATGTATTATGTTAACTGAAGACTTGGGTAAAATTGCCAAATCTGGACATGTTCTGGAGGTTATCTGTGCCTAGGTAGTATCTTGCAATTAAGACTGATCCTCTGATTATTATTGCCAGGAATTGACCATCTCTATTTGTGGCTGCCTGGTTTATTAAACCTCTGCAGACACTTATTTTGTCATATACTTAAACTAGATTGAACTCTTTTCTCCTATTTTTATATGAGCTATAAGCTTTATTTATACCAAGCACTTTTCAAACTTGTGATTTTTGCAGATTGAGAAGAGATAGGACAAGTTAGGTGTGAATTTGAGTCCAGAATAAGAATAATGAATAGCTTCCTCTTACCTTTACTTCCAGAAAGAGAAAACTGAAAGTACAATTCTTGACCAAGTACTTTTTGAAGTTCACAAATCAAAGCAAGACAAAAGTATTACCCAAACAGATCTGTCAAAAGAGCTAATGACACCTAGAAATACTTCTAATGAAATACATTCTTTCCAGAAAGGATGAGAAGTACAGACACCTCCTCCAGCATATCACTCTCCTTAAACTTCAAGAACTATCCTCAAATTTGTCTAAGTGGAGATAGAGATCATAACTATGTTAACAGAAGACAAGCCCAGAGAGCATTTAAAACAGAATCAGTGTTTTTGCCAACAGATGCAAATTGAGTACAACTGAAGAGGTCAACAAAAATTCTGCTGCTTCTTCAGAGTATCAGTTAGATAATATCTCCTACAGCTCCCACACCTCTTCCTGAACTTCCTGAATAGAAAGCAGCGTATTTCATCTGTCCCCAGACACGACCTGTCTCGACCTAGCTTCCTCTTCATATTGAGGAAATTCATGAACCAAATGCTGTTTCTCTTTAAACTACTCATGTTGCTCTTCCCTATTCAGATTTTTTTTTTAAATTAAGAAAAAAAAAAAAGATATGTAATTCCTTAACAGTTCCTAAAAAAAAATTTAAATAAATAATTAACTTGTTTTCCTGAGAAAACATCTTTGGCACTTACTGAACATGTTCTGTTATTTGGGTCAGCAGAGAAAGGAATTCTGCTCTCACAAGTATCCTGTTTATCCAAAAGCTTCAGATAATTACCATTTTCTATGTTTAAAGTACAATCATCATTCAAGAAGCTTGAGTAGCACATATTTGGAGGCCCAAAAAGCACTCAAGGGAAAAATCACTACATGCCTTGTTCTTATATTTTTCCCTAGGCATCCACTTTTGGCCCTTGCTGGAGACACAATACAGGGCTACACAGACCTTCGATCTGACCCAGTACAGTCACTCTTGTGTCTTCTGCAAGAGTACTAAACTTCCTGTTAAAAAAAACCCCAAAATCTACCCAGTTTTGTAGAAATTTCCATTTTCCTGGTCTATGGAAAATGCAACTGTTACTTATCAGAAAAAAAAATTCAAGGAGCAACCACTGCATGAGTAGCCTACTCATGAGCCTACACAGAGAACAGAAGTACTGTAGTTTTATCTGAACAAGCTGTAAGATGGATTCACGCAGACAACAAATCCCAGTGCTATTACTTAGAAACTTATGCCAAGTTTTTTTTTTTAAAGAAGCTGTGAAACAAGAGAATTGGAAAGAAGGCTGCAAGTTCTAACAGAGCAACAGTTTGCTTATTTCCAGCAGACCGGCAAATAACCAGCTACAAGTGTCACATTTTGCCACTCAAAACCAAGGCAAGGCAAGGCTGTTGCTGAGAAAGGTATTATTCTACCTATGGCTAATGCACCCATTGCAATTAGGTGAGAGTAGCAGCATATGAGGTAACGAGATGCATGTTTATAAATAGTTGTGTATATATACATACATGCATATATACACGTCAGCTTTGAGTCTATAAAAATATAACGGTGGTGTTTAAATACCATAGGTAAAGGGCAATGAAAGGCTGACACCAAATACTTAAAACCAAAGTAAAAGTGTTAATTTGTGTACTTTTGCCTTTCATATTCCTAGATATTCCAAAGAGCAGTTTTGTTTTGTGAACTGAACCTCTGATTTCTAAGACAAGATTACTCTTCCTCCCGCATACATTCCTCCTAAGGAGAGGAAAAAACCCCATGAATTAGCAAAATATTCAGGAAAATTGTGAATATTCCTTTTCTTTCTCTTGCAAAATACTTCTGTATCATAAACTAAAGACTGATTTTCCACATCTAAGAGAAAACAAAAATATCTGGGAAGGTTTTCTAACCTATGCCTCCTTGAATTCTGTTAGTAGCGAGAAGATATCTCTGAATTTTAGTGCTTCCCTCACATCTACTTCAAAGAATATATTTTTTTATCATTCTTATAACATTGGCTACAATATAGCAAGTCTAACACATGATATAGTAAATTTTATAATAAGTTTATTATTATTCCGGCATAAAACAGTATCAAACAAAAATACTGGGATACTCAGAATGGCATGTTAAATCAAATGGTGTATATTACCAATTTGAAAGCTGCAAGTTGCAAGATGATCAATCATTGGTTAAGTCAACAGAATGCATTTTAAATACTTCATCATTTAATGTTATTAAAATAATTTCATATTTGCATACAGAATGTCACATGGCATATTATTTACAAAATAGCTCAATGTCATATAAAATTGTTTACATTCAGTATAGGAACTTAATCATTATTCTGGCTAAATAACAAGAAATCAAACCTATTCCCTGTATGCAAACTCTATTTCTTAAACAAAGTTAAACAGCCTGAATATTTTTCATCTCTTACTCCTCATTGTCAGCTATGACAGCCTCCAGCCAAGGAAAGAGAAACAGCTACCTTTGCTTCTGCCTTACAACTGGCAAACTGTTTTGCCTTACAGTTGATAAAAGATCAGCATTGATGTGAACATTGTCAAACATTACTGCCTTTTATATATGTATAAAAGTCAATTTTTTACCTTACCAAATTAACTTAATCCTGGTCAATCTGTTACTGAACTTCCATACTTGGCCTCTTCAACTTTCATTTGTTGCAGTTTCAGGCTTGGGTATATTTATGGTTAAGCTTACAGAATACGTGAACCGTTGGAAAACAGAAATATTTGAACAGAGTAGGGCTTGCACAGAATTTGCTTTCTTTCAGCATCAAAGAATTTTGGCAAGAATGGGTGAATGACATTTTTAGTGAAAAGAATTCTGTTTCTTCTCTTACTACTCAAACTTGATTCTATGCAAAAACCTGAAATTACACACACGAAATCGATGGGCATTACCGAAGTAACACAACCGAAATACTTCCCGTTTGAAAATTATTTTCTCTTAAAAATAAGTTAGAAGTATATTTGACATACAAGAATTATGTCATTAATAGTGGCAGAACTCTATTTTACACATTTTTCCACTTTCCTGATGACAATGAAGTACCACTCATGTAAAAATAAGGCTGGTAAAAAACTTGAGGGAAACACTTTAGCCAGTATTTTGGTCTATAAAGTTTATGTAGAAAGATCACAAACTAAATTCTTTTCAAGAAACTCAGGATAAACAGAATACCACAAGTTCTCTCAAGGAGCTGACAGAACGCAAGCAAGTGCTTCTAACTGCTATGGGAACTGGACTAAGAACTCAACAATCCCACTGAATGAACATATAGCATGTAAAATATGACAGGCGTAACAGATACCAAAAAAAAAGGGTATCAACTCCTCTGTCCGAATTACAAGTTTTAAATAGACTGCTATTATGGACATTAACAGAATACATCAATAGCACGACTGTGCTGATTTTCATAAGCTTTCAGTACATTTAGAAACTCACATTAGTACTGGGTCACTACTCTGAAGTTTAGCAATATACACTTGTACTCAATGTTTTTACTGTTGCGGTCCAGTGAACAGAAGCTGAAAACATCCTCTAATGATAACAAAAAGTAAAGATGGCCTTTCATTGGTATACTATTAGGTATATGTTTCAAAACTAGTATTTGAAATTAAGATATACAGCCTTATATACACTTATATGCAATCCTTAGATGACTATAAATCCAAATCAGAGAAGTAAAACTGTAAGCCTGTATGTGTATGGAACAGAATACACTGTTATTTGAAGAATAACCATTTCTTGAGGCCTCACATGAAGATGCCAATTAAAAAACACTAATTTCATACCCAAAGTGTCCGCAACTGCGCTCTGTCACATCTACATTTAATGTGTGTTACACGTACATGGTAGTTGTACATAATAAAACTCCATTTGCCACCATCACCCAACAACTGTGTTCCCTGGCTGTGATGTGCAATCGTTAGAAGCCAAATTTTAAAGTTTGTCAAGCATTTTCTGCTATCCTTCCCTTCAGGATAAAAAAAATAAAATCTGACTGTAACATGGATGTGGCTGCACTGAATAATAATTTTATTCCTCTGTTACAGAAGATTTCCTAGGTCTGAGAACAAGATCTTTGATAGAGGCAGTGATTTCCTGGAGCTCTTTTCGAATGGTATCTGCTCCTTCCTCCTCTTCCAGGTTATCTGTTGCATCACCATCTCCATGTTCAGTTTTCTTAGTCTGGCTGATCAATTGTTTCACTACTAATCCCTGGTATTTGACTAACAGAGAATGCTGATCCTGAGGGGAAAAAAACAGAACAAAACAAAGGAATGTCAATGTTACGGAGAAGGTACACAGACCTTTAATTAAAGATTAAATTTTTAAAAAAGCATTCTCCCATTCTTGCCTAAAGAGGGTTAGTGATACATAAATATATTTCCATCAAGGTATTTTGCAACCTAAATTCTGAGAGACATTCAAAGAGGCAGAAAAATGAAAGTGCATACGTGCCGCAAGGACAGGACAATTAACCACTGAAGCAGAAAAGCAATGCAGATAGTAAACATCACCAGTTTTGACAGTTTAGAATATAGACTCTCAATATTTTTACTTTTGAAGAGGTATATCTTTCTTTAAAACTGAATTAGAAAAGTTTAAAAAGCTACCATGCTCTAGCTGGGAGGAAAGAGAGTGTAAAAATTTTCAGTTATAAGAATTATAACATCCTCCCAATACATATCTGTCTCTATGAATAAAGCCACAGTACTAATAAGAGATTGATTTTTAATTTTATTAAAAAAATATTGAAGACAGATCCCTGAAATGATAGGTTTGAAACACAATACAGATCAGAGAAACTGTATATTCTGTACATAAAGTAATGATTAGACATGAAACACAAAGGTGCCAGTCTTATGCAGCAGAAACAGTAACAACTTTTATGTTCTGTCATAGAAAAAAGGTACTTTTCCCTTAAAAAGCTAGAAAGGTATACCTCTGGGATCTTGCCACCTAGGAAATGAATGATCTGTGGTACTGATCTTCCTGGTGCGTGAAGCATACAGTGGGTTGAAAACTGAAATAACAGTACTGATGTCAGGTGCAGAACAAGAGCTGGATCTTCTGTGACTTTTAGCTGTTCAATCAGAGCTTGTCTATGCTGAAACAGGACTTGCCTTAGGAACAGGAATACATTATATAAAAATATGTTTCTCATTCTGTCTTACAGTAGTTGATAATAGACTCTAAAACATATCTAACTTCAATTAATTTTAGTTTTCTCCTCTGACTGACCATTTCTTTATGTGAAATTCCACATTAAAAAAAAAGAAAGCTAGCACTGGTGTCGCTCAGACTTTGAAAGTCCCCTAGAGAATTCATAAACTATGTTGTAGTAAGCAGTCAGTCAAGCAACTTGGCTAAATATAAACTCTCCCCTCCTCCTTCTCCCATGGAATTAGGACTGCTTGACTTTGTATTTTTCAGTTAAACAGTTTGGAAAGAAAGACTGCCTCTTACTTAAACATTATGTACGGTTGCTACCAAACTAACCATCTAACGTTTGTGCAGCAACAGAGCTACATTTCACGTACTGTGCACAGAATAAATAAAATTAAAGTACCTTTCCTTCTTTTTGTCTCCTTTTTTCACCATAATATCACAAATATCCACTGCGGAATCAAGGCATGAAAGAAAATCTTCTACACTCTATTAAAAAATGATATAAATATTTAATCTGTGTTAGCAGATTATAAAAAAGGTTAACTACTGTTCACAATTAATCACATGAACAGATGACTGTGAATACATTTGGAATAAACTATAGAAGAAAAGAGAAAGTAAAAAGTATTTAGTAGAAATTAACTTTATTAATCTTCCAATAGTTAATATACTTAAAATACTAAACCAAACTATAATCCATTAGTCTTAAAAATCAGGAACCTCACAAACAAAATACAAGAAACATTAATCACTTTAAACTGCAGATTCTCTCCGTTTTTACTTTTCTCACCTGCACATAAAAGATACACTGGATTCCATGTGGAAGCAAACAGCTAGGTGACTATCAGTATCAAAATGTAAGGTCACCTTTTCACCTCTTAAAATTCACAGATACGAAAATGTACTTACTCTCACTGACTTACACAAATTCAAAAGATTTTGCCTTCATCCTCTACAGCAGCAGCAGTTATCTACTACACTATGTATGTCAGTTGTTTATTAGGATTGTACCCGCAGAACAGAAAATCTGAACTCAAACATTCTGGATCACTTTACCTTGCCATTCAGAGAAGTATGCAGTTTAGTTAAAGGACCTTTGGTGTCTTCTGACAATTTACCTAAAATCTTGGTCCGGACCTGTATGAGACAAGAACGGAAATAATCTCTAATATTAATTACCATTTTAGCTGTAGGCATATTTAAACAGAAGATAATTAAATATTAAATAAACATCACTGATCTACTTGAGACTGTTAAAAAGGAACTGTTATCTGTGTACCTCACTTGTGATTGTAGAATAATTTTCTGTTGTCATCATTGAATCAGATGCTAGGAAGTTGAAAATAAGGTTTGTAATGTCTGTACAGACAGTCTTCAATAAGTGTTTGGCAAGGTTAGTCTGAGTCTCATCTGTTAAAAGAAATAAGTGATTAAAGTAACTTGTTATAGTTATCTGATTCCTATGACAGTTATCACAGCACTTCCTAAAACGTGGATTCTATCAACCATGAGCAGTATGAGAAAGTTATCTGGATACATGAAGCTAACATCCCTCTTTTGCAGTTGCTTATGGAACATTCTTCAGTGAAAAATGTGAGTTTTCAGGTCTGTAAGTGCATTTTAATGCATTGTTAGTATTTCAAAGATGTATCTGTTATAAGCAGTAAACTAGTTCCTGTCCAACCCTCCTGAACCACTAATGAACAACCACTGCTATCCATCCACAAGTATGTAAAGGAAAAGTCTACAGGACAAGCAGTTAAACAGAAGAGCAAGCACATGACTTTAAGATTGTAACAGTAGAATTTTAGAAAAAAGAGGCTACAGAACACATGTACAAGAACAAGGGTTAATGGGAAATAATTACATTTATTCCTAAACATAGGAATATTGGGGTTTTTTGTTAGTGTTTTCTTTTGTTGTAAGTTTTCTGCAGGGAAAGTTCTAAAAGTAAGCTGAATACAGCAGAGAATCTTGGAAATGTCTACAATATTTTCCTACCACTACTTTTCTGTCACAAAATATAGGTAGCTAAAGAAGACACCTTACAAAGTAACCCACAGCAAAATGAATCTACATCTTTTTGAAAAACTACCCTCAAGTAGCAGCTACTTTCAGCATCAAACCTAAGAGGTTTTAACCCCCTAAGGGGCTTCTTAGAATCAGGTAGTCAATTCTTTCATTAGGCACAGGTGACAGAATGAAGTAAGCTTACTAATTTCCTCCCCAACGCTTCCCCCCGACAATAAAAACTGGAGAGGGATGCAAACACTTTGGAAGGAAGGACAACAACCCACAATTATCTTGGCAGAAGATACAACAGACTGTGGATATGAAATAAAGAGAACGTATTTCAGTTAAGTGTGCAAAGCAATGCACTCCAGCATAAGGTCAGTGTTAGGCAGTGTAAACACATCTGTAAATTTTTCCTTTTTAAACTGTTGCTCTTCTTCGACCTTGAATGTAGATTCTGGAATAAATTCAACATCCTTGAAGGAGCATATTCATTTTTTAAAGTATATATTTATTGTACCTGTGAAATGCTTTGTTCCCTTTTCAAATAACCGGATGTTGTTGTACAAGTTTGAGAATTCCTCCTGCAAGTCCTTCATAGTCTGTCTTCTGCTAGCTCCAGAGGAAGATGTTGAAGACGTAAAAACAGAACGCACAACTTCCTGATAAGTTTTTGTTAAAGGTCTTAGAACAGAGAAGAAGAAAGGAGAAAAAGGAAACATTAAGCAAAGTGTAAAATTGTAGAAGGTTTTTCCAAGTATATCAGCAATAGAGAAAGCTACCTCATTACACAACTCCTAAATGTGAACAAGATGAAAGATAGAAAAGATTTCCAGAAGCAATGCTATTCACAAATTCTTTCAGGGGTCTGTGGACAAATTTTAGATCAATGAGAGCTGTAAGAGGGGGAAGACTTAAGTTGCATTAAAATAGCACAGGCCCTTCTAAAGATGCAGTTACCATTCCACTCCAAGTCTATTCAAGCTTGGGCTGTTACAGTCCTATCATGTCCTTTTTGCCCTGAACACGCATATTCACATCCCCTCTCTTGTATGGAACATCTTTTAAAAGAAGTTCTTCACCTTTGCTTAGGTCAGTTTGTGGACCTAGCTTACTACCCAGTTCACACAGGTACCAGCAGAGCCACAGAAGACAGGGAACATGAACATATACCAAAGGCTGTACAGAAGATGGGACTGGTTAAACCCCAACATGGATCAGTGTAAGGGGGTGGAAATACATCCATGAATCTGAAAATATGCTTGCTGACAAAGGATGCAGAACTACCTACCGCTAAGCAGAAGCATTATTTCTCATTACTGTGTCAGCACGGCTTTCTAATACATAAGCAAGTACGTAACATGGAGCTGCATAGACAACAAATATTGCAGTTCACTTTCATGAGCAAAGTATTTTTTTCTAAGCAAGAAAACAGATTGAAGAGAAGATTCATCTGAAGTGAGTCACAGACTTTCTAACTCCAGTTGAATTACTGAAATTACCTTATTAGATGTTCAGCAAGTTCTGTAATAAGCTCTTCAGGGCAATCCTGCATGTGGGTCTTTAAAACATCCTGAATTTCCTCTTGTGACATGAAAGGGAACTCCGGCTGCTTATTCCTACCTATAGCGGCCATGAGCAACATTCATTGAGAAAACATTGTATTTAGTTTTGCTGCAGTTACTCTGTCGCATGAGACATTGAAGTGCCTCAAAGTCCGAACCTCCACAGAAGAAATGCATTACCAACAATGCAAAAAACCAGTTAAATTTTACACATACAAAAACCATACAAAATTTCTCTTTTGATCACTTAGAAGTTATTTTTTGTAACAGACAACTTAAGTAGTATATGAGGACATGCGTTTTTGGTGAGACATTTCAAACTGCCTGGCCCATCCATTAGTTCAGAAACGATGATGTCACCAAGACCACATAGTCTTTTTGTAAAATGCCAAAACTGACAGAACGTGCCTATTTGAAGAATTTCACAAGGTTGTTAGGTTTTTTTTAAACCTCATTTAGTAAGGTACACAATCATGTAATAGAGAGTATCCTAAACTTGAGGTTACAGTATAAAATTTGAGACACGATCAAGCAAGATATTAAACCAGACAAGAAGTTCCAGTAATAAAATCAACTTACATGCTGCTTGTAAATACATATGAATTAGCACATCTGTATTTTGGATTTGGACAAAATATGAAGTTTGTCTGCATGCTGCAGAATTTAGTTTTTACATATAAGAATGAGATCAGGATGATGACAGGGAACCAGAAAAGGACAGGCATTCGATGTTCCAGATACAGCACAAAACAGGTTTATTCTGCACATAAGGTAACTGAATGGAAATCAATGATGCTCCTAGTTGTGCCACAGTAGCAATGAACAACATACAAGGCTATATAAACAGGTGGAAAGGGAGCTTAAATCAGGTTTTGGAAGGGTCTTTA
Organism: Calonectris borealis; assembly: GCF_964195595.1. Classification (NCBI taxonomy): domain Eukaryota; kingdom Metazoa; phylum Chordata; class Aves; order Procellariiformes; family Procellariidae; genus Calonectris; species Calonectris borealis. The sequence continues at coordinate 45,191,214 of NC_134314.1, read as the reverse complement.
TATTTGAATGGTTACATCGGAATTTATCTTGGGATTTTGGTTCAACCTATTTATTACAATACAGCAATACAAGCAGCAATAATTGTAAAACATGAAAGGCTACACCAAAAAAAAAGGTGATTTAATACTGTTTTACTCAGTAGCTGAGCAGTCTTGAAAAATAACTTCATTTATATGTGGATTACAGTAATCTAGGAGAGTAGTATCATACAAAATTAAGACGCTGTACTTCACAACTTCAAATATCATGTTTAGAAGTATTTTTCAGTCAGTATTGAAAGTCTAGATACTATATATAAAATGGAAGTACACATTTCTGGTACTCCATCGAATAGAAGATATAGCACATAATTATGATTGTTTCATTTGCAACCACTCTTTGCTAGAAGTTAACAATGTAGCTGTTTACTTCTGAGGAAGCCATCCATGCTCCTCCTCCTAACAGTAAAGGTAGAGAAATGAGCACCAATAGGAAGCGATTCAAACTCATCCTGTAATACACATTTAAAACAAGTGAGACAGACTAGGCCTTCAAAGTAGCCACCTTCCTCCATTACAAAGTCAATACTTATAAAGGTAGCTAGCTCAGATGTAGAAGTCTCAGTCAAACAAGATGAATCTTATTTAAAATATTAAAACTTTACTTTGAGTGTATATTTTATCCCTATGAGGAAAAACATCTAAGTACTGTTTTATTGCTATGATTTGTTAATTTAACCTAATTAAGCTTTGGAACTGCATGAGAACTTTTCCATTTATCATACACTATTCAGCAGGCGTTAAGAAACCGAGTATAACATTCATCCCGAAATCTAAGGCATTTCCTACATAAAATAAATTAAAAAAAAAAAAGCTCTTAATTTCCTTTACTTAAATTTCTTTTTTAAAGACTTAAGTTATACTTTTCAGTGAATATGGTATGTCCATTTCATTTAAATAGCAACATCATATCCGTTGATACAATTCTAACTAAATAGTATTCTCATCTTGGTATTTTACCTGACCTGATCAATACAGTGGGGAAAAGGAGAGATGTGGAGAAGCAAGTGATAAAAACATGTCAGTATGAATAGACAGCACCCAAAATAAAATGACAAACCTGTATTAGTTGCTTGCGACTCTTCATCGCTGTCAGCATCCTTTCTTCCTTTCTTCTTGGTTTTCTTAATCTTGATCTCCCTAGCATTACCACCTCCTCCTCCTCTCATGCTTCCACTGCCCTCTGGTGGAAAATTATTTGCTTAGTACACAGTAAAGTTGTAGCACTTAAAAAATTTACAATATTATGGTAATTTATCTGCGTTACTTGTTAATGCTGAATTCAAAAAACAAAACCTGATTCTAAACGTAACCTACAATACATACTCCAGAATCTTAGGGCCATAAGTTTCATTCTTAAGAAAAAAAAGCAACTGAGTCAAAGCTTTGTTTAAGCTAATGTTATTAATAAACACAAATACTAATTATATCAAATGTTCATGTCATTAAAAAAAAAAAAGAACAGTATCTTTTTCCAGCTGAAAACAGATGAGATACAAGTGCCCATAATATAATGGGAGATTTTCTGTTGGCTGAAAATAGCATCCTAGTAAGCATTTAGCATTTTTATTCAGCGATGCTGAGTTAACTGAGCTACTCAAAAATTTTCCAGATAATGTAACTTTGTTAACTTTCAGAGAAAGAAATGCTTACTACGTAGCATTTATCCAAAATATTCTTGGAAGTGTGCATTCAATTAATGAGAACACTAATTCTTTTCCAATATTCCTAGATGACTATAAAGCAACGAGATGTTCCAGTTCTGACAAACATAACAAATTACTTAGTTCACAGGTCCGTAATCCATGTATTCACACTGCAGACAGGATCTCAATTTGCCATACCACAAGGTAAGCTGTTCTGCTGTTTGTTCCCTTTTTCACAGCTTGTTCCCTTCTTTTTTCACTTGAAAGAAATTTAAACTCCAGAACAATTGGTTCTATACATGCACTAAGTCTTGAGAAAGTAGTTATTTTTCCATTTACAGAGAAGGTCCAAGATTTCAAGTAACTACATTATGTAACAGTACTATCATTTAAGAAAAGGAAACACAAAGACAAGATGCTACTACTCACAAAGCTAACTGCATCTGTTACGTGCTATAGATGGATTTTTAAGCATTACTGTGCAGGAACAGCAAATTAGTTCACTTGCAGCTAGCAGCGGATGGTGTACTTGTGAGACCTTCTGAGTTTGTGACCTCTCCAAAAAAAAAAAAAAAAAAAAGAGTTGGTGTTTTTCACAAGCTTATTTGAAAGGTGACTGCATTCAGCTGAGCAGATACAAACTGTTTGTCAACTGTGCAATATACTAGTTATTTTGGAAACAGGCTCCCTTCATTCTGTATTCCACTTTAACAGCCATACAGAAAAGGCTGCAATCTGCAGTCAAGATCTTATCCACAGAGAGACGAAGCAAGAGAGACTACTTCCAGAAAAGCCGTATTTTATGGCAACAGGGTACATGGACTGTAACCTACAGAAAGGATTTCAAGAGTACAGCCTCTATAGATACTTGTTCGTAACAGACTGTTGCAAATGGTATTATAAATAGACACGAGAATTTATCTTGAAAATTTTCATTAATCCAACACATGGCAGAATCTGTATTTGTATGAACCGCATTAACACTACGCCATGTCAGGTTACACTTAAACAATAGGTATTGATATAGTCACGCGCAGACCTTAAGACAGGCAACGTGACATTGGCCATATTCTGCCAATACGTAATAACAACATCTAATCCTTAAACCATGATGTTGATTGTTTTAAGGTAATACACCTAACAGTCCATAAAAAAACACTTCAGGGTAGTGCTTGCTGATGGTGCAGCACACGTTACCTGTGGATATGAATGTGTCTAGACACGTAGTACATGCTCAATAGAGTCTCACTTCTCAGAGGGCTGGAAACCAAAGTAATTCTATTTATGCCAGTTCAATTAAAGTTCAAGCTTTTCTCCTCAGCTATGGCCTAGAAAAATCCGCTGTCTCTTGTGGCAAGAATAATTTTAGTTTCCATGTCAACTCAGTCATGGCCTTTTTAAGAGTAGAAGATAATGTTTTATTTTGCAGATGAGTATATTCAATTAAGCTAGATGCAGCAGTGCTCTAATTCTGTTACTTTCAGTAGCACATAAAACTCTGCATGCGAGTTCAACATAGATTGCTCAGCTGTGCTGTAGCAACACAAGAGCCACAAAAAGTTTTTGGGACTGAAAAGAGAGTCTTTAGTCTGAATAATGTTTTAAAAAACAGAAAGATTTGAAAGAGTTCAAACCACACATTTTTATTCTTCCTCAGATTAAAACGAATAACGAACTAAAAAACGAACATGGATTCCTTGCTTCTAAAGCCAGCTGCCTTGTGTTGGACTAACTCAAGATACCTTTACGGTACTTCCTCTGCACTTCTAAATCCGAAATTAGTTCTCATAGACATAGATCAGATATATTTAAACGTACAGTATAATGATAAGAAATGGTTGGATTATTTCTTAAATATCTTCAGCAATGGACTGGAGGCAACTAATGGACTACAAAATATAGTAACTTTATATTTGAATATTTCCAAGACTAAACAAGCCTCTTTTTTTTTTTGGCTTAAGCCAAATATTGATGCCTTACCTGTTGCTTTCTTTCTTCTTTCATCCTTTTTGTCTTTTTTATTAGCATATGAGTTCTCTAAACCAGAAGCCTGTTTTAAATCTTCTTCAGTGATTAAATTAACAGGGTTATTTTTCATTTCCTAAAATGAAGGACATGCACTTAATAGCAAAAAGATAACACAGCAACAAAAGATACATAAGGAAACATTTAACCCATTTGGCCATTTTTATGTATACTAATCTAACAACGTTTGCCAAGTGCAAAACATGAAGAGACATTTATTCTTCTCTTCGAAATTCAGCATTTGATCATACTGTTAGTGTGATGGTGTTTCTTGAGTCAACTGAATATACATTAAATTACACTGATAACATATACAAACCTTTTCTTCATTTTTGTATTTCAGATGAGACATAAAGTGATGGTAACAGCAAATAGAAAGTCACATAAACTATACTCCAACACTGAACATATATTGCATCTTGACTAATTCAAAAAACTGTACCTTTTCAGCTTTCTGTCGCATCATATCAGAAAATAGATCAGCACAGTTGCTTAGAAATTTCTCACTGACCACAATGGTGTCGCTGAAGACTGAACCTGAAGAATTTTTGTTTAAAGATCTCATCACTTGTTGAAGCAAAATCCCAACATCATCTACTGACAATGAGCTGGGCAGAAGAGTCTAGGGTAAAGAAAATCAAAACCATTTACATACAATAATCTGGTCTAGGACGGACAGACATACTTGTATGTGGATAAACATTTGACAACTGTTAACTCTTTAGAATATATTGCACTTTTAAAATTAAACTAGTAATTTAAGAGTAAACACTATTTTAAATCTTCTAACATCCAAAATCAACATTGCTCTTGAATATGTGTTACCTCTGGGAAAACGCATTGCAACTTCTTCAAAATGCAGCTCAACAGATACACAGTAACACCAAACACAAAACAACAGCAGGCCTCCTTACAAGCAACAAAGTATGCTGTAAGGCCTAAAATTAGGATTTAGTCAGGATAAAATGGCTAATATCCCTCTGCTTACCAAAACTGTCATAAGAGTTCAGTTTAAACTTTTTTAAAAAAAAAAAAATCCCACAGAAATATATTGCTCTCTAGCAGAATCCATTAGCACTAATTTTGAAATGAAAGTTAGTCTTAGGTATCTATCAACTGCATACGGATATGTCCTTCCCCTGTTTTTGTTCAGACCAACTTAAAGGCAAATAATGCCTTTTTACTTGTTATTTTACTTAAACCGAATATTGTTGTTTCACAACATGGAATTTTCATTATACATATGTGTAGTTTCAATAAGACAAAATAAATAAATCCAACAACAACAACTGAAAGCGATTGCTTACTGCTACATCTATCCAGTTTCCAGAGCTGATGGCTTCCTCTACAGAGGCTTCAACTTGATCCACAATTTCTTGACCAACACAAGCTGCTCTCAGAAATAAGAGCTGTGTGGACTTATATCTTTTTTTAATGTAGCCTGCTGGGTCAGGGATGCCAAGTCTGTACAGTGCATCAAATTCTATAAAATAGTTAGATGTCTGTTACATTTAAGTACCTTCATATACATACAGGATCTTATGTGGTAATTTTTTTTGAAAGCAGGAAACGAAGAATTACATATAGTTTTTAAACGAGTGAATGCAGCCTCAAGCTGATGCTGACCTAAAAGTTAGTCCAGTACAAGCTGCACCTAAACACAGTTAATAGAAATATGAAGATTAAATCATGAAATATGAAGATTAAATCATGGACATGACTTTGGTCTGAGTTTTGGAAAAAAAAGTTTTTTTCAGATTCTTATATGATTAAGTTTATCTTTGCAATTATATCTTTCCAAAGTATTCTGATATAACATGAACAATATTTCCAATATATACAATGTCAAAATGTTTTGTTCTCAAAAGTTACTCCAATGTACTCATAGAATCATGCAATGCCTCACAAGCAATGCATTTCAACTATTTGGCAGTTTATACTTAGACGTTCTGAAAACATTCAAAGAGTTTGACAGATAGTCTATCAGTCAAGCAATATTACAGAAATACTTAATACTACTACAGTAAATTATGCTGAACCTTTTCAAACAGCAAGACTAACTGTTATTTAGGGACTGGCCCTTTGGGACCATAAGGGTACATTCCTCTGTTTATTCAGGTCCACATTTTCCCATAGCTCCTGTTTTAAAACACCATCGTCCAGCATCACTCAGTTTTAAGCTAGACAGACTTGTTTGGATTCAAATCAGGACACTAGTGCTACCTACTCCAGTTCTACAAATCTTACTTTGGAAAAGGTTCTTCCTGTGCACTGCACGCTTGGCTATCTGCACTATTAACAGCCAAAGTTTGGTTGCAATCTGGACACCTGGACTGAAACTCTAACCACGTGGGTCAAACAATCATCTGGAAAGTTTACAATGAGCAGCCTAAGAAACGTTTTCAGAACAGTAATAAAAGTAGCATTTGTAACTCTGTTTAGCAGTACGGTTCTCTCTCCTGAAATACAGTTCTTTGTGATAAAGGAACACACATCATTGTAAGCAAGATGGTCTTTTAACACAGGAGTATCAACTACTGTATTGATTTCCATCTATTCTTGTGAGGCTTCACTCTAGACTCTAGCTATATTAGAGTAAGACCAATTATCTAAACTAGTTTTAGAAAGATATTTTATCTACGAAAATATAGATTACTTACCTAAGTAACCATTCTGCTTGAAAAAGGAATCCACCCAGTTGCTCTGTGTTCTGGCATAGATGTCTGGAATAAACACAGCCTTATCCTGTCTCCCACCAACCACGGTGCCTTTCAGACGACCAGTGTTAACAAGTTCTTCTAGCACAGCTACAAGAAGAAAATAAATGAAGCAACGTTTTCCACTTCAATATATCCATTAATCAAAACATAGAGATTATTTTACCTGTTTTGTTTCTTCTTTTTTCCCACCCATTTGTTGTTTGTGCTTGTTCTAGTGAAACATTTCCGAGTTCTATCAATTATTTTTAACACTTATTTTTGGGAAAAAGAGTAAAACTTTAATAGATTTTCAAACAATTTTGTGGAGCACTAGCAGTGAACCGGAGTTTTAGAGAAAGGGGGAGAAATGAAAATGCCAATTAATTTTTCTATGATCTCAAGTGCCAGTTCAAAAACTCCAGGACAGAGAAGATGCTTTCACAGGAGATTTCACAGCCCCTACTACAATTATGCCTAGACAGTCTTTTGTTTTAGAACAAAACAACAGGACCTTTGCAGAACTACTGTTATCTCACACTTATTTTTAAAGGTAATTGAGTAATTTGTAGTGTCCTATTAGGTCTCTGTCAAAGTCTGGCAAAACGATAAGCGTCCCTCCATGCCTGTCCTACATCAGCAACACAATATTCAGAAATGAAGAACACCTGTGCTTTCATTATGCTTTGTAATTAGTGTTTTAACCTAAACAATTTCTCATTTCTAAAATTATTTTCTATCATAACTTCATGCCAGCTTAACATGAAAAACAGCATAGCTATGTGATAGAACCAAAGACTATTGTTTATCTTGTCTAACACTAAGTGTTGATTAAATAATTAGCTGTTTGTAAAATATACAAACAGTACACTGAACTTATTTTTTTTTTTCTGGAAGAGACCCAAAACTGACAAAGACCACTTTAAAACACATTGCTAATAATGAGAAACATAAAAAGCGAAGAGTATAAGTAATATCATTAAAAGATACTTTTCAAGTTTTCAGCATTTGTGAAATTGAAATGTATCTCAGCAAATGGATAGAATAAAATCAAATGTGCTCTGGCAGTGAGTAAAAAGCTCTTTGAAACTTATGAAACTGCAGAGGAAATGAAATACAGTAAGAAAAACTAAAGAAAAAGATGAACAAACTCACTAAAAAAAAAACAAGAAAAAGAAAGTACTAGAAATACTCTTAGCCATCGTGATGATTACTGGTGACAGGAAAACACTAGAACCTCAATTCACATTAACACTGTACATGAGCAAAACATGATCATGTACTTGCAGGATCTGTCTGAAAAAGACAGTAACCGCAACTGAAATTTGTTGGGTACTGCAACATTACTATAATGCAGTTTAACAGATTTTCCTTTTAATTTATGAATACCTGGATGGTGCATTCCAAAAAAGAAGAGGGAACCTTAAATTGATTATGTGAAAGTAGAGTGTTTATATGATTTTATTTAAATGCTAAGATTTTAATTTTTAATGAATAAGCTTGTCGCAAAGAACAAGAACTTAAGCAGAGAGATATTATAGTGGAGCTAAAGCATGGAATGCCCTGAAGACAAAAAGACCCAATCAAACAGAAGAGAAATATTAACTTTCATGGGAAGAGACAGAAAACCATTAAAGGATTCTGAAGACCAGCAGCATTTGGTCAACCAGCATATGAGACTAATGATGCTTGAAGCAGCATTTTGGACAGACTGGAGGGGGTAGTCAAAGAAAAGCTGCAACATTAGAAGTGAGAAACAATTAAGTACTGCCTAGAAGTTTTAGCAGTTGGATAGGAAATCTTTATGCATTTCTATTTAAAAGAGGAACTGCAGAAAATAAAAGCAGACAGTTTAAGGATATGCTTTATCTCTCAGCATATAAGGACATTTAACTAAGAACATAGTTGTTAAAACATAAGAAAAGCTCTGCCTCTGCTATCACAGAGAAAAGTGAATAAATAAAATGCCAGAGCAGTTAATGCCATTTGGCTACGTAAAATCTGTCCCCGTTTCTGTGCTTCACTGATAAAACTGCCAGTAGCTAAGGGCAAATAACGAAACAGATGACAAAATGAGTACTGTACTTCTTGCATCATTCTGCCCCCAGAGGCATTTCATCAACACACGCTTTCATTGCTTCAGATACAGAGAACATCTCTTCAGTTACGGATAGCACAAAAGGTTTAACACTTTTTACACTAAGGAGAAACATATTGTTCTTTACTGCAGAATTAAGGCTATATATTAAAATGCTGCTTTGAAAGCATACTTCTAGTAATGAAGAATCTATGAATTCACTAACAAAACCACAAAACAGTCTGAATGAAACTCACAGTAAAGTAAATGTTCTTGAAATCCATACCGAGTGATCAAGTTACTTACAGGTGTAGGCCTTGGAAAAAAAGAAAAACAAACCATTATAAGTTAATGACTTGAAATTGATGTGGAGAATCTAGAAATAAGAGAGGTTACTCCAGATGGACAAAACTACATAGTATGTTAACCCCAGGGTGCTACACTGATGTTTAACACAGCTTACAAGGTTTTAATTTTGAATTACTATGAAGGTATATCTTATAACAAAGTTACAATAATTATTGTAAGGAAACTTTTGCTGTCCCAAGTTTTTCTCATCATACAAATTGACACAGGTGATTATTGATTTAATAAGAAAAAATTATCTATAATCACATGTAGTGAGTAGGCATTAATATGTAACTGACTGGGGAGCGGTGGAATGACAATGAGGATAGATACTCGCCAAACAAATGAGAGAACTATGATTAACATTTTCTTCAGCCAAAAAACTTAAGTATGTTGTGTATTATTATACTTTCCTTGTTCTCCTTTCAAAAGGAAGTCCCCATTTCAAAAAAGTGAGTCTAATATAACTAAATATTTCACCCTAGGAACTGAACTACACTTAAAGAAATCTATCCATAGGTCTTTATTTTCTTTTCTTTTTCAATTGCAAGTGAATTTGGTTCATAAAGACCTATAGTAAAAATATTTTAATATGTGGTTGCAGGTGTTGCAATTTACCGAGTAATTGCAGTGAAGAGACCACGAATGCGTGCTCGATGCCGGGACACAAAGGCTTCTGTAAAAATTACCCCACGGTTTTCCTGGTCTAGTTGTCCGTGAATAATTCTACCCAAACGCCTGGATAATGCCTGTAAACAGAAGCTGGGATGACTGCTAAAATTGTATATTAACAATGTTAAACAAAAATCAATTAAAAAATCTGTATTAACAGATCAGCAAATTAGTTTTGCTAAGACAGACAAAATATTCAGAAATGAGGACTACAAGTGGAAATTATTATTTAGGTATCTTGAGAATGTGTCCTACTACACATAAGTTTATGCCATTATGGCCCACACTCCAACCTTCAGGGAGTTCAGCTTTCCTAACAATGCCCTCTTCTATCAGATATATGTGCATCTAATGACGAAAGAAAACTTTGCAAAAGAAGTAAGTGTGGTTTGAAGATGCACAATGAAAACTAAGATTTAACCTTTGTATTAATTTTGTATGAACCAGTGGCAGATGAATTAACTATCCATTTTTTCAAACAGTTAAGACAAAAATTAGCAACAATAAACACAAAAGAAAGAGGCGCGAACAGTTTATAAATGTGCATCCTTGCAAAGTGAACTAAACCCAGGAAATATTGCCCAGGAAACAAAGAGAAATCATGTAATAATTTTTGTATGTTAGAAATGTTTTTGTAGAAGCTGATCATGCGACAAATATTAGAGGAAATCTGCTCATAAATTGAGAGTCAGCAAGGTTGTCTGTGGTACCTAATATGACTGTTCACCTAACAGATCCTCAGGATTACCCTTTGAAAAAAGTATCTTCCAAACAAAATCCAACCTTGACTGAAAGTCAACAATGGTAGGAGAATTCTCCCTAATCCTTTAAACACTACAATAGTCACTAACAAAGGTAAATGGTTTTTTGTTTCTACTCTGAATGTCTGGCTTCAGCCTCTAGAATGTTTATTTTACCTTTTCTGAATAAACTGAAAGGTCTCTACCATTGTATTTCTGCTTCCTGGGTAGGTAACGAGACTGATGAAATTACCCCTACATCTTTAATTTCAAACAAATAAATTCTCAGATCTTACACTAATCTAATCTGTTCCTAACATTACTAATCCTAATCTGTTCCTAACAGTCACGAAGATTCTAAAGAAATTTTGCCCAGTAGTGAAAAGGCAAACATCAACCTCAATGTGTGAATAGCTGTCACGCTGCAACCTTTATGTATCTAATACTTTTCTGCTTAGAATGACAAGCAGCTCATCACAATTAAAGCCACGGATAACGTAAAGATAACAAAAGAAGGTGAACACAATCAATTCTACATTTGCTAGGTTGGTGGCGTGCATCACCTGTATCAGGAAGTCTCCTGGAAGGTCGTATGCCTTGCAGAGTTCTGATATTGTCACCTGGCCAGTTTCCTGTAGTTTATCGTTTATTTCTTCTGCTAATTGATCCAGGTAACTCCTATTTAAAAACAAGAAAAAAAAACCCAACACATTAAGTGTGAAATTCAAGATCAACCTGTAAGCCACATGCTGAATTATTAACTGACCTGGCACTATACCTCTTTCTGTTGCATCTTTACAAAAATAAACTGAAAGTTCTTTTAAATGAATAAAGGAGAAAATGTTTTTTTAAAAAGGCTGCTAACTAGGTAGCTAGTATTAAAATTGGCCATTTATCTGCTTGTATGAAACTGTCAAAAAGCAGGAATAGGAAAACATTATATGTCAATGAGACTTAAAAAAGCGCTTTAGTGAGCAAGATAGGTCTTAATTATTTCAAGAGAGCCAGGAACTTCACATTCTTTGCCAAGAATAAATCCTGCAGCACGATCAATAATAGAGACAATCCCATAAGAGTATTACTTCAGTGGTTGTTAGTGTGCTGAATGCCATGAAATAACTTGCTCATAACATCTTAGGCTTGTGAGGTAAAGCAAGAAGTGGGAAAAAATGAGAGCCACAGAGCAAATGAGATTTGGCTGCTGCACACAAAGACACTGGGTAAGAAATGAAGCCTCGTAAGTGCAGGATACTGGGCAGACACATTCAGTAAGGCCTTTGCTCCACTGGATGTTCTGCTGAGCTAGGCTTCACTCGCCATTTGGAAAAGAAGCACTGATCACCACCAAGCAGCCCTAGTAGCAGTCAAGAAAATATGTATTTCACTTCAAAAGCAACAAAGACTGGCTATCGCTTTTAGTCTGCATTTTAAAAAATAAGAGAGATGTGAATTATTGCTGCTGAAAGTACTCACTCATTTATAAGCTGTCCCAGTACAAGCTGAACAGTTTTTTCAGATTTAACGATGTCGTTAGCTCTGTTTTCAATGTGCAGAAGGTCCACATTTATTACCTAAAAAAAACCCCCAACGAAACCTCTTATCAGAACTTGAAATTGAAATTATTTCTCAAACATTGAGATATTATACTTACACATTCCTGTGTCTTGAGGAAAGCTGCTTTTATTTTTTTCTACTATTGCATACATACACAGTTAATCTGTGATTTGGAATAAAGCAGCAATGCTTTAGGGGGAAAAAGGTCTCTTTGCAACTGTGACAAGGTTAAAAGAAACCTATATAATAAAAAATTCCAGGAAGTTACGAACAGAAAATACTAAATTGTCTTTCAGAAAGATTTTCTGATTCCAAGTAATTTTATTCAAGCCAGAAGGGAACATTAGTCACTAAGGAAGACTACTGGGGGATAAAGATTAGTGGAGACAAGAGATTAATGAAGGAAGAGAGAAGATCCAAAGAGGCATGCAAATTTAATTATGCATGCTCCTGCAGCTTTAAATTTAAATAGGAAACATATTTCTTTTCTAGTTTACAAAGGAAGAATTCATAAAGAAAATCTGTACGTTTTAGTGGTCATTGCAGAGGTCCTAGATTATCATTAAGCAGAGAGGAGCTTTCATAAAGCAGTAAATGGATGGATTAAGTAATCTGCAGTACTGTGACATGAGCTACCAGCTCTTCACAAAGTTTGTTCACTTTTAAAAAAATAGCTGGAGTATAACTGATGAACTCCATATTTACAATCCACATGGCAAAGAAAAGAAAGTAGTATATAGTTTTGTATTACCAAAAAGTTACCTGTTGTAAGTCAACAATGTTTACTCGACCTTCAAAAAAAAGTACAAATATACTTTTAGTACATAAAACATGCTTGAACAGATTTAGAATATAGCATAGTCCATCGTGCACATAATATTTCTTCACTACTTTTTTGTAGACCAATTAAACCAACTTCAGCTTTATATATTGTCAAATCACAGAAACCACAGGTGGTCAATGCAAGATATCCCACACTGTTCTATCCTACGGCCTGGCTGACAATCCAATACAGAAATTCCAGAAGTAAAAATCACTGTTCAGACTCCCTCCCAATTAGTTTTTGCCTTCAGGCTGATCTGGATTTGACCACTAGTCCACAAGTATCAATACAGGGATTGCCAAAACCTTCTACCTTTGTATGATGCTACTAACAAAACCCAGCAACTTTAAATTCAATTCAAGCTATAATACTGATAGGATACACAATGGCATAACACAAACTGAGGCATACTTGTGGTAATCGTAAGAAAATGACTAATTTGTATGCATGTAATAAGGAAGTTAATTTTCCAAACGTACAATGCCATGAAATTTACCCTTAAATATAACTAAAAGTACAATACACTGTCTTCTCATTAAAATCATTGACAAAAAGCAGTTTGAAGCATATTTGCTTCCTTATACATCTAAGTCAGATCTTACAAAGCAGATGGCTCTTCATACTGGTAAAATAAAAGACCTGTCAATGACAGGTCAATTTAAAAATATTATTATTACTAATGACAAGAAAGAAGAATGATTCTGAAATTCTGAGTCAAGGCCAAACATCTGTGCCAGGTACTTAACCATACTAAAATACCAAATTTCCTTCAAAAGGGTTCTTAGACCACTTCTGCCTCAGAAATTCTGCATGGGTGAAAATGAACCATGTAATGTATCTTGATATGCTTACCTAAAAGCTTAACACAGATCTGAATTGAAAATAAAATAGCAGTAGGTGAATTAATGTGTAGGTGAAGCAACAGTAAGCAAGCTCACTTTTTTTGCAAGATTAAGGGTACTGAAGAAAACTTTCAAATTCTTTCTGTAGTCTTCAAAATTAGCTTCCAAATCCAGAGGAAGAAAGCAAATGCCACACTTACCACCACAAACGTGAAGCTCATCCCGGATCTCCCTACTAATCTGTGCTGGAGTGACATACTCTTTTCCATCAAGTGTATGCACTACTTCCAACTGCTTTTCCGCAACCAGTTTAGTGACAATTTCTATACAGTTCCGTTCTGACAATCTATCAACAGCATAAAGAATAATCAGTTATTCTAAGTAAGTACTTGCTAAAATTACCTTTAAATTGATGTTTCAAAAATACTAAACACAGGAAGTACAACGAAGATTACTTGCTGTTGTGTGAACACCTTTTAAGACAAAAAACTAATTTCAGGATCCTACTTATTGCCCCCCAAATTATCCATATGGCTTCACTTATGGGGGTCATCTCTCTAAAACAACTTTTACGCTTTCCTGAACAGCTGTCAGCCCCTTTTGCTGTAAGAATGCACCTGCCCATAAATTTAGGAATGGTTGTGCCTACAGATTTTGTGTTTTTGATCCTTCTGTAATATTACTTTTTTTTTTTTTTGCTGGTTTGGGATTTTTTTTCTTTAATAAAAACAAGTTCTAGTCAACAACCTCAACTGCTCAACAACACGTAGGAAGAAACAGAGCACTGCAGCCGTGACGAAGAACTTGAACTTAAAGGCGACCCACGCACTTTCGTGGACCTGCAGAGGCTCTCCGGGGGCCCTACTGCCCGCTCGGGGCTCACAAGCACTGACACGCGGGTCAGGGGGGACTGCAGAGGGGCAGCGCCTGGCTGAACCCCCGGGACCCCACTGTGTGTCAGCACCGGGAGCCGCGGCACACCGCTCCCTGGGGCCGGGGGGTGGAGGGGGGAAGAGAGGGCCGCCGGCGCGGGGAGGGGGCGCCGGCAGGCGGTCCGCAGCGGCAGGCGGCGGCCTCCAGAGGCCGCAGCGGGTACCGGCGCCGCCCTTCTCACCTGTGGGCCACCTCGGCAAACTGCGCCCGCTGGAAATCGGCCGCCAGGCGCCGAATCTCCTCCCAGGCGGCCGCCATCGCCGCCTCGCCGTGACACGTCAGTCCCCGCCGGGCGGACTACGGGCAGCGAGCGGGGACAAACCTCCGCGCCGCGGCCGCCGACCGAGCGCCGCCTGTCGGGCGAGAGCCGCCCCTGTGCTGCCGGGCCTCGCCGCAGCCACCGTCGTTTGAAAAAAAAACAAGAAAAAAGGAAAAAAAAACAGTTTCCCCACGCGGACCTGACGCCAGAAGCTGGAACCCGGTGGACGTAGGCACGAGAGCAGGCAAACCGTGTTGTCTGCACGAGGCCCAGCGCGGTGCCGTCACGGCTGGCAGCGCTGCGCGGTCAGCGCGAGGGGGGCTTCTCTGACAGGGCGAGGGCTAAAACCTGGTCTGAAATGTAAGCGGAGCTTTCAGCCTGTTTGTGGAAGTATGAGCAACATTAGAAGCTGTCGTTACTGAAAAATGAAATTTAGACTCGAAGTGGGGTATGAGGTAAACGGTGTTGCCGTTTAATGGCACCGCTATGGCGCAGTGAGGGGTGAGCTGAGTTTATTTAGCTGTCGGACCAGAGGTTGGCCGCACAGTTGTAAAGGCCTTTTCGGCTGTTGGATGAAGTTGACTTGTCCGTGGTAACGACGGAGAATACTGCACGCGGGAGGAAGCGTCAAGTCATCAGAGCCTGCCGCCTCCCGCCCCAAAGAGCAGCAGGAGACCGTGAGCTGCCCGAGGCGGGAAAGCAGCCCGTGCTGCTGAGGCTGGGTCATTGTCCTTCCCTGCTTCTTGCTGGTAAAATTCTCCCTTTGGGTACGGATCCTGCATAGCCACTGTTTTCACTGACACTGTTTTTCTCTGCCTTCCAGAAGTTACGGGAAACTGTCTCTGGTATCGTTTGTGTCATGATGGGTGCAGTTTAAATAGTGTGAACAAATACTTTGCAAGATACTGGGACAGTAAATTATAACAGCACGTTTATAGTGGGATAAGTATGTAGCTTCGGTTTTACTGGTCATTTTCTTTGTGATGAGAAACGAGGGGCAGGATTCATGTAGCTTACGCATCTGAAGTTAGTTGTTGAGGTCTGGTCCTGGAGCTAGACAGTGAGGCAAGCTCCTCAAATTGTTATTCAGCTCTTCCTAAAACATACATCTAAGACAAGTTAACTAATTACTCACTGGAGGTGCGTTTTTCTCCATTGCCAAAGAAGACGGCAAGGAAGATGCCTTAGCCAGATCCTTGATTTAGACATCAGCATTGAGGTGGAATAAATAGTGTATTGGAAGGGTAGGGAAAAAATGTGATAGCAATTGTGGGGGCAACTTTTATGAAGATTCCATAGAAACAGGCTACCATAGGGAACATCAAGAAAAAGAACTGGGAACTTAGAGCTGGATTCTTCCTACCTAACCTTAAATGTATCTGAAGTGCTTTAATTATGAGTATAGTCTACAGGCTATGGAGAATCCCACCTGAAGTCTGAATCTCTCTTTGGGCTGGCCAAATTGGGCATTGTAGTTAAGATCCAAAAGTGAAGTATAATGATTTTGACCTTCACTTGAGTGTATGTGACTTGAATTCAAGCCATGGTTGCCAGATCTGTGGAAATAGTAATCTGTAAATAGAGCTGGGTTGTTGTTTTTTTTTAAAGTTTAGAGTTGTGTTTTACCAGTGTGCAAAGAAAGGGGCGGATGAGTCACACAAACACACAGCAGTTATAAGCATATTGATATTTCTAAATTGCAGGTTCTGTTTTGAGTCTGCAATCAAAGAGATTTTATAAGGACCCTTTTCTTTTAAGATGTGGGTACATGTGCACAACATGTGCGTTAATATTTTCTATACCTAATTGTTATTCAGGTAACAATTCAGATTTTTTTTTTCTGTAGACATCAGTTTTCTTTAGACAATTTATAAATTAAGTTAAATCTTCTGTTAAAAAGTATAGCAACTGATTCATTTTACTATACATGCACAAACCTCTTGCAGTTAACTGAACTCTAACGTTATTAGCATCCATTTTATGCAATAAGTATGTTGCTTAAAAATAAAGTTATTCCCATTTATTTTACTACAGTAGTCCAAAGTTTATTGATTCCAGAGCCACCACAGTAACAGAAATGTTTTTGTTTCATTATTGCAGGTATATAAACTAAGTGTGAAGGTTTTTGTAGCTTTAATGATAGCAAAGGCTTAAATAAACCTTTACATAACTATTATAATATGAATTGATGGCCATACTTCACTGACACAAAACAAAGCAAATAATTTATTATGAAGGCCATGCACAATATTGCATTGATTCACTCTGAGAGTATCAATTACCCTGTCCTAATTGAGGACCATTAAAAGCAAATGGTGAGGTTATTAATCCTGTCCAAATGAATCAATGCTGTCTGTATGACATAAAATACGTTACAAAAGTTCGTATTTTAATATTCATGTATGTTTATATGCACTATTCTGAACTCTCTCCTCGGGGAACTTGGCATTTCTACCAGTCCAATGAAGGAACGTGAGTTAAAGGAGCAGGTTTTCAGTTCTGTGGTTGCTCCTACTTGCTGATGCAGTGCATTAACCACCAAAAGAGCAAAATTTGAAGAACTGGACTGGCTCATGGCTGGCTGCCAAGTCTTACAGAAAGTTATGGCTAATGGTTCCCCATTCCAGTCAGCTGAAGATACTGTCTTCTAGCTAAAAGACCAGTAAAGGTTCATACAGTCATCACAACATTTAGAGCAGGAGACAAACATGACACTCAAGTACTCAAACTTATATTATTATTTGTGTAGAAACACCTAACTCTGTTTCAGAATTGTGTCAAAAGACTGAAGGTACGTTCCATACTCTGGAACACTGGCTCCTAAGGTGAATAGGAGTGTCCTTTAATTTTTTGAGAACTCACTTTTCAACTCTAGAAGGTTTCCTGGAAGAAGGCAAGAGCTCTGAAAAATCTGTCATTTTCTATTTTCCGTTGTGATCTCTGTATACACACATACTTTGGTTGCATATTTTATGGTATCTGTCTGTTGCTTTATAACAAGTATCCTGAAAAAGAGATTAATTAATAAAAAAATAATTGAAAGAAGGCACCGATACAATGCCTGTTTGAAGTAATTAGTGATCCAGCAAAAATGCCCTTGGTGCATCCTCCTTTACTGAAGAGTAGACTCTTCAAACATTGATGATCTTGTCTGAAATCGTTAGTATTTATTTAGGAAAGAAGAGAATATAAAGGTGTAGTCAGGCCTTTCATATTAAACCTGTCACGAAAAAGTATTGTTATAGCCGTTTAAACCTGAATAGCTAGGGATAATATCTTAAATGACTTCTGTGTCACTCGATGTAGCTCCTGTTCATCTCAAGATAGATTAGGAAATGAATCTATTGATAAAGGAAAATCCACAGGATGAGAGGACAATGCTACGGTGTTCAATTACCATGCAAAGGATATGATAAATGTAATGTATAAACAAATTAAACTGATAATATAGTAGGTGGGGTTTTTTGACCGCATAAAGTATTTTTAGCAGTATATAGAAAATGCATAGAAAGAATGAGCAATGCGAAATAAAGAAGAAGAAAGTTCCTAAGAAGTGTAGGTTATCAGAAAACTTTTTACTTGGCATAAAAAATGAATTAGAGGAATTTTGATATGCATAGTACCTTTTCCTTTCACTCAGAAAGAGCAGTGCCACATCTTGTTCATCTGAGAAGGGAATCGATCTGATATTAAAAGGGGAATAAAGCATAAAGATGTGATTATTTGGTAGACTGGACTGTGTGCAGACTGTATGTTTTTGGTATGGGGCATTTTGTTAAGAAACCTGCAAAGACAGGAAATAGCAGTGTAACCACTCTAATGATGAAAAAGTAGAAATTATGCAAGTGGTAATGAATAAATAATTGTTCAACAGGATGTCTGAAAATAGTTTGTAAAATGGATGAAATGGAGTATAAATTAGAATTTTATTAAATGGTTCTTTCATTCTGCATATGTCATGATATTATCTTCATCACTTGCTGGTCATCTTTTCCTACCAAACAGCTGAGTTTGTGAATTTAAAAGGTTTAGCTATCAGGTTTTGCTCATTAATGTGCTTACTTTTATTTTATCAATCGAAAAGGTTACCTCATGTCTCATTTAGTTTTCATTGTGCTGGTATACAAAATTTAAGTTACAATTTTGATGTAGTGATTCAGAGGGATTACTTTGATGAAGGAACAGGTGCCTAACAAGCTCTTCCTTTATCAGAGAAAACTGACAAGATAAAGCACAAGATTTTCTGAAATGATAACTGGATATTGGATGTATATTAGAAGGACAGGGTTTTCACCCTGGCTGTGTGTACCATGGGTAGCTTTGGCTTTTTTCATTTTCACAGTCACTCTTTAATGCACAGTTATAAATAACATAATGTTTTGCTTTTCACCGTGCTCTTTTCTTTTTTCCTGTCTTGTTGCACAGTGGCTGTGCTGTATGCTAATGGGAGGGTGCTTAGCTCAACCTCAGGCAGCCTTTTCTACATAATTGGTTCAGTTATGAAACACCATACTTTCAATTAATTAGTGTGATTACCTACCTAACTGTAGATAGGAGAAATTTGGTATTCATTTGATTCTTCCTTTGCAGTGAATGTTCATATCAATAATAAAAGCCTTCTCTGAGTAAAATAATTGTAGACGTACAGGGCATGAAACAGCACATGCATGTGGAAAATCTCACAAGTAAAACTGAATACTAAAGGCATCAGCAGCTGCCTTGTTCATACATTTTATGCATGTGTATGAAATTATATTCATATATATATTGGATTTTTTTACTAAGTAACTGTTTTCTTTTTGTTAATATATGTATACAGCTAATGAAATTTTCTCGGCTTCAGAATATTAAGCCCAGTTTATATCCTTTTTGGCAAGGTTGTTTTCTCTATTTGGATTAGAAGACTAAATGTATTGAAGTGTTTAAATGAGCAAATTCCCACATTGTATTTGACAACCCCCCCTTTGATCTTTTTTGAGGAATGGTTAATCATAATATATAGAATTTAGAGTAACCATTTGTTTCACCTGATCTTTGAACATAATACAGTATATTTAGGGGAAGAGACACATACTTCCACAGGTTTTCAGCCATATGCCCAGTTGAAAATCAAATGTACTGCTATATTTGTAGAACAAATTGAAAAGAACAAAAGCCACTCCAAATACCTGTATTTTGTCATTCAACTGAATATTTTGATTAATGCTAAACAGAAGACCAATTTGTCAGTAATAGCGTAGCATCTCATAGTGAGATGCTGCAAACATCAAGTATATCTTACTCTGATATACTGAGCTGTCATGGAACAGAGCATTGAAGTAGTATATTGTGGTGGTGCATTCATACCCCGCCTTTCTTCCCTGGGCCACTTGTTGATCTGGGCCGCTTGTTGATCTCAGAAATGTCCATGAAACCTCGACCTTGGTGTATTGAGTCTGGGAGTTGAGCGCTCCTTGACTGTATCAGAAACTCTGCATAGCTGAGGCTGGGAACATCCTCCTACTGCCCAGCCCAGGTGTCCAGTAGAACAACACCGAAACCTTGAGAATTTTTTAGTAATTTCCACCTGGGACTGTGGCCAGGATGGAAGTTTACGGATGACTAAAGCCAACCATCTTGCGAACCTATAAACGGTCGTCCTAAGTGAGGCCCTCTGAGCTCTCCTGGACCGCAGGGGCTGCACCCAGCATCTCCCTCTGAGTGGGAGCCTCTCAGAGCTTGCGATCTTTCGGGCCTGCGATATTCGGAGGACCGCTGGGTCCTGGGTGAGTCCCCTTTGAAGCTCAACCCTTCGCCTGTTGAGAGGGAATGCCTAGACATTCGACATGAATTTCTTCACTGAAATCGAGGGGAATTTTTAACAGGTACCTTCTGTATATCTTTTTATATATGTTTCTCTGTGTGTGTGAACTAATAGTAAGCATAATCTGTAATTAAGTTGTGATTGTAGTTGACTTACTAACTCACTTTGCAAATACTGAATTAGTTAATGATTAAGCGTTACTAAAGTTTATAAATGATTAGTTGATAATTAGGTGTTGCTAAATTGTGAATGAAACCTAGACTGCTACCAAACACATATAGTCCCTGAAATATAAACCCTTAGATGATTTTCCTTTATATGTTTCATCCGTGTAATAAGTAATAGAGTGAACCTTGCCATCGAATTCTATTAGGTTGCACCTTTATAAATCTCTATTAAAATCACTTTCTGCTAACATCTTTGATGGTGATTCTCTAAGCAGCCTCTAAACCACTCATTCACGACATATATAAAATTTTTATTCATAGTAAACCAGAAGCACTTGTAAAATATTGCAAACAATATAAAATATATGCTGTTGCATAAATAAACAAGCATTTATACTATCAAAGGCAACAGAGAAACTTTTAAGGGATCTGTCAACAGAAATTCTCGAAATCCAATGCCAAGCAAAGACTTGAGTAGCAATTAAAACCAGAGAAATAATATAAAAGCACTTAAAGATAGAAGGGGAGTACAGGTTTATTTTTAATATGGTTTCAAAATACAATATTAACAAACATGCAAATAAAAAGAAACCCAGATATTTTTATCCTCAGAATACTTTTTTCACAGTGATATGTTTTCAAATAACTTTTTGTGATACTTCTTCTGTATTAAGCTTATGTTGCCGTTGAGGTGCCATTGATCCCATCCTAAAGTAGCAGTGAACTGAGGTTTTGCATATTCTTGGCAGGCACTGAAGCATCAGCAGAAGTGCCAGCTCAGGGCACAGCGTGGGTTCAAGTATTAAAGGTGCTGGAAGTCCATTGCCGTAAAATGGAAGAGTACTTCATTCAAGTATAGCATTCTGTATTTCACATGGAGGAGGGAATTTTAACAGAAAGGAAGGAACCAGGTTTCAAGCCTGCCTGCCTCTCTGTCACCTCTTGACCTCTGAAATTGCCCCTTTGAACCATGTGGTTTCCATCACTTTACAAGGGAGCAGGCTTTTGCCTGCAGTTTCTCTTTCTCTCCCATCCTCCTTGGACTGCTTTCAGCCCTGAATGAGAATGGGACTTTGGATCACTGGTTTGCCTTCTCTCATATCACTTCACAGGTGACCACATTATGTTTCTCATTTCAAAGTACGAATAGTAATTGGATTGTTCCCTTACGCTCTCTTCCATCTGGAAAGCTGTTTTGGAGTCAATCTATCTAGATGATTAGAAATAATCTAATTTCCAGACTGCATTAATTCATGAGCATTAGTGTTTGTGTCACCATAGCGCTTTAGTTGAATTAGTCAATCACAGAATCAGTGTGGCCTAAAAATGTGTAATATTTGTGAAAAGTATCAGTATGATGCAAGGGTGCTTGGGGTAAGATATTTCTGGTAAAGATGGGAATGTTAATGCCACAGTGAAAGACACTGGTGCTGGAATCATGTCCAATTCTAAGTGTCCAAGTTAAAAAGAAAAAAAAACCCTGTAAGATCTGTACATACAATTTATGAGGACAGGGGAATGGAGGGTCTATTTTACAAGAAGGATCTGTCTTGTCTGATTTAAAAAGGCTGAAATATGGTTGAGCCTTTAATCAGAAGGTAAACAACTGATATATAGGGAAAAACTATAATTAAGTTAGAGACCCAAGAACAATGAGGTTCTGGAACTACCTCAAGATGTGAGTTATGAGGCAAACAACTGAACTGGTTTTCAATTGGAATTTTCTAAGGGAGAATTATGAGACTCGTTTGTCTAAAATATCCAGGATCTGGATCACTGTAGGAGATCTCTCTCTTACATGTGGTCTTATGTGTGGTTAAGTGGTTTTGTAGGAAAAATGAATCATAAATGATTCAGAGCTCATATGATTCAGAGATCTGATAATTTTGTAAATGTGAGTAAAGGAAATTGAAGGTGATCAACACATTTCAAGATCTGATCTAATATGATTATTTGAAGTGTACTGTGACTCTGAATTCCCTAGTAAATCAATCTAATGATATTAATAAGTTACATAGCTTCATGCTATATTTAAATCAGGTTCTGTGAGTGGAGACACAGTCAAAAAGCATGATAATATCTGTTGATGAATGTGCTCCGACCCTCTCCAACCGAAAGAAAGTAAACTCAGGGTTGGAACAACTGTATCTTATGTTGCAACTGGGACAGGCTAGGAGCTTGCAGGGGTCAATCATCACATCTCAGCTAATGCATGGTAACTTGCCAAGTTGCAGCAGCCCAAATGCTTCTGATTGTGCTCTTGGGTACTATTTGTTAATCCATTTCCTGAATGCTCTTATCAAAATTTATTTACATTTGTAAGTTAAAGAAACAATCCTACACTTTGGCTTTTCTTTTATGAACTGAACAATAAAATTCTTGAAAAAGTTAATTTTAACATCTTTCTAGAAAACTAATTAAATGGACTCAAAGGACTAAAAGTGTTTGTGCAGAAAGCATTCAAAGGGTTAATGTGAATTTTGTATGGGTTTTTTTTTGTTTCATTTCAGTCCTGCATCAAGCCTCTGAAATTATAGGCATGCTCAAGCAGAACAACTGTGTTCTATTTTAGCTCAACATATTAATCCGTTCCATTCTGTGTCATTTTGTTAGAGGGTGCCTTCATGTTGCACACACTGCAAATAGCACAGATGTGCTAGAATAAAAATCTCCAGTATCTTTCAGATGCATCTTTATGAAATGCTAATGCATGCTGAGAAGCAAATTCATCCTTCTATTAGAAACAAACAGCAAAAAAAGAAATAAAAATAAATCCAAACCCTCTGCTGCTAAATTTGCATCTGCAACTATAGATTTGAGAAAAAAATTATTTCTAAAAGTGCTCAAATGATAACCACTGAAGCTAAAGAGTCAGATATTTAGGTAGGAAAAATATCTCGTAGATTTTGGCCTTCTGCGCAATATATTTATTATCGTACTGCTTTTTTTTCAGGACTGATGTAAACCTTAAATCTCAGAAAATTAATTTGTAGAGATTTTCCTCTTCTGTTTTCTTCACATGTCACATCCTCTCAGTATTTTAGATATTACATGATTAACTCTTTCCTTACAGAAGTCACCCTCGTTTAATATAGCGTCAGTCTAATGAAAGAGCACAGAGGGAAGCTGCTGGAGGGTGACAGGAGGATTAAAAGCCAAAAAAAAAGGGAAAAAAAAATCTTAGAATTCATGAATTCATCTTACCTATCCCTTTGTTCTGGAGTGGGAAATCATGTCAAGAGTAGTGGGTTTTCTGGTACAATCTAGATACAATCTACAATTTTTAAAAAAAGTCTGTTTAACTCTGTGTCTTTGTTTCTGAGTTTTTTTTTTTTTTAAATTTACTTTAAAATAAGGAAAAAGCTCTTAGATCAGTTTAGGAACTAAGAACTTCTCATAGAAATTATGTTTTCTTACAGGACTTGACAGTTAGATTGCCGGTATGCAGAGAGCACTTGACGTCATAAAGCTGTGTCGTGGTTTCACTGTGCTTCCTCTATGTGCCAACCAGTCTTCATCTCATCTGCTATCTCCTGTCTTATTAGATTGCAGGTTCCTAGGGCAGAGGTTTGTCCTTTTGTTGGCTATACATATCACATAATAGAATGAAGGCTCAGTTTGGGAAAAGAGTACCTAATAGTTATGAAGGTGCAAAGTAGCAAAACAATGTTACTCAGTTTTTAGAAATGGAGGAATATGCTGTTGTCTAAGGAAGAGCCAACAATTACAATGATGTGCAATTGAAGCCCTGTGCATAACATTGGCTCCCATAACACAGTACAAATTTTACTCTTCTTACTAGTAATAGCATAACGTTCTTGAATAATGCCTTCAACTAAAAGTCCCTGAGCACGTCATGCTTTTTTTTTTCTCTTCTAACAACCTTTGAGTTAGTTAATTTTAAGTATTAGATAAGGAGCCTTGCATGGGATTAACATACCTAAATTTGTCATCTGTGTATAGGTACCTGTAGGTATACTAGATGTCTAAGGTACCTCTGTAGTCATTGGAGTGCTAGGGCTTGATTCAGCTACCTAAATAAGAGGAAGACGAGCCATTTGAGATGCTATAAAGTATCCAGAATACCTGCATGGATCTGGTAAGTATGACAAAAGGCCTAAGGGAAGCCTTAGCATTTCTGGAAATCACATGGAAGACCTTTAGACATCTCAAATGGTATTAGGTTCCTATGCTTAGGCAACTAAAATGAACATCTAGTCAATATAGTCAGTGGAGCCCAGAGCAAGCTTCAGGTGGCCAGGTATGAGGGGTGGTTGCACAGATATTTAGTGCTATTTGAGATCCTGAAGAGCTACCCTGCTGGCCTCCAGCCACCACTCTAGAAGGACACTGGTCTTCCTTAAGTCCTGTATCATGTTTGGCAGCCATGAGTCTTAAATAAATTATGACATCTGAAATAATACTAGGTGTCTACAGATGGGCAAGTAAATCAAGCTGTCAATATCTACTCAGTGAGATGATGCTTGCTAGACTCCTCTGATTATGCTGATTATATCTTTATTGGTTGTAATGAGAGCTTAAAGAAGCAGCACGCTTATAGGCACTACCTTTTGGAAGGATTCAGTTGCACATATGTAGATCCCTAGTGTCATTTAGGCTCTGTGGGATATTTCCTCTGCTCTTTTGCTGCCACTGTAGAAGCATGTGTCTTCCTCAAGCATTGTGTCATATTTACCAGCCCTATGCAGATGTTTTGAATAGCTGAAAGCATTGTATAAGCACTATATGGCTGCAATTGGGCAACTGAATTATTCTCCACCTTTCTTAACCTCAAGCTGAATCCCAGCCATTATCTCCATTTTGTACACAGGCATAAGAGGAAAAACATTTCTCAGATGGCCCCAAAATGTAGCGATCAGAAGTCGAATTTCCAATTCTTGTCAATGTGCAGTGACAAAAAGACTGGGGGGGATGTTCAACCTTTTAACAGAAAGGGTAACACCAGTTAATTTAACATGAGAAGTTAACAACTTCAGTCTGAGGTATTCATGAGCCAACTCCCTAATTATTTCCATAACACCGCTGTGCTCTTTTTTGTGTGTTACATGCTTATTCCCTCGCTCATGACACATACTTATGGTATCAGTACTTCTGGCATTTGCTATATAAGAAAACTGGAGAATTATCGAGTTTTATCTTGTCTTATCTTGTGTATGCAGAATTCCAAGTGTGATGATAGTAAAATGAATAATACATTTTAAATAGTAAAACCACAAATAAATTGGGCACTTTAAATTTAGAGTTTGTGGTTTGTTTAGTTTTTCTGGCTACTGCAGCCTTGTCAACAGCTCCTCTCCTTGGAAATTTATGTTTGCTCATTTTGCAATGTCTGAGACAGGATATTTGAAAAGTCCATTAGCAGAATTCTACAAGATTGTGATTTTTTTACTGAAGGCTCATATGTATTATATAGCACTATATAATGTCTTCAGATACTAGTAACTACTGGCTATATAATAACTGTGCTGGATTCTGAAAGATGTGCACCCAGAACCTGCCTGTCATTATGGAACCTGCTTTTCTAGGTGTTTCTGGACATATATTCCCAATGAAAATGCCTATGTAGATGTCCGATAACAGAGTTCAGATAATAGATGTTTTATGCAACCTTTAGCCTACCTGACCTACAATCTTGGAAGTTGTCTAAGTTTAGACTCTGAGTTTTGTAGTCAGTGAAATGAATCAAGTGTCTGCAGGGAGAGATTCATCTTGTCTAAACCACCAGATTTAGGATGAGATGAATTACCCTCTGGAGGTGCCTCATTCATTCCCTTAATACATATAGGGCTTAAGGTTACTCGTTTTGAAGTAGTCAACTAACTTTCAGGTGACTGAAGTTGATGATATTAATCTTCCCTTTTGTAATCGGAATGTGCACCGCTGAGAATGTGCTAACAAGCTCTCGGGCTTTTCATCAAAGCTACACTGACACTGAATGTTCAGATTTAGCTTAAAGATGGTAGATGTTTCTACTGGTCTTTTGGTTTTGCCTCCAAAGCAGTATCACAAGAAATTATTCAAGTTTGTCCATTACTCAGCCATGAGAATCCATAACAAAGCTGCTTAGAATAGCTTAAATGCGTTCTGGAAAAAGAATATATATATTGCATTTGATTATTCAGCACTTACTGAGATCATTGCACCAGGTAAAATTGAGAAGTATCCGTTTAATTTGTAACCCATACCTCTGTTCCTTTGAAATTCCTTATTATTTCACTTGAGCTTGCTGTGAGGTCAGCATGGGCAGAAGGAGCATATGATGGTAATGGTGTTCATGAGCTAAGTGAGCTGTGGCCAGGAGGCACGTGGGGGGCACGTTTAGTTTTAGAAGAAGCAACCTGCTGAGGGAAGGTCTTGCACAAGAGTGGGAGATGCTGGTGCCTGGCTTTTGTTTGCTCTTTAACTGGCATTTCAGGAGTGCAGTGACCTGGAGTGCTGCAAACAGGAGCCACAAACAGAGACTCAGCAGTTAACTTCCTTGGCAATTGGGCAAGAAATAGTGGTCCCTAATGTTCAGCAAAACCCAAGCTTAACCCCAAAATTATGAAGTTTAGCTTTCTATCTGTATTTTTCTCTTTTTCAGCAGAGGAATCTTTTTTGAGTTCTTTATTTGCCTTCTTGGTTTACAGTCTTTTCGGTTCACTCCTTAGGTTTTCTCAGAAGCTATGGAGCTTGGAGCTATGGAGGTTGATATTCTTTCAACAATAAAAATTTAAACTCATGCAATTAAGGTCTAAGTAAGATGCCAGATTTCATGGAATTCATGGTTCTGGACTCCAAAACCAGAAGCAGCAGAGGAACTCCAGACTGCTTTTTAAAGACAGCTTCGTCCATCTCAGTGACAGGTATCTGCACAGAATCACAGAATGGTTGAGGTTGGAAGAGACCTCCTGAGGTCATCTAGTTTGACCACTCTCAGAGTAAAACGATTTTTCTTCTGTTTAAATGGAATCCCTTGTATTCCAGTTTATCTGGTCAGTGGGCACCACTGAGAAGAGCCTGGCTCCTTCTTCTTCGTTCCCTCCCTTCAGGTATTTATACACATTGATTAGATCCTCTCTGAGCCTTCTCCAGGCTGAACAACCCCAGCTCTTTCAGCCTTTCCTCATATGTCGGATGTTCCTTCATCACCTTCATGGCCCTTCACTTGACTCACTCCAGTAGCTCCATATCTTTTATACTGGGGAGCCCAGAACTGGATGCAGTACTTCAGGTGTGGCCTCACCAAGGTTGAGTAGAGGCCTGCCAACATCAGCCTGTTGGCAGACTCTTCCTAATGCAGCCCAGGATGGTCGTGGTCTTTTTTGCCATAAGGGTGCATTGCTGGGTCATGAACAATTTGTTGTCCACCAGGACCCCAAAATCCTTCTTTGCAGCGGTGTTTTCCAGCCATTCAGCCTGCAGCACGTACTGGTGCCTGGGATTATTCCTCCCGAGGCAAGACTTTGTATTTCTCCATGTTGAGCTTCATGATACTCCTCTCAGCCCCATTTTCCAGCCTGTTGAGGTCCCTCTGCATGGCAGCACACACAGTTGGTGTAGCAGCCACTCCTCACAGTTTTCTGTCATTTGCAAACTTGCTGCAATGCACTCTGTCCCATGCTCCAGGTCATTAATGATGATGTTGAACAGTATTGGCCCCAGTATCAACCCCTGGGGTACACCACTAGTGATTTGCCTCCAACTGCAGTTTGTGCTCGGATCACAAGCCCCTGGGTCCAGCTGTTCAGCCAGTTTTCAGTCCACCTCACTGTCCACTTATCTAATCTGTACTTCATCAGTTTGTCTATAAGGATGTTATGGGAGACTAAAGTCATGATAAACAAGATCCACTGCTCTCCACTTATCCACCAAGCCAGTCACTTCGTTCTAGAAGGTTATGATCTTGGTTAAGCATGATTTCACCTTTGTAAATTCCCAACTAGGGCCCGCTGGACCTGTTGTTTGTGAACAGAGAAGGACTTGTGGGTGATGTGGTGGTTGGAGGCATAGCAATCACAAAATGATAGAGTTTTCGATTCTTGGAGAAGTAAGGAGGGGGTTAACAGAACTGCCCCTTGGACTTCCGGAGGCCCAAAGAGTTGTGGTGAATGGAGTTAAATCCAGTTGGTGACCAGTCACAAGTGGTTTTCCCCAGGGCTCAGTTTTGGGGACAGTTCTGTTTAATATCTTTATCAATGATCTGGATGAGGGGATCGAGCGCACCCTCAGTAAGTTTGCAGACGACACCAAATTGGGCGGGAGTGTTGATCTGCTTGAGATAGGAAGGCTCTACAGAGGGACCTGGACAGGCTGGATTGGTGGGCCCGAGGCCAACTGTATGAGGTTCCACAAGGCCAAGTGCCAGGTCCTGCACTTGAGTCACAACAACCCCATGCAAGCTACAGGCTTGTGGAAGAGTGGCTGGAAACCTGTCCAGAGGAAAACGACCTGGGGGTATTGGTTGACAGCCGGCTGAATATGAGCCGGCAGTGTGCCCAGGTGGCCGAGAAGGCCAAATAGCATCCTGGCTTGTATCAGAAATAGTGTGGCCAGCAGGAGTAGGGAAGTGATCGTTCCTCTGTACTTGGCACTGGTGAGGCTGCACCTCAAATACTGTGTTCCACTTTTGGGCCCCTCACTACAAGAAAGACATTGAGGTGCTGGAGCGTGTCCAGAGAAGGGTAACGAAGCTGGTGAAGGGTCTAGAGCACAAGTCTTATGAGGAGCGGCTGAGGGAAGTGGGGTTGTTTAGCCTGGAGAAAAGAAGACTCAGGGGAGACCTTACCGCTCTCTACAACTACCTGAAAGGAGGTTGTAGTGAGGTGGGTGTTGGTCTCTTCTCCCAAGTAACTAGCGATAGGACAAGAGGAAATGGCTTCAGGTTGCACCTGGGGAGCTTTAGATTGGATATTAGGAAAAATTTCTTCACCGAAAGGGTTGTCAAGCATTGGAACAGGCTGCCCAGGGAAGTGATTGAGTCACCACCCCTGGAGGTATTTAAAAGATGTATGGATGTGGTGCTTAGGGACATGGTTTAGTGGTGGACTTGGCAGTGTTAGGTTAACGGTTGGAGTTGATGATCTTAAAGATCTTTTCCAACCTAAATGATTCTATGATCCTATGATTCTAAATCTGTGCTGATGACTCCTGATCACCGTCATGTCCTTCGTGTGTTTGGAACTATTTTCTAGGATTAGTTGCTCCATCACCTACCCAGGGATTGAGGTGAGGCTGACTAGCTTGTAATTCGTCAGATCTTCCTTCTTGCTCTTCTTGAAGATAGCAGGGGCATTTGTGACATTTTACAGTTGTCTTACACAAATCTGGAATAGGCCGTCTTGGGTGAAGAGAGGGAGCAAGGTCCTCACTGTTTCTTTTTTCTATTCTATTTTTATCCTCAGCTGCCTCACCATGTAGTAATAGAAAGCGCTTGTCAAGACAGCACAAGATTCCCTGTAGTGTTGGTAGCAAATTTTCCTATAGGAAAAGGAAATATATGTGGAGGCAAAAAACATCTTCTGGCAGAATTCTTAGGGAATGGAATTTTAAAAAATGGAGACAAAGGGGAAGTGGATTTCACAGAAGCTTAATTGTAGAGGCAAAGTCTGATATTTCAATTCAAGTGACCTATAACAAATCCAAATCTGATTGCTGCTACTTTGAAATTTCAGAAATCAGCTGTGACTTCTTTAAACCTTTTTCCTCTCTTGTATCAAGGTTTATTTAATGAATTCAGGGACCTAGACTTTTTTTAAGGCAGGCACCCTAGTTCCATATAGTAAAAAAACCTCATGGCATGAAGTATGAAATACCTAATGAAGCAAAATATGTGTGCCAATGGATTAAATATGCTTTTATAAAACTCTGACTATTCTGCAGTGGGCTATGAGATGTGTAGGTTACATGATAAAAATGCAGCTTGCAGGTAGCGGAGGCGATAATCTTTTAAAAGACTGGAAAGCATAGTGCACAGAAATCAAAGGCATGGTTTATAGCCATCCAACTGATAGCAGGTTGGATGGTTTATAAATAAGTTCCACTATTTTACTCCTGGATTTTGCACAGAAGAAAGCTGTAACGTAAATGCCAAGGAAGCTGCAGCTCAACACTGATAGTACAGCTTTTCATCCCCAAACATTTCAGAAACTCAAACATCTGTATTATAGAAAATAAATTCACAAGAAAGAAGACTGCTTAAAAGTAGAGGAAAATTGACACCATTTATAAATTTATAAGCTAATTCTGAAATCAAAAGAGTTATCCACTTAACCATATTTGCTTTTCTGCATGAAGTAACATCTACAAATTGGAGCCAAAGCTTGGATTCTCACATTCTATGAATCTAAATTGCATTGCTTATTTATATAAAATGAAAGATCCCTGAGGTAGTGAACATATTCCCTTCCAGGTTTTTGTTTGCTGTTTTTGTTTTTCTTATGTTTTCCATGGCCAACCAGCTACCTTAGTAGAATGACTTTGGCGGTGAGTAGTATGACTGCCAAATCAAACGGACTGACATTGTATAAGAGGAATAGAAAGGGAAATCTGAAACCACAGACATTAGGCAAAATAATACATTAATGTGATGGAAAGATTTACATCCCCAGAGAACAGATGAAAATTTTCTTAAATCTTTTAAAATGTGAGATCTGTCATAGAAGTTCCTTTGGATCAAAAGTCAGGATTTGTAACTCCTGCAACGGTGTATTTTGTCCATGCTTCCCAGTGGGAGTGAATTGATCTGAATCATGCAGTCTACAGTTACCCAAGATGTATAAGAGATGCTCTGCATGTAAGTGCTGTTTGTTTCTTGTTGGTATTGCATTGTCAGCAGTAGTAAAGCTGTGAGTGTTGAACAGGCACAGCTGGCGTAGAGCAGAAAGTTGGTCATCCTTTTTTATATATTTCAGTTCTTGACAGAGTGCTTATCAGGAATATTATACTGATCATCTCAGTTCCCCTTATGGCAAGGCCAAGAGGCACTAACATTGTTCCACCATTCTCCAGTTCTCCATTGAATAAAGAGTCAAAACAAAGATGAATGTGAAGAAAGAATAAGTGTGCTAAAATACTGTAACCTTTGCAAGTAGCTGCCATGTGAGGTAAAGAGCAAATAAAATGCTTTAATAAGAACATGTTTAGAAAACAGCCCTTTTTGTAGTTAGTTTAAATATGCACATGCGTGCCCACATTAAGCACAGTCTTACAGTTGTAGACTTACTGGGGAGCTAATGGCTCTGTAAACCCAGAGTAGGATTTGCCTCTGCTTTTCTAGCCACATGGGCAGTGAAGCCCTTTCCTTGAGGGTTGGGTGCAGAAGGAGTGTACATCCATGAAATGTCCTCACTCACATGATGTATTAATTATCTTTCAGAAGAAAACACAGCAATGTTTTCTTTTGTATGCCGACAATCCCACTGAAATTGCCTTCCAATCCCATGAAAAATGCGCTTTGCCTCACCCTATTAACTGGAAGTCAGACGTCTTTCAGCTTCATTGAATCAAGGGTAAGTTCCAAAGGCTGACTGCTGAAAAACCTCAGCCGTGCATCCAGGCAAACACACCACAGTGGCTGTTGGTTTAGCAGATTTCAACTGCTGGTGAAAAATATGAAAACAGCAATGGCTTTTAACCACATAGGGAATTACAGAGCAAAGCCATTATCTACAACAGCACTAAAAAATGATGTGCTGAAATAAATATGGGCCATCTGAGTTTCTAAAGAACTTCATTATACTGCCACATAGAATATAGCGGCACTGGCATTGCTCAGTGGAAGCAGACAAGAGTTACTGGGAACACAGACCCGATGATACTCTCTTCTCTGATCCTGTAAGATGAAGGGAAATGAATATTCCTTCCAGTAATCTTAGAAATACTTTCTATTTTCTCTAAACAAAAACAAACAAACAAAAATACCCAAAGCCCCCAAAGACCCCCCAAACCCCTCACCTAAAACTTGAATGTACTCCAAGTTAAAACATTAAAGCTTGTCTGCATGTTGTGAAAAGAATTTACCACTGCTCATGACTGCCGGCATTTAATTCTCCCAGGCAGCTATCTTTTGGATTTTATGTGTTAATCCTATCACCGCATGAATCCCATCATATTTATAGTTCCCTGTTTCTTAGTCTTAACTCTGGAGAAAAGGATTGAATATGGAGCATCTGTTATAAACAGTATGCAAGAGCATCTGTTATAAACAGTATTGCAATATAAATTAAAATCTTAGGAAATACGAGTTTTGGGGGCTGATGAGAGGGTGAAGAGGAAGGGGAGTGTAAGAGTGGTCCTTTTCAAAACTGGTCCATTGGTTCCACTGCCTTTCATCTTTCCCTGATGGTGTGTCAGTGCTAAGTCAGACAGCTTAGCTTAAATTGAATGAATTAAATCACACAGGCCATTTAAGGCCTTCTCTGTCAGTCTGCTGGTTGCTTGAGTTGCTCTGAACTTATTGGCTACACTACATATCAGACACTGAGGCTTGCTTCTGATCTGTGAGTCTTTGACATCCTTCTGCTGGAGGGTTTCCATGAGTGGTCAGCAGGACACAGAGAGGGCTAGAGGGAAGTTAGGAAGTTGGGCAGAATGGAGGATCTGCAGGTCAGGTTTCGGTTTCAGACATGAGGGAAATACCCTCTGAAGCAAATGCCTTCAGTGATATTGTCTGGTCTAATAACCCTATATTTAACTAAAACTTGTTTTACTTATGGCCTTTGAGAATCATGTCTAAAGTACCTCTAACATGTGCTTTGTGATCCTGGAAAATGGCATACAAGTGGGTGCTTTTCAGAAAAATACCTATATATTTTAAAATTTATTTCCCCTATGGACTGGTTTTCAGGATGAGTTAATTTCATGTCACTGCAACTCATCAGCCCTTTGTCCTCCCATTCTCTCATTTGATGAAGTAGTTAGAGATGTCTCTGGGATATAGTCAGTTCCTTCCTGCCACAGTTAACGGTAATTCCTCATGTGAATCTGCTGTGAGGCTTTGGAAATGTTACCTGTGTGTCTCACTTTCTCTTGTCCTTCTTTCCTCAGTTGGCTCTCCATTTCTCTATCTGTACTCTAAACTCCAACTTTTTTCCCAATGTTTTTCTGTACATTTCCAAGAATAAAATGTACACTCTGACTAGGACTCCATCAAATAAAGGATTAACAAGAGACTGGGTGATCAGTCCAGGCTAAGCCACTGCATATTTTTATGCTGTTCTTATAGAAAAGGGGTTTGATCTTAGTAGTCTGCTCAATTCCATGAGATGGTAATAGCTATCCAGAACACTGGTGCAAAGAGGCACCAGATCTTCCCTTATTCTACAGGACATACATAAAATAGTGATGAACATGCTGTAACTAGTGAACAGAAATACGTGAACGGAATGAATGGGCAGAATTTGTCATATTTCCTTTTAAATTCATCTGGTCTGGAAGACTGTTTGCTTTCCTTTGCAGAAGAGAAACCTGGCCTGAATATTATGGCAGATGCAACAAAATTGCCAATCCATTGGCAGTGTATGCAAATGGAGTTTTCCAGTACAGTGCAAACTGATGCAGACTGGTTTTGTAGGTTGGAATAGTGTCTGCGCATGTGCAATGCATTGACTGATTATGCCATGCACAGGCCAGATGTCTATATAGTAATAAACAACACCAGCTACCACAGTGACAGATGAGGAAAAAAGATAACTCTACCCAGATATGTGCATTAATCAGTGCCCAGTCAAACTTCTTTTTTATTCAGTTTGTCTCCTCTCATTCTCTGGGGTACCTATTACTTAGAATGAAGAGTCTGCTAAAGTAGGAGTCTTTGCCATGTCCTTTAAAGTTCCTTGTGGGCATTTATACACTTTGTAAGGAAGCACATTATACCGTTAGCTGCTCACCAACAGGTAGTGAGGAGAAGAGTGCTTCAGGTAAGTGATATAACTGAGCAGACACATCTGTTGTGCTTCAGGGTTTATATACCCCTCAAAGTGAGATGTGGCTGTCTGAAATGGCAGTGGCAATATCAGTTTTGTCAGGAGTATAAGTATATATATACATTTTTATATATCAGCCTGTATGATTTATTACATTTAGTACTCTCAAGCTTAATTTTTCAAGAGATTAGGAGAAACGGAGAAAGGTAAAGGAATAGCTGCTATCTCTGACATCCCATCTTCACCCAGTTCCCACAAGGAAAGTATCAGGTAAATTGTTGACAGTTTATTAACATAAACACCTACCCTCCTTGTCCCATTCCTTGCAACCCCTGGAGGATACTGTATGGGACTGAATGGATTTCTTGACAGCATGCCTCTAAAACACACGTTAGAAACTTACCCTCTTACCTGTCACAAGTGATTGATTATTATTTGTATCAGTAATGGTTATTTACAAGCCCTTAGAAGGAAACAGGGAGAATAAGCTGCTTTGCCTTGTTCTCACCTTCTCCATTCAGAGTTCCTATTTTTTCACAGGAGGAATCAGGGCACTTAAACCACACTTAACAAACGTTATTTCTTGCCAAAGGACCAGCATCCTATTCAGAAACAGTTGCATACCTACTTTCACCACTGTCTTAAGTTCCTGCTCTCGGAGGACACAAAACTACTCGAGACCGGGGTACAGATCCAAGCAAAGTCCAGCACTGTTAACACTCTTTCTAGCATGTTTTTGGCCCATGTCAGGTAATAGCTTCTCAGACTTCCTGGACACGGTCTGGAGAGCAGTACAGGCCAGGGAATGTTTCCATTTTGAACGAGGCCATCCTGTTTGGTGGAAAGAAAATTTGACTGCATGCTTGCAAGTTGTACTTTGGCAGCTGTCTTTGTGACAATAGTCGCTCTCTACTGCAAGCAACAGAGGTTTGAGTCCACTCATTAGAAGAGAGCTGACCACAACCCATGCTGTAAACCCTCAATTTTACACTAAGAGGCTAAACCAGTCCAAGCTCTAGAGCTTCCTGGAGAAGAGAGAATCCTAGTGTGTGTGGTTCTGCAAAATTACTCTTTTAGATGCAGTCTGACAGCGTAGGTGTAAGTGAGGCTTAATCACCTATTGAGCAGGAAGTATTGGGAGTTGGCTCTTCTTCAGCTACCACCAGCTGTGAGGATTGTGAGGCTCAGTGAACAGACACTGTCTTCTCAAGCCTGTTCTCCACCAAGCAGCGTAGACACAAGCCAAGGTAAGGGAGTGGTGGCTAGTTCAGTCAAGCAGTACCCCTACCAACAGCATGGAGACAATTGGCTTAACCCTCCTGGCTCTGCAATCGGGTATAGTAAAGATCTATTCACTGTCATTCACTAGCAGGCAGAAGAGTTGCAGATTAGCCTGTTACTGGAAGCATGGCCATGTTCAGAGCTCAGTGGAACTAGAAGCCATTGCTTTGACAACAGGCCAGCAAAGAGAAAGGAAAGAATGATAAGGTTAAGTTGGAAAAAAGCAGTACTTGAGTGTGAAGAAGCAGTAACAATGTTGTGGAGGGGAGAAAGAAACGGGAGACTTTTCCATCATATTCCTATTTCTTGCCCCAATTCAGCTTGTTAAAACATGCATGAAAAAGTATTACTTTGTATTGATTGTTGCTTACTCCTAATTGAAATCTATAATCCCATTATAAATGCATCTGGACACGTTTAATCAAACCATATCCTGTTGCGCAAATTGAGATCCAAGTTCATAGCCCATTTCTAAACAAATTACACACAGTGTGAGAGTGTCCATGCACTGAATTAGGCATCTTGTAACAAATGCTGCCGGCTCCTTCAGGTTAGCTAAGAAACTGGGTTGCTGCTGTTTGCAATTTCTAAAGCATAGCAGGATAGCTCATTTTCCAGGCTGCCTTGGATTTCCACTTAGGCTACCTCACAGGGATATTTTGTCTTCTGCAATATTCTACTGGTGGAGAGAGAGAAGCTTAAATATACTTTCTTTAAGACTTTCTTGAAAACTAGCAAGCTTTTTTATCAAAATTTAAGGCAAGGCTGCTCAACTAGAACGTCTCTTAGTTTGCTGACCATTATTTTGCAGACCTTGAAATTGAACTGTGTCGTGGTTTAACCCCAGCCGGCAACTGAGCACCACACAGCTGCTTGCTCACTCCCCCACGGTGGGATGGGGGAGAGAATTGGAAGAGTAAAAGTGAGAAAACTCATGGGTTGAGATAAAGACAGTTTAATAAGTGACCTGGTTCCGGCTGGGACAGAGTTAACTTTCTTCCCAGTAGCTTGGGGGTTGTCCTGTGTTTTGCGTTTGGTATGAGAGGAGCGTTGATGGCCCATTGATGCTTTGGTTGTTGCTGGGTGGTGCTTGGACCGGGGAGACTTTTGTTTTCTCTTTTTGGCCTCCCATGCCCTGCCACGTGCAGGGGGGGAGCACAGCCGGGGTAGTGGACCCAGCTGGCCAATGGGGTATTCCATACCATGTGACATCATGCTCAGTATAAAAAACAGGGGTGTGGGGGGACTCGCCCTCCGTTCGTGACACGGGGTCGGCGGTCGGTGAGCAGTTGCATTGTGCGTCGCCTGCTTTGTATATTCTGTTGTTGTTGTTCTCATTGTTATTACTACTGTTCAACTTCGTTTTATTTCAATTATTAAACTGTTCTTATCTCAACCTGGGAGTTTTCCTACTTGTGCCCTCCCGATTCTCTCCCCCATCCCACTGGAGTGTGGGGGGGTGAGCAAGCGGCTGCGTGGGGTTTATTTGCTGGCTGGGGTTAAACCACGACAGTCCTTTTTGGCGCCCAACGTGGGGCAGCGAAGGGTTGAGATAACAACAGATTAACTAGAGCATATTAAGGAATTTATATCTGTTAACATATTAAGTTGTTCTGCACCATGCTCTTGTTTTTACTGTACCTGTTAAAGAATGGAGTTGGGTTTTGTACCTGCCGTGCTCTGCAGTGATTAATGATGTTTTGCCTGGGAGATTTGTTACTAAAACGCTGGCATTGGGGGTTATTTGGTATTTGGGATTTGTAATGAAGCCGTTACTGTATTTCGCGTACCACCTCATGGAGACCATTAGCAATTGTACCTTTTCCTCTGAGACATTTTTTATGGAGGAAATAGAGAATGGCACCCTCACTACCTTCCTCTATGATGTCATCTCCTTTGTTAAAATAACTTGTCAGTACCTTAAACATCCCTGGGTAGTTAAGATACACCTATTGGTGCTCCTTGGGAATATTGTTTTTGTTTTATCCAAGGTTAGTAAGCAATTTAAGAATGTCATCCAGAGATCTGCCCCAAGACTGGATAGTTATGAGTGGCAGGGCGAGTGGGATAGCATGGGCAAATGCCTAGGACGGTGGGCACTGCCAGTGTTCTGGAACTTCACCCCTGAACAAGTGCGGAATCCTGAAAAATTAGTAGAATATTTGGAAAAATTATGCCAGAATCTCCCTGGCCATTCTAGGGAGACACAAATCACCACAATGTGCTGGGGCCTGGCCCACGCCTACCGAGCCCTGTTTAACACCACTCAGAACCCCCAAGGGGAAGAAAAGGTCTCTGCATCTGATGACAAAGCAACAGGCCCTGTGGCTACCCCACCCCCTGCGACAGGGAACCAACCCATGCCAATATCAGTCGCCCCTATACAAAAAAGAAAATGCACAAGAAAATCAGCTCGTCTAGTAAGGGATGAAAATGAACCAGGGCCATCACGAAAACAGGAGGAGGAAGAGGCAGAACCCGTAAATGAGATGGTAACCACCCGATCCCTATCCCTGGGTGAGCTGCGAGATATGCGAAAAGACTTCAGCCGTCGTCCAGGTGTCTGGACATTGTCACCTGGCTGCTCCGATGCTGGGATAATGGGGCCAGTAGCCTGGAATTAGAGGGTAGGGAAGCCAAGCAGCTGCGATCCCTTTCTAGGGAAGGGGGCATTGGCAAAACAATTGGACAAGGGGCACAAGTCCTCAGCCTCTGG
Source organism: Calonectris borealis (assembly GCF_964195595.1). Taxonomy (NCBI): domain Eukaryota; kingdom Metazoa; phylum Chordata; class Aves; order Procellariiformes; family Procellariidae; genus Calonectris; species Calonectris borealis. The sequence goes on along the minus strand of NC_134314.1, from coordinate 45,152,668 downwards.
AGGTGACTGCTGTCAGGCGTGAAGGAAAGGTATCCCTTCAAAGAAGAGGTTATATGCCACCCAGGCAAGTGGACCACCATGGAGAGAGGTACCCAGTACCTGAGGGAATTAGCCATGCTGGAAGTGATTTATGATGACCTGAACAATGAGCAGTTATCCAGAGACCCAGATGAAGTCAAATGCACCCGACCCGCGTCACATGCAAACTCATTGGCAATAATGACCTGGAAAGACGGAGAGGAACAAACAGTGGATGAATTAGCTGGCCAACTCTGGCAATATGAAGAAAGTCTCTTCCTCCTTACGGGCCTGTGTCTCTGCTGTGGAGAAACTGTCTCGGGAGGTCCAGTAACTCAAAGAGGATATGTCCTATTCTCCACCTGCATGGGCCAGTGTCTCAGCCATTAGGAGCAAGCGTCCCTCTGCTCAAGAGAGGAGACATCGTGGGTACACACCCCGGGACCTGTGGTATTACCTGCGTGACCACGGAGAGGACATGAGGAAGTGGGATGGAAAATCTACCTCAGCCCTACAGGCATGGGTACATGAGTTGCAAGGAAAAACAACCACAAAAGGGGGTTCTTCCAGGAAAACTGCTGCTTCAGTCTCCAGTGAACAGTTCCCCAGACAGAGTAGAAAGGCTGATTCCACTTCAGACCTAAATAAAGGGACTTCTGATTCATACTTACAAGAAGTGGATAGTGAGTATGATGACCAGGACTAGAGGGGCCCTGCCTCCAGCCAGGTGGAGGAAATGGACAACCGGGTTTACTGGACTGTGTGGATTCAATGGCCTGGCACATCAGATCCACAGGAGTATAAGGCTCTCGTAGACACTGGTGCACAGTGTACCCTGATGCCATTAAGCTATAAAGGGGCAGAACCCATTTGTATTTCTGGAGTGACAGGGGGATCCCAAGAGTTAACTGTATTGGAGGCCGAAGTGAGCCTGACTGGGAATGAGTGGCAGAAGCACCCTATTGTGACTGGCCCAGAGGCTCCGTGCATCCTTGGCATAGACTACCTCAGGAGAGGGTATTTCAAGGACGCAAAAGGGTATTGGTGGGCTTTTGGTATAGCAGCCCTGGAGACGGAGGAAATTAAACAGCTGTTCACCTTGCCCGGTCTCTCAGAGGATCCTTCTGTTGTGGGGTTGTTGAAGGTCAAGAACAACAGGTGCCGATCGCTACCACAACAGTGCACCGGCGGCAATACCGCACCAACCGAGACTCCCTGCTCCCATCCATAAGCTGATTCGTCAACTGGAGAGCCAAGGAGTGATCAGCAAGACTCGCTCACCCTTTAACAGTCCCATATGGCCAGTGCGAAAGTCCAATGGAGAGTGGAGGCTAACAGTAGACTACCGTGGCCTGAACGAAGTCACACGGCCACTGAGTGCTGCCGTGCCGGACATGCTAGAACTTCAATATGAACTGGAGTCAAAGGCAGCCAAGTGGTACGCCACAACTGATATCGCTAATGCGTTCTTCTCCATCCCTTTGGCGGCAGAGTGCAGGCCACAGTTTGCTTTCACTTGGAGGGGCGTCCAGTACACCTGGAACCGACTGCCCCAGGGGTGGAAACACAGCCCTACCATTTGCCATGGACTGATCCACACCGCGCTGGAACAGGGTGAGGCTCCGGAACACCTGCAGTACATTGATGACATCATCGTATGGGGCAACACAGCAGAAGAAGTTTTTGAGAAAGGGGAGAGAATAGTCCAAATCCTTTTGAAGGCCGGCTTTGCCATAAAATGAAGTAAGGTCAAGGGACCTGCACAGGAGATCCAGTTTTTAGGAAAAAAATGGCAAGATGGATGTCGTCAGATCCCAACAGATGTGATCAATAAAATAACAGCCATGTCCCCACCAACTAACAAAAAGGAAACACAAGCTTTCTTAGGCGTTGTGGGCTTTTGGAGAACGCATATTCCAAATTACAGTTAAATCGTAAGCCTTCTCTATCAAGTGACCCAGAATAAGAGCGACTTCAAATGGGGCCCTGAGCAACAACAAGCCTTTGAACAAACAAAGTGGGAGATAGTTCATGCAGTAGCCCTTGGACCAGTCCGGGCAGGACAAGATGTGAAGAACGTGCTCTACACCGCAGCCGGGGAGAATGGTCCTACCTGGAGCCTCTGGCAGAAAGCACCAGGGGAGACTTGAGGTGGACCCTTAGGGTTCTGGCGTCGGGGATACAGAGGATCCGAGGCCCGCTACACTCCAACTGAGAAGAAGATATTGGCAGCATATGAAGGGGTTTGAGCTGCTTCAGAAGTGGTTGGCACTGAAGCACAGCTCCTCCTGGCACCCCGACTGCCGGTGCTGGGCTGGATGTTCAAGGGGAGGGTCCCCTCTACACATCATGCAACCGATGCTACGTGGAGTAAGTGGGTCGCGCTGATCACACAACGGGCCCGAATAGGAAACCCCAGTCACCCAGGAATCTTGGAGGTGATCACGAATGGGCCAGAAGGCAAAGATTTTGGAATATCCCCAGAGGAGGAGGTGACGCATGCTGAAGAGGCCCCACTGTATAATAAACTACCAGAAAATAAGAAGCAATATGCCCTGTTCACTGATGGGTCCTGTCGTCTTGTGGGAAAGCATCGGAGGTGGAAAGCTGCTGTATGGAGTCCTATACGACAAGTTGCAGAAACTGCTGAAGGAGAAGGTGAATCGAGCCAGTTTGAAGAGGTGAAAGCCATGCAGCTGGCCTTGGACATTGCTGAACGAGAAAAATGGCCAGTACTTTATCTCTATACTGACTCATGGATGGTGGCAAATGCCCTGTGGGGGTGGTTGCAGCAGTGGAAGCAGAACAACTGGCAGTGCAGGGGTAAACCCATCTGGGCTGCCGCACTGTGGCAAGATATTGCTGCCCGAGTAGAGAACCTGGTTGTAAAAGTACGTCACGTAGATGCTCCTGTACCCAAGAGTCGGGCCACTGAAGAACATCAAAATAACCAGCAGGTGGACCAGGCTGCTATGATGGAAGTAGCTCAGGTAGATCTGGACTGGCAACATAAGGGTGAATTATTTATAGCTCGATGGGCCCATGACATCTCAGGCCATCAAGGAAGAGATGCAACATATAGATGGGCTCGTGATCGAGGGGTGGACTTGACCATGGACACTATTGCACAGGTTATCCATGAATGTGAAACATGCGCTGCAATCAAGCAAGCCAAGCGAGTAAAGCCTCTTTGGTATAGAGGACAATGGTTGAAATATAAATATGGGGAGGCTTGGCAGATTGATTATATCACACTCCCACAAACCCGCCATGGCAAGCGCTATGTGCTCACCATGGTGGAAGCAACAACAAAAACAATAATGAAAGCAATAATGAAAACATCTCTGTATTATCAACACTGTTTTAAGCACAAATCCAAAACATAGCCCCATACTAGCTACTATGAAGAAAATTAACTCTATCCCAGCCAAAACTAGCACAAAGTGGAAATAAATATGTTTTTAAAGTATTCTGATAAATGTGTAGAATAAAAGCTCCAGCTTGCTTTTCCATGCTAAGTTCCACTGTTCCACCTTTCAGTGTAAGATCTGATTTTGTCCATTACAGATTTTGTAAGGAAGACACTTACAAAATTCAAGTTTAAGATTACCTGCTACTTGCTTGTCTGCTCTTTCACGTTTTCCTGCCACATACTCCCCTGAATACCAACACCTCCACTTTCCTCTTTCTTAAAATAACCACACAAATACAATAATTTTTCTTGAAAGTTATTCTATTATCCTTGTTTTCATAGTGTCATAATGTTGGACTCTAGGTGGCAGCATCTGTGAGTGAATATTAGATGTTTGTGCTAAATTTCAAACATGTCTCAATCGATAACCATTATAGACTAGTCTTCCTTAAAAGCACTTATTTTTTGCTCTTACTCTTTTTTTTCATCCTATAAAACCTAAGTAAACTTAACGTACAAGTGTTGAAAGAGTTTATATCGGCATGTTAACAGAGCTTTCACGATGGTTCGGATCAGACTCCTGTTCTTCACTGTAGCTTGAGGCACAGGTGAGGGGAGCAGCACAGGGCACACGGCCATCCTACTCTGAAACAGAATGGATAACGCTTGGGTAGAAGATGTGCATTTTTAGAATCATAGAATAGAATCATAGAATAGTTTGGGTTGGAAGGGACCTTTAAAGGTCACCTAGTCCAACGTCCCTGGCGTGAGCAGGGACATCTTCAACTAGATCAGGTTGCTCAGAGCCACGTCCAACCTGACCTTGAATGTTTCCAGCATTGGGACATCTCTGGGCAACCTGTTCCAGTATTTCACCACCCTCATTGTAGTCTAAATCTACCCTCTTAGTTTAAAACCATTCCCCCTTGTCCTGTCTCAACAGGCCCTCCTAAAAAGTTTGTCGCCATCTTTCTTGTAAGCCCTGTTTAAGTACTGAAAGGCTGCAATAAGGTCTCCCCGAAGCCTTCTCTTCTCCAGGCTGAATAACCCCAACTCTCTCAGCCTTTCTTCATAGGAGAGTCGTTCCATTCCCCCTGATCATTTTGTGGCCCTCCTCTGGACCCTCTCCAACAGGTCCATGTCTTTTTTGTGCTGAGGGCTCCAGAACTGACACAGTACTCCAGGTGGGGTCTCACCAGAGTGGAGTGGAGGGACAGAATCACCTCTCTCGATCTGCTGGCCACGCTTCTTTTGATGCAGCCCAGGATACGGTTGGCCTTCTGGCTGCAAGCGCACATTGCCAGCTCATGCCCAGCTTTTCATCCCCCAGTACCCCCAGGTCCTTCTCGGCAGGGCTGCTCTTAATCCCTTCATCCCCCAGCCTGTATTGATACCAGGGGTTGCCCGACCCAGGTGCAGAACCTTGCACTTGGCCTTGTTGAACCTCATGAGGTCATTACTGCTGTCATAGAAGGTAAGGTGCATCTCTGTGCCTTGGCTCTTCAGCAGCTGCTTATGGTGTAACAGACGATGCCTTGTCAGAGTTATAAAAGGCTGGGGGCATATCTCTGCAAGTCTTTTCCACCACAAAAACTAATACTCAGGGGCTTTTCTAGCTGTCCCTGTGTAAGTGTTCTGGAAGTGAAGGAGGGTTAGACAATGTCTGTGGACTATTTTTTGCACAATATAAGCCACAGTCTTGTACTGATGTCAGATTGGGCAGGTGGATATTGATCTCTAAGAAAGAACCTTAGGGAATATGTAAAGGATTAAGCTGATTGGCACTACAGAAACAGGGATCTCATTCCATGCTCATTCTTTCCTCCCAGTATGCAAAGGTTTTTCTGGGATGGGAAGAAAGTCTCCATTTCTACTTAGCTCTCACCAAGAATCTGGCTAATCTGATGTAGAACCAGGTCTGACTAGTGAAAAGTGTACTCGGGTATCAGCAGCTAACAAACAAGGCCAGAAACATTTTTAAAGACACATGGTGAAACTAGAACAGTAGCAATGTATTGTGCTTGGGGTATGTGATCTTCCCTTTCTGCCTGCAGTGGGTTGACCCCAGCCAGCAGCTGAGCACTCATCCAGTCACTCACTCACTCCTCTCCTCTAGAGAGAAGGGTGAGCATAACAGCAGAGAAATTTCTAACACAGCAGAATTTCATAACAGCAGAATTATTTCTAGATACTAGAAATAATTTTAGGTCTATTATGAAAAAGACTGATGTAGTACAGTCAGGAAATAACAAGAGTGGGGCTGCTCCATAAGAGAAAACAAGCCAGGAGCAGCAGTGCAAAGAGGGGCAGCATCCGTTCCGACAGAGGCTTAGACCTGAGAAGTGTGGGGATGGTGACAATTATAAGACCCATTTGCAGGCTAGTGATGGTCTGAGATACACAAAGCAACAAGCCAAAACAAGCCAGGAACAGAACTGAGCACAAACATATCTGCAGCATAATTCAGGCAAGGAGCTTCACTGCAGTTCCTGGACCAATGGGCATGGGTGGAGGTCAAAGCAATTAAAACCTGTTGATGCACTGAGGGCCATGACAATTCATTATCTAATTCCGACTGTTAGACTACTAAAACTTTAATTGGAATAAAAATACATTCTTAACTTCATTTATATGGTATGTTCCCTTTTGCCTATAACAAGAGTTTGAGTGTAACAGCATCTCTTTTAATCCAGCAGCTACAGCTCTAATTATAGCCCTGTTGCCATAGGGCAAATACATGGACAAGCCTATGCCCTGATATAGTATAAACATGACCACTCTCACTACCTGGGTTCTTTGGGCTGTTTCCAGTGATACCGCCTTGTGATTAAATCGCTTCTTTAGGGCATTTGTACAGATACTGCCTTAGGCCTGGACAACTGGATCCCTGGTGCAATGAGCACAGCCCCAAAATAGTTTTTCTGTAGCAATCTGGTGTTACAATACTACACTTTCCTGGCACTCAGGAAAAAAAAAAAGGAAAAAATGTGTAGATAGGACACCAGTCCAAACCCTTATCCACAGGTGTACACACACGCATACAGCCACCTAAATTAAAACAGAGGATTAAATTTACTTGCTTGGTGTTCCAGAATGGGCACTGAGAAGGGAGTGAGCTTGATATGTGAGCAAAATCTGTTAAACTTTGATTACCCTCAGCTAACACTCCTGCTCACCTACAGACATCTATGTAAATAGAAAGTTACTCTCTGTAACCTATAAAATATGAAATATAGCATCTGCTAAAATTCATATTTATCCTTAAAAATTTCATTTGTTTCAGGAGATACGTCTACTTCTCATTAATACCAAACAGGCAAGGACTTGAAAATGGTGCAGATATTTTTTTCCAGCTGTTAACATCTGTTTAGACTTTCCATTGTGATACTCTTGCTTCTATGATTAGCACATGGCTGGGTATGCATAGATTTACAGATTAGAATCCTCAGGATTGCTATGCAGGAAGAACAACAAAATATACCACATACCTACGTTTGCCTCAGTCTTATGCTCTAGGCAATGAGTAAACAATCTGAGGAGCTTTTCAATATCATCTAGCTGAATGCTGCAGTATCATGTTTTCTTGTTCTGTAATATCTTCACTGTAATCATTAGCAATATGCCCAGTGATACTGCGCAATTGTATAGGATTTATTTTGTACATGGAGCATAGAGCATAGACATTATGCTTTCATTTGAATATATACAGTACTGAATATAAGGATGTTAAATATTTTTATACATATATACATATATTTAAATAATAATTTAAAAAGATTTAATGGGGAGGTTAACAACAATCATTTTTTGGGAAGTAATGAGCTCATATATTTTACTCAAAATATTGCTTTCAAGCTCTAAAGATTGTCATGCAGAAGGTGGAAGTGGATTTCAAGTGATGCCTGATGCAGAATGCAAAACAGTGGTCTGAATTCTGACTTGATAAATGGATGCTATGCTCAAGGAAGCAATAAGCAACATAGGCATAAAACAGGTCAGCTTCATGGGAAGAAGTTAGTCCAAAGAAGCAAACCAAATATAAGCTGTCAGTGCAATACTGCAATACATAACCATTACTGACATAACCATCCTTATTTATGTCAGAGCCTTTCAGAGAGGCTCCTTATTTCACTTACACTGGTTTGCTCATACCTAGACAAGAAGGTGAGATAGGTCTCAATTAAGTCCTAGTATGAATGCACTAACCTGTTTGGTCATATTTGGATGTGGGTCTCTGTTGCTCTTAATGAACTAAACTAAAAACCAGAATCTGAGCTCCCTCAAGTTATGAAAATTAGATTCTGGTTCTTACTGAGGAGAGCCTAAGGCATAAGCTTTTTCCTGAGAAAGGAGGTTTTTATTACAAAAGACCTCGTAAATAGACACGCTCAAGCTAACATTGCTCAGTCATCCTCAATTTGTTTATGGAGGATTATCCATGCAGCCAGAAGCAACAAAAAAATTTATATTTATGTTCTCTCAAATATAAGCTATGTCGTATGTGCTAGATTTACAGTCCTAAAGCTGTTGGTTTGATGCTTTGCTGTAGCATATAGCACACACAAACACATAGATACTGTGATGATGAGCATGAGCGAAATTATACAATTAAAAATAATTATGTAGAATAATTATATAGAATTTATTTATTTCCTTGAAAGTCACTGAAAACACATTTAGTTGCTTCTAGCCACCGGTGGTGGTTCTAAGGCTTCTTAGTTGTTACAGATCTCAACAGAAAATTCCGGAGCAGACTTGTGTGTGTGTGACCATGCATATAATGCAACAGAGGGTCAAGAAAACAGTATCATACAAAACAAGAACATGTGGGTTTTTCATTGTCAAAATAATACTAACAAGATGAAAGTATTTGCTGCTGTATGTTGGAAAATGGAAAAAAAATGTCCATTTCTTTACAAAGGACCTTGTAATTTTCTCCTCCACACTTTCTGCACTTAGCCCAAGTGAATATATGCCTACACTGCAAGTTTGTGGTTAGCACAAGGAATCCTTACTGATGGTACCATGTGAGCACATGAATGCATCATTATTCTGCAAGTTATTTAAAGCTAGTAAAAATGTATGCATGGACACATCTTACATGTTCAAACAAATTATTATTTTTCTTTCAGCACAAACCCTAATGTAAGGTGAGCATCAGAAAAAAGCATGCCAGCCCATTCATGACAAAAAGTTCCTCACGGGAGAATTTCACTTTCTTTTGGCATTCCCAGTCCCCCTGCAAGTGCAGTTCTGAAATTTCTTTCGCTCAGCCCTAGCCTTAGGCAATAACTCTAGTTTGATCTATAGGATAGGGCTAATACTGCAACCAAAAAGAATGAGTATTCCTAAGAAAAGAATTTTCACATTAGTCTTTACTTAACTTTAAAAGATGCCTCCAAAGTGTCATTCTAGGATTTCTCTTTCTCACAACAGTAACCAAAGCCCTAACACCAAGTCCTACACCTCAGCTGAGTGTCACAAAAGGCCAGATGGACTTTATCCATACTGAAAATTGGCCAAAAGAATTCTTTTTTGGAACTCCCAGTTCCCTTTGGCAGCCCCTTTCCAGACCTCATCCCCCTGAAGCTCTGGGCTGCTTCTTTTCCTCAAGAAACCTAACCTTAACTGTGTACCTTAAGCCCAGCCTGGGCCATAGGAGAGCAAACTCTGTCCATTCAGAAATATGCTCAGATAAATACGATGCAATTCTATGCATTTGTAGCATCAGCTCTTACTTAACAGTAGAAGGTACATTGCAGCCCCACAACAACTTCGTCTCTGGTTCCCTTTGTCTCTAAACCTCCTCTAGCTCTAGCACAAATGCTTGGCTGATGCATATGCCAAAGACAGTGCTCCATGCAAAGATTCAGTGTTCTTCTGAGGAGAATATTAGAGTGTGCCCATGGGTTTCTTTGTCAGCTGCTGTCCCGATGCGATCAAACTTAGCTGTGGACTTTCAGTCAAAAATAACCTTAAACCAAACCCTAAAATGAACCTTAGAAAAAACATGCCAGTGAAGATGAAAAATTCCTAAGGAAACAATTATTTTTGCACCATTCAGTTCCTTTAACAGCTCTCTAATGATTGAGAGAAAAAGCCTAGAGCTACAGCTTGAGTGGTGCAGGAGAAGGGCTGTCTGAAAAAAACCCTGTGGGCTGGATTTCCCCCTTGAGTAAATCCTTTTCTGGGTAAGATGGAGGAGGGCAGTGTCTAGACTTATTTGGGATTATATTTAGGAATAAAATTACAGTTAAGAGAAAAAGGGAAACTGTGGGATAACTGTGTTTAGGAGTCTGGAAAATCCTCTAAGAAAAGGAAGAGCTGATACTTGAATTTTCCTCTCGGGAATGTGAGGCCTCTGATAGGAGCAGGAACCAGGGCCAGGGCGGTCAGCCTATCGCTTGGGATTCTTAGGGTCCAAGAAAAAATAACCACAGAAATCCAGTCGGAGCAGAGCTGCAAAGGGACTGCCACAAGAAAGATGTAGGCTGCAGAAAGACTTGTCCCCTGGAAAACTTTTTCATCTGGGCCATGGTGCTGGTTCTTGGGGTGGGGCTCAGCCAAGACAAAGGACAAGGCCAAGGGTTCGGAAAGGGAGAAAGCTGCAATTGGAGTGCAGCTGCAAAGGGGCTGTCCAAGGAAGGTATGGGCTGCAAACAGAATTGTGCTCTGGGAATCTGTTCACCTGAACCTTAGCTTGGTGTGTTGGGATAGGTTCCAGGCAAGACCAATGTCAAGACTTAACCTTACAGTTATGGTTAGGAAAGAGAGAAAGCTTAGTGCTGAGGTTGGAGTGGTGCAGAAGGGTTGCCAAAGGAAGGTGTGGGCAGCTTCAGCCCACAACAGCTCCAGCCAGGTCCTTAAATCAGTCAGTTTTAAGGCCAGCATGCGGCAGTGCTCCATTATAAGGACCATCTTTGAGATGTGGAAAGTGGTGCTGTTTTTTGGGTAATGTTAACACTACTTGCTGCCTTGATATATGGGTAGAGAAGTATGGAAAATATTTTTTCTTACAACAAAAACCATGTTCTTTTCTTTTTGCTTGTTATCTGCTTATGAGTGGTTTTCCATCGCAAAATTATTGGTTAATAGCACTTTTCATTTAACTCCCAGCAAGTTACACTCACATGCGTAGGAAAGTCCAGACCTGTAGGGCTGTCAGTACAGAACCAAATTAAGAATCCATAAATTTGAATCTGTGATATTTTCAGTTTGACTTGAGGGGATGAGTTTTTGATGGAGTAAAGAACGACACAAAAATTTTTTTCCTTCTGAATTGCATAGAAATAGTGTTATACATTAACCATTAGAAAAAGTCAGTGTCAGGAATAAAATTCTGTCAAAAGTTTACTGAAGGAAGGGTGTGGTTTTATCTGTGTTTGAATCTTCTTTTGTTCAAAACTCTTAAAAGAATATAGCTAATTAAAACAAAGAATATTTTCCATTTTCCTGCCCCTCTTCCCCATCTCTTCCCTATCCCTTCAAAATACAATCTTCCTATCTGGAAGTGGAGTAGTCCACTGCCATAGTCATAAGGAAGTCAGAATTTCAGCAACAGTGAGATGACTTCTAAATTAGTTGTCATTTCACTCATGCTTAAGCTTGCATAACTTCTTTGAGTGCCTGCATATTTTCATGCATATTATTCCTCCCAGGTGGTGTTAGCTTTTTGGCAGAGGTTATTTTGAGCAAACAGGTGGTTTTTCTGAATTACGTAGGTCCTTACCGTGTGTAATTTCTCAACTGTATGAGACAGAGTTGTTTCCTTGTTAGCAGGTACAGGAAAATGCAGAAAAATATTTCAACATTTATCTGAAGAAAGCTAGTTCAGGGAATACAGGAGAAGCTTGGACTTCTGTCATTTGAAACTAGGAATGCTGTGTATCTTGCCTTCATGTTACATTTCCAAATCATCTTATTTAAGGATTCTCAAATGGAAATAAAGTCTAACTTAACATAAAGAGACCACGTGGCCAGAGGAGGGCCACAAAATGATCAGGGGTATGGAACGACTCTCCTATGAAGAAAGGCTGCGAAAGTTGGGGTTATTCAGCCTGGAGAAGAGAAGGCTTCGGGGAGACCTTATTGCAGCCTTTCAGTACTTAAAGGGGGCTTATAAGAAAGACAGCAGTGAACTTTTTAGCCGAGCCTGTTGCGACAGGACAAGGGGGAATGGTTTTAAACTAAAAGAGGGTAGATTTAGACTAGCTATAAGGAAGAAATTTTTTACAGTGGGGGTGGTGAAACACTGGAACAGGTTGCCTAGAGAGGTGGTAGATGCCCCATCCCTGGAAATATTCAAGGTCAGGTTGGATGGGGCTCTGAGCAACCTGATCTAATTGAAATGTCCGTGCCCATGGCAGGGGGGTTGGACTAGATGACCTTTAAATGTCCCTTCCAACCCAAACTATTCTATGATTATATGATTCTATAAAATACATATATCTGTGTCCTTTATTGTCTCAAAGATTATTTATAAGCTGGATTGAGCACTTGAGAAACAAGTAGGACAATCTGAAGCTTTCACCAAGAGGACTTTTGCTGTGATATTTTTAATATTAGTTGTGATTTCATGACAAAATAGGTATAACTCAGTGAAAACTTGCTGTGTATTGAATCATTGTTCAGGGAAACAAACTACAACTGTATATTGTTTCCCCTTATAAAATGTTTCAACATTTTAATGAAAGTTCCATATCACTGTGGCACATTCATTCACTTGATATCAAAGATTTACACTATGAATTTCATGCAGTCCCTGGAGATGAAAACTTAAGTTGCTTTTGATTAGCAAGGGCTGCACTCAGGAAAACTTGCTTCTTTATTTTAATTTATTGGAGGATATTTGTGAAATGTTTTTTACACAGATTACTATTACAATTTTAAGTAACGTGGCAAAAGGGGATTTCAGCCTTCTCTACATTCCATGTCAACTTTTCCCAAAGATCAGTACAACTTTATACATTTGAATTACCTATATTCTGCAACTTCTGTTAATACAAAAGGGTTAGTAATCAAAATTTATGTAGATTCTTAATTTCTAGCATAATATGGAGAATGATTGTTGCACTAATTATGTTAATATAGTAATATATATAGTAATATATATTGTGCTATTCATTTCTCATGGCCTGAAATATCAATTAGATCTTATTTGTAGAGTTACAGTTCACACATAAAATGACTCAAATTCTTAAATGGTTTCAGATAATAGATGTCCAACAAAACCTCCATGTCTATTAGAAATATACTTCCGCTTCAAAGACTATATTTGCAAAGGGTGTGTGTAGAGAATTTTTTGTCACAAGACTTTGGCATAAATTCCTATCTCCGGTTACACAAGAAGTATGTATTTTATGTCTGTATGACGTACACATATGAGCATACATAGATTTCAGCAACGATAATGTCTTTTTTGTTACTTACTGAGTTATTTCACAGGAAGAGTTAATGAATTACTTCTGTTACTAAAACTGACTGGAGAACTGTCATAAAAAAGGACCTTGCAAAAGCATGTGAGAGCACTGCCTCCTAATGGTGTTAAGTTCTGCACGTAATTCTCTGACGTTAAGTTACCTCTCCTTAAATGTGAAAGAATGGCCACTGTCCATTCTTTAAATGGGCAAACCTGTCAAAGGTCTTTACAGTTTTCTGTTTCCACAGCAACATACCTCATGCTCTTTAAATCTTTAATTTAATTTCAAATGGTCTTGCTTTTCTATGAACTCTTTCAAGTTTGTCAGCATCTCTTTTAGTAAAGTCCTGAGAGGTGAGCATGGAGTACACCATGTGCTATGAAAATCCCATTCCTTGTTGTTCCATAATGTGCTGCATTTGTGAATACAACCCTAAATTGTATAAATCGGTTTTGCAGCCATATCGCATTGCCAACCCCTGTCTCATTCACTTTCAGCTTTCACCCTTGGGACTTCTATATCATTAATCTTACCCAGACCTCTCCACCAGACTGAGTATTTTTGATTCCGTTTTTAATTGGATTTCCCCAGGCATATTAGGTTGCATTTTTTTTCGGAAGAGGAAACTCATTTTGCTTTTTTTGGCAGAGATTTCTAATCTCTCTAGGTGACTTTGTGTCATGTCATCTAACTCATTGCTTTTCACAGCTCCGTTCAACAGGACTGTTTTCAAATTACTGTCCTCTTCACTCTATCTACCTGATCATCCCTGAAGAGCTAACTGAAACCAGCACTAACTGATCCTGAAAGCCAATCAGTAGGCCATTACCCTTCACTCCTGTGCAAGCTCTATTAACCCACATGATAAACATTTTCATACTACCCAATTTGAATGATTCCTCAAAACAATTTTTGTCTCCATATTCTTTCTCATTTCCAAGTGTGAATGAAGCCATTCCATACCTGTCTGCTGAAATCAGCAGCATGCCTCTAAGTCAATCTTCAAATATGGGCTGTGGACAGTATAGAGTACATTTCAATTTCATCTCCAACAGTTTTATATGTACTCCGGCTTCCATACCTGGTTTGCAAATATGTATCTGAAAGACAGTAAGATGAGTGCAATAATGGAAACCAACAATGGAAGTTAGCAATCATGAATTTATTATCTTCATTATGACCACAAGTGATGATGGAATTGCTGGGTTTTGCAGTACTAAAATGTCTTCTGTGTCCGGAGTATCCAGTATGCTATATATCTGTAGTTATTCCTGGATGATTAAAATATAACTGGGGAGGAAATAATCTGATTTGCATAACAACATGAATGACTGATTGCTATTTTTTGTATATCTGTGAATGGTAATAGTTTTTTATTTATTATTAAAAAAATCATTTTTCCTGACATTTAAGTGAGACAAAGGTTGAATGCAAAATGATTCTTGTGCTCTTCAGCTGGAACAACTACAATATAAAGAACTTATTAGAAGGAGGAAAAATGTGGAAGATGTATTTGATTGAATAATTAAAATCTTTTATCTGATTAATATTAATTGCTCATATTATTTTAACTGGATACATAGAAAGAGGTGAATAAAATCATGTGAGATTTGAACTAATAAAAGGTATCTGTCCTGTAAAGTAAAATTTTAATTAATCTGTTAGTGTACCAACCTTTTCATGATAGTATTCTGCAGCTTCAGAGTTATTCATTTTATCCAAAAGTCATATAGGCTGTTTTTCATCTGTAAGTGCTCCAAATCTGCAACACATCACTTGGTACTAGCTTTCTCCAGTTTAATTCCTGTGATGGAATGAAAAGCCACAAAATGTCCCATTGTGCTATACAATAATGTGGAAATGATATCAGATGCTATAAGCAATTTCTTTTTTTCTCTTTTTTTTTTTTTTTTTAATCTTTAGAGACATGGTTTGAGTTCTGACCTGCTGCAAGGCTGTGTGATGCCTTGTTGCCATGCAGACAGTGATTATAGTAAAGATGGGTCGCAATTACATTGAACTAGACTGCCCATATTCACTTTTGGTTATTATCTGCATGTGGAGTATTTTCATTAACTACGCGCTGAAATAAGCATCCTGACTGAAATAAGCATCTTCTGCTATTTGATTTGTGCCTATGTATGTGTGTCTGAGTAATGATTACTGCAGTGCTTAGAGGAATGCCAGAATAGCATGTAGTCAAATGTGAAATTCACCTCAGGGAAATTATATACTGTCAAAGAAATCAGTTTCTACAAAACCTTTTAATTGCCAAGTAGTCAGAAAGAAACCATCAAAACATCCATAGCAACCACTGTCAGGGTGGCTGACCAACTGAAAAAGTCTTCTGTGAGCTCTGTTACTATGTATACATATGAAATAAATGCAGGAGTTCCTTGTTAAGTTTCATTTCTTATAAATTCCAGACCTTTGGCATATTGCTTATAGCCAAAGTGAAGAGCCAGATCTCTGATTGCTGCATCTGTCTCATTCATCAGCTGCACAAAGCCAACAAAAGGGCACCAAAAAGGAGTAGTTGACAATTCCCAGGGAGAGGGGAATTCTCCATGAGGACATGTTATGGAAATGTTGAAGGAAATAGGAAGAAAAACAAAGGTGAGTAATAGGCAGAAGCAGAGCAAGACCTCAGATGAAAGTAAAAAATGAACGGCTGTATGGCATTGCTGGAATATTGAGACATAATCATACTTTTGTCCGTAATCATACTCTTCACACCTGTGTGGTACCATACCTGAGAATACTTCTCAGGTTCATATCATGTATGGAGGAGCAAACTGGTCTGCTTTTGATGCCAGGTGGCTTATGAAGTCTGAAGAATCTGTCCTTTGGGAACTGAACTTACTAAGAAGTCCTCCTAGAACCAGCTGCCTGCTACAAATAACTTTACATAGGTCTCTCAGCTCTGTAGGATATGGAGACTCTCACAATTTTTACAAGGTACTGTACAGATACATCAGGCTTTTGTGTTATGAGGTAGCTGGAAAATACTGGATGTATTAATGATTTATATTTTCTCATCTCTGAGTTCAATGTGTGAAACACTAATGCATTAACAATATTTATGGATGGTAATAAAGAAGATTAATTCACTTGTAACGACCACTGATGAGCTGTTTTTCCTTAATGCTTCCTTTTTTATAAGAAGATTTAAGTACCTAACACTTTGTATTCCATGGAGAAAACACAAGGACTTTATTTCCTTCTTGTATTATTCAATATGGGTATGAAAGAAGGCTAATGGCATCCTGTGCTGCAGTAGGCAGAGCATTGCCAGCAGGTCGAGGGAGGTGATCCTTCCCCTCAGCACTGGTGAGGCCACATCAAGAGCACTGCATCCAGTTCTGGGCTCCCCAGTACAAGAGAGACATGGACATACTGGAGAGAGTCCAGTGATGGACTACAAAGATGGTTATGGGACTGGAGCATCTCTCCTATAAGGAAAGGCCGAGAATTGGAACTGTTCAGCCAGGAGCAGAGAAGGCTCAGGGGGATCTTATCAATGTATAGAAATACCTGAAGAGAGGGTGCATAAAGGACAGAGCCAAGCTCTTTTCAGTGGTGTCCAGTGACAGGACCAGAGGCAACAGGCACAAACTGAAACACAGGATGTTCCCCCTGAACATCAGGAAACACTTTTTTCCACTGTGAGGATGACCAAGCACTAGCACAGGTTGTCCAGAGAGGTTGTGGAATCTCCAGCCTTAGAGATATTCAGAAGATGTCTGAACATGGTACTGGGCAACCTACTCTAGGTGGCCCTGCTTGAGGAGGAGGGTTGGACAAGATGATCTCCAGAGGTCCCTTCCAACCTCAGCCGTTTTGTGATTCTGTGGTTAAGCTAGAGTGGTATTTGTGAGGATGGGATTTCGGAAGAGTTACAACAGAATTCTATCCAGAAATAATAAATGTACATGCTGCAATTCCTCTAATGGGACATGGTATATGGCTTCTGCTAAAAAGAAAGTCACAAATACTTCAAAGAATAAAATGTTAGGTGTGGCTTTGTATGTTAAATATTTGCAAGAAATGAGGAATTTCCAGTATGTGTGAATACTGCAAATATTAATTTATGCTCTCATTAATTGAAATTCTTCTGTTTACTTTCTTCTGTTTCACCAACCAAGGAATGAAAAGTAAAAATCCCAACAATAGGTCACCTGCTTTCTATTAAAAATAGATTCAACCACCCACTGTGTTCAGCTGATAGAGGTGGCACTCTTCTGTTAAGATTTGCTCCTTGTTTCTCTTCCTTCATAAATTCTGCCCAGAACATTCACATAGCAGTCAGTAACCAGATGAACCAGTTCATACCAGAATAGCTTTATCACTGTTCATACATTGAAAGCTTTAAGAAGCTGAAAGGATGCCCAAGTATAGAGGTAGCTGACAATTAGAACGCATATAGTGGCCAAAACAAAGGACCAGCTGGCTGGAGTCGTGTTTCTGCTGTCCGGTAGTGTACGACTAAATAAAAAAATTATTAGAGACTCTTCCTTCTACATGCCTTCTCTCAGTCAGTAGTGTTGCAAGCTTCCTGAGGTGCAAATTCCATTAAATTCAATGACTTTAATAGCTGCAGTGAGTCTAATATCCTTTAAACCCAGTATGTTGTAAAAGAGACTGGTTTGCCGAGAGCCCTTGTGGAAAATGACTTGTTCTACTACTAGGGATGATTTGATAACCAAAAATATGGCTGGATTCCTGATCTTCTTTGCATAAGTTGGAGTAATTCTAATCAGGAGCACAAGACCAGTAAATAAAAATTCGTACTCCTGCCTAACTTGCACCTCATTTATATTTTACATTTCTAAATGAATGTATGGAAAATGCTTCATTGTAAGGGTTCAGCATGCTCCACACAGGTGTATGTGGTGGTAATGGAACTGGCCTTTGATGAGTTACTGATGTTACAGAAGACAGCCAACTGTCTACTACTCCTCACTAATCTGCCCTGAGAAACCTGAAAAGGCATATAATTTAATAAAGGTTATTAACTCATTTAAAGCTAACTGTAGATCTGAAGGGTGCTACCTATTGTATTTCAGTACAAAGCCCTCTCAATTCAGACAGAAGGAAGAGTCTCCTTGAGACTTCACGTTTGTAAGGGTAAAGATGCAGATTCTGACAAACTGAATTCCACTTCAGTCTCATTGTACTGTGCTTCCTATTAGCCACTGATCTCTAAGGACCTACCAGCAGGGAACAGAAAATGCTAGACAGGAGGATTTGAATGTAAATTTCGCCGCCAGAATCTGTGCTCATGCAAGAGTCCTAATGCCTACCGTCAGCTTTCAGAAGTCCTAAAAGACATAAAACCCAAAGTCAACGAAGTGGAAAATCAGTCAGGGGAGAGATGCATGATAGGATAAGACTATCTCAGAATAAATACATACCACACTTGTTAAAAGATCATTTCTCTTGGACAGAGTATATCAGACAAAAAGTTTACTTCTGAGGGGAAGAAGGGAAGATAGAAACATCATTAGCAATCTATGTTTGTGATTTGTGGGTTGCTGGAGGCAAAAAGCAATATTTTTAAGGAAAGACATATGATGTGACAATTTTATGATAAAAAATGGAATGAAGAGAAACAGAACAAAAAATACATCTTGATTTTTTTCTAAAACCTATATCTCAGGCTCTGTTTCTGTCACCAGTGCTAATAAGTTTGGTGGTCCTTGTTGAACAAAGGTCATTGTTGTGGTTTCACTTACAGAACAAAAAATATCGTTATTGAGCAAACCTAAAGAGAACAGAGACAGAAAGATAAGAGATTGGGCAAGGTCTTGTCACTCCCTCTGCTCTGCCCATCTTCAAACACAGAAGTGTGTAAAGTTAAGGTATGGAAAAGAAGCCCAATATTTTTTAACTTCTGGACATTGAAGAGTTTCAGGGCTTCCAGCTACTAGTTTTAAGACAGGATCTCAGAGAAGGACCATCAGTGGCTCATCCCAGCTGAGGAGCTGACTTGCTGCATTACTGTTTTCAAAGTTCGGTGAACAATTGCTGTCTCACAGCTGTACACCCAGATGGGTGGCATCAGCTTGGGAAACGGTACTGACATGCTGAAGCAGCGATTTGCACATATGACTGCTTGTTGCATTCAATGAAACATCTTTTTCCAATGGGAGCTCCACATTCCTCCTAACTGTGAGTACAATTTTATGAGCTCAAATTAGATCCTACCTTTGAAAAAACCAACACTGTTCCTGGGCAATTCTTAGGTGCTCAGTATTTCATCTTCTTCCACTCCCCCTGGTAGTATTGTGGTTTTATACTACTAATCATTTGTGCTTACTGTTTATATTCTTCAAGCATCTGAGATATGCTTTGTCTTGCCAGTTTGAGACAGGGACTGAGAAAGTACTGAAGATGCTTTGCACTTATTTATGGTACCTTGAGGTACTTTGCAATTATTAGTTAACACTACAAAGAGTAAAGGTTCAAAGTATTGGCAGTTTCAAACAGTCATACGAGTTTCAAACACTTGTACAATAATTAATTACCTTACATGTAACAACCTCACAAGTGTTTGCTGTAATCATAAATCATCGTATTATCATGTCTTTTGCTAGTTTTGCAATTTAGAGTTGTTTTATGAATCAGTCCATAATATCTGTGTCCCAAGTGCAGAGATAGCAAAAGCAATTGTAGATCCACTAAATGATATCGAGAGACTGATTTGTAGTAGACCCTCACACCATAAATTTCATGGATGTCTTATTTTGGAGATTCATGGTTCCAAATGAGTTTGTGGCATTTCCAGGAAGGTTCAATGAAATTTTTCCTATCAGCTGCTATTCAGCTGCTACTACAGAGGCGAGATGATGTACTGGTAATGTGCAGGGGATTACTAAATTATTGGTCCATATGGAGAACCGAAGCTACTGAACATTGCCAACACTGCTGCTTGCTTGTTTACCCTCTAGTAAACTTTGCATGAATTAAAAATTCTGGAAAATTCTTAGAGAAAGAAACCATCCAGCTTGCAAAAGCAAGCTATTGAAAGGAAGACTGAGAAGCCAACGTGTGGCTAGATTGCTGGCTACAGTTGCAGAATATCTCTAAGTTTTAATAAACAGACAATGGGCCATCAGAAAAAAGAATCTTCTTATTCATTGCTTAACATGTGATGCAAGAAAAACAGTAGCAATAGTCAGATTTGTGATATTCATGCTGAGGAAGAGACTTTGATTAACAGCTGAATGCTACAGTTCTGAGAAAAAAATCAAACAGCTTCAGTCTGAACCACCAAATATCTAAGCATAAAAGCAATGGATGCAAGACTTGAGTCTGTATATAGAGCTCCCCGTGATAAAGATTTAAAAAAATGGAGATAATACCTTTCAAATATTTTGATGAGAGAAAAAAGAAAGCAAATAAATGGGACACCGTTGTTAGAAATGGTGTCTGAACACAGGAGAGAGCAATTTGATGTTCTGAGGCAAAAACTACAGAACAAAAGATGTTCCAAAAACTTGCACGGTTAAGAATTTTTCCATCCCCGTATGATTTTAGAGAAAGGAATCCCTAATCAAAGGCTGAATCTTTTGTGGAGTGTGTGAATCAAACTTACTAGGGAGATTTGTGAGAGGAGCAGCTTTATCTCTATAAAAATGTCTCCTATTGAATTTCAGGGAGAGCACTGAAGTAAAACAGCCATCAGTTTGGAACAAGTGTATCAAGCTAAAGGAAGACAAGAAATAAGACAAATACAGGATAATGGAGAAAATAACCCTCATAGGCTAGGATGCTGCAAAGAGCAACAAAAAATTCAGAAAGAAAAAGGACTATCCTTTGGGCTATCACACAGAGGGAGGGAAACAAATCCAAGTAAAATCCTAAACTGCAGGTAGCCCAAGGATAACTCTGGAGCTGAGTGAGGCAGCCCGATCTGCCCTCCGTATAACAAACAGCACAACTAAGAAAAGGCGAGGGGTGATAGTAGTAGGTGACTCCTCTGAGAGGTACGGAGGCACCCATTCGCCGACCGGACGCACTCTCTAGAGAGGTGTGCTGCTTACTGGGGGCTCGTATCAGGGATGTCACCAGGAGGCTACCAAGCCTCGTACAGTCCACCGACGATTATCCGCTGCTGCTGTTTCACGTGGGCACCAGTGATACAGCAGTCTGAGGAGTATCAAGAAGGATTGCAGAGCCCTGGGAGCAGCAGTAAGGGACTCTGGAGCGCAGGTAGTTTTTTCATCAATCCTGTCGGTCAAAGGGAAGGGGTTTGAAAGGGTCAGTCAAATCTGGCTGGTCAACAAATGGGGCCACAGTCAGGGATTCGGCTACTTAGACCATGGGACTCGCTTTCACCTGGTCTACTGGGGGCTGATGGGGTCCATCTGTCAGAGAAGAGGAAAAGCATCTTCGGGCATAGGCTTGCCAACCTGGTGAAGAGGACTTAAAGCTAAAGTTGCTGGGGGAGGGGAACCTCAATCCATCCCGCTCCTACCAGTTTGATGCCAGTGCCCGCAATAGATGCCCAGAGCCTGGAGAAGGATCACAGGTCAGCAGGAGAGCACCTGAAGAGCGGCACAAAGGAACCCCAGCCAATAAGACAGCTTAATCGGGGGGCCCAACTTAAATACCTCTATGCAAACGCACGTAGCATGGGGAATAGCAAGAGGAGTTAGAGATGTGCGCACACCTGCAGGGCTGTGATCTTATTGGCATCACAGAGACGTGGTGGGATGGTTCCTATGACTGGAGTGTTGGAATGGAAGGATACAGGCTCTTTAGGAAGGCCAATGGGGGAGACGAGGAGGCGGTGTCGCCCTCTATGTCAATGACCAGCTGAAGATCATGGAGCTCCGCCTGGGGACGGATGTGGAGCCAACCGAGAGCTTATGGGTCAGGATTAAAGGGAGGGCAGGGACAGGTGACATTATGGTGGGGGTCTGCGACTGGCCACCCCACCAGGAAGACCGAACGGATGAGGCCCTCTATAGACAGATAGGAGCAGCCTCACGTTCACAAGCTCTGATTCTCATGGGGGACTTCAACCACCCTGATATCTGTTGGAGGGACAACACAGCAGGGCATAAGCAATCCAGGAGGTTCCTGGAATGTGTGGATGATAACTTCCTTCTCCAAGTGATAGAGGAGCCAATGAGGAGAGGTGCCATGCTGGACCTTGTTCTCACCAACACGGAGGGGCTGGTGGGGAATGTGAAGCTGTTGTGGTTTAACCTGGCAGGCAGCCAAACACCACACAGCCGCTTGCTCACTCCCTCCCGGCCTGGTGGGGCAGGGAGAGAATCGGAAGGGTGAGGGTGAGAAAAACTCGTTGAGATAATGATAGTTTAATAGAACAGAAAAGAGAAAATGATAATAACAATGACAGAATATTCAAAATGAGTGATGCACAATGCAATTGCTCACCACCCGTGCTGACTGATAACCAAATAGCGACCGGTACTTCCTGGATCACGCCTACCATTCATATACTGAGCATGACATCACATGGTATGGAATACCCCGTTGGCCAGGTGGGCTGGCTGTCTTGATTATGTTCCCTCCCATCTTGTGTACCTAACTTGGTCAGGAGAGCATGAGAGCTGTTCTCGGACTAGGAGGGTACTTAGCAACAACTGAAAACATCCGTGTGTTATCAACATTCTTCTCATACTAAATCCAAACCACAGCACTAGGAAGAAATTTAACCCTATCCCAGCCAAAATCAGGACAGAAGCTCAAGGGCAGCCTTGGCTGCAGTGACCATGAAATGGTGGAGTTCAAGATCCTTAGGGCAACGAGGAGTGCGCACAGCAAGCTCACTACCCTGCACTTCAGGAGAGCAGACTTTGGCCTCTTCAGGGATCTGCTTGGTAAAGTACCATGGGATAAAGCCCTGGAGGGAAAAGGGGTCCAAGAAAGCTGGTTAATATTCAAGGATTGCCTCCTCCAAGCTCAGGAGCAATGCACCCCAACAAAGAGGAAATTGGGCAAAACCACCGGGAGGCCTGCATGGATGAACAAGGAGCTCCTGGACAAAACTCAAACACAAAAAGGAAGCCTACAGAGGGAAGAAGCAAGGACAGGTAGCCTTCGAGGAATACAGAGAAATTGTCTGAGCAGTCAGGGACCAGGTTAGGAAAGCCAAAGCCCTGATAGAATTAAATCTGGTCAGGGATGTCAAGGGCAACAAGAAAAGCTTCTGTAGGTACGTCGGTGATAAAAGGAAGACTAGGGAAAATGTGGGCCCTCTCTGGAAGGAAACGGGAGACCTGGTTACCCGTGATATTGAGAAGGCGGAGGTACTCAATGACTTTTTTGCCTGTCTTCACCGGCAAGTGCTTGAGCCTCACTGCCCAAGTCGTAGAAGGCAAAGGCAGGGACTGGGAGAACGAAGAGCCACCTGCTGTAGGAGAAGATAAGGTTCCAGACCATCTAAGGAACCTGAAGGTGCTCAAGTCCGTGGGACCTGATGAGATGCATCAGCGGGTCCTGAGGGAACTGGTGAATGAAGTTGCTAAGCCACTATCCACCATATTTGAGAAGTCATGGCAGCCTGGTGAAGTTCCCGCTGACTGGAAAAGGGGAAACATAACCCCCATTTTTAAAAAGAGGAAGAAGGAAGACCCAGGGAACTACAGGCCAGTCAGTCCAACCTCTCTGCCTGGAAAGATCATGGAACGGATCCTGCTGGAAGCTGTGCTGAGGCACATGGAGGACAGGGAGGTGATTCAAGACAGCCAGCATGGCTTCACCAAGAGCAAGTCCTGCTTGACCAACCTAGTGGCCTCTGTGGTGGACTGACTATATCAGTGGACATGGGAAGGGCTACAGATGTTGTCTGTCTGGACCTCTGTAAGGCCCTTGACATGGTCCCCCACAACGTCCTTCTCTCTAAACTGGAGAGGTATGGATTTGATGGGTGGACTGTCTGGTGGGTGAGGAATTGGTTGGATGGTAGTGGTCAATGGCTCAATGCCCAGATGGAGTGACAAGTGGTGTCCCACAGGGGTCTGTATTGGGACCAGTACTGTTTAATATCTTCATCAATAACATAGACAGTGGGATCAAGTGCACCCTCAGCAAGTTTGCAGACAACACCAAGCTGAGTGGTGCGGTCAACATGCCTAAGGGACAGGATGCCATCCAGAGGGACCTGGACAAGCTTGAGAAGTGGGCCCATGTGAACCTCATGAAGTTCAACAAGGCCAAGTGCAAGGTCCTGCACCTGGGTCAGGGCAACCCCTGGTATCAATACAGGCTGGGGGATGAAGGGATTGAGAGCAGCCCTGCTGAGAAAGACTTGGGGGTACTGGTGGATGAAAAGCTGGACGTGAGCTGACAATGTGCGCTTGCAGCCAGAAGGCCAACCGTATCCTGGGCTGCATCAAAAGAAGCGTGGCCAACAAGTCAAGGGAGGTGATTCTGCCCCTCTACTCTGCTCTGGTGAGACCCCATCTGGAGTACTGCGTCCAGCTCTGGAACCCTCAGCACAAGAAAGACATGGACCTGTTGGAGCAGGTCCAGAGGAGGGCCATGAAAATGATCAGGGGGATGGAACAACTCTCCTATGGAGAAAGGCTGCGAAAGTGGGGATTATTCAGCTTGGAGAAAAGAAGGCTTCGGGGAGACCTTATTGCAGCCTTTCAGTACTTAAAGGGGACTTATAAGAAAGACATCAGTGAACTTTTTAGCAGGACCTGTTGCGACAGGACAAGAGGGAATGGTTTTAAACTAAAAGAGGGTAGATTTAGACTAGCTATAAGGAAGAAATTTTTTACAATGGGGGTGGTGAAACACTGGCACAGGTTGCCCAGAGAGGTGGTAGATGCCCCATCCCTGGAAACATTCAAGGTCAGGTTGGATGGGGCTCTGAGCAACCTGATCTAGTTGAAGATGTCCCTGCCCATGGCAGGGGGGTTGGACTAGATGACCTTTAAATGTCCCTTCCAACCCAAACTATTCTATGATTCTATGATTCTATAAAAAATTCTCTAGGTACACTAACTGAAAATATGGAGCTTTATAATGCACAGATGTGCATGTCTAGCAGATCTATATGTTCTCAGCACACAGACTTTGCTGCCAGCAATTCTACTGATGTATTTAAGACCAGTCCGGTGATCAGTTAGATTCTTGCTGGGTAGTTCAGCCAGCTGTAACATCATCTCAGCGATAATGGTAAGTGGTGACATTGGCTTAGAAAAATGTGATGAAGTAGTGTTGATATTTATAAAGTACTGTTCTCTGGACAAATAGAGATATCAATAAGAATCTCATATAATAAAAAAAAAAATTGCTAGACTTTGTGAAAACCTTTTTATTCAAATTTCCTTACAATAGGAATTTGTCCAAGAAATTTGTATGTCAGCTACCTTAAAATATACTGAAGCTTTTCTTTTAGAGATAAAATAAAAGAGAAATTAAAAATCAAACATTTTATGTTCAACATGCTTTCTATGGAGAAAAGACTTGGGATCATACAATACATGCATGTTTGTGTGCTAATATGGCCTTTGGGGTTCTGCTTTTCTCTGATAATTTTTTATACAGATGATGATGACTAGCGTTCAGAGTCAAGTCTCCTCAACTGAAAAATCATAATGTTTTCAGTTCTAGCAAAGAAGTGCTCTTAAAGCAGCTGGCTAAATTCCCTGTAGAGTTAAGGCAGAGGAGTAGGTGCCTTTAGAGATTTCTGTGAGGAGAGATCTTGATAACCATAGTTTAGGCATGAAAATTAGTTGGACAATAAGTGCTTCTAAAAGCCTTCAGAAACACCTGCTTTTTTCCATTCAGTGATTGTTGTGCTAAGGCACTTAAACAGCATCACTAGGTACCTAAAACTGAGATGCAAATGACAGGCTTGAATTTGCTTGACTAGACTGCAGGCTAGTTCTCCAGTTTCATGAAAATAGGTGGATAAGTGAAGGAAAAGTACTTTGTACATGCAATACCTGAGGCAAAACCACCTCTGGGAGCTCACCCAGTGGAGCCACTGGACAGTCCACGTGGGAAGGAGATTGAATTTCCAGCTGGAGTTAGCATTTTTTTAAATACCAAAGTCTATGACATAGGTTAAAAGTTCATGGGAAGCCAGGCTTCCTCAGTGCTGGAGCCTGTGGAGCTATGTGCTTGTTTCGAGTGATTTTTTGCTTTGTCATAAGACTGATCCATAATGTAGTTGACACCGAGGATGGAGTATGGCAGAATTACACATATCAATAATGGGGAAGTACCTATCCTGTGGAGCAGCTTGAGGTGCTGCATGTCTGCTGAAGCACATGATATACTTGAAATGTCTGACACACTTCAAAGAATTGAACCTCATCAAACCTTCTGTATTTTACAAATTCATACATTTCAATTTGCTGGAAATATTGAAGCTTGTTTTAAGCTATGTCAGTGGTTCCCAGGCTACAGGATTGCAATCCAGGGTGAGATCATGAACGCCGAAGCAATGTCACCTAAGAAAACTTTGGAAATCGTTGGACTGAAACATTATTTCTCTTGAAGACATCAAGTCTTCACTTGAAGAGAGTGAGGGAAGATGAATTCACCATTTCCCTGGTGTTTAGATTGTTACAAATGTAAGACTTTTTCCAATTTAAGTGTGGCCGGCTTTTTCTGTTAGATTTGAGAGGTCTTTAGTAGTCAGTATCATTCAGAAACACACATACAGCCTGAGATAGTCACCTGCCATCTGAACAGGGTCTGTGTCCACCTTCTACTGCAGTAGCTGACTCATACAGTGGGAATCCTAAGCCCTGTTCACAGCTGCTTTGTCCACAAAATTTTCTCTCCTTCTTTACTATACGTGTTGTACCTCCTACACATTTTAGTGTAATGTATCCTGCCTGAATGGACTCAGTTTACCAAGTGCGATGGTATTTCTTCATCATTATTTAGCATTCCACTTATCTTTGCATCATTTGGTATGATTTTATCAGCAGTGGTTTTATATTATTTCTGTACCACTGAAGAAGATACTGATTAGTGTCAGCTGTATTGTCAGCCCCTGCTGAATTTCCATAGAAAATAGGCCAAAGCTGGTATTTTTAAAGTTTTTTTTCACTGGATTATATCAATATGTTGGAATTCATAATCCTTCATAGGATTGTACTGGTTTTGACGAGAATTTTATAGAGAGATTTCTCAGATTCAGGAATATGTAATGAAAACTAAAGCTAACAGAGTTCCCTTCCAGAATAACGAGAAATACATCTCTTAGGAATTTGGAAATTCCAAGTGCAGATTTCTCTTTTTCTTCATTCAGCCTAAAGACTGTATTTCAAGCCAGATTACCCACCACCCAAATGATACCTCTTAACATACTGTAGCCATTCTTAGGAGCATCTCAATACCTCTTCTTTGCATTATATATGTAGTTAAATATTCACTGGGTAAGAGGGAGAAAGTCCTCTCTGGTGACAAGTTCTGTCTAATTTTGTAACAGCTTCTACCACAGAATGCTAATGCTTTTTACATTGTAATTGTCAGAAACGGGAAAGCCTGTTCTAGTCTAGTTCCAGTGGAAGCACTAAGTGACGATCTCCACTGACTTTTGAGGGTTTGTCAGTTGGGTGATTCTTAATTCATTGATCATACAGACGGCTAATTTTTAAATCAGAATTTTAGACGTCAATACTTAACTATTCAATTATACCTCTGCAGTTATCTTTATCAATCAAAGCTGTAATCTCAGCCAAAATGAAATCTTATCTATTTGACAAGACCTATTTTCCTTCCAGCCACACTGAATGACATTAAGTGTACTCTTAGTCTTTAATTCCTTCTTGCCTGCATCTTGTTCCAACTTTTCATAACAGCAAAGGCAAGGGGCATGATTAAGAAATGATGAGTTACTTTATTACGTCAAATAGGAAACATGATGCAATAAAGGATGAAATTCCTAATAATAGAATGCAGTGTGATGAGAGAGACATGACTCTTTCATGTTCTCCTCCACATTTTCCAAAACAAAAGCAAAAAAAAAAACCCACGAGCAAGAAAAATATCCTGTAAAGTATATATTTTATAATTAGAACATTGCTGAAACTTCCAGGAATCATCTCATTTTTGAGAAAGAACTCTGGTGTTGAAAACCAAATGCATACGAAATGTATCGAAGAGCATAAAAAGACCTCTCATCTCCAATTTTCTTATTGGACTGATTAGAAGATTATCTTTCTTTGCCTTTTTTGTTAAGTGTCATAAAGCATAAAGCAACACCTCAGTGACCTTGGTTCTCAACATGCCCTCAATTTTATTATGCTTTAATATGTAATAGTTCTTTGCTGATGTGATTCTGTATAGCTCAGATAAATTGATTGCTCCGATGAATTAGCTGCTTTAAATCGGTCAGTAATCTAGCCTGAAATAGATCATTCCAGTTACAGAGTTATCAAGCATCAAAATACTCCAGCCATGTTGCCTTACATCCTGCCACCTGACTTTTTTTAATAGTCAGGCTATTAACACCCATCCTGCCTTTCTGAGGCAGCGCTTCATGCAGAGACTCCACACAATTATTTCCTGCCAGAATCAAAGGGAACAAGTATTTTCATTCTTTATAACTCTCCCATTTTCCTGCATAGTCTAAAATGATCAACTTGCATCACACCAAGAGGTGGCCAGGAAATTTTTGTTTTGTTTGTTTTAGGTGGAGGAGACCAACTTCCACACCACATAAATTTTCTATAAAACCATGTTTTTATGTTGGTGATTTAAAAAAAGAATTCCATTAGGAATACTTAAACACTCCTTTTTGCTAAATTTGAAATGTTAGCTTCAGTTCAGCATTAACCTGGATCTTCGCCTGTCACTGAAATTTCATAACATCTGTAGATTAGATGCTTAGAGTCCTGCCTCTAGACTGTCTGTAATCTATGTTCCCCAGATGGATTATACCTCTCACGATGCCATATAGTAGCCTTTTGATTGAAACATGTGAAGATTCATAAGTGTCAGTACATTGTGAAAGATGCAGTTCTGACACTGAGCACTGCTTATGAAGTAGATTATGAGCTGATGATGATACAGCTCCTATGAGACCACGTGGGATGGCAGATAATCCAATTTAATGTCAAACTGACACATAACAAAATATTTAGCTATTTCTGAATCAGAGTTTTTCTGAACTTTTTGATGAGAAAAAAACTCAATATTTTGACATTGATTTGGAATGAGAAGATGCTTTTCCAAAGGATTAGAAATTCAAACTTTGCTTATGTTATTTTTGCAGTATAATGTGATACTCCAAGGGCTACAAAATCCTACTGAAATGGCAACCTGACTCACAGACTCCCTTAGATGATCTGATTCCCTCCTTCTCCATCATCCCACTAAATCTTTTTTTTTTTCATTGTCTTCCTCCTACTACTTAAGTGATGAATTTTGCAGGCATCAGGAGTCATGCCTTTCTTCCTTTCCTTCTCCCTTTTACAAAAAAGATTTGGTCAGTGAAAGTAACACAGCCACATTTGAAACACTGTTAAGGGAAACTACCAGTCTAGATGGAGAATATAATTTTTTTTTCCTATTTGAAAGATATGAAAGACCAAGCTTAATTCAAAATAACTACTTCCCTTTTGCTTCCTAATCAGTAACCCTTAGTGGGAAATTGGGCTTCTGTGGTAATTCCCAATTGAAATGATAAATGAGCTACTGCAAACAGAAAGAATTTAGTACAGAATAATCACAGAGAAAGGGTCCAAAAAGGTCTGAAGAGCCTTGCTGCAGGATAATGACTGTCAAATAGTGATAACTCTTGCTGTCAACAAATAGCATTAACAGCTCCTGTTTAATGAATACTAACATGAACTAGAGTGCGACACTGCAAAGATGTGGTGGGTTGACTCTGGCTGGACGCCAGGTGCCCAGCAAAGCACCTTCTCAGCTGGACAGGGGAAAGAAAATACAACGAAAGGCTCGTGGGTCGAGATAAGGACAGGGAGATCACTCAGCAATTGCTGTCATGGGCAACACAGACTTGACTTGGGGAAATTAGTTTATTTTTATTACCAATCAACATCAGAGTACGATAATGAGAAATAAAAACTAAATCTTAAAACACCTTCCCCCCACCCCTCCCTTCTTCCTGGGCTCAACTTCAGTCCCGAATTCTCTACATCCTCCATCCGAGCGGCACAAGGGGACGGGGAATGGGGGTTGCGATCAGCTCATCACACGTTGTCTCTGCTGCTCCTTCCTCCTCAGAGGGAGGACTCCTCACACTCTTCCCCTGCTCCAGCGTGGGCTCCTCTCTCCACGGGTCCACAGGTCCTGCCAGGAGCCTGCTCCAGCGTGGGCTTCCCACAGGGTCACAGGAATCCACTTGCTCTGGTGTGGGGTCCTCTGTGGGCTGCAGGTGGATATCTGCTCCATCGTTAACCTCCATGGGCTGCAGGGGGACAGCCTGCCTCACCATGGTCTTCACCAGGGGCTGCAGAGGAATCTCTGCTCCGGCGCCTGGAACACCTCCTCCCTCTCCTTCTTCACTGATCTTGGTGTCTGCAGGGTTGTTTCTCTCACATATTCTCACTCCTGTCTCCAGCTGCAATTGTGCAGGTTTTTTTCCCCCTTCTTAAATATGTTATCCCAGAGTGCTACCACCACTGCTGATGGGCTCGGCCTCAGCCAGTGGCGGGTCCGTCTTGGAGCTGGCTGGCATTGGCTCGATCGGACATGGGAGAAGCTTCTAGCAGCTTCTCACAGAAGCCACCCCTGTAGCCCCCCCAAAACCAAAACCTTGCCACACAAACCCAATATAAGAGATTAAAAACCTCAACACTTGCGCAGTCTACAGTTCTATTTTTGTAACCAGACTGCAATTTGCAGTTTTGACTGCTGGATCAGTTAAAAGGATAAAGGTTTCTGACAGCAGTATCTTTCTATGGTTTGGGTTAAGAAAGGGAAAAAAAAACCTTTGAAATGAACCTATGTCTTCACTCAAAAGTTTCAGGCATCAAATAAAAGAAATTATATTTTATTATGGAATTTGGAGCAGGATTTTTTCTTAATGTTATTTAAAAAAATAGAAATTAGTTAATTCCATCATCTAGCATATGTAAAACTTCAGAGTTCCTGGGAGTATTATGTATTTCTAGATGTTTCTATCCAGATTTCATACAGAAAATGCTTAGCTGTCAGCTGTTCTTGGCCTCCCCCACAAAAAAAATTGTAATCTCTATGGCAAATTTTAACTAAATTTGACAGACAGGTAAAGGTCTGAAAGATATTTGTTTCCTATAATTGTAATGAAATAGAAAGGTACGAAGAAAGTGAACCAGATTAGTTCTACACTGAAGGAGAAGGGTGAAGCCAAAGATGAACTTTATTGAAGACACCAAAGGATCTGCATGGGAGAAGGAGGTAGGAATTAACTGCAGGAAAAGGTTTTAACAAAATTCACATTTTCAGTACATATTGGCTCATCCAAGGACAAAGCATAGAGCCACGGGAAACCACCGTGCTCACACCTACCCGTTCTGGCTTCAGGTTGGTCGTGATGAGCCGGGTTTTGGGACAACTCTTAGAAATTTGCTGTATAAAGTTATTGCTGTATAAAGTTAACCTAGTTTGTTTTGCAGTTCTGCAAGGCCGAGGAGCGAGGCAGGAAGCGTTTTGCAGCGTGTCCTGGTCAGTGCCTGGGTGTTTCTGGGGGAAGGAGGGAGGGAAGGAGGAATGGGTCTTCATGGGAAGAGCACCACACTGCAGGGGGTCCTCATCGTTACAAACAACTTTCTCATGCCTGTCATTTTAAAAGGCTGATTAAACCTGAGCGCTTTCACACCAGCTGCCCAAGAGGATGCCAGTTGCTCAGCAGCTGGCGGTCTCAGGCGCTGAGAGTTGAGTTTCCGCGGTTCGTCATAAATAAAAGTGAAAAGCCTTCAAGGTGTTTTATTCCATCTATATTATCTTATCTATCGTCTTTGCACACTACACATCTCTATGGCACTGAGCTGTGGATATATCATTCCCAAATCAAGCACCACAGATGGAAATAGAGTTGAAATTAAAGCTCCCCTCCAAAAAACCTGCAACAATATCCTCATTTTGAAAAAAAACCAAACCAAAACCACATGAATTCCTGTATATCACATTCTTCCAGTCTTCTGTCTGTGCCTTCCCATATGGGAAGCAAGGTGCGTTAAACTTGCCTCTCTGGTATTTCATGTAAAACAATTCGGACTCCATCTAGTAAGAAGCTCATTTTAGTGGGGGTTGAGAGCACTCACCATCTCAGTGAATCAGGTCTTTGGTTCTGCTTCTAACATTTACTCTGGGAAAGTGCAAGAGGAAAATTATTTAATAATCTTTTCATTTAGCTCTGTTAAAGAGGAAGCCTTGGAAATTGAAATTATCAATAAATAGAATCAGATTTTTTTTTTAAATTTGTACCTATTCTCACATTTTTCACCTGTGTAACTAAACTGGGGGTTTGGCACACAGTACTATTTTTATTTTCTTTTTTTTTTTTTCTCCCCCACTTCAGCTTTACATTAAGGAAGCAATAAAGCTCAGTCTGGACAGATGATATTTTACCAGTTTCTTCTGATTTCTTCTCCTTTTTGTCGTTTTCTGTAAGAGGTGAGAAGTCCTGACACGTAAAGAGACTTAACTCTATCCTTATATAAAAGTATGAAAATTATCTGCACGTGGTCAGACAGCATCTGCCCTCTCAAGTACTTAATATTCTGAGATACATAATGCAGCCTTATGAGCGATTTTCATGTCTAATATTCTTTTACATGCTAATGCTTTGATGGGAAATGCAAAGTCCTGCACATGGGGAGGAATAACCCCATGCCCCAGTATATGCTGGAGACTGACCAGCTGGGAAGCAGCTCTGCAGAGATGGACCTGGAGGTCCTGGTGCACAACAGCTTGAACATGAGACAGCAATATGTCCTTGCAGCCCCTGCATTGCCAGCAGGTCAAGGGAGGCAATCCTCCTCCTCTACTCAGCACTGGTGAAACACATCTGGAGTGCTGCGCCCAGGTGTGGACTCCCCAGTACAAGGGACAGAGAGGAGAGAGTCCAGCAAAGGGCCATGAAGATGATTAAGAGGTTGAAGCATCTTTCCAATGGGGAGAGGCTGAGAGAGCTGAGGTTGTTCAGCCTGAGGAAGGGAAGGCTTGGGGGGATCTGATCAATGTGTATAAATACCTGATGGGACAGTGTAAGAATGCAAAGCCAGACTCTTCTCAGTGGTGCTCAGTGACAGGACCAGAGGTAGTGGGCACAAACTGAAACACAGGAGGTTCCATTGAAATGTAAGAAAAATCTTTTTTACTGTATCTCTGAGTGTGACTGGCAATCAGAGAGTACCACTTTTTTATCCGGACCTTGTGACTATGCAGATAGAGCACAAAGGAACTATTAGCTATTGCTAATATTGTTTCTCAGAGAAAGACCTCAGTTGTACAACCAGGAGCATGGCTATGTTAATGACAGGAAAAGAATAAGACACCCTTGGAAAAAAAACTGTGATGGAAAGCAATTATTCTCCGAGCATGATCAGCGGACATGAATGCTGATTAGCATAATTGCTTGTGTACCTAATATTGCCCTTGCATGTTGTATATTCTTTTCCTCTGTTGCATTTAGCTGTATTGGAACATGCTCTCAGGAAGTGCCTCCACCAGAATTTAGACTGGCTGTAGTAGGGATGCCGGGGTCCCACCTTCTGCCCACAGTCATGTAGTTCTCACATTCCCCTCCGATGCCACTGGTGCTTGGGAGGCTGTGTGGAAAGCTGACTATATAGCTGGTTTGCCCCCACAATATTTACCTCTATAAACACAGGCTGAGTTAGATCAGCTTGCTGATCTGGCTTCTCGGTTTCATGAATGCCAGTGTAAGGGCTGGGGAGACAACAGGTGCTGCAACTCCCTGATTTAAATCAGCTGGAACTGCACTTGAATACAATGTCCTAACACTTTAATGTCATGTTAAGTTGTCTGTCAGTCTGAACAATAAGAATCTGACACCAATAAAGACTGAGCAGGCAGGGAATTTGACAGATGATATAAAGCCAGTCATAGTCCTTCTTACAAACTGTCACTGCATGCTGGTATGGGGAATGAACCAAGTCTCGTTTTTCTTCAGCTGCCTCTGACCTCTCCCTGCCTTTCTGTTGAGGCTTTTCCAGCCCACAGTTCTCTCGCAGGACCTGTACACTCCATAGCTAAGCCATTGCTTGCATATATGTAAAAATGAACTGTAATGCAATGCAATGTACAATTTTATTGCTATTTTCTAAAATACATTACTCACAAATGGTTTTTTTTTGCATTGTTTGATTACTACTAGTCAGGAAATGTTAGCTCTTGAAGGAATAAGAGGTGAACTCACATGCATATCTCCCAGCCACTTCTTTATTTTGTATCCTCTGTATCTTCATAAAACAAAATACTGCCTACTATAAAGCAGGTTGGACTTGAATTTTACTGTAGCATTTTTGGTTTTTGCAGAATTCATGCTCTGAGATTCCTGTTGCAGGGGCTGGCAAATATAAACAAAGGTTTTATTACCATGACGAGAAAGGCTATAATCTCATATCTCTTTTGTTATGTACTCAATGCTAAATTGTCACAGCCCCTGCTCCACAGTGAAGAAAATTAGTTCTCTCTTGCTGGTGACAGAAGCTTCCCTCATGAGAGCAAAGTCATGATTTCCTATGGATTTGTTTCCTTGTTTTGACATCTAATAAGGAGTGAACTTCATTGCAGTGGAGACACAAATGGGAGATGTCTTCTCTACTTGGCTTGTCCTCAACCCCACCCCCAAGCATGTCAGAAGTGAGTTTCTTTGAGGTTTTACCTCTTTGTCAAGTTTGGTAGAAACTGGCCTCTGAGTTCAAATACTTTCAAGGATAGATACATAGATCAACACAAAGAGACAAGATCACATAAGCCTCTTTTCCTCTGAAAATGAAGCTGAAAAATGGATGAATCTTGGTGCAAAGGAAAAACCCACTCTTAGAGACTGATCATTGGGACTGGAATAATCCTAACAGCAACGTGATGATTATCATGAAAGCCTTGACAGGAAGGAAGTAACTGCCTGAAGAGGAGAAATCTGAGGATGGGCTAGTCCAGACTGCAAAGCATGCTGTGAGAAAAAGGCAAATGAGAAGTGGATGAAGATATAATTTCCTTCATTCTTTGGTAGACTTTCACAGAAAGACAAAGTATAGTGAGAGAGACTCTTCTGAGGCTGGATCTCTCCCACTCTTTCTTTCCTGGGAAGAAAATGAAAATGCCACTTTCTCCATTTACAGTCTTCTCAAACCACTTCAGATTACCTATGTCTCTGTGTGTGTGTGTGTGTGTGTGTGTGTGTGTGTGTGTGTGTTTGGAGGTAAGAGATACCTGCCCACACATGCTGATATATGCATGTGCACAGTCAGACTTACATACAAGTGTGTGGTATGTTTTTCTGTGCCAAACATTGCCAGTGACAGATTGCCGTTAAAGATTGACAAGGCAAAATGATGATTAACAGCAACAAAGAATATGTTGGCTCATTCTCTTTTAAGCTAAAGTGTTTGATGTTTTGCAAATTTTTAGTTTGTCTTTTCATTGAATTTTTCATTGCTAAGAACACTAAATACAATACAGTTTTCATGTATATATTTAATAAGATATCCTAGTGATATTCTCACTATAGTGTCAAGTATGGTATGAACTAAAAGAACCTTATTTTTTAAGGTACATCCAACCATGTGAGATTAGCACTGAAGAACCAAATTTGATTTGCCATTCATGATCAGAGGAAGCAGAATGGTGAGATGAATCCTTATTCCTAACATATTCATCTCAAGTTATATGCCTTCATCTGGATTCTGTTTGAGTTTTCTTGAAAACAGCTTTCCAGATATTTAAACATCTAAAACATTTAAAAGATGAGTATCTGTAACTCCAGGGACAGAAAAGTCAAATTTTTAAGGCTTCACAATGTGATAGTTTAATATAAACTAGAAAGATGCACTTAACATTTTCCATACAAGATTAACACACATTGTTCTTCATATGGAATCATTACTGGGAGACTGTCTCACTCCCTCTCTGTCTGTTTTCTTTCTTTCTTTTTCCCTCAGACAATAAGATCATTCCTCTTTGGCATCTAATTCAGTCTCTCTTCTTTCTGATTCTGACCCAGAAACTATGCGTTATTGCCAGATTATGGGTTTAGTGTGGTGTTGGCCTCTTGCATTTGTGGTAAACAGTTGAAAAAAGAACCAATTCAAGATAAGGATCAGATGGAAATTTTTTGACATTACATGCTGGTTTGGTGAAATCTAAATGTTTCTCAAAAATAGTTCTTTTTATCGAAGTTCTAATGAAACTGTGTGATAGATCTAATGAGCCCTTGACAGATAGCCTTCAGCTGGAAGTTTGCCAGAGTTTTTGCCAGTTTACTACCTGATGGACTCCGGCTCTCAGGCTTCTTGGCTTTGGAGCCCAATTCCTGCAAAATAATAGATACTGTGTAGCTGAGGATCTATTCCTGCTTGCAGCAAATTGTGAATTTTCTTTTCTGAGAGGGGAAAAAAACATCATTTGAAATATATTTAAATTCTCTTTTGTACTTTTGTGCTCTGTTAAGTTTATTGAGTCCTTCTCAGACTGACGTCAGCTCATGCCTTTAAACTTAGAAGTTCCTGTTTCCGACATATAATGAATAAACCCAAAGTAAATGTTTATATAAAAAGAAGGAATGCAAACATAAACTTCTGGTTTGTCTTGTTGGTGTGTGCTGGTTTTTACTTTTGCTGCTTGCTGTGCTGCTGTACTGCTGATCATCTTACCCTACTGTGTCCGGGAACATTTTGATAACAGCAATGGGGATGCGCCTGGGCTGGCAGATGGCCAGGCCATCGCTGCTGTTTCTGTGCTGCTGTACAGGACAGGCTGGGACTCCGGTGTGAACTCGAGTTGAAGGGACTCAAGTGACCTGCGGATGAGTCCATGTGGGAGCAGGACACCCCGAAGCATCTGTGGCTGTGAATAAGTCCACACCAGAGCAGCTACATCTCGAAGTGTCTGTGGCCGTTATGCCTGTGCCACAGCAGGTATACCTCTGAAGGGACTGTGGCCCAAGGATAAGTCCATGCTGCACACCTTGAAGAATTAGTGGCTGTGCATGAGGTCGTGCTGGAGCACCTCAAAGAGTGTGGCCATGAATAAGCCCACAACAGAGCAGGCACGCCCCTGGAGGGACTGCAGCAGTGGGTAAGTCCATGTTGGAGCAGGTTTACTTCTGAAGGGACTGCTGTGGATACGGCCACGCTGGAGCAGATATATCTCTGAAGGCATTGTGGCCCATGAAGAAGGCCATGCTGGAGGGGGTGCACCTCAAAGCAACTATGGCTGTGGATAAGTCTATGCCGCAGCAGGTATACCCCTGGAGAGACTGTGACTTATAGATAAGGCTCCACTTGGAGCAGGTACAACCTTGGGACTGCGGTCTGTGGATAAGTCCAAGCCAGAGCAGGGCCAGGGAGAAGAGTTCATTGCAGTGTTAAACCCTATGGTCTGGACCAGGGGTGGAGATTGTAATGGAAATACCTTTAAATTTTTGTAACCCAGGATTTGAGTTGCATGTTGTGGGAATTACTATAGCAGGAACCCCTTGTTGCTAGCCAGGCTAGGAGCAAGCGGAGGAGTTCATTGCAATGTTAAACCCTATGGTCTGGCCCAAAGGGGTGCAGATTGTAATGGATATACCTTTAAATTGTTGTAACCCATGATTTGAGTTGCATGTTGTAGGAATTATTATAGCAGGAACCACCTGAAGCAATGGAGGAGAAACCTTACAAGAAGCAGTGCAAGTGCAGCAGCGACCCAACCTGAGCTGGCTTTGGTGTGCACCTTTGGCTCAGAGGTGCATACCACCTCTCCTGACCTGAGTGACCACCATAACAGATGGAGCCCAAAGTCATGGACTAAATGAACTCAGTGGACCTTTTGTGGACGTTTGTGGACATTTTAAAGACATTTTATAGGGATGGTCCATAGACTAAGGGAAAGAGATCTGTATATTAGATCAAACGATGGGAAGTGGGGTGGCAGGTAATGAGAATGTATTGGATAGTGTGGGACCTAAGCATGACATAAATAGTATGGAATAAGAGGTGGAGAATGTGCTGGTTTTGGCTGAGATGATAGAATTAATTTTCTTCACAGTAGCTAGTATGGGGCTATGGTTTGGATTTGTGCTGGAAACAGTGTTGATAACACAGGGATGTTTTCATTCTGCTGAGCAGAGCTTACACAGAGTCAAGGCCTTTTCTGCTTCTCACCGCACCCCACCAGCGAGTGGGCTGGGGGTGCACAAGGAGTTGGGAGGGGACAAGCTGGGACAGCTGACCCCAACTGACCAAAGGGATATTCCATACTATATGGTATGCCATACCATACCATACCGTATGGTCATGCTCAGCATATAAAGCTGGGGGAAGAAGAAGAAAGGGGGGAATGTTCAGAGTGATGGCGTTTGTCTTCCCAAGTAACCATTACGCGTGATGGAGTCCTGCTTTCCTGGAGATGGCTGAACACCTGCCTGAACACACTTACCAATGGGAAGTAGTGAATTAATTCCTTGTTTTGCTTTGCTTGTGTGCGCAGCTTTTGCTTTACTTATTAAACTGTCTTTATCTCAACCCATGAGTTTTCTCACTTTTACTCTTCTGATTCTTTTCCCCATCCCACCGCAGGGGGAGTGAGTGAGCGGCTGTGTGGGGCTGAGCTGCCGGCTGAGGTTAAACCATGACATGGTGTCAGGGTGCAATGAGGGACAGCTGCTCCCTAAAGAACAGGGAGCTGAGGGTGTCACCAGCCCAGGCAGTGCCCTCACTGATGGGGCTCCATCTCACAGGGTCTGAGCATGGTGGGGCTGGTAACAGGGTCCATCGAGAGCCCCCAACATGGCAAGCAGTGAAGCAGGTCAAGGGTCCAGACAGAAAGCCCAGTCAGGAACAGAAGGAGATGCGGCCAGAGTCAGGACTGGCGACACAGCTACAACATATGGATGAGGGGTCCAACCCAGAAGCAAGTTGACTACAACGTAGGGCCTCGATTCATCCAGAGGGCTGGGACAAACGCAGTGCTGGACACTGGTGCTCCTGTGGCATTGCTGGGGCAGGAGCTGACAGCTCCAGGCTGAGCAGGAGTGGGGCTCCTAGGCCTGTGGGCAGGGGATATACACCTCCCCTGGATCTATGTTAGAATACTGTGCAGCCTATTAGGATCAGATCTGTAGAGCTGGTGCCCAAAACCCAATGTCCAAACTGTTTACATACCAGGGGATTTCACACAGACTAGATGCAGTCTGGTTGTGTGGACTGACCGTGCTTTAGTGGCTAGAGCACATATCCTGCACTTATAAAGCTCATCTCCCAATTTAATGTCATCTGAAAGAAGTCCCGTTCCTGTATTTTAAGTCTGCTTTGCATGGTGAACTGGAGCATGGTAAGTGGGTACCATCTGGAGATTTGCTTCAAAAATACACTCCTGATCTAAACTAAAATGCTAAAGTAGACAACCCAAAATCCCTCTAGCTTTTTCCCACCAAAGTTTTCTCTCTGGCAATTTCCTCGTGGAGGAGAATGGATAAGGCTTTGAGCAGATTCTTTAGCTTCTCTTATCTCTAGATTACCTCTATTATTCGAACTTCAGAAATACCATAGAAAAGCACCCAGAAAACCGATGCTTAAATCATACTAATGCAATCTCTGAGACATCTTGTGCTGCCCAGACAATGCTTGGCTGAAAAGCAATTCCCTTCAGTGTAAATATCTCCAACAGGCAGACCAATTAGAAACCACAGAAGGAAGCAGAAATACTTAACAACGATGCAATCAGGTAACGGCAGAGAGAGACGTAAGTGATGTTTATTCCTTGCTAAAGGTCAGAACTGCTGCCACCTTTGAACCTTTTAGCTTCAACTTCAAACTTAAAAAGTGAAGAGGTGTGCACAATGGCCCTCAGAGGGTTTTAAATTCTGTGGGTCTCCTGAAGTTCATGCTGAACTTCACAGGGGGAGATCAGGTGTCATCCTGCTTACTTGGCATGTCTCTGCCAGACCTGCGATCCGACAGTGATCCATCCGGGTAGGTTGCTTTCAGGCAGAGTGACTAACTTATCTTTTCCATCCCTATGTAATTTATCTGAGTCAGAATGAACTTTATGAGTTTGGCCCAGAAACAAGGCAAAGATTTGGGCCAGCTTCTTCTACTGCAGGGGGTGGCTCACCTCTACTCGTTTGCAACCTATGAATTTATTAATGCATCCAAATATAGCCAGTGACCTTCTGTGACAGATGGTGAGTCATGTCTTACTTCCAGTGCATAAATTAACATTTTAAAAGGCTTTTTAAAACACTGTTGACTTTAGTGAGTGAAACATAATAAATAGGATTTGCTGAAGTCTGATGCTGTAAGTTTGAATACGTTGAAAATTCGTTATTAAACTAGAAAAGTCTAGTATTAGTGTGCCATTAACAAGGACATTGCAAGCTGCCGTTTGTTTTAGAATGATGTATGGTTTATGATGCTGAAACTGCCATCACAGACAAGTCACGATGATTTGCCTTGAAGATGATTTATGAATCATGACTCTAGAGGAAATAATTTATCTCACATAACTTGTTGGAAGTTAGTTCGCTTGGCATTTGCTTTCATCAGGAAGGGTATCTCATGGCCCTCA
Source organism: Calonectris borealis (assembly GCF_964195595.1). Classification (NCBI taxonomy): domain Eukaryota; kingdom Metazoa; phylum Chordata; class Aves; order Procellariiformes; family Procellariidae; genus Calonectris; species Calonectris borealis. Next base: position 45,112,126 of record NC_134314.1, on the reverse strand, counting down.
AAATTTTGATCTAGAACCTCCTAAATCCCAGCCCTTTGATTTAATAATAATAAAAAAATCCCATTCATTTGGACATAAAGGGGTTAGTTATGCTTTCTTTTAGCCCATTTTTTTTCATACCATGTTTAAGCAATATTACCAAAATATGGTAACACACAATGACCTAGATAAGATGTAGATAACTGAGAGGAGCTTAAGTTACATATCTGAGCATGAGTGTGAAGTAGAGGATCCAGTAAACAAATGTAAATGTAAATGCCTTGCAGCATTTTCTCTCCCCCTGAAAAAAGTTGCATTTGCACAGTAAGAACAATACACACAGACTGAGCCCTAAGCAACTATTCAAACCACAGGGCACAAGAGTTATATACAGCTACTATAGTTTTATTATGTCTTTTCTCCATTTATATCATATGTGGGATAATGCCCATCATTGTCATCTCTCATGCTGGAACAGCAGTGTGCTAATTTTGAATGCCAGCGAGAACAGAGAACAACCAAATGCACATTCTTGCCCTTCGCTCACTCCTCTTCCAGCTGCAGGTGGGAGGATCTTTCTCTTGGATACGGAGATGTTGCCTGATGAGATTTGGATTCTTTTTCTTCAACTTAACTACTGCTTTGTCTAAGTCATTGAGATACTTTCATGAACTGGTAATGCTTGAAGCCTGGAGGAAGCACAGAGGACATTAAGTATTGTTCTATTTAAATGTAAGCAACTCAGACAAAAAAATGTATTTGGATGGATGCAAAACTATTCAGCCCCTCTCTTCGTCCTACATCCAAAATTAGAAAATTCAAATTCTGACAATAAGCTTGGAGATCTCATTACATTGCAGAGCAAGAAATCCCAGTAGAACTGGAGTACATTGTACACTGTATGTAAGACGTGGAGCCCCTGAGAATGCCTCACAAATTCCTGCAGCCCTTTTCCTCTGTGAAAGAAATGTACCTATGCCAAGGTGTCAGGATGCTGAAGAGGAAGGGACAAGATCTGACCTAAGGCAGTTTGGTGCTGTTATTAGTAAACATGAATTAATGACAAAATATGTACAGACTTTTGTGGATTACAGTGTAATTACACTAAGCAGATCTAAAAGTAATTAACTAGTAAGCTGCAGTGCTGTTTGGAAGACAGAAAAGTCATATGTTCATCTCATAATCACACAGATATGACATGAAAATTAATTACCATGTAATTACAAGATCAGTATTTACCATATTCAAATAGTATTTGTGCCCCTTTAATTTGAAGTGCCACTTTAATTTTAAAATATTAAATTACTAAACCTCCTGTGACTGTGATCTAAATCTGGAGTAGTAATCGCTGTGTGTGGTAAAGTATATAAGAGAAAAAGTCACTGAATGCTGAATGACCCAGTTCAGTTTCTACATACACGCGGAAAAAAAGAATTGTGGCTGATGGAATTTCACTGAGTGTGCCTCTTTTGGATTATTTTTTCATGTTCTCTTTAAAATATTTCTGTTTTGACAGACCTAGAGGTTTAATCTAGCCTAGCTCAAGACAGCAACAAAGCATATGCTCAAACCCAGCTAATCTGCTTGAAGACTGGAGGTTTAGAATATACTTTAAGGTTAGGGCAGGATTCAGTGCTGTGTACACAGGAGTAACTCATGGCTCTGCACTTATGTTTTCTCAGAGGTAGCAAAGCAGTGTTCAGCAGTGCTGGTAAAACTTAATATGCTGCTCTAAAAAGGGGGTTCAGGTTTGGGCCGACCCCAGGTTACTCCTGCCAGAGGAACAAGAGGAACAGAAGAAAGGGGACAGAGGTGGATGAGGAGCTAAGGGAGAAATCCTGGGGAAACTGGTTTGCTGTTCCAGTTGCAACAAGAGGGATGGCAGCGGCAGAGCACAGGGTTTGAAGCTTTTATGGGGGTTGGGGCACCAAGCAGCGGCCTTCACCTTTCAGCCTCTCCTGGGTGGCAGCAGCAAAGCAAGCTGATTTTTCAGGGCTCTGAAATAGTTATCGTGAGCAGTGAGCCATATCCAGCTCATCCTCCTGAGCAGTGTCCTGCCCAGGGCATCTGCCTGCTTTGCCTGTGCCTTGGGTCTGCTCTGTTTTCTTGAAGGGAGAGGTGTTTTCGCTTCATGTTGGTACACTGCAGTTGCTTTGTACAGGAGGTCCTGGCGGTGGCCTGTTACCGTGTCTTGGCCTTGGAAGGCAGAGGTTGCTTTTGCAGTTGAGAGGAAAAATAGTCTCTGTTGTTTTCCGTTGTCACTGAAATTTAATTGCTGTGGGAACGTGTTTATGATAAGAATATCTGCCCTATAGTAATTTCTCTGAGACCATCAGCTATCACTGATATTTGCAAGGTGATAATGTCCAATCATTCATCGACACTTTGGGTGATAGGACAGAAAGACTTTGCCTGCCTTGAAAAAAACTTGAAAATTAATAGAATAGCAGCACAGGGCACATCACTGACTTGGATCAAATAAAAACTAAGGAACTAAAGTGGAAAAGTCTATAACAGAGTGTCTGAAACTTAATAATATTTCATCCTGCTCCCTGACTTGTTTTTAATACCTAGTTACAAGTGGTATGTTCTATCAGTACTTTGCATATATGGACACTTGCATAATGCTCCACATAGGTGAAATTTGGATGACTGAAGACAATGCAAGGCAGTAGAGAATGAGGAGGATGTCTTTCCAGCTCCTGAAGCAGAAATGCAAAGATCTTCATCACTGATTGTTCCTCTAAGGTGACATATTGTTGCTAATCTCTCTTTGAAACCTACATCATCCAGAGCTACTGGAGGGCAAATATGAGATGTACAGAAAATCCAAACCTAGATCTGAGTGATATGGCTGGCTACTCCTAAACTCTGTTGTTCTTTGGGAACTGAAATTCCAGGTCTTGATCTGAAATCTTCTACTTTCAATAACTGCAAAGTCAAAGGCTAGAGAGGACTGTCATTTTCCAGAGCTAGCTAGAGGTGATATCATCCCTGAAGCTCCACCTTAGATTGTTCACGTACATTTTGCTGTTTATAACTTGTATTTTTCTTAATTGTCTCTTTTTCTTGGGCACATCTTTTGAGCATTTTTTCTAGTTTGGTTGTAGTATATGGAAGTAGCTATGTGAATGGTATTCATTATCCTTTGAGTAGCTTATGAAGACATCTATTCAAACACATGGGTAGGTCATCATTTTTGTGCTGACAGCATGAAAGGAGGTACAGTGCTGGGCAAGAAAGCTAAACTTTGTATGGATATTCTTGGTTTTGTATTTTTTAAAAAAAGAAAGAATGAAAGATACACCCCCCCCAACAATTCTGCATGCATGAATACAGAGTGTCTTTCATCCCTTACTTTTTCAACTGAGTGTCTTGCAATCTCCACATTCAATGCTTTCCTGTCAAATGAGATTCATTTTTCATACTGGCAGCTAACAAGCATGGTGGATCAAATCCTTATAAAATCAATAACTTGAGTAAAGTTAGACCAAAATTAATTGATTTTACTTACTGCTTGTGGTCCCAAACTCTCCTAGCTCTCAGTGGGGGATTTGTTTAAATAAGGCTTGTTGTGTGCCCTTTCCTTTGCCTTTCACCGTTTTAATTATTCTCTGCTCTGAAAATCTAAGTTATTAAGCCACTAATTTCTACTGCCTTTCTATGTTGGACTACAGAATGTTATATTTAAAAGACTAAAATGCTGCTCATTAATCATCAATAGAGTGAGAAAGTGGCTTCCAATTACCTCTAACCATGAGCAATGAGTGGGATAGAAAGAATTCTTTGAAATCACATTGTGGCTTTTCAATACAAACACTTGTTTACTCAAAAAGTACTTTGGGATTAATCAGAATGACAGTTTCTTTAGGAGTCCTTGCACTTGAGAAATCATCTGTTCGCTTTGTTTTATTTATCGCAAGCTGATCAAGGAGGAGAAGCTGTCCACAGTTTTGTTTTCTGAGTGAGTTTTTGGAGGACCATATCAAATATTCAGTTAGGGTGGCCATATGTGTCCTTTATTTGTACTGATACAAATCCAAAGGGATTGCTGATTGAGGAGTTACTATAGATTTACAGTAGTACAAAGAGCAGAACTGAGGGTAGGATGGTGCATCAGTATTTCTATGTTTAGGGGAAGGCATTTATCAAATGGTGTACGGTATGAACCGGCACATTGGCACACTGATAACGAACTAACAGATGTGCAGCTCTTGCTACTTTTGTCTTTTGCTGTTTATCATAGCTCAGCTCAGTTGCTCATCTTTGAATATTATAAAAAAGAATAATTTTGAAGCATATATCCCATTTTCAAATTATTAGTTAAAAAATGAAATGTGATTAAGCATATAGGTTGGGACAAGTTAAAAACGAAGGCAGGCATATATTTTGGTATTTTTCATTGATGAAATCCATACTTGTGAAGGAGAAACAATCTGATATGATCTGTTGTTCACACATTAAAATGACCATACTATATGGAACTGATCTGGGAGGCTGAAAACACTTGCTGGAACCCAGCCTTATAAAAAGTGAGCAGCAGGAAGTGATGTGCTTTTTCAGGCTCTTATACAGGCTCTTGTTTTGCAGTAACACACAACACTTTTTCCCTTCAAGTTCTTTTGCTTGGGTTCTCTAATACTTGCTAAGGCATCTACGTAACCGGCAGGATTTCCAGATGGAGCTGGACTTTAAGGGCAATTACTATTACCGAGTATCTCTGAAAACCAGGACACTTAGATAGTTCCATAATTCGTAATGTTAAGACTAATATTAAGATCGAAATCTTTGGTTACAGTCTTTTGGAATTCTTCAGATCAAGAATTATATTCCCTAGACTTCCTGAACATAGGAACTGTGGGTCATAAAAATACCATCTGCTAGGACAAAGAGACAGCCTACATAATTTCTGAGAAGGTGGTGCAGCTACTGCCAGTACTGCAACTGTGTCTTACACTGTGTAATGTGTTGCAATTAAGGATATGTGCTTGAAAATGCTATAGCCTTCTGGTGGCTTTTCCACAGGCAGGATAAAAGACAGCTTTTACACACAATTACAGAAAGTTTTTCACTTAAAATGTTTTTGGAGGCTTCTGTTTCTGGAGCTGGAAGACATCAGAATTACATTCATTATATGTTCTTGACACCAATTTTATGTACCCTTATTTTGGCGCTTCTTAAAAATTTAAACAAAAGCACAGCAACAGAATTAAATCACACAGGAAGGTAATATGCATACCAGGGAAAAATATGTATGCAGTGACACCCAGGATAATATTTTTGCCAAAGATTGTGTTCTTATTTGTAACAGCAGCATCACACATTTATTAATCTAATAATAATATTAAGGACTGTATCAGCAGCTTTGACACTCAAAACTTTGTCTATGTGGGACATACTACTCCACAAAAAGAAAATGTAAAACACTTTTATGACATAGCAGGAGTCGGCGTGAGACAGCACCTTTCGTCTCCAAAGCACTTCATAAACAATAACAGACACTGTAAATATCACTACCTTCATTTCTATAGATGAAGAGAATATAATTTACTTTCACACTGTCATGAGTCATTCTGAGCAATTTCAGGACTGCTCAGTTTCAATTTCTGTGCTCTTGACAAAAATAACATAGTGATGAACAGACTAATATTACAGCCTCTTGAACATAATTATTTCAAGCTACAATCTATTTACATTGGGCAATGTGAGTTATGTGTACACAAAAAACTGATAAAGTAGGAGAGCACATGTAGTATGTGATATTCATGCGCATGTAAAACCGAGGGAGAATGAATTAGATGTGTAAATTATTTCTTCTTTATCAGAAACTTTAAATTTCATGCTCACAATTTTAGTTATTTAATCCAAATGTTTAGTGCTATGACTGTACAAACTATTACATTTAACTTCATATTTATTTAGTCAATTGTAATTAAAAACAATTAGGCATATAGCATTTTTAATCTAGTGCCAATAATATGATTACTGCCCTAGTATAAATGCACAGATGATATCACAGCAGAAAAACTGACTCCTACAGAAGAGGTTAATAGCTTGCTTTATTATTTATTGACACATATATGCATGATCATTGTCTTTCCAGAACATGGTCAATGTATTCTGTACTTCAATACACTTCTTACGTCAAAAAGCTGGAAAACCAGGAACATATGTATGCAATCATTTTGTATGGTAATTACTTCAGGTTTTCTAATAATGAATTGTGCAAGCACTATTAGTTAAATAGAGAATATTAGTGTTGTGGTTTAACCTGGCAGGCAGTTAAGCCCCCCACAGCCGCTCGCTCCATGGGATGGGGGAGAAAATCAAAAGAGTAAAAATGAGAAAACTCGTGGGTTGAGAGAAAGAGTTTAATAAGCATGCGCAAAGCAAAACAAGGAATTCATTCACTACTTCTCATCGGCAGGCAGGTGTTCAGCCACCTCCAGGAAAGCAGGGCTCCATCACGCGTAATGGTGACTTGGGAAGACAAACGCCATCACTCTGAACATTCCCCCCTTCCTTCTTCTTCCCCCAGCTTTATATGCTGAGCATGACGTCATATGGTATGGAATATCCCTTTGGTCAGTTGGGGTCAGCTGTCCCAGCTGTGTCCCCTCCCAGCTCCTTGTGCACCCCCAGCCCACTCGCTGGTGGAGTGGGGTGAGGAGCAGAAGAGGCCTTGACTCTGTGTAAGCACTGCTCAGCAGTAACGAAAACATCCCTGTGTTATCAACACCGTTTTCAGCACAAATCCAAAACATAGCCCCATACTAGCTACTAGGAAGAAAATTAACTCTATCCCAGCCAAAACCAGCACAATTAGTAAATCTAATATTAGATGAACTTATTGAGGTAGCCAAACACATAACAGCTAGATTAAAAAATTTAATATGATACAATGTTACTATTTTTTTTCAGATCAGTGGAAGTTACACTACTGTAAAGTTCCTCTTGAAAAATCTGTTGACTTGCTTTACTTGGTTTATTCTAGGCCACTTGTATACCATTATTCACAGGGTAATTTCCAAAAGTTGAGTTAAGGCTGGTTTGGAAGTGGGGATGCTCTGCTTTATCTGGATTTATTAACATGACACTACTTTATTTTTAGAATTTTTGTTGATTTCAGAAGAACATTTACTGCAATAACAAGATGACTGTGTATTTTGAGTACAAAGACAAATGGCTGAAAACGACTGTTGAGGATTTTGCTAGGTAAGTGGAGCACTTCATAAGCAGGAAAGGCTGAGGGAGATTTTATTTAGCCACATTTAGAATCCATGACAGGTTCATTTTAAAACACCAGATCTCTGACGGCAGTTCTGGCTTCATTCTAGGTCTCAATTCCCTTTTAACAAAGGCACAATACCTGTCATGGCTTGATGAGAATAGAAAATGTTTTAACAACATGACCGCTTGGCTACAAATGATGAGATGTTTTATTCTTTGAAAGGTTTTTTTTCTTACATCTAGATCAGAACGAAGTGTGTAAGGAGACTACGCTGTAGCATGATGAGGTCTAAAGGTTTTAGCAACATTAGTGTTGGAAGCCCACACGAGTAATCAGACTAAAAGTCAATCATTCAGGTCATGCTGTGTTTTGATACACCAGACAAAGAAAAGAAAGCTTCAAAAATTTTTAGGAGTTTTAAGAAGACTTGTGGGTGCTATTTTTATAGCTATCTTCACATTCAAGCTATCCAAACTAATCATTCAAAAAGAAACTGGAGAAAAAAAAAAAGGAAAATGATCAAAACTTGTACTCTTAGACATGTAATAAACTTGCACATTTCATCAATGAAATTTTAGTAATTTTATATTTTTTTAAGGTATTCTTGCATGTGGATGTTAGAGAGCGAGAGTGAGCAAAAGAGCAAGGAAATGTGATTCGCTGTAACCAATGAAGAATTCTCTGAATATTTCGATCTAGAGGTTATTGTAAGTTTGTTTTTTCTGTCTTCCTGCGAGTCGAATACAGTTGCTTTCATTTGAGTAGGAAGCTTTAAAGGTGAAGATACATTATAAAATTCCATGAAAATTTTGAACGATATAACAAATATATGCATGTGTTATATATAAAATATTACATTAATACTGCAGAAGATTGGTTTCGAGACAGGTTTTTGTATCTCTATAGAAGCTTCATAATAACCATAATTAATGTATAGCAAGTTACAAGAAAGTCTGCAGTAACCCTTCAGTTTTTCAGTCTGGATATATTGTAGTGAAATATAGTAGTATATATTGTAGTGAACACGAGCCGGCAGTGTGCCCAGGTGGCCAAGAAGGCCAACGGCATCCTGGACTGTATCAGAAATAGTGTGGCCAGCAGGAGTAGGGAGGTCATTGTGCCCCTGTACTCGGCACTGATGAGGCCGCACCTTGAATACTGTGTTAAGTTTTGGGCCCCTCACTACAAGAAGGACATTGAGGTGCTGGAGCGTGTCCAGAGGAGGGCAACGAAGCTGGGGAAGGGCCTGGAGCACAAGTCTTATGAGGAGCAGCTGAGAGAACTGGGACTGTTTAGTCTGGAGAAGAGGAGGCTGAGGGGAGACCTCATCGCGCTTTACAACTACCAGAAAGGAGGTTGTAGTGAGGTGGGGGTTGGTCTCTTCTGCCAAGTAACTAGCGATAGGACGAGAGGAAATGGCCTCAAGTTGTGCCAAGGGAGGTTTAGATTGGACATTAGGAAAAACTTCTTTACTGAAAGAGTGGTCAGGCCTTGGAACAGGCTGCCCAGGGAAGTGGTTGAGTCACCATCCCTGGAAGTATTTAAAAGATGTGTAGATGCGGTGCTTAGGGACATGGTGTAGTGGGCATGGTGGTGTTGGGTTGACGGTTGGACTCGATGATCTTAGAGGTCTTTTCCAACCTTAATGATTCTATGATTCTATGAAATAGAAATACCTGGTAAGAATACAGGATTTACAGCAGAACATAGAAGCTGACATAGCTGACCAGATAGGTAATCCGTCTACCCAAACCATTGGCCTATGTCAACAGAGTCCAGAGCCACAAGGTCCATGCAGATATTAAATAAATCTGTGCCACATTTTGGATATTCTCCTGCTTCCTGAGATATCCCTGCAAAACTACTGCAAGAATGCTCCTGTAGGCAAGGAATATGGATGAATGCAAATGTGGCCATCAGCCTGGCAATGTAGAAACAACAATTGTACTGCACCAATTTTGTTTTTGTGGGAAAATTTGTGGGGAAATTTGTCTGCAATACAAATTCTGCATTTGCATGAGTCTCTGTATGACAGCTGTAGCCCTAAACTTGAGCCCCAGGTAGGATTTTAAAATATCAGTAAAAGCCTGCAGGCTGACATACTGGCTTACGATATTAGACTATAAATATTTCTATATATACTTCTACAGACATATTTTTACTTGTTCTACCTGTGCTTTAAGCCAACAGGATACTAACCAGCTTTAAACTGAAGGCACCATGCTTGGAGTAATATGGTAAGCCTTGCTCAGAGCAAAGTGCTGCCTAATGAAGCTATGTGGATTCTGGGTGAGACCTTGCTTGCATCCAGCCAGCTCCGAGTACAACCAGAACAAGCTCAGCGCAGTCTGCAAAAGGTCTGGCAGATCCTGAAACGAGGCAAATTACAAGCTCTTCACTGAAAACTTGAATAATGGCTAAGTCCCCAGTTTCGAGAGCAAGGGTAAGACCAAACTGTATTTGAGAAACAGTAACCTTAAGCCAGTATTTTCACGTAATTGTGAATTGTATGTATGTCCAGTGCTGCATCTTACTGTGTAAATACAGCATAGATATAATTGAGGGTGATGAACAGACTTGGTTTAACGAACATAATATTTGAATTATTTTTAAATTTTTTAGACATCCCAATTGTTTTAATGTGGAAGGCCTTTTTGGGCAGCAATATGGAATCAATATACGTCTGTCTATGTGTGCATGTGTAATGCATCCATGTATTTGTACTTTTGTGTGCCTATATTTGTTCTTATTCATAGATGCTCGAGCAGAAAAATAATGAATGCATTAGAATAACAGAGGGGAAGTTAACATAGACACTGGAGACAGAAGGCAGAATGCTTTTAAGAGTGGCAGGTGAAGGTAAATCTGCCTGATGTAAATTTTCATGAATAGTCCATTGTTTGTTTTTCAGTGTTCATACTTGCATCATTCATCAGATATTCTCTTACTGCAGGCAGAAATCACATGGGAAGAAATCCTGAAATCCTTGTGATTTAACCAAGAAAAACTGTTAGAGAGATCAATTATTCCTGAGTGGATTCAGACGAGCAAAACATGCTTGTTAGCTGTTGTTTTCTACAAATTCCATAGGATATTAATATGCTGAACGCGGATTTTGGGCACGATTGGGTCTTGCTGTGCAGAGAAGTGCAGCAGAGGGGTTTAGACTCTGATGCCTGAGGCCTCATGTCTTCACACCTCTCTTCCCTCCACTCTGCATTAGCATAGGGCAGCTGACGGAAGGGGAAGGGAGAGTCTCTGTGACTAACGTGCTGATTTGGTTGTTTTCTCCCAAAGCAAGGCAACCACCAAGGATTGAATTCTCATTCTCCAAGTCTCAAGATTCAGACTGCTGTGCTCCCGAGGCAGTACAACTACATGCTGCTGGCTATTTAAAGCTCATCATAAATTGACAGTCTTGCCCTTAAAAAATGATGGATTTTCCTAAAGGGAGAAAAATACTGTTGGAGAGAAGAGGGCCACATTTTAAAATGCTGTAAATAGCTTAGCTCTGTTGAACTCGGTGGAATTTGACTGCTAACACCAGTTCAGGATTTGGGTAATATTTTGGCAGAAATGAGCCTTGAGGTTCAGCCATAGTGAATTCATTGTTACTGTTATTTTCTCTCTCGGTTTCACAGCAGGGAGAAATGAAATGAGTGTGAAATCTTGTTAGCTATCTGAAGACCATCTGTATTTTCTTAATGAATGCTGCACTCCTCTTGGAACCATGAAATATGCAATATAGTATGTTGATTCTAAAACAAATTGTGCAGAATTTAAACTTTACATATACACTGAACATTCCTTTATTTAGCAGATTCTCCTGTGAAATCTACCAATGTGATATTAATCATTTAGCAGCTGCTACAAGAAAGAGCTCTTAGAAGGCTTGGCTTAATGTCTTGCATTGGAGTAATTACTTAGTGGCTATAGGCACTTGAGTCTATCCAGTAAGGAATTCTGAATTTTAGCTCGTTACTTTTTATGATGACTATGTCCCTTAGTGTAAACCTTTCATTGATTGTAAGCAGCCTATCCATACTACAGCAAGGATGCAGGAGGAAGAATTATACATGCAGCCTGCCAGAAATCCTTTGAAATCCTTTGAGGAAACCTTCAAATAGTACCAAATGTTAATGCAGAATAACAGTAAAATACTCAGCTGAGTTTCACAAATGAAGATGGGTATTTCATAAGTGTCCCAGAAGACCTATGAAATGTCAAAGCTTATAAGCCATTAAATATTAGGCTGCTTAGATTCTGAATTCAGAATTGGCGTGATTTAATTTTTGCATTATCATTACACAATGATGCAATACTTTGAGGTTTCACAGCACCTTTTAAAAATGAAGATGGCATGAAAGGTGGTTGGGGGATAAGAGACAGGCTATGCCAGAGAATCTCCACTGCTCTCACTTACCAAAATAATTGACTCTTCATTATGTGAATATTGTGGGATCTGGGACAGGTTCGCAACTCCTAGAAGCAGATGCACATCCAAGCCACAACCTCACTCCGTGTTGGAAAGGAGACAGGCGTGAACCACCCCTATACAGATGCCTGACCCTGGTTTCCGTGAAAAGAAAGTTTGTACTGCTGAGTGGAAGAAGACCCCTGATGCACTTTCCCACGTTCTCCAGTTTGGACAATGAGGGATCAGGGCTGAGAAAGGTGCCATGGAACATATCTGCACTGTGAGCTAGGTAGCCAGGGAGACAAAGAACTTTTTGATAAGTCCAATTAAATTCTTTGCTGTACATACCTAACACTTGCTTGACCTAGTCCACTCATTCCTTGAAGAAATAGGATAGAACAGTTTGGGTGTATAATCTATGAATTGCTGGGTTTATAAGAAACCACTAGCTATAAATCATGTATGGGAAGGAAAAACTTATATAAAACAAGGATTATAATAAATATATCAGGGACCATTAAATTTAGGCATTGTTACTGCTCTATGAATATTGCAATTAAGCATCTGCTTAACTTTGAAACATTAAATGGTCTCAGATTAAATGAACTAACTGCTTGCGTATACAGCACTGAGTGTAAAATGTTTGCAAAAGCAGCACCAGCAATGAATGTAGACAGCTGCTTTTGGTTATAACTTTTTCTTACAAGATTAAGTGAAACTTTTTCCATTCATTTGTATTTTTGGACATGGGACCATGCCTTGGAGGAACTGCCACATCTGCATCTACATAAGTGGAAGGTATGGAGATTAGGGCATCCTACAATACCTCTGTGTAACAGGACATTTAATTCTGGAAGAGATCTTACCATTTGAGCCTTGAGAAGCAGAGGTCCAGCTGAGGAAGCTCCACAGTGATGTTCCTGTATTAAAGCATCACAGAGAATGAGAAAGGAAAGGAGCCAGGGTTCCCTGCTTAGCTGTCTGACACTGATAATCAACAAAGCAGTAAACAAAACTGTGGCAAGAAATAAATAGTGTGTGCTTACCCTTATTTGCCTTTGTTGTCATAGTCCCTTTTCTTTGTGGAAATAAGGACTGTTTCCTAGTAATAGTGTTGAGAATTTTATTGTAACGGCAAATAGAAATTAGATGTATATAGGGATTTTTGGACTGAGACGGTTTGGGGGACTCCTAAACTTTGTATTTTTCAAGGGAAACCTTAGTATGTGCTTGCACAATAAAGGATCTGTTAAATATTGACTTGTGAGATACATGAATCCCACAAAGAAAGCTGATGCGTTTTGGAAATATAGGTGAAGGATTTGGATATATTCAAACAAACTGCTACATTTGTTAATTACAACTGTTGAACTCTTTGCTTGGGCTGTGTGAATAATTGATTTTTTGGTTCAGTACCCAAACTGAAAAATTAAAAGTTAGGGAAAAAAAAGGAGAAAAAGAAGATGCATGTGGATTTAACTGAAATGAGCATTTTTTCATGTTTGTCACCGAAAAAAAAGCCAATGCAAAGTTTACATTTGATGCCAAATGAAAGAATTAGTTTCCTAGTTGGGTCATATTTGCCAAAAACAAATCAGCAGAAATGTCAGGTAAGAATTAGGTACCAGGTGAAAGCTCTGCTCGGTGTGGAGGCATTCCTTTTACTGAATACAGTAATGTCTTGTTCCTGTTCTCATGCTTGATCTTCTCACTGTGACAAAATGGGATTGGGAGTGGGGAGGGGGGAAAGAAATATCTCCTATTTGAGTGCGCAACTCCCTCATTGCCTAGCAGTTCCTCCTCCTTTTTCTTCTCCTCCCCGCTGTTTGGTCTTGAAATTCTCCATCAGAGAAGTCCCTCACAGAGCAAAGGAGTGCATGAAAATCAGACAGAAACCTTCAGGTCCCCTGCCACACAGTACACAGCACACACCATTTCAGAAAAGGACAGGATGGAGGATTCGAGGACAAAGGGATGAACTTTTGCCATGGGATGGAGACATTACTTGATGAGAGGAGTGGGCGAGAGGAGTCTGTGAATGACTTCTTTTTTGGAGAGCAGAAAGGTTATGTGAGAATATGCACTTTAGGGATAGGATCCTGCCTCACCTCTGTGCCCATCATGTCCAGGCACAACCTCAATGGCCTCTCACCTGGAAGCTCGGAGGTGAAATCTCACACTGGCTCTAATTCAGAGCAGGGTCTGCCCAGCGACTCTCCTGCTGCTGATGGTACTATGCAATGTGGCTGCAGCAGAAAGGAGGTGCCTCAACACAGCTTTGGTAGGCATACACTGTATGCCTCTACGGTGACTTTACTTGAAGAGAAAACTGCTGCATTAGACAGAAATTAATTTCCTCTGTTGGGCAGCCCCTGGATTGTTCTGATACACAACTTTCCAATTAGCTGTGATGGTGTTTTCAGAATTGGGAGCTATTTCACTCTGTGTCTCTCTGGAATTTCCTGCCAGTGCTTAAAAGGAGAATTTGCAAAGAAAATCTGAATGCTTTCTGTGGCTTGACTTTTCATCACACACTCCAAAGTGCAGGGATTAATCTCTTAAGTGAAATCCTGTGTAGACAGGAGATCTGTTTAGACTTACCCACAACGTATGTAACATTGTAATATATATAAGCTGGGGAACTGTGTCATGGGATGTTGTTTAGACCATACATTCATTTCTTGTAATATATGCATTGTTAAATGCAACAATATTAGGCGCTCGAGGGTAGATAGGATTAGTTGCACGTTCTGTTTTTGCAAGCGGGAAGCAGCGACTTAGGATGTATATGTGTGGGTACTGAAAGTGAAATGAAAAGCAACAACTGATAACGACAGTAGTTCACACCGAACCAGAAAATAATATCAAATGAGGCCTTGTTGAGTTTTCTGTTTGAATTAGCCTTTCCTTTTCACTGTTGGGACCTTGCCATGGGCTTTGGGGGCGTTGGTGCAGACCTTACGATCTCTGCATGACCATGCAAAGGGCCCCTGTGAAGTGGGGTTTTGTACCTCATAGTGGCTTTCTGTAGAGTTCAGAAATCCCGAGCCTTCAGTACAGCTTATTGCAACCTGCACCTTTCCTCACCCCCACAGGCACACATGTAGCAGAGTGATGGAGAGATTTATTTCCACATGCTAGCAAAGATTTAATCTTGTGAACTGTTGGATGTCTATATCTCATCTTGAAGTCAATCAAAGCTGAGGGCACTCAGGCTTCTCCAAAATCAAATAAATGGAAACCACAAAGTCTTTTCCCTTTTCAGGAAGGGAAAAGAAAAGGAATTCCACATTAGCCCTAATCCTGCTTGTTTCTAGGTTTAGTAATTCTTTTGAAATAGCACTGGTGCTGTTTTTTGTAATTTCTAATTTACAAGCAACTTAATATCACTTGCCCTCCTCACAATCCATTTCTAACTACTCCTACTAACAACATAAAATTTTGAAATGAAATGGGACCATGAAAAGTCACTCTACTTTAAACTGAAAGCTAGGAATTAAATCAGGCCAATTCAAAAATATTGATGTCATTCTCAAGGCTACCTCAACAGTTAAGGTGATTCAGATGTTAAACCACGTGTAATGCTTCTGCCCATAAAACATCAAGTGAAATTCTAACATACTGGTTGATTTGTTATTTTTGCTCTCCATTCACAACACTATAAAGCCAGGATGTTTTTAGAACTCTGATGTTTTATTCATAAATCCACCTTTAAAACAACAATAAATGCAAAATGCTGCTAAAGCAAAAATCATTTAAGTTAGAAGCAGCTATAACTATTTCCTTTCAACCAAAAAAATTAAATAGGGATTATAGTATTATTTATTTTAACGTAGTTGGAATTATGTTTTTCTATATACAGGCTTTCCCCATTGATTACCTTTATTTTAAGTTAAAGAGAAAGCAAGAAGAAGAAATAAAAGTCAAGTGCCCATCAGACAGCATAGCTTCACATAGACTTCAGAGCACAGTGAATGAAATGGAAACCATCTCTGCAGGAAGAGTGCTTCATAAGTTAAAAGTGAAGTACACAAAAATCAACTGCTATGTGTTTACTGCCTTATATGTCATATAAAGGATGTTATCACTCATACTTTTTAAATAGCTCTTCAAAATGTGCTCGTTCTGTATGGCTTGCAGATCTTTGCATTTTTATAAGTCTAGAGGAAATGTACAGATTGTGGACAGATTTGCACCCATTCAGCTTTGTCTCTGAGATATTTTTTAGAGATAAGGCCAATATAAAAACAGTTCAACAAGGAAAAACAAGCTTGGATAGACTTGACTTTGCCTTACAGAAATGGTACAGCAAGACAGCTAGGTTTCTTTTTCATCACCGTTAATTTATCTGAATGTAAGTTCTGAAAACTCAGGGTTATTGATAAGAATATAAACACAGAAGTTGGATAATAACATTAGGTTGGCTTTTATCACTGATGATATAGGAAAGGCAGAAGTCAGTGCTCTAAAACTCAGTGCAGGTCCTGGAAAATTAACATTCCCACAGAAAATCTTTCTCTCCAATTTACTCTATGTTTTACTTACATCATAATCCCTTTCCTCCCGCTTCCACTCATTAATCCTCTCTGCACACTACAACAGTTCTTTGATCATTCACCACTGAAAAGTCTGTGCAAATCAAAATGATGTTATTTCATGCTGGACTTCTAAGGTACGATTTGCTTCATCTAATTTAACTGCCCAGAATTTGTATATTTAGACTTTCCGTCATTCATCTAAACTTCATTTACAGTCAGTGGAGAGAGACAGGCATCTTCAAGTATATATTCATCCTACATATCTAAAATACATATTTTATTAATCATTCTTTGGAGATATTTGAAAGCACAAAGCCTAGGTGACAGGACTTATATGTAAAGCTACATGCCCAGCCTTAAGACAGCTAAAGTTAGGTGAGATGAAGCAACTTAATCTAGTTGGTTCCTAACAACTCATTCCAGTTGGGAAGCCAGCATTCCCTATATATTTCCAAATTACTTCTTCCTTTTTTTTCTTGTAAGCCAAATCAGTTTGTGTAATTATTTTTCCAGCCAACTCTGTGCTGGCTATTGAGGCGAGAGGCAGTCAAATTCATGTCAGATAACATAACTAAGGATGTGCTAGAATAGTTAGCTTCTTACTGTGGAATAACATAGGAAAGTAGTAACAATTTCAGAAAAAGTGATCTCTTCAGGGTTGCTCAAATCTACTCAGCTGTTGAGTGATTACATTGCTTATGACCTAGGTTTTTTTTAAAGATCTTTGATTTCAGTAATAATTGATGTTTAAATACCCCTAGAAATCTTGTGTGAAGAACAAATGCAGGCAATAGCATAAGAGGTACTGGCCCTATATTATTTATTCCTTTAAGAGAAATGGAAATAGTTTAATAAAAATGCAGGAGTTCTATTTGGACAACACAATACAAAACAGTAAAAGCATTCCTTTTTTTTTCTCTTGAAGCATTTCTTTCTTTTACTTAATTTTTTTTTTTTCTAGCTGAACTGATAATTTGAACATAGCAAATTTTGTGGATCGTGAATTGTAATTTCTGAGAAAGGTCTTAGTTCTTTTACCCTTCCCTGTTAGATGCTTCTGTTTGAACCTGTCTGGCTTCTATAACTTTTAATCATTTTCACTCCTGTCTTTTACCCAATAAATCCCCATTCCGCAGTGTTGCTTCCTTCTGCTTACAGTTCTTCTACACCAGCAGTGAAAATCCCATAAAACTCCCATTTCCTGCTTCACCACTATAACACTGCAATTGCTGTGTTCCCAGTCCAAAGCTATGTCTTTTTTCCTGTGCAAGAGGCAGGGAGCTGGTGCTGAGCTGTGGTGATGCAAGAAGAAGTTTCTTCTCCCTAGCTACAGCTGTGCATCACAACCCCACAAGGCTGAGGGAGGATGTGGTAGGTAGAAGTGTTCCCTTGCCACATGGTGGGACATTAGGAGACATAACTCTATGTTACTCTACATATTCATACTTATTCACATTTCTGCTACACATTTCAGCTGTAATGCTTCATTTCCTGGAGCAAACTGACAGGTGATGGGTGACAATTCTGTTTTACTCCTCCCACCACACAGAATTACTAAATTCATATCCCCATTTCCTGGGCTGAATCAGGGCCAGAATATTCACCACCTCATAGACAGATCCTTTGATGAATGTACATGATCCAGTCCAGCATCCAGTCCAGCTCACTGTATCATCAGACAAATAACTTCAAAGAGAATGTCATGATGTTGTTTTCCAGTTTTAGCTGCTTTTGAATTTTATTAGTGAAAATAAATATTTATAATTTAATAACACAGCAATAAATAATAACATAACCAAAGAGAGAGGCCAGATTGCATTAGTTTTCCTCTGTCCCAGCTGCTAAGTTTTGTGGAGCAGCCCGCTAATTTCACACTGTGATGCAATGCATATTTAATTGTCAAGCCTTCACCACATCAAGCGATACAGAAACACAACATAGAGAATGGGATTTTTAGTCTGGAAGGACAGTTCAGGTTGGGTTTCTCAGCCTTTTTCTGATGTTGTTAAAATATCCTCATTAATTATCTGGATAACAAAATAAAGAATAAACTTATTAAAATTTTAGATAATGCTAAGCTGGATTATTTGAAAGCACTTTGAAAGAATCAGAAAATCAGAATTCAAAGGTTCTTGATAAATTGAAGAAATAATCTAAAGTCGAGGAGACAAAATTCACTAAACACAAGTGTATAGTTCAACATTTAGGAAGGCAAAATCAAAGGTGTAAGTACAAAATGAGTAATAACGGAGCTGTCAGAGATACTGCAGTGAAAACTTTGAGAGTTGTAGCAGATCACAAATGAAACGTGAATCCCTGCTGGGATGTTATAACAAAAAAAAAGTGTATCTCATTCTGTGATATATTAGCAAGAATGGTGTAGGAAGGAAACAATTACTTCCTCTGTTAAGTGCTGGTGAAAAACTGGAACTTGGGCAACACATTTAAAGAAGGATCTATAAAAAAACAGAGAAAGACCACTGAAATGTGAAAAAAAAAGCAATTCTGAAGCAGTTGGGCTTATTTAATCTAGAAAAGAGAACAGATGGGAACATGGCATCAGACTGTGGCTACTAAAATATTAGTATAAGGATATACTCCATAGTTACTCCAGAGGCAAGACAAAAGTTACTTTGCAGCAAGGAAGATTCAAGGCAACTACTCAGGGGAAAAACAGGTTTATCCTCACTTTGGAGTATGGGAAGGTCCTTCCTGGGTGGTTTCTGGCATTGCATTTGGCAGAGATAATGTAGGTAAAATCAGTTTACCTCCAGATATCACATTCAGTTCTTAAGTTCCCTCTCTGGCAAAAATGCTTTTGATTCTGTAACATAATCTGTGAAACCAGCCAGCCTTTAAGAACAGTGGATGTTTTATTTATTTACTGTGAAAAATATTTTAAAAGAGATGAATATAGATCGTCCTAACTTGAGAGACAATGCAAGTACAAACAGAAATACATGGAAGCTTATTTATTCTACTCATAATTTACTGTGGGATCTTGCCAAGGTGAATTACTTCCTTCCAAAATATTTAGTTAAAGGATGAAACAGATGGGCAGGGATTTTTTCTTGCTATGTGTCTATTAAATTATAATTTATGCCGACCAGACTATGAGCTTTATCCAACAGGGGACCCATACATGTGCAGATTCAGTTCTACTCATAGTTATACGCTTAATAGATAAGTAGGTGGATATCAATTGAAAATCAACACAAAAGAACTTAGAAAACAAAAACTAAGACCAAAAGATATGCTGACATAATTTTAGAACAAAATTAAGTGAAATTAACTTTATATAATTTTGGAACCAAAATAGATTTTCTCCACATGGGTCCACATGGAGCCACATGGGTCCTGTGCTGTTGCAGGATAATCTAGTGTGTGGTAACAATTTGCCCTACTAGCGAAGTTCCTCAGCGAATAAACCAGGTATTCACCTAAAAAGGCCTGCTTGACCACAATATCTTGGATAAAGAATTCTGTTTGAAGGTATTCCCAGTGGGTTCAGAGGCATACTATACCTGGAAACTGAACTTGGCGAAATAATACAAAAAAAGGACCAAGTTGAGTGTTTTCCACGATGAATTCGAGAGAAATTAAAAAGTAAGCAAGGGGAATAATCAATTATCCTCCCCATCTTGCCTGCAGTTGTATGGGGGTTTAATATTATGTGGAGGTATAATCCCGTTGCAGTCAAATAAGGACCTTTCAGGAAAAAAGGTAAGTGAACACATCCCTATAGTCAGCATCACCTCAAAGTTTATGAGTAGTGTGGGCACAATTGAATGTTGCCATCCCAAGAATGAAATAGAAGGGCCTTGTCATTGTATTGAGGTTTCTGTCAGAAAAGGGAGGAAGAAAGATGGGATCTGAGTTAGACACAAAAAGCAGCTTAAATAAAAATCTCAAAATATATGCCTTTCATTCACACTGCGCTAGATATCAGACGATATCATCTTGCTGGCGTGAGGCTGATTCAGAACAGCTTGGGATTCTGGACGTAAATTCAGCTCAGCATAACCTGATTTTTTTATAAGAGCCATTGTTCTTCTAGCCAGCTCTAACCAACTCTCGTATTTATGTGGCAGCTGTGTTGTGACGAAGATTTCTTTAACTGAGTTTTGATGATGAAGTCATAACCCATTACGACTTTAGAGAAGAATATTGTGCCAGTGAAGAGTTTTGGATGGAGGATCTTATTTTTCTGTACTGTAGTGAAAATCAGAACATAAGAAAATAGTAGTGGGGTCATAAGCACATTAGCATTGCATTTTCTTGTGTGGATAACTTTTAGATCTTAACTTTTAGATCTGCTAGGTTTCACATTCCTTACTCAAAACTGCAAACAAACAAAACAAAACAATGTGTGTTAAACTATCACAATACTATTGTAACCTGTAGTTTTCAGGATTTTTGTCTAAATGGTATGACATTTGAAGCACCTTCACCTATCTAATGAATAAATTTCCTATCTTCCTTCTTAAAAGTGCACTGCAATATGTGAAATAACAGGTGAATTTGGAAGGGCTCTGAACTTCCATTCAGTTATGTTTGCAAACATGCAAATGTTCATTTGATTCATTAAAATCCTTTCATGCAGGACCTCCGACCTGCCATGGTGCATTCTTCTCCTATACTTCTATAAACATATTCAGTCCTCATTTGATTCATTAAAAAATGTGTCTGTAGATTCAAGGAATTTCAGCAGATGCTTATCAAAAGAGCAGAATTTCTTCTGCTCGCTTTCGTCATTTCTCTTGCCTATCAGTTCCAGTTCTATGCAGCCCGTAATTTGAAATATGAGCAGAATCTTGCCTTCTATTTCAATTATATGGAAACTATCATTTTTGAAGAGGAAAAAATTCTATCCCTGAATAGATATTGTGTGCTGGGGTATAATGAATGAACTCTTTAATCAAGAGCTATCTATTCTCCAAATATCTGAAAAAGATTGAATTCACTCTTACAACAGTGAAACTCTGCAGGAGGACTTTCATAGTAATCAAGGGAGAGAAGGTCATCAAACAGCACAAAATTTAGACATATATTAGGTTCACATTTTATGTAATACCAGTTGTAAAATTTTGTTTTCATTAAGAAGAAATTGCTGCTAAAAAGGGGGTAAATTCACATTAAATGCAGGAGTGTGAATTGTCAGAATGCTGCCAAATTGATCATGCACTGAACTGCAACAGCAAAAGATTTTTCCTAAATGAGTTTATAGCTCTTTCAGCATAACGTGATTACTATCCCCAGGGAATATTACAATGTCTTTTGCAGGTGGTGGGATGTGATACTGTTTTAGTTCATCAGAAAGACATGGTTTAAGAATTTAAATAAGTACATAGTATTAAATGCTTGAATCTGTACTTACCTTTAACTGCATTTTTCTAGTGAAATACGTCCATGACCATTCTCTGGGACTAGCCAGTGTTCACACTAGTCAAGTCTATCCTCCAGAACAGAGTACTCTCATATTAAGTGCCTCTCAGCATGAGGTGAGTCCTGAAATGTGTAGGGAGGTACTGGGAGTGCAGCAGCTGACTTGAGGCATAAATGGTACCAGAGGTCACTCTAACAATGTAATAATATAGATCACTCTAACAATGTAATAGTATACATCAGCTTACGAAGCTTGGGACATAATAGAAAAAGTGACCTTATATACCTAATTCTCACTGCCTGTATCTACCTTTGAAGATTTGGTCCATAGTTTCACAAAAGGCAGATTTCAGAGAGATTTGAGCATTCCCCAGTCGCTTTAAGGGCAGACAAGGAAAACATTTCTGTGGGACCAAAAGCTGTGGGAGTGCATGCACCCAAGCAAGGACAAGTCTTCTGATGTTCGTGAGAGTGGACTGAGGGATCTGTATCTTTCACTCACCTGTGGCTCCCGGAGGCTAATGCTGGCTTTGGAATTAGTTAACAGAAACATGCCTATATTTCACAGAGAAATATGGTACCAAAAAATCTACTTGTGATCCCACATATAATGTCATGGTGTTGACACTTACCAGTGAGATAGCTCTATTCACACGCTGCTGCCTCTGAGGTGTGTAGTTGGCTTGCGCGTCCCTGGCAGCATGTTGTTTAGCACTTCTGTGAGTTAATGCAGGTACAGCCAAATAAGCTTTCAATTAACTCACACAACAGACTTGCTTTGAGAGAAATGATGCCATTAGACAGTCTGCCACCTGCTGCCATATCCGAGGCTGACTGAAAGAGTTGCGTGCCACTGGGGTTGCCTGAAGAGTGCACACGGACTGTTAAGTATCCAAGAAAGGGATTTTAGAAGCTGGCCAGTGAATGTGGTGCTGCCATTGGTCTCCAGGAATGAAAAGCTCTGGCACCTGTGGGTCAGTTTTCAGGTGCTGTCATGGAAAGCTCACCATGGCACTTCTCTATGAGGACATAAGAAGGATCAAACTGGGTTAGACTAGGAGTCTATCTAGCCTGGTGGTCTGTCTCCAAAAGCAGACACAAGCAGATGCCCAAATGTGCAGTATTGCAGGCTGACTAGGAATAATTTTTTAATGGTTGTTTGGCTGCATGCTTATTTGTGAGCAGCTTGTGTTTGAGTGAACAGTTGGGGAACGGTTGTTCTTTAACAAAAGCTCTTAGCTGTCATTCTCATGTTTAAAAAAATTTATCTGGACACTTGCGGAATATAGTCTTTGTAGGTGAAACAAGAAGAGAAATACAGCGCAGAAGGAACTTAATGCGATTCTTACAAAATCAAGACAGTCTGAGGAAGAAGGAAGAGGTTTGAAATGGGATTAAAAGTGAAGCAGCAGTTGTTTCAGCACAGTGGCTGGCTTTTTTTTTCATGTTTCTCCATGGAAGGTGAAAAGTTGAATTTGTGTTTCTCTAAGGTGTGCAAATGGCAAACATTTTTACTGCTGCCATGGTGCAAGGAGATATGTATCAGAATTAGATAATTTAGACATTTCCTAAGGACATGAGGCTTAAGTGATTACTTTTTCTCCTTCTCTGCCTGTCTCTACCTGTGTTTCCCTTTTTGTCTCTCTCTTTCACACTTCATAACTTATCAGCATATGAGCCAATTTCACAGAGTGTTAGTAAATGCAAAGATAATATGTTCACATAACGTTCACCAAAATGGGCAACTAGATAGTTCAAATAGACCTGTAAAGTCTCCCTTCTGAAAGAAAACCTGACTTATGAATGCAAACCTCCAGAGACATCAGGGAATCCACAAGAGAGAGCTATTATGAGTGTCCTAATTGTGAGAAAAGCTTTAATCAGACATCACGTCTAATTATATGCTAGAGAATCCAACTACAAGACCTGAATTCATAAAATTAGGTTTCATTGCTTCCTCTGCTAGAGGATCTTAAAGGAACTAAATGTCTTTTAAGAGGATGGGGCTGGTGATGAACTTCACTGAAAAACTGCTGCGGAGAGGCACTGTTATGTTTAGTAAATAGAGTGAGAAAGAGCAGCATGTTGCCTGGTAAAAAATGATGGTGGAGAGGGATGTTTTGAAAAACTTTTTAAAACCAGAATGCATTGTGAAGCAAAACCCGCAGAAGTAATTAGCTTCAGAGGAGATAACAAAGCTTATTAAGCATGTATTCTTCTGTCTTGGGGGGTGTAGTATCATACAATGGAGATATTACTGCAAGTATTAGAACAATGCAATCAACAATGCCTTGAAATTAATGTTTTTGGACTTCACAAGCAATTTCAATTATATTATGCTAATATGTTAAATTAGGAAAACAAAAGTCATGTAAGGTTTTTAGATAACATCAGGGTGCTGAGCTGGTAAATGAATGAAGGGAATTCTGCTGTAGCGGGAATAAGGGACTGAGAAACAGTTAAAGGAAGGTAATTGGGAAATGCCCTCAAACTGAAGCCATCAGCTGTTGGGAGAACAATAAGAAATCACTATAAGACCAGAGACATCACCGATAAAGGTCTCTTTGGAGAGGAAGATGGAAAAGGGATCAATCATTTTAGAGAAGTACTATTGAAGCTGTGTAGATATCTAGTCACTCAGATTCAGGAAGGATAAATTCCTCTTGACAGCTAAGAATATCAGGACATGGCAAACCCATGATGCAAAAAGCAAATGAAAGAGCAAACTGAAAATGGAGAAGGGATGCAACACTACGAAAACACATTATGAGCATAAATTTAAGGGAGAGAGAAAAGAGTTTCTTCCCTCTTAAGCTGAAGGACAGTACTGTCACAAGATAAAATGGGCTTCCATGAGAAGGAATAGTTTAACTACTGAAGCACTGAGATTCCAGAACAGCAAAACAGGTTTGTAAGTAATTTTAAGCTTATGTATGAAGACTATGCTCAGATTTGCTGAGAATTGCTCGTTCTGGGTGTTCTGGCCTAGAATGTGACCTTTCCAGTCCAGTCTTAAAACTTAGATATCAGGTTGGCAACAACTGTAGAAAAAAGACAGAAGGCTACAGAGTAGAAAAACAATTGGTAGGGAGAAGACAGCTACCTCTTCAGTAAGGATATTAGCATTAAATATTTTCCAAAACATCTAAATGTTTCACTGAAAACAAGTTGTAGTTGCCTTAAAATGATTGTGCTGAGCGTTTAAGAGAAGAACCTCTGAGACATCTTTATTAATGATGTGGTCATCAGTAAAGTCAACTGCTTTGTAAAGGTGTACATTAATATCCACAACAGAGAGATCCTCCCAGGTAACTTAGTGTCCTGGTTTCGGCTGGGATAGAGTTAAATTTCTTCCTAGTGCTGTCTGTTGGATTTAGTATGAGAAGAATGTTGATAACACACTGATGTTTTCAGATATTGCTAAGTATCTTGTCAAGGACAACTACCCTCCAAGAAGCTACCAAGCTAGACTGGGAGAAGGGAACATAGCCAGAACAGCTGGCCAACGGGGTATTCCATACCATGTGAGGTCATGCTCAGTATATGAATGGTAGGCGTGATCCGGGAAGTATCGATCGCTACTTGGTTATCGGTCGGCGCGGGTGGTGAGCAATTGCATTGTGCATCACTCATTTTGTATATTTTATTATTATTATTATTATTATTTTCTCTTTTCTGTCCTATTAAACTATCTTTATCTCAACCCACGAGTTTTTTCTCACCCTCCCCCTTCCGATTCTCTCCCCGCCCTGACGAGGTGGGGGGAGTGAGCGAGCGGCTGTGTGGTATTTGGCTGCCTGCCGGACATTTAGTCACAGGTTTCATTACGGGATTAAGAAATTTAGAAAATTGCCTAAGGCCTGTTTTCTGACTAAGCTTCAGGGAGGATTCTAGAGATTCCCTGAGTGGAAAGGTTTAGCAGATGCCTTGCAAAAATGCAATGGCTCAAAGTGAGCTTGTTCAGGTGCTGGGACAGTGCAGGCAAGTAGTTTTATTGTATATACAGCTATGCTGTACAACAGCTGAGCTCGTTCATGCTGCTCATGACTGCACTGGGATGTGCAGACAGCTCAGCTAGCTAAAGTGTAGTATGTCATTCATAAACTCTGCCTCAGTTCTTTAACGCGGAAGATGAAAACATGAGTATTTATGCAAGGCACCAGTTTGTCTGGAAAGTAAAGGCCCTAATTCTGCAATCACTTGTGCAGATGCTTTACTTAAGTGTAGAAGGGGTCTCAAAACCATTTAAGTCTACAATTTGCAACATCAAAGAAAAACATTTTTATAGATGCTGAAGGGTCAGATCTATTTCATTAACTCTTTGGTCTCCTTGGTTGAATGGGATTGGTAGCATAATTATTATCATTATGGTGCACATTCCTGCATAATTTTGCTGATAAGATAGAGCTCATGAACCGTGTTTTCATTGGTAAATACATATTTGAGCTTTACTAAAAAGGTAAATGAGCTCTGTCTTGCTATACAATATGTTTATCTGTGAAAAGCATTCATCTTGAACACAAACTAAAATGTAAAATCACTACAAAGATTAAGGTTTTGGTTCTGTAATTTTTGTAAGAGATTTTGAGTGATAACATTAAGTGCCATTGCTTTCAGAGTTAGTGGGAAAGAGGATGCTTTTTAATATCAAACAAATGGAAGATAAAAGAATTTTTCAGGCAGCCAACATGAAAGACATGAAAAAGGATGGAGACAAAGAAACACTCTCTTGTTGACCTAGATCTCATATGGCTAATGGTTGGCCTACAGGCTCAATCCTGCTCACCAGGCAATGCTATCCAGCTCTCAGGAATGCTTGGACTTGCATCTGCACTTTATTATTGCTGGGCAGCTTGTCCAGAGTGCTGGAGAGCTCTGTGGGTCTGTATGGTGCTCTGCGCGAGCCAGAAGCCAGGATGCTAGGTGCAGACTCAAGGGCTGTGCTGAGACAGAGCTAATAAACGCTGCTGGACATGAGCTGAGCCTGGGCAGGCAGATATCACTGTAGTAAATTATATGGTATGTCTAGCTGTATCTGTTTTTTTTCCTATTACTCAGGGAATCTTGTATAACAACTGACTAAATGGTAATCCTGTGCTATTGCTCTGTCCCCTCAGTATCGCTTGCTGTCTTTGAGCTCAAGACTGGGTCTAGTGTGGTATAACCGCATGACAGCTTGGAGCTACATTAGAATAAAAGGTTTCAAGGGTAAAACCGCCACTCTGGGTGTAATTGACACATCTGGTTGATTGCATTACAATATATTTGGTTGACAAGCAGAACTAATTAAAAAGCACCTGATTGCCCATGTACCTTGTTACATTTCATTTCAGTGCACTTATCAGTGAATTAAATCTATTTTAGTGACAGTGAAGGGGCAGTGGCGTAAGGGTGTAGGGCTTAGTAGTTCAAGGTTACAGAGGCTTGAATCAATCTAGCTGGAAATAGATTTTTTTTTTCTTATGTCAAAATGCTGACAGAGAATGTAAGAATGTAGAGTTGGTGTAGAAGGAGAGGGCATGATATGGCTAAGGAAACCAAGTGGACATAAGGTGGAGATAATGTCTACAAATGCCAGAAACTGTAATGCTGCTAATATCAAGACTGAGCAGCTTGAAAACCAAAGTGAACTTCATAACTTGAAAGTACGTGTCTCAAGATTGCTCCTATTGCAGGAATAACATGATTGTGGTATAGCAGCAAGTCTGTGACTATATAGAAATTATTCTGAAATCTTTTGCCACAACTCTTCCATTTTGATTAACCACATCCCACTGAGTATGTGTTCTTCACATGACAGAATTCAGATGACAGAAGCCAAGAGAAGAATGAAACTGCAGTTGATGACATTTTCCGCATTCAAGAATCCTGTCATTGAAAAATAGCCTCCTTTGGGAAAAAGAAACATCTCATAAAAAGTGTTGAAATTAGTATGCAATTTCCCAAATTATCCTTAATATTATTTTAGCTATTACTGAAATCTTAAGTTTTTGATTAAAGGCAAAAATTTTGAGAGTGATTTTGATCTTTCATAAAAGTATCAATTAAAACATCACAAACAACTAATTTTGACTGAAAATATGAAACCTGATAATTTTCACCTTTCAACACAAGCAGTTTTGTTTTCTTTCATTTTTCTGATTCGTTGTACATCAAAATTATTTGTAATAACAATTGTCATTGAACTGCTAGTTAATATGTTATTTTTTAATGTGATCTTAGGCAGGATTAAAGATGAAGACACCCCAAGAGCTGAATTGCTCTCAGACTCCATTTACTTTTTTAAACTTTACAGGCAGTGGGAACCTAGAAATTCATTGCACTTCTATATACCTACATGTAGACATCTGCTCTGAGATTCTTAAGCTACAGCCAGATCTTTTGCCTAAAGGCTTGTTATCCTATCCAAAGACTTTATTGGAATTAAAATATATGTTGAGACAATATATTTCTTGAAAGGAAGCTGCTGTTTTAGTCAGTATGAGAATTGACATGGGGTATTTTGTGGTGTGGGAAGCCAGGATGCAACCAGCTAATGGACCCAGAAGTAGCATAACTGTTTGTCTGTCTTACCTTCTCTCTTAGCCTTGCTGAGAGGTGCTAGCCTGCTCTCAGACTCACACTGGATGCACGTTCAATGAACAGTTTTATGCTGAAGGACCAGCCTGTGTAAAGCTTATGTGGGGCTTATTGCGTGTTTCACTGCATGAGAAAGTTGTGCCCCCAGCAGCCTTATCACCCACAGATGTGGTTTCAGCATCTGTTATAGCCCCCTATTGCTGGCAGTGTTAGAAACCTGCACACCTATGCGTGACTATTTTTTTTTAGGTTTCACTTCAGTGCTGTGCTTTCAGAAGCAGATCATTAGGTCGGCTGCTTCTGACATTCAGAGGCAGAGACCTGGCTTTCCAAACCACAAGGCTTTGTGTCCAGTAGGTTGGTGTATCCAGGGGGAGTTTGTAAGTGAGAGGAAGAAGAAATGGATTATTTCAGGAAAAAAAGTTCTGTTTTAAAGACAGAAAGTTGTATGTTCAGTCCTAGATTGACTTTTTGATGTGGTATTTGAATGCAAGTAGGAGAAATGAGAGGGGGGGAATGAATCAAATGTGGCGGGGACTTATTTCCCATGTAGTATTAAAAAATCAATCTATCTCTGTACTTACCAAGGCCAGGTTGGATGGAGCTTTGAGCAACCTGGTCTAGTGGAATGTGTCCCTGCCCATGGCAGGGGGGTTGGAACTAGATGATATTTAAGGTCCCTTCCAACCCAAACCATTCTATGATTCTAGGATTCTATGATTGTCGAGATCAAGATGATGATGTTTGGTTTGAGTAAATGGTATAAATTAAATAAACTTTTAGAGAATGTATCCAAATTAACAAAGTTTTATCAGCTCAGGAGCTGTTTTATGAGCAAATTTGCCTGTCTGATAGAACAGAAAAGGATTTTTGAGGACCCCCACCCATTCTTCAAGCTGCACAGTACCCAGACATAATATTCTGTCTTGGATAAACTTTGTGATCATTGGGACCAAATACTCTGTTGTACTGGGAATACTGCATTATTTATTACATTTATTTCAGTGGCAGTTTTTTCAATTTTTTACATATATATTTTAAAATAAAACTGACACCATTGTGTTAACCATTTGCTATTTTAGATACAGTTAAGCTCTGCAAATGTAGGTTATTTGTACAGTAAAGCAATGAAATATGAGCATGTAAATTGCTACTCTACTCCTCTGAGAACTTTTAAAGATAACTTTTTTTTTGTAAGATTACATGGACCTAGTAAAGCCCATTTTCCAGTAACAAATATCTTGTGAATTCAGAAAAATCAAATGATTGCTCAGAGAGCGGCATAACTACGTTGCTAAAAACAAGGCAAACTACTCAACTGTAGTACCATACTGATTCAGCTGTGTTGCTTGCTGTACACAGCAAATTCATGCGACAGTCCATATGAATTCAGTCTGACCCTGAACACTTACAAGAATTTCATGTGTAACAGCTTAAAAAATCCTAAAATTCTGTTTGTAAGATCTTAGTCAGAAGTCACGGGAATGACTAGCAACAATCTTTAGATCAGGCTTTTGATGAAAACTACTGTAAGAAGAAAAAGAATGATATTAGACCTACGAAATAATGATCAAAGACTATAGTACACTTAGAATGTTCTCTTTTTATTTTAAATATACCTATTACAATTATTTGTTAGGCTTATATAGAGCACTATTATTTACATAATTCAGTATTTATCCTTTGGGGAGAATTCCAGTGTTCAATAAATAAGAGTCAGTGAGCTACTTGTTAATCATCTTGGAATGAGAGTTCTGAAATATTAATTTCACATAAATGATGAAAGTCCTTGAAATGGTTACAGTTACCTGTAGTTTCATACAGTAGGTATCTTCTGACTGCAGTCAAATTGTGTTGAAAAGCTCTGAACGTAGCTATAGGTAATCAGAAGAAAATTTGACAACAACATCAAATTAAAAAAATACTGAAAAACATCAGTGGTTGAACCTCTACATTTTTCAGATGCATCTTAGGGTGATGATATTGTTTAAAGGGAACAAAGAAACAGTTTGGTAGAATCCCTGTTATAAAATGTCTAGATCATGGGGCAAAATATACAATCACTAATAAATAAAAATACAGCTTTTTACAAGATCTCCTTTTAACACAACATCTTAAAATGTGCCTGCAGGTAAGAATGGTTTTCATTATTTTTATTAAAATTCAATTTTCCATGGTTACTATTTCTTACACATGAATTTATGCATTGTATATATACTATATAAAACACATAAAAGATTAAGTTGTCAATACAAGGAATATCATTAGCTGAGAACATGAAGCAAGGGTTCATATCAGATCCTGCCCAATGCTATGTGTGTAAGCTCAAATACATGAGAAAGGGACTTTGGTCCTGATCTTGCACTAAGAGAGTAAATGTGGTCCCATGTTTCTACATACAGAACTTACTACTTTTACTGAAATCGTACCAGTCCTGCATGTGTCAACCATCCCATTTTCATGTGACCCGCCACAGAAAGTGGGTTTGAATCAGGACAAGCAGCTTAAGTGTTTTTCCCCTAATTCTCATCAATATATTTCAGAGGTCAAGTCCATGGCACGTTATGTGAGTGGCTGAAAGTCTATGACATTCAGCTATGGCACCCAGTTTTGTTTCCCCAAAGTACAGAAAGACAGAAGGGAAATGCAGCTCATAACTACCAGGCATTTATCCTAGCAAATATAACATTATCATCATTATCATGGAATAGAAACTATTGTTTATTGACAGTGTGCCTGCTTGTTCAACAAAACATCTTCGATTTCAGTAGCATTACAGTTTGGCAAAGAATAGTCTCTGAATTATCTTTGTTAGAGTTTTGAATCTCTGGCACATTTAAGACACCCACCCACCTATTCAAATAATATTTTAAAGCAAAATTAATGTTTGATATAAAATAACAGTTGTGTTGTAAATGTGGAAAAATAGTCTACAAAAAATAAGTATAAAAGTGATCTCAGATTTATGAATATGTTTCATATAAACAAGTCCAGGTGACTAATCTGTGTGTTAGAAATGGCCCTTGGTAGGCTGTGTCACAACAGTACATCACATTTTTCACAGTTTACAGTAACACAGTTAGATTCACAATGTGATGACACCTTATATAAGAAAAATAGTATTTTACAAACTATACATTTGGCATCTATTTTTAGATATTTTTTCTGTTTCTTTTTCAGTTCCTTTTTTCTTTTTCCTTTTTTCTTTTCTTACAAAATAGTGCAAAATTGCAGTGCGTTAATAGAAGATTTTGCAATTCCTAATAAAAAGTCAGTATACTTAACTGTTTTGTTCATTCACTGGAAACAGTTTGGCACATTAGGATTTTGTATAGATGGAAAAGCTTCTTACTTTCTTCTCTTCAGTATATCCATTGAATCTTTAAAACGTTAAATTGCACCAAGGGAGTTAACTCTCCAAACTTTTTACTCTCATCTCTGATAACATGTGTGTTACAAAACAGCAAAGGAAAATGTAGACTTTGTGATTAATTTATTTGCCAAACAGCATATATCAGACTGGCTTTTCTTACTATGTTATAAAGAAAAGGATTAATGGGAACATTTGTCATCTGGTGACTGCTAAAGCGTTCAGTTACAGCTTCAAGGCTCTATAGGAAATTTATCCCAACTTTATATACATATAAGTGTTGGTTTACCATATATCTTTCAAATTTTGCTATCATGCATGTCCCTGTATCTGGATCCAAACAGGCTGTGTCAAGCCAGGGGGATAAAGTTTCATCAAAACCTGTTTTCCACTGGACTAATTCATATAAAGAATAACAAACAATTGCTTTTGCTGCCAATTTGCAATGATTAAATGATTTTCCTACTAATTATTTACTTAGGAATATTAATGAAGAGTTCCCCCATGTATGAATACTTTATTTGTACAGACTGGCACCATACCTGAAAAAAATGCCAATACTCTTATTACCTGGAACAGCAAAGTCTTTTGCGTAGTCATAAACAGGCATGGTACAGGCTGCAGGAGTGAGAGTGTCCTAAGCCACCCGTGAGAGTGCCGAGAAATGCACGGAAGATGTCAGATGAGTCTCAGGTCAGTTCTTTGCCTCCTTGGCTGAAAGCAGGAATTAGAAACCTGACTGAGATCACTGAGTCATCTACTGGAGGTTGCCAAACACCGGTCTGTACCAATCTACTCAGAATTCAGGCTATTAACCTGGAGGTGAAAGGCTCTCTGCCACATGAGCAAATCTCTGAACTATTCACAGCACAGAGACTGTTGGTTTCACTTAATTGTGTAGAGAATATGGCGACATAAAATATTCTCAATTAATTACCTTTCCAATAGAGTAATGAAGTGACTTTTTCCAATACGAAAACTCCAGGGTGATGTCTCTAGGCCTAATTATTTCTCATGAGTTTAAGGTTTTATCATCTGTATCACTCTGTGGCATTTATGCCATGAATTAAAATTGCTATTGCATGGTTTATTTAATCAATTTCTTGGCATTTCTGTACCTTTTATGAACATACCTAACGCGTATGAATTTTACACTGATTCTCTGAAGGTAGAATTGGCTATAGCACTAGAACTTGTTATTCAAATATTAGAAGGGAAACATCCATGAATAAGAAGGTTGTTTTTTACCCCAGCCATTCCACCCTTGGCTCAATCCTTTATTACTAGCATGGGATTCTCCCAAATCACCTGCTGACTCTGGTAGAAGATTTCCCTGAGCAAGGAGTGAAGGATGAAGCTGAAATAACTATCTTGTATGAATCATATTGATTGATTTCTAACATTTAAAAGTCACTTATATTCAACACAAACAAACAAACAAACAAACCAACCAGAACAGTCAGCCAATATTAATGAAAAAGCCCACCAACTAGTAGACAAACAAATACTTCCTCTGGACTCCCTTCTCAATAATGTACTAGTTTTGACCAAGGAAACACTTGAGTACTTCATTAACTTTCACCATTAGGTTTAGTCTCACCTAGGCTGAACCAAATATTTTCCTCCAAAAGGAAAATCAGGTATGGCTGAGACTGACCCTCTCTAGGGCACACTCAGTCCAGATTAAAAGGATGACCAAGTTTTATGCTTTCTTCCTAGGACAGTCCTTGAAATACTATTTTAACAAACCTCAGCTCCTCTCACCTCCATACACCACATGCAAATTCACTCATCCTGCACAGCACAGGCAGGCTGTAAGGTGGAGTGCCAGGCTGAGTGGAAGGCATGAGACGATGGTGGCACATATAGCATCCTGAAGCAGGAGAGTAGGGCAGAAGGCATATTGGATAGACACTAAGCCAGTATTAGTCCAAACAGTTTTCAGCCGGGAATAGCCAGTCTACTCACAGGATGGACACACATGATGCAGGAGAGGCCACACAAATTGGCCTCTGTTGGCTATAGACTCTGCTCTCTGGCACAATTCCCAAAGGCAATAGAAACATACTGTATGAAGCCCCGATGCATTAAAACATTTAAGATGCTCTTAAATTTAAGCACATGCTTGAGTCTCGTGGTCATATGCATGTGTTTAAGGTCTTTCTTGCATCAAGTCCAGAAAGTATTGTTGCATGAGGACATGAAGATTTACTTCAAAATCAAAAAAGAAAAGAAAAGAAGAATAAGGATTCTTGAAGTCAGATAAGAAATATGATTAGCTTACTGACAGACTCCCCTCTTCCCCCGAATGTTATTTTTTGTCTAATAAAAGAGGTATTAAAAGGCCAACAGGAGTCCCATTCTTAAATATTCAGAAACAGTTATTTATTTAACTGAAGCTTGCTTGATTAGAGATGGGAGAAAATTACGTGTTACGTGTTTTTTTTTTAAAAGCCCAGTTTGAGAAACAAACATGAGTAGCTAGAAACAGTACGTAGCTGTTTACTGTGCTCAGCAGTGCCAATTTCCCATATCTTGCTCAGCCCGCATGAACTCTACAAAGCCCCACATTCATGCTCTCTTAGTCCAACTTTCATTTTATTTGATCTGTTTCTTAAAAGACAAGTATGTTGCTGGATGTGTCTCACACATTCTGCGGGCCTTGCTCAGGCTCTTGTTCATTGTGAGTACAGACATTTTGGATGGCAAGAGGTATTCAAAGAAACTGGCAACCAGGATTCACTAAGGAATGGAGGTCTCATATTGAGCAAAAGCTGCTGTGGTCATTGAGTGTCTGTGAAATGAAAGGAAAACTCTGCTTTAGAAGGATCTGCTGCCAGTTTTGTCTGATGTCTGTTCACGTTCAGTGGAATAGCAATGCATCTGCAGATAGTACTTTATCTGTTTTGGGTCTTATTTTCCACACTGAGAAAGGCAGTAATGTTGATAGCTCAGTGTATGACAGAGAGCCTAATAACATCCAAAAGAAGCCATTGTAAAGGAAAGAATAATGATTACTCTCTGTGACTGATGAGTTAACTTGTGACAAATGCATATGCAAGATTATTGTGGGTTGGCAAATAAAATAAACTGAAAATCTGAAACAAAATTGTTGAGAAAACAGTAAGAATTGGTGTGATTTCTCATCTTTCATTTCTCTTTTCTTGTACAACTAACTTCTTTTGCCAGTGGTACCAAGGCATAAATAATAACTTGTTCTCTATTTTAAAGAATTCCATGTAATTTACCCTTCCATAATTAATTGGTTTTGCCCATTCTTCTTCACAGTGATTTACAATTTGAGTCTATTTATGCTAGGTGTTCATGCAGGGTAGCTCACTGAAGGAGCACAGATATCACAATGCTTAATGTTGTATATAGGCTGGAATTCTATGAGTTACGTGTGTAGGTCTAGGTAGGCTACCTTTATGCATGCATGGAGTCCAGATGTTTACATCCATTGCTTCACATAATTTACCACTAGGCTGGACATACTCGAAGATGTTTCATCTTCTGTCAGCAAAGCTCTTTATATCCAGACCTGCTTAAGGCTTGATACCTGTAGATCACCTTAAAATCTTCATAAAACGGCTGGCTCATTTATGTTCCAGCCCACCCTCTTCAAGAATGTCAGTGAGGCATTAGGGTCATGTCTCTTGTTTAGGAGTTGGTCATGATTCTTGGTCATATCAATCTGGATTAGATTTCTCTCCTGTCTTATTAATCTTTGAAACAATTTTAGCAATGCATCCTGAATGCAAGTATACAAGCCTTGTGTGGAGTTTCTGTGAAGAAAACAACTTTCTTTCCAGTTCCATCAAAAGACTTCCACATTTCTTAAAATTCAGCCCAAGATTAGCCATGCTGACTGGATCCAGTGCTCATAGAGGTAATAACATTACTTACAAGCTTAAAATTTAACATATATTTCAAAACTTTCTTGTGTATACACTGGTTGATATTTGTAGTAACAAGTCATATATCTTATTTTTGTGCTTACTTGTTATTAATATAATAATTTATTGTCTGAATCTTGATGCCAAGAAGCCAGTCTGATTTGACATAAGACCTTGTAACACACAGCATAACTCCCACTATCTGAAATGAGGAATGAAACAAGGGACTGTGCACGTTCACCAAGGGGTGAATGTAATTCCACTGAGATCAATACAAAGAACTTCCAAATTCCAGCATCAAGGGAATCAGATTATCCAGCCAAAGCAGTGGCATATTCTGTGACTGAGAATTTCACAGCCCTCCTGAAAACAAAAGGTATGATGTCCCATAGGACAGACTGTAGGCAATAGCCACTTGCCTTCAAAATGATAGAAATACTACTCACATTACATCCACGTCAGCACTTTGTTTTTAGAAGACTGGGTTTCATTATATTGCATTAATTTGCAAAGTAAGCTCATATTGTTTCATAGTGGAATGCTGGTGAATTTAGGAGGTTCACAGTATATTGCAAACTAGCTTTTAAAGACAGCAATATGTAGTATAAATAAATATCTAGATCAGAATACAGCTTTTGAAGCTGTAGGGAGAGCACAAGTGTTTCTATAAACTTTCCATGGAGTTTCCTGTTTTAGAAATTTAATGTAGTTACTCTTACAGCCTTCTGTGTTTCTATTCGAGCCTGGGGTGAAAAAAAAATCTGACAAATCACCTTATCTTTTACATTGTTTATCCCTTATTCCCTTACTTCAGCAACGTTGTTGTCTGCAAGTTTAATCTTAAGTACTCAATCAACTACTTTGCTTGATCAGGGTCTTAAACATCACATAAGCTGAAGTTTATCCAGTTAAACTTGTTTTTTTTTCAGTAGAAGGTGTGATTTGTAACATTTTGACCTGAAAAACCAGGCTGATTAGTTTTCACTTCATACCAAAACATATCCATACATTTATGTCATTAAATCAACCTTGTACATACGAACATATATAGCAATCAGATATTTCAGTCTTAGGTGAAAGAAAAAAATAGTAAAATCAAATGACACGTTAAAAGCAGACATTTTAAACAATATCATGACAATCATCAGATTTTCATATTTGCTATCAGAGCAAATTTACTACTTAAGAACCTATTTATATATTCAAATTTTGATAGCAACTGCTCTTCTTGAGTGCATTTGTTTATACCTGTCACATAAAATATTTTCAAAAAACAAAATTCATTAGTCTAATGAGTTGAATGGTTGAATATGTCAGCGTCATAACTCATGTACTGAATTTCAGCATATTTCTTTCAGAAAATAAAGTGTTTGGTAATTTTTTTTCCATTTTTTTGGTGCATTTTTTCATGAGTCATAACAACAAGTTGTCTGGCTACAGTTAAAGTTCAGCAGATCTTTACAGAATTGGGGACAAATTCACAATTATTCAAGAAATTATATGAGAGAAATTGCTAAAATTTCTCAACAAGCTATTTCTAAAAATCCATTATTACCAGCTGAATTCAGTGCATGGGGCTAATGTAATCAAACCCCTATGTTAAAATCTGCTCATCTCTGTATCAGTATAACACCACTTGCAACCCTGGTGCAGGTAAACAATACTTGAGACACAATGAGACTTAAGGACATGCTGCATTTAAATACACTCAAAAATTGGATGAATCTGGGCTTTGGTTACTAAGGTTGTTCATCTTGTCTATATCTGACTTCTTTATTCTTCAGAGGATAAGAACAGACATATTCCTAAAGTAACTTAATGGAGCTATTTGTTAGGAAACATCTTATTTTTAGAAACAAGACTGTCTACTATTGTAATATCTTTTAAAAACTGTATTTCCAGGTTCATCACCCTTAAAAAGGGGTGCAGTTGATCGTACTGGAATAATGGTAAGTATTGAACTTTACTGTGTTCTTAAAATGTAAGATGAACCATAAAAAACCTTACTGTCTTTTGAAATATTACACACATTTCAGACTGGAACAGAAAATTATGTTCTTAAAGTTCTCTCTGGCATTTAAAAGTTGTGTCCTCATTCTCCAAATAGGTTAAAAAGCAAATGTAATGTTAAAAATAAAAAAGAAGTGTTAAAAATGACTACTTTAAGTCTGACCGGGACATATTTCACAGAAAATGTGGAAAATCTTGTTTAAAAATTATAGTAAGCAATCAAATATTCTTCAGTGCACAAAATTAGTATGTACATTATAATTTTAAACTGAGTATTGATGACTGCTGCTGCTGATCTTTTAAAATCTCTTACAAAATATAAATAGGATGGCTAAGAAAGCATAGCTGATAAACTGTGACATAGGGTTCTCTTTTCCTTCTTTTTTTTTCTCTTTTCCTTTCCTCTCCACTTGGACTGAAGTTTATTCTGGCTTCTTCAAAAAAGTGCGCACACACACACAAATTAATTCCAAAACCATTTTTCTAAATTTCCAATGGACTTGTATTCCTGGTGTCTTTTCACATGATCACAAGCAAGACATGCGTGCGATTCCCAGAACCTAGGAAGATGCACTGAGAAATCCTTCTTCCAGTTGAAATAATTAAGGTACATCTTGTTATTTTTGTCAAGCATCAGAAGATATTCTGCCAGCTCTCTGGGGGAGAGAAAATCTTCCACATGTATGAAAGAGTCTCCTGGAATGTAATTCTCATAGTTTTCTCTGGAAGGGCCCAGTACAACTGGTACTGATCCGGCCAGAAGAGCATTGTAAAGTTTCTCAGTAATGTAATCTTTGTGGATTGAATTTTCAAAGGAAAGGTAGAATTTGCAAGTGGAGATAGTTGGAATCAAGTTTTTATCATTGACGTAGTCTCCAAAGGCTTGTCCGTAGGTATGGATTTCAATGTATTTGCTAAGCTCATTGTAATACTTGACTCGAGCGTGCTCAGGGTTCCAGTTACTTACCACCCAACAGACCAAGTTTTCCTTACTTGGCACTTCAAATGTGAAGGAACTTGTACCGACCATCATGAAGCCATAAGGCACCTGAATATCTGAATCACGCCGATAAGTCAGGGTCAGGTTAAAGAGGTGTTCAATGCCACTCTTTTGTGGAGTATGAGTTGGAGACTCCAAGTTCATCCAAATCCACTTCTGGAATGGTGGCCTGGCTTGCTGAGGTAAATTAGTCAGATCCCAGCTAATGTCCCTGTGATGAATGAGAACAGCATGGGATCTGTTATATAGTGAGCGGTCAATAGTCAGGTGGCACCCATGGATATTGAACATTGTTTGGCAGGATGTTAGATCGAATGTCTGACCAAATGGCCAAACCCAGATCAAAATGGTAGTTTCATTAAGATTATCAGTTTTGGAAGAAAAGAAGCTCTTCATTTTCAAAACTGAACTGGCTGATTCTATAGGACCAGAGATCCAGCTATTTGTTGGTTTGATATAAATTAGTATGAATGCCATGAAACAACCAAGGACAATGAAGATAATAAAAAATGGCCGGAAAATTCCTTTAGATGTCGATGTCATAATTTGTTCTGAGAAAAAACAGAGGAAGAAAAAGAGAGAAAATAACATCAGCTATTAAATTACATATATATGTCTTGTTAAAGCAATCAGACATCAAAATGGATAGAACTGTAATATCACTGGGCTGTAACCTCAGAAATTTGAGTGTTGAGTGGAGAGGGTGTGGGTTCTTGCATGCTATTCATGACAGTGGCAATATTTCTCCTCTTCACATTAAAAGCTAATTGACATAAATTAAAAGTAGGATTTTAATACATCTCATAGTTGATATAAATCAGTATATGTCTTGAGAAGTCTTTTTGCTTAGAATCTAGGCCAAGAGTTTAAGAGAAAAAATTACCCTTTGATTCTGCCCTTGTGTCTGTGTAAGGGATAACATGCTGCAGATTTGGTCCATTCATATTTGTGTGTATACCTGTATGGAGGATCTAGGATTAGAGAAATGAAAAAGGAAGGAACTGGAATTTTAATACTGTAATCAATAAGACTGTTAGAAAACTAGTTCATGCCTGATGGCTACATGGGGATGAACACTCATGCCTTCTCCAGAGAACTCCTAAAATAGCTAGGGAAGGAAAGCAGCAATAGAGGTTCTCAGCTCCTCTGTTCCCATATGCAGCTTCACATAGTTCCCACATAAAGAAAAATGAGTAAAAAGATGTCCTTAAATATTTGATTATGTTTTGATGCCACAGCCCTGTGTTAAAAATTAGGAAAAGTAGAGATATGCTGCATCTTTGTGCTGCGTTTTTTCCAAGGCAAAAAGGGTGAGGAGTTCCTAGAGCCTCCTTTGCCCTCTCTCTGGTTGTCCCTTCCTGAGAGAAGTGATAAATCTCTTTCCAGAACTTCTCTTCCATATGGTTCTTGTGAAACCTCGCAAAGTTAGGCTTATTGCTAACCCTTGCTCCTGAACATAGCTCTAGAACTCAGTGGTGTTCTAAAAATAAAAACAGTTAACCATGTAAAGAGCACTATGACATACAAGGAAAAAGGAGTGGAAGTTAATTACCAAAAATAAGTGTTCTGAATATATTGGCCTAATGTAGAAAGGTAATTCTACAGTGCGTTTCAATGACTATAAAATTTGTCTGGCTTGCCTTTTCTGCATATTTTTCAATTATTTCGGTTTTTCTTGTCTTTACTAGCTAGGTCCACAAAAATTTTTATAAAAAACCTACCCCTAAATGCATCCTTAAAATATATAATATATATGAATAAATCAAAAAAAATAAATTCAAAGTCACAGAAAGCAGAAAGAGAATTTCAGGCCTTTTAAGCCAGTTTCATAGCTCATCTCCTCTAACCTGTGAAATAAGTGTAGTTAAATTCAGAATGAAGATATGGTAGAATGTGATTCAGAGGTCCATTAATGCAACATAACTTTGCTGCTTCGTGAATGTAAAAACTGATGTGAGTGTAGCACTACAGTTACAACAAAAATGTTTTCACATTCATTGTTGAGGAAAGGAGAAAGGAGGGAACATCACGCTTAGCTTTACTCTAACTTTATGTCTTGAGGAAAAAGGAATTTGCCACAATGTTTCCCCTGTTTTGAGAAGGCAGATGGTCTTAATTCTGGTTTTAGCTATTGTGGTGGGTTAACCTTGGCTGGCTGTCAGACACTCGCCCATCCACTCTCTCACTCCCCCTCTTCAGCAGGACAGGGGATAAAAATAAGATGAAAATCTCATGAGGTAAGGACAGGGAGATCACTCACCAATTACTGTCACAGGCGAAACAGACCCACCTTGGGGAAAATTAATATAATTTATTGCCAATTAAAATAGATTTGGATAGTGAGGAATACAGACAAAAGTTACAATAATACCTTCCCCCCCAACTTCTTCCCAGACTCAATTTCCTCCTTCATTCCCAACTCCTCTACCTCCTGAGTAGTGCAGAGGGATAGGGAATGGAAGTTTGCTGTCAGTCCACGACGATTCCTCTCGGCCGCTCCTTCCTCCTCACACTTCTCCCCTGCTCCAACATGGGTCCTTTCCATAGGATACAGTCCCTTCAGGAAAAAACCCTCTGCTCCTGGGTGGGCTGTCCATGAGCTGCAGTTCCTTCAGGGCATATACCCCCAGGCTGCAGTGTGGATACTGCTCCACTGTGGTCCTCCATGGGCTGCAGGGGAATCTCTGCTTCAGTGCCTGGAGCACCTCCTCCCATCCTCCTCCTCTGACCTTGGTGCTCACAGGGTTGTTTCTCACATTTTTTCTCCTCATTCCTCACTGCCTGTCCCTTTCTTAAATACGCTTTCCCAGAGGTGCCACCATCTTAGCTGCTGGGCTCAGCTGTGCTCTGCAGTGGAACCGGCTGTGGTGTCCGGCAGCCCCGGCCTCTCCTCAGAGAGACCAACCTGCAGCCCCTGCTGCCAACACCCGGGCACGAACACCCAATACAGTTATATAAAATATAGTGGCATGTTGAGTCTGACTCTTTTGACTCAGCCGCTTTCTTTAGGACATAGTTTAGCAGGTCCTCTCTGCTTTCAGCAAAATGATCCTGAAGGGAGTAAAGGGGAGGAACTGTTGTGTCCATGGCTTTTCTACTTATCCTCATCAGTTTTAACCCCTCTGAAAGAAATATGTGGTTTTACAGCAACATCAC
Source organism: Calonectris borealis (assembly GCF_964195595.1). Taxonomy (NCBI): domain Eukaryota; kingdom Metazoa; phylum Chordata; class Aves; order Procellariiformes; family Procellariidae; genus Calonectris; species Calonectris borealis. The sequence continues at coordinate 45,070,565 of NC_134314.1, read as the reverse complement.
ATTGGCTTTTTTTAGCCTATGTTGATTTTTGCTGGAAAATATGTCTAAAGGGGAGGTTATGTCCCATGAGAGCAGAAGGCTGCTTCCCTGCCTTACTATAGCGAAAGTCAGAAGGGGGTCTCTGAGGAAGAATTTAGGTTGAGCAGCTCTAGGAGATGAAGCTCAAGGAAAAAACAAGAGGCTGAGCTGATCTTCACGTAACTCTGTTCTTCATTTCTGTGCTATTGAAACTAACACACAGAATAGCGTGTTCAGCTTTTCATTGAACAGATAGCGTGAGCTGAGTTTGAACAATAGGTTGGGAAAGGTGTCTATTCACAGAGACTGTTCATTTTCTAGGGATTGAAATGGATGAGAAATCAGAAAAGGACCTTCACTTTGTGTTTTGTAATTTAGTCGCCTTCCAGTTAAAAGTCCTTTGACACATGCCTCTCTGATAGGGATTATTTTACACTAAGCTCTTCTGCTAACTAATAAAAAACCTTGCATCATCACATGACAATTCTTGGTACATAGGAAATGACCAGATATTACGTATTCTGTTCTCTGCTTGAAATTCTACTATGTCCACAGTGTTGCATTTGTGTAGGAAGCTTTTGAACTGTAGGGCCAATGTGAGGATAAACACTTGCTGTTTGTGCTACCCAGAGTACCAATATTAACGTCTCATTAAACAAGTGAATTTACCTATTTTATCCCTTCCAGACCTGTTTCTTCACATTGCTTTGCTGCCCTGGGAACTCATGTGCCCCCTCCTGATCTGGGATCATGGTTCTTAGATTTTGCCTTTCACCAAAAGGCTAGCCTATAGTCAGGATAGTCCTTTTTAGTTTTCCGTTCTTTGGATTCAGAGAACTAACTGTTCATTACGCAGACTCATATATCCATTAGATGGAAAGGCATCACTGGCATGCTTCACTTTGAAGCTACTGCTAATGGTGGTGCAGTAGGTACAGTATCTACTATTCCATACTGCTCACTTCTGTAATTCTACTGCTCGCTTCTGTAATTCTAAACAATGAAGACTTTTTGCTTAGAAGTTAGGTAACTAGCAGGTGTTGCGTTTGCAGGTGTGTAGAATTGTAATTAGTATAAATCGTGTATCCTGGAAGCATTGTTAGACTCTAGTGAAGAGTAACCTTGGAAAAGAGAACCATAAACAAACGTGGTCCAGATGTGGCTTGCAGACAAATCTTGACCTTATAAGGAAAGAAAGGAACAGGTTCATGAAGAATTCACTACCCTGCTGACCACCAGAGACCAGCTGAGACCCCCAAGAAGACCCTAAAGGCTTTAGTGCGCACGTGTCTAGGATGATGTAATATTATAATTAGCTCTCAGAAATTTAATGAATAAGTAAAAGAGGAACTTAAAATATGTATGAGAAGCATGGATATAAACAGAAAGGTGACTAGACCGTGTGTGCTTGATTTGTGGCAAGTCCACCGAGCACCCAGGCCTGAATAAAACAATATATCTCTTGAGCGTGTGAATTGATTACTTGCACGCCAGGCACGAATCTGCTTTTTGGATAACAATGGGATGGTGGAAAAGGGTTGTGAAAACAAGACCCATTAAAACCTGGAATGAAAGGCTTGCAAGGAAGCAGAAGACCTGGGCAGACTCCTAAAAATACCGCTTACCTACACCCCGAGGAGCTGGACAGGATTTTGTCATGGAATTCTATTTTTCTATTCCATTTTGTGTTAACTCCAGTAATAACTATTAAGATGTGCACTGGAAATAGCAGTAATTTTTCAGGATGAAGTGCTAACCTCAGATGCCATAACTTCTGTGCTTCATAAAGGAGATTGAGGAACCTATGGAATGGACCAGCAAACTCAGTCTTTTTGTTAATGTTAATCTTAATCAACATTAATTTTCAAAGTGGTATCATCCTGTGTATAGCCCTCACCCAGAACTGGGTTAAAAGACCAGTTAATAAGAAACCAGAATGATGAAGCTAGTGAGTGGGTGTTTGATTGGAGGAGATCAAGATGTATGTGTTTTAATTTAAGAACACTATGGTGATAGATAGTTTGTTGTGGATTCTATATTGCTCGCTTCTGTAATTTTAAACAATGCAGATTTGTTGCTTAGAAGTTAGATAACTAACAGGTGTGTGTTTGTAATTGTGTGGAGTAGTAATTAATTATAAGCTGTGTGTTTTAGAGGTAGTGAGCTATGGAAACTATAAACAAACGTGGTCCAAGCATGGCTTAGGGACAAATTGCGACCCTATAAGGTAAAAGAGGAAATAAGTTCATGAAGAGTTCACTACCCTGCCGACCACCAGAGACCACCCGAGACCCCCAAGAAGACCCTAAAGGCTTTAGTGCGCATGTGTTTAAGATGATGTAATATTATAATTAGTTCTCGGAAATGTAATGAATATGTAACAAGGAAATTTAAAATATGTATGAGAAGCATGGATATAAACAGAAAGGTGACTAGACCAAGTGTGCTTGATTTGTGGCAAGTCCACCGAGCACCCAGGCCTGAATAAAACAATATCTCTCCTGAGCGTGTGGAATTGGTTACTTGCACGCCGGGCACGAGTCTGCTTTTCGGACAACATTTTGGGCCTGAGTCCCGTACACAGCCAGGCAGCAGTACAATGAAGGCATGTAGTAAGCACCTGTTGACAAATACTATTTTCTTGAGAAGTAGCTTGTCTATACTGCTAGGAAGTATAGGTTGTCGTCTTTTGTTTGTCCACTAGAATTCATGGAACATTTTTTTCACAATATTCTCCAAAATGTGGAGTCTTTTCCACATTTATTTATTTTCTTGTTCTCTTTTGTGCCCAAGATAGCCATCGATCTCCCGCTGTAGTTCTCACTATAAAGGTGATGCTAAGGAGACATTTGTCACACAACATCCAGCCAAGTAACCTTAGCTCACCCTTACTCTTTCATGGCTTTCCTTTTACCACAGAATCACAAATTTCCTTTTTGTGGATCCCCTCCCCCATCAATCTCTGGCATGCCAGACTCTGAAAAGAAAACTTTGTCAAAGATATGTGTTTACTGAGACTTTTGCCAACTGGAAGAATTCGGTACTTTTGATAGTTTTGTTATAAAGTACATTTCAGAGTGTTGTGGCATAGCAAGTATTTTCGAGGTGCTTTTTTTCCAAGTTGAAAGTATAGTATTTCATCAGTACAACACTATGTTCTCGGTACAAAACTTAGCAAGGCTTCTTTTTAAGTGCAAAACTTGGCATTCCATCAGCAAGCAACTCCATTTAGTAGCAACACAAACAGGGAGATAGTAACAGGGTATCAGCAGCGTTAACCCCAAGTACACCAGGCAAGGCTTGCAAAAATATATCTATTCTGTGAATGCATCATGTTCACTAAGAAATAAAATGGAATTTTATGGAAACTGTTTAATCATGGTTTCATTACAACAGTGACTTCTCAATCATTCCAGAAGGGATAGACATGTGTTTTCTGGTTATGCAACACTGCAGGAGAAAGAAAATGTAATCTTTTTGGTCAATAATATCAATGCTTGTTTCCCTGGTATAGTTTTACACCAGTTTCTCTGGTATACCCTCAAGGTTTTGCCAGTAGCCCAAAATACATCATTACTTGAAGAGGTTGATGCAATAGGTACAGTATCTACCATTCCATACTGCTCACTTCTGTAATTCTACTGCTCGCTTCTGTAATTCTAAACAATGAAGACTTTTTGCTTAGAAGTTAGGTAACTAGCAGGTGTTGTGTTTGCAGGTGTGTAGAATTGTAATTAGTATAAATCGTGTATCCTGGAAGCATTGTTAGACTCTAGTGAAGAGTAATCTTGGAAAAGAGAACCATAAACAAACGTGGTCCAGATGTGGCTTGCAGACAAATCTCGACCTTATAAGGAAAGAAAGGAACAGGTTCATGAAGAATTCACTACCCTGCTGACCACCAGAGACCAGCTGAGACCCTCAAGGAGACCCTAAAGGCTTTAGTGCGCACGTGTCTAGGATGATGTAATAGTATAGTTAGTTCTCGGAAATTTAATGAATAAGTAAAAGAGGAACTTAAAATATGTATGAGAAGCATGGATATAAACAGAAAGGTGACTAGACCGTGTGTGCTTGATTTGTGGCAAGTCCACCGAGCACCCAGGCCTGAATAAAACAATATATCTCTTGAGCGTGTGAATTGGTTACTTGCACACCAGGCACACATCTGCTTTTTGGACAACAAGGTATAACTTTCATTACTAGTCTAGTACTGAGATTTTCCAAAGGAAACGGACAGTATTTTAAAATTAAGCCGGAGCAAAGGTTTTTGAAATCATGGACACTAAACAATGAATAAAAAAATCAATTGTTATTTTTCTCATCTTAGAATTCTTAAATGTTCAGGGCTAACTCTTATCTTCATCATCACTTGGTCTCAGGATAACTCAAGAATAAATACTTAACAGCCTCAAGATAGTCTCTGAGGATCACTCCTGGGGTCAGACTGGCACAGAGGGCTTATCAAGATTGAGGAGCAGAAGGACAGGGAGCCAAACTAAGGTCTCAGAGGTAGGCCCATTTAGAAGCAGACAACTAGCTAGGTAGATACTCTGGGACTATTAAAAGGACAGTCGAATGCAGTGGGAACTGATAGGAATCACAAGCAAACAATTGTTATTGCTAGAAAGGAGACTCATTTGAAATAGCTCTCCCTGCCCTCTGGCATGTTTCACCAGCCTCGGCCATGGCATATCTGCATTTATGCTAAGAGCTGTGTTTTCTTAGACCACACTTCCAATTAGCTGGAGCTTTTTCACCTGCAGTGTTAAAAGAAAACTGATTGCCTCAGGATAGCCTGAGCGTGACTTCTTATCTCCAAGTCACTGCTGTGTGGATGTGCCCCAATCTGCTTTTGCTGTAGCTCTCTGAGACTGAAGAATGCTTCTTTTTATTGGAATTAACCCTCACCGCTCCCAGTTATGCCTCCTCTGTCGCAACCAGAATGGTGGATTTTCTCCCCACCCACTATCCAAACATAGGCTTGCTTCCACGCCTTTCCACGCCTTTCCACGCCTGTCCCACAGATTTCTGAAAGCAGCCCAGTATGAAAAGGCTGAACAGAGCTGCATACAGTTAAAGGCTGAAAGCTGAATGAGCTGCTAATCTCAGACTGCATATTTTTATTCTATTGTTTGCAACATTCTTTTTCTTCCCCTCTCCATCTCCTTTGTTTTCGGGTTATTTGTTCAATTCCTCAGATTCCAGTTTTGTGTATTTGCACTTTGAGAACAGTATAGAATCTTTTTATTCAACAGTGGTAATTTTTATCTTCAACAATTTTAGAAAAATGATCTAAGAGCACCCCGAGGACAGGTAGCCATTAAGACAGATTTTTTTAGGGATGGTGCTGAACCTGTCACTGGAGACTTAAGAACAGGTTAGACAAGTACCACTACGCAATGACAGATTAGATTCTGCCCCCAGGTCCCAGGGCTGGGCTAGATGATCTCACTTGATTCCTTCCAGCCTTGTGCTCAGTGATAATATTAAACACAAATTCTTGTAAAATGCACCTAATAAGAACACAAGCTGGCAGTGTAAAACTGCGAAGAATTGCTGAATAAATGAGTAAAAAAATCCCCCATCTTGAAACTTGTCTTGCAAACTATGAAACAGCCATACCATACACAGTGAAAATGTGAAGGAAACTGAAAAACCGCGTGGACAACAACAACGAAGTCCCTATTTTCAAAGGCAAAACGTAAAGCTTCCTGTCAGCTGCTTCCTGGGGTACTGCTGCTTTTTGAGAATCTCTGAATCTTGTCCCCTTAGGCCTTGCTGAGGAAAACCCTATTCTCAGCTCCCTTCTCCCGATGGCTGTGCAACACACAGCGTGCTGCTATGGCTCAGCAGCCCCCAGCCTTCCCCTGTGATTGTCATCTATCCTCTCCTTCTCCCCACGGCAGTCACACACTGTCACTCTCCAGCTGCTTAGGCAACAGCTCAGTGGTTCCTTTCTGTGATCCAACTGCACAGCAAAAGGCAATAGCCAGGGACACAGAGTCTCTCAGAATAACAGAGGGAAATGGCTACAGCACTGCTGTCCATACTGGAGGGACCCTATCTCCACCCCCAATGTCACATATGAAAAAGGAAAAAAAAGAGAAGTGGACTTACCCAAAAATCCTATCAGCAGGGAACTTTTCCGGACAATCTGGTATTAGTGTCAGGACACCTCACTTCACACTGCAGCTGTGTCGCTTTCTAATTATGAGCTTTTAGGTTTGTCTCAGAGGGAACATGAGTATCCTCCATTCCCTCCCTGGCACAACTGGAAAGTACATGCATGCAAAGCTATCAGAAACCTCAGCAGCATTGTCAGCCTTGGTAACATGCAGAGACAAGATCTTTTTTTACCTTAATTTCCACGCTGGCTTGTCCAAATCACAGCTAGTTTATGACCGATAGCATTCTGTGAAAGGGGCTGTGGCTTTCCATACTGTGCTAGCTACAGAAAAGGGAGTTCTTCACCATAGCTTGGTAGCAAACTTTATCTGCCTTGCCAGGAAAGTGCTTTTTATCTTCCTGAAGATAAAGCACATCCTAGCTATGCAGCACAAGCCAGTCCACACTTCTTTCAAAAGCCCTGAAAAGGCTCTGCACCAAATGAAGCTGATTAAAGAAAAGCTGCTCCAGAAGCAAGTGATCTCTTTCTTCCTTTTTCCGTGTGGTCTGGGGACAGCAAACTGCTGTTCCCTCTGATTCTGCCAGAACTGCAGAAAGGGCTCTTCAGTAGCTTTGTGGCTGGCTTGTAAAACTGCAGCTGACCAGCTGAAATGTGAATAACATACCTGCACAAGCTATGTGTTTGTGATGGCCACCAGCCCACCAGAAAGCCCTAGTTAACTCACAGTAGCTGTGAAACTGGGGTGAGCTAAACCAAACAGAGGTGGACCATGAAGTGGCAGAAGAAGAATCATAGGCTTTGCTGTGCGTGCGTGCTAAAGTCCACATCTCAGAATCACAATTGCTTCTGGCTGATTTCCTAGTGTATAGTCCCCTAGTACAATGGAAAAACACATGTCCATGCAAAGCAGACAAATCAGAATCAGGAAAGAGCAGAGGATGCCTGCTTATAACAGTGAACACTTACTGCAGGGGACTACTTCTGTGGCAAAGCAAGACTTTTGGAGTTCTAAGCACCAGCTGTTTGTGTAGATATGATTAGAGGCTGTGTGCAGTAGTTACAATGCTGAATCTTGCTGCATAGGCAAGCTTGAAAATTTTAATTGGGGTTTAATGTTGCTTTTCTGCAGATACAACTGCATAGATCTGGAGGATTCTGCCAGTAGCAACATAACTCCTGAGACAGCTCTGTAGCCTAGAAAGAAAGCCTGAGAGACCTCTAAAAAATACCATAAAATCCTCATAATCTGATGTCTACTTAACATTTCACTTCTCTGCCTGCCTAGCACCTTTTCCTTAAGAAACTCATTATACCTCTGGGTTTGGGATCTGTACTGATGTAGCTGGTTTTTTAGGATGCAGGTCAGTGTTCTTGCTTTAATTTGCAAAGTCTTAAGTGCTATGGATACTAGTTGCCAGAGAGACAACAACTGCCCTGGAGAGCAAGGGGAGCAACTGAAGTGTGCAAATCTGTTGCAATCTGCCCTGTGGCTGAAAGAGAGAATGGCATTTATTAATACAGACAGAAGGAAAGTGGAGAAGAGAGGTGATGATTTATAGGCCTATTTTTCTGAAATATGTTCATATTCTTTGCAAATAAGACTTTTTTTTCTCTTCCCCTCACAGGGTGGAAGGACGGACATTTGTTTTAGAAATCCAGCCAACTGAATTGGATTTCTTGACTATTCTGAACAAAGAAGTAACTCAGTGTTGGTCAACAGGACTCATGATGGCCAAAAGTCCTTATCCCGATTCTGCTAGTTGTTGTCTAAATGACTGGAACAGAGCTCCTCACCGCTCTAGCTTTCATAGAAGAGCATCAGTGACACAAAGCTTCAGGTTAGAGTCTGTGTATAGAGAATACAAATCCTTCATGTCATACTGGTGCCAAAAATGATGGTTGCTTATTTTCCATCTGGCAAAAATGCAATTCAAGTAAGTGATGTAATGTAGAGCACTTATGAGTGTAAGGACATCAGCACTAAATGCATGGACAATTGGAAAAATGGAGGAACATCACCAATCATTTTCCCATTGCACACCAACAGCTGTGTTTTCAAGGTGACTTGTCTTGGTAGTGCTAAACATTTTAAAGAAAGAGGCTGGTAGATGTAAGCTAGAAGGTGATTATAAAACAAGACTTTTAAATGAAGTGCTTTGTCTTGCTGGAGCAAACAAATTAGTAAGTCACTATAAAGATTAGCCATTTATAGCTAACTTTATAAAGATTATAAAGTTTGGACACTGAAAACAAGAACAGAAGACTTTTAAGAGTCCAATCCAAGTGGCTTCTTACTCATGCATAGAGAGAAAGAGCAAGATACCTAGAAAGTAAATTCAGAATCATTCCTAATAATATTATAAGAAGTTTAAACATATGCACGCACAGAAACAGAAACAAAAACATAATCCCCCAAAACCTAAAACATTAAATAGCAAGAATGAAAGCATATTTTATATAGAATATATATTTTAGATAGTACATATTGTAAAACCAGCAAAAATAACAATCCCTAAACCTCTGAAACTGCACACTCCTCTGAGAAAACAAAATTGCAGTTGAGAGAAACCAATGGTTAATTTCTTGGAGTGTCTTTTTATGTGCATAGCAAAAGGAAGAGCAGAGAGCTGGAACTACTGGTATAACAAGCTAAGAAATACAAAGTGTAACAAAAAGTCACTGAAAAGGCTTTTTCTGTAGAAAAGAAAAAAAGAAATCCTTCAGTCAAGAAATAGCAAATACATAAGAGGAATGGGTTGAAGGAACAATAGTCTGAAAAAAATCCTCCAGTAGTTACAAACACCTACGCGTTCTAAGATGATGTTTTCTTGTTACTTTTACTGTCCGGGTTAACATATGCACCCACGCCTTTGAGAGCAACTCTGAAGGTTAGAATATGGGAATGAAGAATATTCTGCACAGGCTGTTGACAGTACATCGTACAAAGCAGATCAGGAGTTAGTGCAGAGATCATACTTCACTTGAAAAGACTCAAGCTACTTGCTATCTCTTAGCTTATTGAATTCCTTCTATGCTTGTTAAAAAGAGAAGTTAAATATTTGCAGTGTAAGTTAAAGCAGTTCATTCTGATGTTCAATTACGGGTTTTTACTGTCATACATTATTCTACTTTTAATAGAGTAAAAATTCCATAATGAATTAATAAAATTTTTACCACTACAGTAACAAGTTAATGTAAAATTATTTACTATATCTTGGAAATACAATTTGCCAGGCAGTGTTTTCCCATCTCAAGGTTTGCAGCCCCTAGTCTTTGTGTGGTACAACCCTACTGTATGTATTAAAAAGAGGCATTTAAACAGGGGAACGAAAGTCCTCATTTGCTCCTACTCCATGAGGAAGACTTTGTATAGCCATCTTACTCAGAAAGTAACTTTCTAAAGAAAGTCAGCAGAGATAGCTAGGAGAAAATACAAGGGAAAGAGAGTGAGCAAGGGAAATAAATTAGAAAAGGAGGAAAAAAGGAGCTAGATATGAGGTCAGCAGCACTCTATTTAATTCTGTATTCCTCTCCTTTGAGGACATTGGTGTAAAGAAAGATGATGGCAGGCAGCTGCCTTTGCAAACAGTCTGTGAATCCCTGCAGTTGACACAGCATAGCAAAGGCGGGTAGGACTAATTTGATGACAAGAATGATAAGAGGGACTTAAACCCCTGGTTGATTAGGCTACCCCAAGTCCTAAGGAGCCCCAAACCAGAAAAAAACGCTACTAATAGGGCTCAGGGGAAATGCTGGTATCTGGCTCTGAAACTGCAACCCTGAAAAACCTCTGTTCATTTGTCTCTTAGTGCTGGTCATGCTTAAGTTCTGTCTGCCCTCTGCCTTTCAGGCTCCTGTGCACTTAGCAGCCTGGTGCCAGCACATCCCCAGAAGGAGCTCATTCTTCACAGGGAAGGGCCATTCAAAATCGATAAACTAGTTATTCCCCCAGCTCTCAGCCCTACAAGATGTGCCTACAAGAGCAGACTCTATCTTAAATGCAGTGGTAGCAGCTGCTTTTTTTTTTTGTCTAATTTTAAAAGAAACCGGCATAGGATGAAGTCCCTTTATGCAACAATTGAAGGTATGACCTGTTAGATACGAATCCCACTTCAGCCTGAAGTGATTCAGACCTAGATATTTCACTTTCCTTAAAGATTTCCTAGCTCCTAGGTGACGATGGCTGTCAATTTGAAAATGTGTGAAGAGGTTTAGGGTTAGAAGCGAAGAATCCTTTCCTCCTTATTGGTGCCCTAGCTGCTAATCAAGACACTACTACTTTCCCTTGACCTCTTTCTGTCTCTTTCCTATTGATTCCCTAATTATTTATGCCCAGGGGCACATCTGCAGCAGTAGAGGGTGCAGTCAACTTCCTTCCCTGTGCAGTTTACAACCCTGTAAAGAGAAGGTGGCAGAAGTGGTTTGAATCTCCTTTGTTGGAAAGATCACAAAAACTGGTATGTATTTTGGGTGAATCCTCCTCTGGCTGTGTTTCAAAAGGTGTAATTCACTAATTTCTGTATAAAAAAAAGGGGCTAGCTTGCTGATCTCAAGGGATGATTCCCAGCTCTGAATCCCATTGAAGGAGCCACTCCTTCAGAGCGCTGGATGCCTTGGTGAGGGATGGAGGAAGACACATCCCAGTCCTCTTCTGGGCAGCCTCTTCTACTGCTTGTGCTGTGTGTCTCCATCCTTAGGTGCCTAACTAATTTCCTGCATTAAGCAGGTGTTCTAGGCACCCTAACAAGGCTTTTGGGCTAACAGCCAGACATGCTAATGCTCGGCACACAAGCTGGTTTTTGAGTGCAGCCTTTGGTCTGCATGATCAGATGCGGTCAGATGTCACACAAAACAAAGATTAAAATACCACAAAGTCTCCCTCCCAGCCAAATTAAATGGATTTTCTGTTAGAATATATATATCGTAAGCTCTCATAAAGGGAGTGAAATCAAAAGCTATAATAATAATATTGGGAAATCTTGATCTTACTGACCAGCATCTTGATCTGATGAAGGACAACACAGTTTTGCCAGGGCAATTAAAGCCTGTTGGTGCCTGACAAGTCTCATATATGGGGCAGAGAACAAGGTGGTAGGAGGACTTCCTGGCTCTTCTATCGGTTTAACTTGAGTTTAGTTGAGTGGAATTTAATTTGTGTTAATTTAAGTGTTAATCACTTTCTATCTCATTTTTGACACCTATAGCATGAGACTAATGACATTTTCCCTCCTTTAATAAAATACTTTAAAATCTACAAATTAGAAGTACCATACAAGCAAAAAAAAATACTGCTTTAGTAATAACAATACTTTCACTTCTGAAATGCCTTCCCTTGAAGAATCTTTTGGACTTTTACAAGCATTAATTAAGTTTTAATCACAGCACAGTCAGAAAATTATTACTGAAACTACTTTATGGGAAGTAAAGGAGGAGTGGAAATTAAGTCCCAGAGAGATAAAGTTATTTCCACAATATCATAAAGATTTTAACAGGTATTTGACAATGATGACTTCAATTTACATCGAAACAGTTGAGTCTGTGGGATAGAATATTTTTCCTTCAAAGAAATGTCACCAGAAACTAGTCATATCACGTTTATTCAGATCAGATCTCTCTGGCGTGTATCTTTGTTTCAAATCTCTGAAAACACATCCTCGTCTTCTTGATTGTAGGAGTTAGTGAAAGGAAATGGAAGATTTAATCAGATTTAAGTCAATGACCCCTTGATCCATACAATAAGAAAAAACACAACCCTTTTTCAGAGCTAAGGTCAAAACTCTGTCAGCAAAGCTGGATTTGCTGAAAGACAAGAAGTATCAGAAATGAAATCTTGCTCACAGAAACACTGGAAAACCTTCTATTAATTTCAGTATAGATAGGGTTTTGTTCTTTCAGTTGATTGCAGCAACATGTAAGAAGTGAGTAAAAGAGTTCAAAAGCTATTCCTTTGTGATTAAAGTTAACTTAGAAATGAAAAACCTAAGGCAACTCAGGAGACAGCAAGACAGATGTAAGTCAGAGCTCAGGGAATCTAAACGCTGGAACAAGTTGCAAGTAATAAACACTCTCCCATATACACATATATACAGAGACACACACAATCTGTAACCTTAGGAAAGATTTAATCACCTATTAAAAGTGTGTCTCAGTTTTCAGACCTGCAACATGTTATAAATATAAGTATATACATGCATATACATACATACATATATACACACACACTCCATTTACGCAGTACATTTCTTAGATTCCCTGAAATATGTCTTATCAATTCTGATTTATATTTCTTTGTATTCATACCCTTACATACTTCTATATGTATGTGAGTGTATACACATGCGCACGTATGTTTATGAATATATAGGGAACTACTGTGCAACCTGCTGGATGTGGGCAGAAGCAGTGGTCCTAATGAGACATGCTACTGCTTTGCAATGTGACAGCCAGCAGATGCAGAAGGCGCTGGAGCGACTACTACTGCCGTACTGGCAAATATGAGGGAGAGAAACAGAGCATTGAATTCACTGAGGCACTGAGCCGGGGAGGGGTGGATGGGAAGAGGCAATGGAAAGTGGAGATGGGGATTATTATATACGAGAAATAAAATCTTTTTTTTTCTTATATACCTTAATCCTTTTATCAGAGAGGACATGAAAGAAAGCATTGGTCTCAAACAGTTCCTTCAGCAAGAAGCACAGCAGCAGGCTGAATCCTGCAATCCTGAAGATTATTTACAGCATGAGATGCATGAGACCCCTGTATACATATCTGGAGATGGGAAATCTGCCTTTAGACTTTTGGAAAAACTCTGGCAAGGAAGAGAAGGCAGTTGCTCAGGACTAGGATGCTGATGAAATACGTCATGGGGAAATGGGGTGGATTTACTCAAGAATCTTTCCTAATAAGCAAACAAGCATGTTTATTTACATAGTTGATATGAATAGAAAGCTTTAAAGATAAAGGAGTCTTAAAATCCAATTTAGTTTTCATTCGTATTCTGCTCCTTTTTGCATTTTCAGTGTCAACAATGATTATCAGCTTCATTTTCATCACCAGTCAGTTTCTTTCAAGTTTTCTGTGCTTTTATGTTTTGAGTCAAGAATATGACAAATATGATAATTGTTTTCAACCAGCTATTTCTATTGGATTAATTTTAACTGCCAATACAAAGGTCTAAGATTTATGTGTGTGTTTTTTTAAAAAAAAAAAACTAAGGACATTTTAGAATAAACTTTTTCAAAGTTTTTTTCCACATATCTTCTGCTTATTTTCTGAGTTATTCTGTTCAGGTTCCTATGTCATGCCTGACACCTTAGCATTTGGTTTTGTTATTTATTGTTCTGAAATTATGCTCTGCAATGCCAAAAGGGAAGATTAAAATGTAAGTAGAATACATGGGAATTTTTTCTATTTAAATGATTCTGTACCCATAGAAGTGATTGTTTTGCTCTGTTCTGCATGTGAGAATGAGAGTAGGATGACCTGAGTGGACACATTCAGTTTGCTTCGTTAACACTGCTGAGACTAGCTGCCTGGCTGGGAAAAGGTATCTTCAGCAGAACTCAGCTTCCGTGTAGGATCAGTCTCTTACTGACCGGCTCCTATTGCGGGACTTCAGCAATAGAGAGGGTTTCTTTCGTAGAGCTTTATTCATCCTGCAGACTGATTTACCACTAGAGAAAATTTGGCCAAGTCAGGACATTTGTACAAGGCATTGTACAAATATATATGAAAATGTGTCCTGGTTTCAGCTGGGATGGAGTTGATTTTCCTCCTATTAACTGGTATAGTGTTGTGTTTTGGATGTAGTATGAGAATAATGTTGAAGACACACTGATGTTTTAGTTGTTGCTAAGTAGTGTTTACGCTAGTCAAGGACTTTTCATCTTCCTGTGCCCTGCTAGGTGCGCAGGGGGCTGGAAGGGACCTTGACCGTGATGGCTGGCCCAGCTGGCCAATGGGCTATTCCATACCATATGACGTCATGCTCAGCATATAAAGCTGGGGCAAGAAGGAGGAAGGGGGGACGTTCAGAGTGATGGCGTTTGTCTTCCCAAGTAACTGTTACGCGTGATGGAGCCCTGCTTTCCTGGAGGTGGCTGAACACCTGCCTGCCGATGGGAAGCAGTGAATGAATTCCTTGGTTTGCTTTGCTGGCGTGCGCGGCTTTTGTTTTATCTATTAAACTGTCTTTATCTCAACCCACGAGTTTTCTCACTTTTACCCTTCTGATTCTTTCCCCCATCCCACCCCGGGCAGGTTAAGCGAGCGGCTGCGTGGTGCTCAGTGGCCGGCTGGGGTTAAATCACGACAAAAGGGGAGGAGATTTTATAACTCAGTCTTTGGTGTTCATTATGGGATAATCAGCAGGTGGCAGCTAATGTGTGCTTAAGTACATAAGTACATCATATGTAATTGTGCTGGTTTTGGCTGGGGTAGAGTTAATTTTCTTCACAGTAGTTAGTATGGGGCTGTGGTTTGGATTTGTGCTGGAAACAGTGTTGATAACACAGGGATGTTTTCATTACTGCTGAGCAGTGCTTACACAGAGTCAAGGCCTCTTCTGCTTCTCACCCCACCCCACCAGCAAGGAGTTGGGAGGGGACACAGCTGGGACAGCTGACCCCAACTGACCAAAGGGATATCCCGTACCATATGACGTCATGCTCAGCATATAAAGCTGGGGGAAGAAGAAGGAAGGGGGGAACATTCGGAGTGATGGCGTCTGTCTTCCCAAGTAACCGTTACGCGTGATGGAGCCCTGCTTTCCTGGAGGTGGCTGAACACCCGCCTGCCGATTAGAAACCAGAGGTTGAAAACCTAGCTGTGAGTCATTTCTACCTTATGTCAATCTCTTTCAGCACATATTTGAAGTGAATTCATTATTTTATTTCTTGGATGGTGAAGGAGTGGCAAAGAGAAGATGTAGTTGCTGGTGGCAGCTGGCAGTGAAGAGGAAAACATACATAGCATATTATAAAGTGGATCGTCCTTTATAAAGTGTGAGAACAATTTCAGGCTTCTGTAGGAGCTCTAACTGTTTTGGAAGCCCTGTTGGTGAATGCAGATAGGGTTCGTGCTACAGGACCCCAGAGTGATCCAGCCCTCATCTTGGATTGGAGCTGAATATCCTCATGAAGCTCTGGAGCAGTTTTGAAACAAAATATCTGATTACTTCTTCTTGAAAAGGTAAATAGTTTGTGCACACCCAAATCTCTTTAAGAACTGAACCAACAGACAGTGAGGGGAAGCAGTCAGGGAATCCATTTCAGAATTGCAATATGGCTTCAAAGCAGATCACTAACGCAGACAATGACCGCAGCAACAAAGTCACAAGAATAATTAACTGTGCTTGATTCTTTTTTTGCAATCTCAACAATAAAATATGCCAAGACCTGGTATGTTTGCTAAAGAAACAGAAATAACCTGACATATTAGCTGTATGCCTAACGATATATTGGCATAGTTAGTGTATCTGCAAGTTATTTCTGTGCTTGTTTGTAGTTCCCAATGATACCTCTTATTAGCAGTTGGTACAACAGAAGAGGAGAAAGACTGTGTTTAAGTATCAGAGAAGGATTACTTTTAAAAAATGAGTTACTTAGGATTTTTAAAGGTGTAACTACATGCAGAATATTTTTTCTCGATTCCAAATAATGTAATATTAACTAGAAAATACAGTTTTTCAGGTACTCATGAAATATTTAGAAAATTCCTTACAGTTTAAAGGAAGTCTTCTTGCTTTAAGCTGTTTATTTGAATGCCAAGCAAGCACTTATTCAATGTCCATGGTGTAAGCATTTAAACAGAAAGTAAGAGATTACTTAACAGAACTTGTGTGCAATTGACAAATATTGGAATTTGACTGCACTTCTGTGTTATTTAAGATGATAACAAATGAAATGTGTGCATCTGGAAAAGCTGGTTTTGAATGGATGGCCTTTACTTGCTGATGAAAGTAAAATGAAATGAATTACATTTCAGCCTCTCTGAAACTGGTGTATAATGCTGAACTGAACTGTAAGTATTTCACTAGGAATCTTCTCATATGTTCTCAAAGATTTTTACTTTTTTTTCTAAATAGAGAATAAAATACGATAATCTCCCAGGAGACTTCTGGAAAGATACTTTAAATTGTCATTTTGTGCAAGGAAGCAAGACAGAGTTTTGCAGAGCTGATGTGTTGATAGTATGATTGCTTTAGCTAGATTTATTTTTCCATTGGGATTTTACATCACTTTTTTAACTGCCACATATAAGGGAAATTACGTAAAAGGGATAGTGTTCAGGCAAATGTGGCACAGAATTTAGGTTTGGAATACCTTGATCTACAAAACCTAAGAACAATAGAAATGCTCCCATTGCTATTATTGTTTGAAATACAGAGGAAAGATTTTTTATTTCTTTTACAAATTCCTGCAGTGTATAAACTGTTGTTCTCTGCTAGTGGAGGACAAACTCAGATTTACTGGACAGTAACTATAAACTATAGTGGAAATGACTTTCTTGTTTTCATTGGACAAGGTGAATCAAGTGCCCTTTGTTTCCTATTTTGTCTCCATACATTGGTTCTCAAATGATTTTGGATTCTGATGCATTGGGCATAAAACTATATTTTGATCTATGAAAGTTCAAGGACACTTGATCACAAAATGTTTCATAATTTTTTCGTGTCCATTATCAGTTTGTCAAAACAAAAACTTACCTCGAGAATGTCTGGTTTGTTAACATTTTCTCAGGGATATTTTTTGCCAGATTTGGAACAAATTTTCAGGGAAGCCCATAGCTGCTTTAATACCAGTGGACCTCATTACTGAGGGAATGGCTTGAAAGATTGCAGTTTTGCCCTGATAAAAATGAGAACATTTTCAACATCACAAAAATTTGCAGAGGACAAGAAATCATTCTAGCTATCAATTTATGATACCCTTAATGGCTGGTAGATTTTTCATTCTCTGTCAAGCCTGGAGGACAGGTACACACTGTCGCATGCTGTCAGAGTGGGTTATGACAACAGCATCACATCTTTCTCTTGACCTGTACAACTGGAGTACTATCTAAAGCAAAGCGAGGGTGGAAGAAATAGACCTCACCTTGATACAAACATAGCCTGAGTAATTAGTAGTTTCCACCAGGAGACAATCCAGCAATTGTTGCTCTAGCAGCAAGCATCCAGAGCAGTACCATGCCTCCCAGCGTCCCCTACACTTTTAGGTAAGAATACCTTGAAGAATCTGCCTCAGAGAGATTGTACCTGTAACATGCCTTATGAAAATTTCAGTCTCCTCACTGGTCCTATACTAGTCATCTCTACTCACAACATTACCATGGTGAGAGCTTCACGGTCTCAGTCTCAGACATCATGATTCCTACTGAGAACAGCCTCAGCCCACTCTCTTAATTGCCTCTCTCTTTTTTTTTTTTCTTTCTACTTCTACTGTTCCCTTTTCTTCATCCTCTGACTCTGTTTCCATCTTTACTTTGTTCCTTTTTGGGGCAATGTCACACTCTCTTTATTTCTCAGTTAGCAACAATTATGGGAATCTGGCAGCTCCAGCAACATCCTAACAACTTATTGAACTAACCAAATAATACTGCCAATGTCACTTTTCCTGTCCTTTGTCCTCATTTAGAGTTCACTATTTTCTATGCAATTGCTTATTTTAAGGCAGATCAACAGAACTTTGAATGTTCTTGATAGGGCCCAGCATGTTAATCCAAAAATAATTATTACATAAATGGAAATTGCTGAATAAATGCCCATGAGAAGACTGGGAGAAAAACACCTGGAAGCAGTGCATTTTTTCTTCTGGTACTCTACTCCTCTGAGAGAGGGGAAAGATTATTAGTGCTCAGACAACTAACGCTAGGTAAGGAACTGGAAGCCTTAGGACTTCAAATGTGTTCAGGAAAGAAAGGACCTCCAGACTTGCCCAGAGTAAAGGTTGCAGAATAGAGGCAGTTTCTTGATAGTGTTATTTGTTTGTTAAAGACATTTTATACTATATATATGTCCTACTGTGTTATTTAAAATGGGTTCGGACTTGAAGAACCATGGCTTTACCATGTTATTTCCTATGCAGAATTAATTTCCACGCCTACAAGTGTATACTTGACTAAGGGTGCTACAGTTACCTTCATGGAGACGTGGTACAGGATATATTACATCCCTGACATTTCCTGAAGACTTCTTTGTTAATCTTACGTGCATTTCATACCAGCCTCACTCTGCTTATTATTCATTACTAGAGCTATTCCTTGTTCCCCAGAAGCAGACACTCCGAAGTAAGATGTCTGCAGGATCCAGATCACAGATGCTTTCAGGTGAAACCTTCATCCAGTTAATGAGCATGAATTAAAATCCCATGAATTTGGTTATAACACCGGTGTTTTGCATACATTTTTTGGACCTATGATTGCAGGCTTCGTGTAGGTTACTATGTAAATGCCTCATTTGAAATAAGAGGCATTATGTTCTTCCAACTGTGTTCATCTCTGTCTGCTTCCAACCCCAGTTCCCTCCCTGCCCTGCTTTTCAGGTCTTCTGGAAGACTCTGGGTGCAGGTGACCAGCACTGCCACCAAATGATGCTGCTCTGGACCACCAAGTCCCTTTTTTCCCATGTTCCTCAGTATGCCGGTTCCAGACCCATGCTCCGGCCCAACATCCAACCAACACAGGTCCTGCTCTGATGTTTAGGCTCCATGCTGGGCCTCACTTTTAACATGTTTTTTACCTTACCAATTGGGAATCCTGTTCTTGAAGATTCACTAAGGATGGCCACAGTATAAATATGACCACTGAGTTATCAAGACGTCTATACTCCAAACTGGTCATGCTATAATGCCATAAAATGGAGCATAATAAAAAAAGCCACAGGATTATAGAAAGAATAACTAATACCAATACTAAACTGAATACAGCACATTAAAGTAATTCCTGCTGTAGCTGCCGAGGAGAAAATCACTTAGATAAAGCAAAGCAAGGGAGGCTTGGTAAATAAATGATACAGTGAAAGTAATTTTTAGCCCTCTGTCTTTTGACTTTAATGGAAAAGCCTCCTAAGCAGAATAGTTCCAAATGGAGGGTTAAGGAGGGGTAATAGAAGGACTTTCTTCTAAAGGCAAAAGGATACAGGCATGTATCCCACAAATGTGGGCTTTCCTGGTCCTCAGTCATCAGCACTTTACCTTTTCCTTGGCAGCTTTGAAAGCTGTTCTTAATCCCTGATTAATAAGCCCCATTTTCTCTGTAATAATGGTGGTAGATGTTTGCTACTGTGCATCATAACTCTGAAGGTATATTTCCATTGTAAATACAGATTATGAAACCCAGTATTTGAATGTCATTCCCACAGCTCAACTAGCACTCTGTTACTGTCATTTTAGCATCCTAATTACATCAACATTGTCCTTTGTGACTCATACTGCAAATTTCCAATCAAAATGTCTCTGATGAGGGAAGTAGCATTCTGGCAATCAAGCAGCAGAACAACATCTTTAAATAATCCTAGCTTGTTCAACATCCCAACTGCACTATAGAACATAGATCTGAACAGCTAAACATGGCAGGAAAGTACACATCACTGTGAACTGCTCTGGCTTAGATAGCTATTGAGGAACAGTTAAATATGGATGAGAATTGCCAGTGCACCTCACCCCGGGAACCCCATAACATTGAATGATGGTAAAGAAACAGCAAAACAATATAATTTATGCTTGTTAGTATCTTCCCTGTATGCTTGCATACATGTATATGAATTCACACAAAAAAATTTTCCGCACCATGGACTTATTAGAAATGTTTTCATCAGCTGTTTTTTATTCAAGTGTGCAGGGAGCCTAAACCTAGGAAGCCTTAGGTTCCTGGGTACCATTGCACTGTGAATGCACAGAGCTTCCATTTTCCCAAGGAAATACATTTCTAGGAATCACAGCTGTAGAGCAAAGCTTGAAAAAGTAACTTGGTGTACTCAAAAAACTAAGATGAAAAAAATATAGTACTGATTACAAGAAATCCTATTATGGGACTGTGGGAAAGCAGCTCCTGATTTTCACTGTTTGGTACTTCCAATACAGTTTACAGAACTCACTTCTTGTTCTCTCAAGGCAGAGGACTTTTAATATGGAAGGTTTGAAATAGTCTCAAACAAATGCTCTTTTTTTAGCTTTTTTTTTTTTTCTTTTGATGCCACATGGATCTGAACCATGACTGCAGACTACTTTGTGTCTGGAGCAAAATTATGCTGAATACACTTGGCTGCAATGCTTCATTAGGAACTGGTTTAGCAATTGAGTAGGTGCAGAGTAGAAAAATGTTTGGGTGATATCCTCTGTATTTTGGAACTCATCAGAGATGTGGAATGGATATGGTCTGAACTGTTCTAGCTCTATTACTGTCACAGGATGACTGCTATAATTTAGAGAAATTTGCCATTGATTAGGTGCTCCCATGCTGTTTTACTGCATGTTAGGGCTATGCTAGTTAATATATGCTGTGAGGTATTTTCTGCAGAGTTTTGGGGTTTTTTTTGGTTTTCTCCTAAAATGATACATGAATATTAGTAGTGGAGAATCCCATCCTCTCTTGAGTACTCCATGACTATGACACTGGTAAAACAAAGACTCCTGCTTAGGCTTATCTCTTCCCTGAGAATGGTATACCACTGCTGTCTGTACAGGATTGCCATTTGGTAAAGAAAGCAATGCCTGTGGTTTGCCAGCAACTCTAAAATCACTGTCCCCACTGCTAAAACATGAAGATGAAAAACAAGTTTATTTTGTGGTAGTGCGAAAATACATAGAACTTTTATCCTGCTGGGGAAAGATATGCTGAAATTAAAAAAAAAAATTCAGAGCTACTTATGCTATAAATAGCTAAAAGTGTCTCTTTTCTTATTTCGTTCAAGAAAAGAAGTCAGGATGCTTACAGAGCTCTCAGATCTGCGATCTGTTCTTGGGCAAGAACCTCATCCTCAACCATCAGAACTGTCTGTTTGGAATCGGACGTTGATCTGCAGCAAGTCTTCCCAAATGTACTCCCCATTCATGTTCTAGTCTCTTCCAGAGATTTTTCTCTGATTCTCAACCTTAATGCTTAATCAAGGTATCAGTTTTTAACATTGCTCCCAAAGGATTGTTGACTGTTACAGCATAGGTTTGGAAATGCCAGTATCTCTAAGGCATAGTTAGACAAAGTTGTTGCCTGTAAACAAGCTTCTTTTTCAGAATAACTGTGAAAGCATAATGACTGGGCTGGTATTAAATTTTGCTATGAATGAAAGATTTATCTTATATAAATAAAGTCTCCCTCTAGACCAACAGGGAGAGGTTTATCTCAGTGTAAACTCATTTACACATTTAAAATATCATTTAATCCCTTTACATACACAAGCACACTTTAGACTACCATAAAAGAGAAGCTATGATGGTAGTTTTGATGGAAATTGGAAATAAGAGCAACATATTAGGAGGATACTCAGAGTTTTAGTGTGGGTGACATTGTACCTGGTTTGCTTGAGTGGTGGGACAGGTGATGGTGACACTGGCAAGTCAGATCTTATGCCTGATTTAGTTTCCTCAAACATAAAATGGAGTTAAAGAGACTCATCTTCTTTGTACAGTATTCTGAAAGTACGTACAGAAATTATCACGTAACTAAGACTGGTTCCCTTGTACTGACTGAATCCTTTGTTAAGTGAGTAATTGGGATCTGTGATGGCTTTGGGCTTGCAAATCAGCACAGATGAGATCCAGCAGACTGGAAAAATAAAAAGCGAAATGTGATCTATCAAATTACTTCCTAATATCAGTGCCATTGATCTCGTTAGGTCGTGCAGAGTGGAAATTAGAAAGGCAAAAGCCCAGCTAGAACTCAACCTGGCCCATGTCCTGAGAGACAACGAAAAATGCTTTTACAAGTATATTAATGACAAAAGGAGAGCAAAGGATAATCTCCATCCTTTATTGGATGCGGGGGGGAACGTTGCCACCAAGGACGAGGATAAGGCTGAGATACTTAACGCCTTCTTTGCCTCAGTCTTTAATAGTCAGAGCAGTTATCATCAGGCTGCTCAGCCCCCTGATCTAGAAGACAGGGACGGCGAGCAGGATAAACTCCTCATAATCCGAGAAGAAGAAGTTAATGACCTGCTATGCCACCTGGATACTCACAAGTCTATGGGGCCGGATGGGATCCACCCGAGGGTACTGAGGGAGCTGGCGGAGGAGCTTGCCAAGCTACTCTCCATCATTTACCAGCAGTCCTGGTTAACAGGGGAGGTCCCAGACAGCTGGAGGCTTGCCAATGTGACGCCCACCTACAAGAAGGGCCAGAAGGAGGATCCGGGGAGCTACAGGCCGGTCAGCCTGACCTTGGTGCCGGGGAAGATCATGGAGCGGTTCGTCTTGAGGGCGCTCATGAGCCATGTCCGGGACAACCAGGGGATCAGGCCCAGCCAGCACGGGTTCATGGAAGGCAGGTCCTGCTTGACCAACCTGATCTCCTTCTATGACCAGGTGACCTGCCTAGTGGATGAGGGAAAGCAGTGGATGTGGTCTACCTGGACTTCAGTAAAACCTTTGACACTGTCTCCCACAGCATTCTCCTAGAGAAGCTGGCGGCTCACGGCTTAGACATGTACACTCTTCGCTGGGTAAAAAACTGGCTGGACGGCCGAGCCCAGAGAGTTGTGGTCAATGGAGTTAAATCCAATTGGCGGCCGGTCACGAGCGGTGTTCCCCAGGGCTCAGTACTGGGGCTGGTCCTGTTCAATATCTTTATCAATGATCTGGACGAGGGGATCGAGTGCTCCCTTGGTAAGTTTGCAAGTGACACCAAGCTGGGTGGGAGTGTTGATCTGCTCGAGGGTAGGAAGGCTCTGCAGAGGGACCTGGACAGGCTGGATCTATGGGCCGAGGCCAATTGTATGAGGTTTAACAAGGCCAAGTGCCGGGTCCTGCACTTCGGCCACAACAACCCCAGGCAACGTTACAGGCTTGGGGAAGAGTGGCTGGAAAGCTGCCCAGAGGAAAAGGACCTTGGGGTGCTGGTTGACAGCCAGCTGAACATGAGCCTGCAGTGTGCCCAGGTGGCCAAGAAGGCCAACGGCATCCTGGACTGTATCAGAAATAGTGTGGCCAGCAGGAGCAGGGACTTGATTGTGCCCCTGTGCTCAGCACTGGTGAGGCCGCACCTCGAATACTGTGTTCAGTTTTGGGCCCCTCACTACAAGAAGGACATTGAGGTGCTGGAGCGTGTCCAGAGAAGGGCAATGAAGCTGATGAAGGGCCCGGAGAGCAAGTCTTATGAGGAGCAGCTGAGGGAACTGGGACTGTTTAGTCTGGAGAAGAGGAGGCTGAGGGGAGACCTCATCGTGCTCTACAACTACCTGAAGGGAGGTTGTAGTGAGGTGGGTGCTGGTCTCTTCTCCCAAGTAACAAGCGCTAGGACGAGAGGAAATGGCCTCAATTTGCACCAAGGGAGGTTTAGGCTGGACATTAGGAAAAACTTCTTTCCTGAAAGAGTGGTCAGGCCTTGGAACAGGCTGCCCAGGGAAGTGGTTGAGTCACCATCCCTGGAAGTATTTAAAAGACGTGTAGATGAGGTGCTTAGGGACATGGTGTAGTGGGCATGGTGGTGTTGTGTTGACGGTTGGACTCGATGATCTTAGAGGTCTTTTCCAATCTTAATGGTTCTATGATTCTATGATTCTATGTCAAGTGCACGAAGTAGGTTTTAATGATTGCAGAAGAAACTCTGATTTGCACCACTGGTAGGTCCATATAGCTATATGACTATAGCCTCAGAGTGTTTGCCTTCCAAATAAGCCCAAAGCAAATCATATTAGTTCAGATATCATGTGAGCACAAGCCGTAATCTATCTGAGCTAAAGTACCCAACCTTTCAGCGTGACGTCGGGAGGACTGGCTGCACTGATGCCCTTGAACACAGCCCAGAGCAGAGCTGTCTCGCTTATTGAGTATGGCCAGAGCAGTTACACAGCATAGATCTTACACATCATAGACATTGTGACAGTCCTTACGATCTGCAGTTCGTTAGCACTTCTATTAACTTGTGCAAAAGGACAATGAGGTCAGAACTTTGCTCAAAGGCAGCACATAACGGTAATAATACACTGCATAGCACTTGTGTGTAAAGGCTTTGCCATCTGAAAGATTGCCATACACTTTCTTTGACGGACACCAAACTTTTTAGGTTGGTAAAAAGACAACATTTATTCTGGTATGACTTGAATACCTGGAAGAAGCAGTTCTTTGTCTCGAGGTGATATAAAGAAGGGATGGATGGAACTGATGGATACAGAGGAGGAGCAGAGTAAGTAAATACACTCCAAGCAGATATGCATTACAGCTATTATTTTCACATTTCCTCTCCCTTTGTATATCGTATGTTTAGAGACTTTGTGAAAAGACAACCAATATGCTGTAAAAAAGCCAATGTTAAGTAAAGATATAGTCATCACAGGAAAATGACCCAATCTTTCATGCCATTTTCTGAAATAGAGGAGTAGGTAGTATCAGCAGTCTCTGTTCATCTGTTCATTACTTTCAGAGATGTTTCAAGTGCTTGTTTGGCTGGCATGGATCTAAAAAAAAAGAAACTAACAAAAAAAAAGAGACTGTGACAGTTATGCATTAGTAAAAAAAAATGTATTTATGGAGCTCTGTCCCATGTTAACTCCTTACTGCATGTTACTGTTGTATTATGCCATTGTGGCATGTTGCTATTAAGATGCAATAACAAAGAAATATTTTGGAAAGGATTATAAAGTTTCTGCTTGTGATGGACTCTACTACCCCCAAGGTAAAACTTACCCTTACCTCATTCCTTAGTTCTCTCAGATGCTTCAGATTATTTCCCCAAATCATGATTTCCAATTCAGAGCTATTTTGTTATGACATACGAATTGCAGCTGTGACCACAGGTAACCCCTTTTTCTGTATAGTAACTTCGAAATTGTCCATTGCAAATCTGTAAGAACATGCTCTTTGTAAACTCATAATATTGTTTTATAAACTTGGTCATGATGACAATAAGTATGAGTAAAGCCCCTTATTTCTATTTTTTTCCAGAATTCTTTCTATGCTGGAGCTAAAAAAGGAAGAGCTAAGAAAAAAAACGATGAACTGACAACCAGAAGATTAAATATTAGGGGTCAGCAAGTGTCTCCATTCCTCTCTGCAGAGACTTATACATAAAATTAGCTTTTTAAAGCTTCTTATATAGTATTTTATAATGGTTTTACACAGAATATAAGCAAATCACTGAATTTTAGACTAGAAATTAAATAAATATAATGAATTTTAATGGAATTCCTCTACATAGAAACAAATTGTTAACTCTTACAATTTGCATCTCATAATGATGGCCACATTAAAATTTCTCATTTAATACATCCTAATGGTTTTGAAAACAGGTATAATTTAAGCTATGGGTATACATCTTATCTTTCTCATAGAATCCTTCCTTGAAAAATGGAAATACGGAGTTTAGTTTGCACAGTTCTGCAAAGTCCCAAGTTAAATAGTAAGCTTAGTGAAATGCATTAGGGTCCTATCTGCAGAAGTGCTAAGGGCACACTTTTCAAAAGCACCTACATCCATATGCTTTAGAAATCCATCACCATTTTCAAAACTAACCTAGACATTTTAATTGAGACTTCAATCTCCTGAAAGTTAGGTGTCTGTTCTAAGCTGGTCGTATAATCTACTTCTCATATTAAAGGAGAGAGATAGACATCTCAGCAAGTAATTCAGCTCATCATAAGATAACTGTCTGGGAGGGAAAGTAGTTGCTTATTTCTTAGTTCCCCTTGGGATGCAGAGTCATCAATCCTCTTTTGGAGTCAAGTGGGTGAAGCAAGGTCAGCCCTTTCCGGGTTGGCAGGTGGGGGATGTGAGGAGCAGCTGCCTATAACACTGTTCTGAATAAAATTCAAATTCCTTCTGTATTTGATTTGGCTTCCTATCTTCTAGGAAAGAGGCCTAACAAGCTGTAAGGAGGCATTCAGAAATAAAGGTCTTTGTGCATCCCAGGGTGAAATTTGAACACTTGACTACTGTAGCAGAATGTGAACCTGACCAAAACACAACAAACATCCCAGAATATAGCAGCCTCACATGAGAGCCTGTAGAAGGTGTAAATCCCTGCTTCAAAACTTAAAACAAAATACATTTTAACCACATCTTGCGACATCATAGGTGAGTACTTTCAGCTAGATGTCAAACAGATATCCTTCCCCTCTCTCCATGCTGACTCATGTGAAGCTCAGGCATGCTCCAAGTATGGCAACGGGGTTCGAGTATGCAGGTACCACAGGGAGAACCCATTTTGATTTGAGGATCCTATGAAGGTAATGGGATACCCCTGGGCTTTGGACAGGTCAGTCATGGTAAAAAGCTGTGTGGTTTCCTCAGAGCTCAGGCCACAGTGGACTTTCATGCTGAAGATGTTCCTGACAAAAACTTGGTTGCAGAGATCTCCAGACACGGGAAGCCTATGTGGCAGCTGAGAGGGTGTAGTGTCTCACAGGTGCCTAAATGTTTGCATTTAAGAACATGAAGTAGATGCCTAAGTCCCGTGTTGTTTTAGGTTTAGAATAACTAATTTTCTTTGACTCTTTAGGCTCTATATGAAAAATTTCAGAAGTGCCAATAGGTCAAATGTTTTCCATTTTTGTCAGAGCCTAAAAATTCAGCTAATGGGCCAGAGGAGTTTTCTAAAGTTTCTGGGCATTGTTCAGTGATTAACATACCTTCAGATTCTGCTCTCTCCATATCTTGTACTTGTTTTTGAAAATGAGATTTTAGAAATTGTTGTATAACGTGCTTTTAAAAACATTTGTCTAGAAAAATGCAGAGGTTTTGTTGGTTCACACAGTGCCTTAATTTTCGTAACAACAGGTTTGCTTAAAATGTCATGGAGAAGAAATAAAGAAGGAGAATGTAAAAGCTAGTCTTTTAGGGCTTTGATATGTTTGAAAATAGAATCCAATTAAACTCCCATATTTGCTTATTTTTGTCTTAATAAAGTTGCTGTGGGTGTTATTGGCTGTTTATACCATGAAAACATGGAGAAACAGCATGATTATTTTCAGATTTGTGCTTAGATTTTTTGCCATCATCATCGCATGATAAAACTGCTTGAATGTATTCAATATTAAAATCAGCACATCATAGTTTTTAAAGGAGAGAAGGTAATTAACTTCACTTCTTAATGATGCTTCTAATTTAGACTATGCATGAGATGTGTCATGAGTGAGAGAGATGTTGCAGAAAAAGACTGTTCTGTGGCTAAAAACCAAACTGGGAAGCAGCAGAGTCTGATTCCATTTTCATGTCTTCAGCAGACTTACTCTGTGACCTTAACCAAAGTATTTAATTATTCTGCTCCACAATTTATCTATAAAATGGAAATAATGACAGTCAACTTGCTGAGAGGTTGTGGGGATTAATTATTTAATATTTATATATGCAGATAGAATACAGATAGAATTGCGGAGTATGATGAATGATTAACATTATTTTGCTATTACCAAGGTCTGAGATTATAGCCTGGGTATTTTATTGTACAAAAATCTTCACTTTTTTATAGTCTTGCATCTGACAACTACCCTGCCTGAAATGTGTTGAGCAACAAATGTAAAGTTCTTATCTTGGCTCTTAAATCTAATTACTGCTAAAATTACTCTCAGAAGTAGCAGAGAAAAATAATGTGCAAGTCTACCTTCATTGCTCGCACCTGCTAGTTCCACTGAAGGATGAGTAAAGGGTATCTTCCAGATAATTTATATTTACCACAATCTAATGGTTTTAAAAAATGAAAATCAACACAGGGCAGGTTGACTTAGCATGCAGGTCCTGGAGAATGAAAAAAAAAACCAAAACTTTCTGTTTCTGGTCAGAGCTGGGGAGTATGCTCATGGGCAACAGACAAGATTTGTTTTGAAGGTGACGGGCTCCTGAAGCAGAGATCTGGCTGCTGAATCTGATAACATATTAAGCAAACCTCTCAAGCGGTAGTTAAAAGAAAAAGACCAGATATATGCCCCAGAGGTGTGTCAAATACACTCTAATTGATGCTGATGAATTGTTCAGAGAAATTAGAGAGTATTATTCATGAAGTACAAGTACTGCCGTTTTGAATCAACAAGTAATTACCAACAAACATCTTTAAAAATTTCCTATATAGTTCTGTTCAACATACAGAGGTAAATGGTCTTTTTAATTCAAATACTTTCTTGCAGTTATTGGCTGTACTTCATAAATTATTACTTTGAATTGGCGTGTGCTGACAAAGGTCTTCAACTTCTTTAAAAATCTGATACAGTTGAGCAAGTGGAACCTCCCACCTGATTGATTTGTCAACACAAACTAGAAGAAGGTGGCATGTATCCTTTCTGGTATTAAAAGGAATGAGGCATTGAGTAGATGATTGCTATCCCTGTGACGGTATCCTAAGATGAGTCCTGCATACCATCATCTGCTCCTGATCACAGGCAGGGCACACAGCAAAGCCCGGGTTAGCTCACAGCTCAGCTGTGGTCTGTCCCTGCATATGTGCAAGGAAAAGTGATTTTAACTGTAGAGCTGAGGCACAGTTTGGAGAACAAAGAGCTCGTGCAACTACTGTGGAGAAAAAAAGAGAAAGCAAGACTCCATTCTCTCCTAGCAAGGCACCCAACAGATTTAGAAGAAAGAGAGAAATGCAATGATTTTACCTATGCTACTCTTATGTCTGAGGGTGATGCCACTAAAAGGCGAGTATATCAACTTCATAGCTTAATATGAAATTTTTACAAATGCATTTGATTAATGTCTTCATGAACAAAGAGGTCCCCTGTGAAAGGAAGATTAATTGCATGAGCCTTGGGAGACCATCCGCTGAGGTGTTTAACCCAGGGGTAACAGTCATGAATTAGCCTATGATCTTGCAATGATGCTACAAGCAAAGATTACACTATGTGAAAGAAGCAGTCTGTAAGGATTCTTGAAGCTTGAATAAACTGTCTAGATGACTTTTCTTATTTCCTCACTTTCTGCGAACGCCGTTTCTGAGTGTGGCAGTATAGACACAGATAATTTAAAATACCCTAACCTATATAAATGCCATATAGGAAAGATCTTCTACCTGTGGCTTGAATCACTCCTGATACTTTATATATCTGTGTCACCTTTGGAGTTGGAAACTTTGTTTCTGGGTAACCCTAGATCCTGCCCTGCGGTAAACAAGCATTATCACCCCCAGCTGTCTGGGGAAACTTGACCAAGTATTTCTTGGTCTTGATGAGCAAATGAAAGTCCTGCTAACTCTACAACATGAAAAAGAGTAAAACCAGGAATAGCTCTGAAGCAGCTCAGTTCTCGTGTGACTGCTGCTCAGAGACAGAACCATATATTAGGCAGCCAGAAAAATTCACACAAAATTTCACTACATTTTCCTCACATAGAACAGAAATTAATGTTTTGAGGGCAGCTAAACCCCCCACAGAGCCTTATTCCAACTCATAACAGCATGAAAAGCCTGATCTGCCAATCTAAAATAAAAGCAAACTCCCCCAAACAATTACCTTAAACGACAGAACCAAGTTTCCTGATCAGGCTGTCAGTCCCAGTCAATCACCTTACAAAATCTTACTATGGCCTGACAGGATATATGAAAGGCAGAGAAATCCGAGTATCAAAAACTCTTAGGTAAATCCTGCTTGCTCTTTAATTCTTGAGAACAAGATCCGAGATGTGGTGATCCCCAAAGTGAAAAAGTCATCCTAGGCTAAGGTCTTTTTGTCCAGTAAAGAGAAAAAGGAACCTGCACATTCATGCAGAAAAGTCTAATATCATTATAAAAAGCATTTTGTTTAGCATGGAGAAAAATCTAATGCTGTCACACAATGTATGTAACAAAAAATAAAAACAATGGATTAGGACACTTTCCATCTATGTTTAGTCTCTTCTCTGTGGAATTTGCATAGATGTATCGTCATGAGCAGTGAGTATGAAATGCAATGACATCAGAAACATTCTACACCTCATCTATAGACTAAGTTGAATTGTATAACCTGAACTGGTATAAACAGGGTTCAGGACAGTGTATATACACCTCTTGTCTGTACATGTCCTCTCTACCTTCTTTCAAAATAAAGATCTAAAGGACAGTGTCACTAGCTAGGACATTGCAGACTATGAGGAGCTCTTTATTGGTCAACAGTCAGCACCAGCCCCACAATCTAAATTCCGTCACGCAAACAGGCCATTGCAAATATGAAATAAAAAAAAAAAACACAGAAAATAAAATCTGTCCACAATAAACACAGATCCAAATATGGTTTATGAAAGTGTCATGGCAAAGAAAATAACAGAATAGAATAGTTAAGAAAGTATGGAACAAAGATTACTGTTCACTTATTTGGTTAAAATGATAATTTCATCTTTGTCATTTAAAATGGTATCAGTAACATGCCAAACTATAAATAAAAGTTTTACTGTGATGAAGAAAAATAACTTATTTTCAGGACAGAATCATAATCTTTTCTATCAAGCTCAAAGAGAATTAAACATTTGTCAGTGTGAACATTCTTATATTCACAAAAAATAGTATAGGGAGGAAAAAAGTACAATTTCATATTATTGAATGACAGCTATGGACATCACTGGCCATGACAAGTGAAAATGGCAGATCTGAACCATGTAATAAATAAAATCCAAATGTGTTGAGTAAACTAAGAATGCAAGGAAAAAAACCCCACTATTTCTGACTTACAGGTCAAAAAACTGGGAATGTCCTTAGGAGGGCAAGATGCAGATACTTCAGACCAGTATGATTATATTTTTAACACATGTCAATTACGTTTACAGCCCTGGATACACATTTGCAATCTATCAGATTAATCTAACTAAGTGTCAGATGTGATTTGGAGCAACAGAAGGAAGCAATGCGATTAGAATACCAAAAAGGCACAACATGTATAGCCCTTTTTTGCATGCCGTTCTGTCCAACTTTCCCATGTGTTTGTCACACCTCTCTGGTCCGAGCTCCAGGAAAAACAACAAAATATGCAAAACATGAGGTGTCTTATTTTGTAGACTCATAGCCTTTTTCCCCCTTTCCTAGCCATTTTGAACCCATTAAATATTCGGTTGTAGTTTCAACCCTTCAAACTTAAATAGAAATGTTTCTTGTTTCATTACAAATATGAAAAAAAGTTGATTTTTATATGCTTCATACACACTAAAAGATTTCACTTAGTTCACTGTCATTGACTATCTAAGTAAATGCCTCAGTGTTGCTCTTGATTAGCCTCTGGTTTTCTCTGGATTATGCCAAATTCTCCTTCAACACTGAGGTCAAAGCTTTTTGAACATTCCCAGCCTGCTGCTGTGTAGAGCCAGGATTTCAGCTGAGTATTGTAGCTTGCATTAAAACTGTCTGTTTGGTCGGCTAAGGACACAGCTAGGCCTGTGCCATATACACAGCAGGTTTTGGAGCACAACTCCAGGAAGTAACGCTCATGCTGCACACCCTTACCTTCGAGCAGTTGAAGAACTCTTGGGTTAGAGCATTTATTAGATACGTGCTTATGAGGCCAAAATTGTACTGCGGGAAAACATACTAACTTAAAATGGAATTAACAGCTACTTGCTACAGTGAGATTTCCCAGTGAGGGACTCTCCTGGGTACCCTGAGCAGTTTCTTACAGAAAATATTGAAAATAGATAGCAGCACAAAACCTCTCAACTCTCTACACTTACCGACTGCATTTTTTTCCACCCCCTCTCCTCCAACAGACTTTTCTCACAGTGTCTCTGTTTACCCCTTCAGGGAAATCAAAAGTGAGTGTGTGTCTTTGTTCTCTATTGCTCCATCTCATATCGCATCAGCTCTCAGTCACCTGCATTCCCATGAGCTCTCAGTCTGATCTTGTCTAAGAATCATACTCGTTAACTCAGCTTGAAACAACAGTTTACAAAGATATCACCGGTATAATGTATGTAGTACAGAGTCAAGGTCAGGTTGCTTAACATATGCCTTTGTTCAGGTGTTTTTGACTTTCTTCCTGCAAACGTGAGCTTGGGGACTGGGTTAGCAAGCTCGATGCTCTCAGAGATCATAAATGGAATAATTAAAGGTAAGTTTCTTCAGCTGCATCTGCGAAACTGGGTTTTCAGAGTGGGCTTTTAAGATTTTTTTTGTTGTTGTTTTAAAGATTTAATTTTTTTTTTTTTAAATGTTAGCTAATATGTAGAGAAAAGAGGGCATTACCTTATCTGAGAAATACTGAAATACATGTAAATATTGGCTGTACTATAAAACGTATGTGGAAAAGAGTAAGGTTAAGACTGCGAATGGAAGTTGTCATTTACTGATGGCTCTAATTATGCTATAATATAGCACCAGAAAAATTGTCACTTTCCTCCCCCCCCTCCAATACCACACAGAGAAGATTTAGATCATCTGGAAATCTGAAATACTTTTTGTCTACAATATATTTTATTATGAATGCCATTAATTCAGTCGCGTTTGCCTTGCACTTTTCTGTTAAGAGTGATGTCTTGCTTATGTAATAGATGATAGACAGAGCCTACTCCATAACTGAGTTGATTTGGGTCAAGAGGGTGGCTCAAACCTCCTCAATATTTTGCCAAAACCACATGAACACAGAACCCTCTCCTTTATAAAGGTCTATGGGTTTGCCTGGCTGATGTACCACTTAGTTATAGTTTCTAAAATAGAATAGAAATAACATATCTTTTGGCAGGTTCTTGGAGGACCCCATCAGAACAGAAATTTGATTCTATTTGCATTATGAACATTCACATGCAGGTGGAAAATTTGCCGCAAGTAGTATTTTGCCTGAGCCAAGATACAATAAATGATTGCACCAAAAGATAAGAAGAAAGACAAAGATAGCAGAAGTAAGATCATGATGTGTTTAAGTATGCATGTCCAAATTGCTTTAGAAAGCTTAAAATAGATCTATATCAGCCATCCTGTTTGCTGGTGAATTCATATCAGAGTACTTGCTTTTTTTTTAACTTTTTTTTTTACTTTTTTTGTTTGTTGTTTTTTTTTTTTTTAGTTTTCTTTCCAAACAGTGTGTCCTTAGATGTTGAATGGAAAGAGAATAGGATCAGTTTATGGATCAGCTTTAGGAATCTTTGTAGCATTAAGGGACTACTTAGAAGCAACTCGAAAGATGTTTGCCACCGTAGCAGCAGAATGAATAAAGCTGGACATAATGATAGGAATAAACAGGAATAAACCTGTTCCAAGGTGATGTGCAATGGCAAACACACAAAGGCTGACTCTGATGTGGTAGGAAACTGTTTCCTATCACAAGGTAGGAAGGTAGAGCTTCAGAACAGAGGAAAGCGTGCCATAATAACTGACATGACTATTTTGGCAGCTGTATTTTATATGAGCAGAAGAGTGCAGTGAGGAGACTGGTTAAAAACCCGAGAGAGCAGGTCAGGGCTTTAGCAGCAATAGCAGGAAAACACAATGTAAACCCCTTTGGAGGAATAAGGCCATAGATGACCTTATCATGGCAACAAAGGCAATGGAAAAGGAGGAACTGAGAATTCTCTCTAACAAGGGGAGGGGTCACTGTTTTTTATACCGTTTGGATTGTCCGAATACTCTGCAAGTAGTGCCTCATGGCAATCCAGTCTAATGGTGAGAAGGGGTGGGTCATCTGAGTAAGAGAAACACAGAGTATCCCTATGCCCACACACTAAGTCAATGTTTTCTTTACTGCTCCTTAGTTTATTCCCTTTCTTCCCAGTGTACTTTATAATTGTTTTATTTAGCAAATATTTCCCAACATGGTCTTAAGTCTCCCTAGGCTGACTTCTCTTTGCTCAGTGCTTGCTGAATCCCCTGAATGATCCAAATTCTTTAAATCTAATTGCATTATTTATTAGCTTAGTGCTTTTTGAGTAGACAACTAACTTTGGACATAGCCTCTGAGGTGTTAGAACTTGTAAGGGTACTGTCTTGGCTGCCACAGAGGCCAGCATTACCTTCTCTTTTCCCTTCTTCAGTGTGGCCACCACAATGAAGGTGCTCTCACCTTGACCCTTTTAATGAAGGGATTTTCTCTGCAAGATATGTCCTCTTTGAGCACAAGTGAGCAGGGAGGTTTATAAAACGCATTTATACTCAACAAGTAGATGTTAAAAGGCATTGCCAATCCCAGGGATGCTGCTTGTATGAATTATGTCTCAATAATTATGTTGCTCCTGAGTTAAATCATTTCCTTACCCATTTTTCTATCAGTTTTCTCCATCAAATCACAGGTACATTATCTAAATGCAAAATAGCCCTAGAATTACCCTAGCATACTACAATCCTTTCCCAAACTGAAAGTTTCCATCCCAGATTACATTTCACAAATCAGCTTTCCATCCTGCAACTACTCACTTCTCTTCACTTGAAACATTAATCTCCGAGGTGAAATAATTTTAAACCCTTTTTGAAATAAATCCTGCACAGGAGTTAAGTGTAATTTCCTCTGCTCAGAACTCATATACATCTTCTATGCATTTCTGCAGGCAGCAGAGTGACCACTTTTTTCTGGCTTTTCTCAGTAGAATTATGCTTTTTCTTTCAGTAGTAGGTTGATTGTAATCCAACTCTCAGGGCAATTTTTTGTCATTTTTTTTTCCTAGCGAAAGGGAAAACTGGAGAATGGAAGTGCTCAGTGTCACTTGTCTTAAGAACTAGAAAAGGGTTCAGGCAACTACATTTTAATGCTGCAATGCCTAAAACTTACACACTTGGAACCAAGTATAATGTTTGCACTGAAAAGTGCACTGTGCTACTGAGAAGTGGAGCACCTGGGGAGGGGTTTGCAATATAAAGTCAGGTGTCCATGTTCCCTTGAATGAATGGGACGTCTGGAAGCCTACAACAGGGATTTGCACCTGTCAGCAGGTGAAACACTTTCATGCTTAAACCAGTCCAGAGGAGGCTGAATCTACAACTCTGTTTCTGTTACAAGTAGGCATCTTAAGGTGGTAGGTAGTCATGTCTCTTAAACTAGAATATAGACCCTGAAAGCCCAGCTCCTGAACTTGGCTACCGAATTGGGTGTTGACTGATCTTCGCTTCCTATGATGGGAAGACAAATGACGGTTTGAGTACAACACTCAGTTGCAGTGAGTAGTCTCAGAAGAGTATCCAAACCAACAAGCAGTAACTCATTGTGGAAAGGTGTTGGTGAAATAACTTCTTTTTTTCCCCGTTGCAGCTTGTCAGCCAAGAATGTGAAAGACATGGAGTCAGTTCAAGACCAAAGCCTGAAAGGTTTGTATCTTGCGTATCTTGGGAGCACAGAGCTTTGTTTACAACTTTCACCCAAGAAAGAATGTGCTGGAGGTCTCCTGCCATCGTGCTTAATTGTAGTTACTCAGTAAATGTGTTGTTTGACCTGGAGATAATTGAAAAGATAAGAAGTAAATTCTCCTTGTGTTGAGGAGGCATAAAGCCAGCTTAGTTATGTTGCCTTAAAACATTCATCTTCAAAACAGAGGAAACCTTCTGTGAAGCTTGGATGCTACCTTGAATTTAGACTTGAAATATTTTTTTTCCATTTGAACCTTCTGAGTGTTTACACTTAAACTCACCGGAACTACTCAAGAACTTAGCACTGAGCACATGCAAAGTATTTGGATGGCCATGGACACGAAGTCAGATATATGATGGTGCCTAGGATGGTGCCAGTAATGGAGATGGGATTTTCGAGAACGCCTATCCATATAGTTTTGACTTGTCTCCTTTACCTTCTGACTCATATACAGCTGGCATGGCTACTTTGGCTCCAAATGATGAGATCCCTAGCTGCTTCTGGTCTGCTGGGAAAGCCCTTCTCTTTGGGAAAGAACTTTGCAAGGCTTGTTTCCCTTTTTAAACTTTCTCCAGCTTCATCCATGAAAATTTATTTGTTTTTGATCTTGACACTATGCAAGCCCTTTTGATGGGAATAAGGCTGCATGATACTTTCTAGAACGGGACTAGTCTCTTGAGACCTGAAAGCCCTTCTACAATAAAGTGCTGGTTGTTGATCGCTTCTTTATTAGGTCACATAGGCACAAAAGTACCAATAATCATCTCTGTAAGAGATGAACCTTACCTTCCAGTAAGGTTCTAAATACCACTGAAAAACTGATAAAGACTTACAAGTGTTCTATTACAAAAAGTTACACTATACTACATAATTACCTTTATTAAGAACTGAAATACTTCACAACTGTATAATATTTTATCTCCTTTTGCTGCCTATAAATTCTGCTGGCATATAAAATTAAGTAATTAAAAAAAAAAAAGAAATTTATGACTAAAGTGAACATATAGCCTTTTTATAAAACAAATCTGCTGCTTCAATTTCAGGTAGTATCTCTTTCAGCATCCTTAAAGTGACTGACAGCCAATCCACATTGTTCATCAGAAAAGCCGAGAGCGCCTTTTCCACCACAAATTCTTCTCTATTACTTTTAAAAGATCAAATAACTTCCTTTACCTTTCTATCTATCTGAAATGGCATTCACCATATCTAAGAATTTTTTTTTGCATTTGTTGTCACTGGTTATCCTAGTTTGACTTTTTTTTGGTCAGTTTTCTGCTTCTTTTCCATTGTCCCTATTTATTCTGATCCTGCTGTTGGGTGTTTTTTTTCCGAGAAATGATCTTTTTGCTATTTCAGTTAGTCTGTAATATATTTTTTCTTATGCTCTTTCATATGCTTTTATTTAACTAGTTATGATATAAATCTACTCAGCTGACAAAAAAGCCCATTTAACACAGTACTTTCTTAATTGACTTACTTCAAGACACTAAATAGATTTTAATATAGTTTGCAATATAAGCCAAAAATCTTGTATAAATGAATAACTGGAATCACTCTGCATTTCTCCACAATTCAAAACACTATAAAGATGTTACTATTCCTTAATGTACTAAGTTTCTTAAAGAACTATAACAATCATTTATGTTAATGCATGTTGGTAATTCTACTGAACTGTTACTCACATGTGTAGAGTTAAGCATGTACAAAAATATTTCACAGGAATAATTTTAACACAATAATCATCTTTGTGTAGATATTTAGAGAATATTGTTCTGAAAGAATTTGGATTCAAGTGCCAGATTTTTGGTATGCAAAAGGCAAAACTAAGACACATGCACATCTTTCTTCACACCTGCATATGAGTACTAACATTTTTGACACCTCCATCTAAACAAAATGAGCATCAGTTTAGATAGCTGTAATGTGGACAATATCATTGTAGCTTGTCTATATGATATATTAAAAAAATGATATGTGATTTCCTTACAGAAGTTCTGCTTGAATGAAGAATTCATGATCAATTCCCAAATCAAGGCTTATAAGAATATTGGCCCCAGCATGCATGTTTGTATCCTGTGTCCTTTGAATACACTGCAGCTATGTGTAGGTAAATATGATAGATAGCAGAACAGGCTTAATAGAAATCAACAACAGATTTGTTTGAATAAGGATTGCATGATCAGGTTATTTACTAGCAGGCTGGCAACTATCCAACGGTACAGGACCTTAGAGGGAAAGAATCTCTACGCAAACAGTGAAGACACGCTGAGATTTATGGAAAATATTACTTTAGAATTTGAGAACTGTTGTCTTGGGGATATATTTCTGCTATATTTCTGCAGTGCTACACATTACAAGCCTGACCTGTGTTGGCCCTAGAATTTTCATCTGTATGTATTATATACCTCACGGCTATTCCCTGCTCACTGTTTCCTGTTATTATTCCTTAAAACAGGGACATGTGACACACATGAGTTGGCAGTATTAGAACTAGCACAAGATAAGTGACTTTTTGCTGCATTTCTCTCTCATCCACCTAAGAAGATTAAGTGATGTAGCATAGATTTTATATGCAGAAGACATTTCTTGCAGAGAATTATAGAATGCTTAAATCCACTTGTATGAAACTTTTCTCTGAAGTGA
The DNA here is from genome assembly GCF_964195595.1 of Calonectris borealis. Taxonomy (NCBI): domain Eukaryota; kingdom Metazoa; phylum Chordata; class Aves; order Procellariiformes; family Procellariidae; genus Calonectris; species Calonectris borealis. Next base: position 45,032,409 of record NC_134314.1, on the reverse strand, counting down.
AATGCTCTTAATATTGCAAATGGGCAGTTCCAACCTGTTCATGTCTGTCCTTTTGTTAGTGTGTCCTTCACATAGAAGTGATTTATGCCACCAGAAGAATGATATAGCTAGTGCAGTCTGTAACACTTATCCAAACAAAATAGTTGCATTGCAAAAAGGATATTTTTCTGTGTATATGAACAGGAATTAGAGTATTCCACCACTATGAAAACTGACAAAGAACCTTGTTCCTATCTGACACTATTGCACTACCAAAGAAGACACTATTGCCTTATGGAAGAATCCAGATTCAAATACCTGAATTGAATGGGTGAGGGAGATTATCCATAATTAAAAAAAAATTAAAGTGTTCCTTAATCCTTTGGGGAAAGAAATACATTGGTATTTCATTATAATCTGGCAGCAGAGGATGAAAAGGGAGTAGTGAGGGAGAATAAATACATAAAACATTTAACATTCAAGTTTAAAAAAATCATTGTCTTAAAGAATGGTTAATTCACTTTTAAAATTACAAAATTATGAAGACATTACAAGAACTAATAGTGAAGATCTCTGTGATTCAGCTTTGCGATTCCACCTACAAGCAACACTTCTCTATATCTGCCAACTCTTTCAGAGAGGGGATGCTTAGCTTTAAATAAAAGAATGAAATAAATTTTTAAAAATCCTATTAGTTTATAGATCATCTCTTGATAGATTTAAACTCACCAGTATTCATGATACACTACTAAGCTGCAAATTACTAATCTAAAGTGTTTGGCGGTTGTATGAAATGCTGGTTTGGACCTCTTTGTAGTCATACCACTCAAGTCTCATTATCTTCATAAACCAAGATTATCACTTGACACTTTTGCCAGAAGTTAAGAAAACAAAATAAAAAACCAAAACAAAACCCGAAGTCTAATTTCAGTAGCACTACTTTGCCCACAGACTTGAGTGAGAAAATTATTTGGCTTGGCTACTGTCCTGGTTTCCACTGGGATAAAGTTAATTTTCTTCCTAGTAGTTGGTATAGTGCTGTGTTTCGGATGTAGTATGAGAATAATGTGATAACACACTGATGTTTTAGTTGTTGCTAAGTAGTGTTTATGCTAGTCAAGGACTTTTCAGTTTCCCGTGCTCTGCCAGGTGCAGAAGAAGCTGGGAGGGAGCAGAGCCAGGACAGCTAACACAACTGGCCAACGGGATATTCCATACCATATGACATCATGCTCAGTATGTAAGCTAGGGTGAGTTGGTTGGGGGGTAGCGATCACTGCTCGGGGAATGGCTGGGCATCGGTTGGTGGGTGGTGAGCAATTGCATTGTGCATCACTTATTTTGTATATTCTATCATTATTACTATTATTATTATTTTCTCTTGCTTTTCTGTTCTATTAAACTGACTTTATCTCAATCCACAAATTCTACTTTTTTCCCTGATTCTCTCCCCCATCCCACTGGGGTGGGGGGAGTGAGTGAGCAGCTGTGTGGTGTTTGGCTGCCTGCCGGGTTAAACCACAACAGCTACTAAACCCTTCCTGTCTGCTACCTTTCAGCTACTGAAAACTGATCAGATGGAAACAGGTAACTACAGAGACTAAGCATGGTCAGAAGCAACGCTGTGACAACCATTGCCTTATTTTCGCCAAAGTTCTTTACAATAAAAAAGACTCCTTTTCTTGAAAGCAGAGCTGTTCATTTTTTCTCAATGATCCAAAGCCCACAGGAGTAAATGGTTTGCCTGACTTAAATTAGCTTTGCATGAATTTCTGTGGAATGAAAATTAATGGTTCAAAAATAATCAACAGACATGTTATAGTGAACAATTCTTGTGCAGAAGTACATCACGAAGGGTGATGGTCTCTAAAATACCATATTCTTTTTTGTTCCTTCAAACTTGGCATTTTTTTATCTTTAACAAATAAAATGAGCTAAGAACCACATGGAGTTCAGATTAACATGTGATTTCCATTGCTTTCTCTAAAAAACTGTTAAACAGTGACACTGTGGCCTTTCATGTGAAGTTTTGATTATAGGTACATTTAGGATACAGTACTAGAAAGAGGTATGCTCCTGCTTTACATTTTGCATTGCAAAGAGCCCCATTGATTTTAGTGAGTTAAGCAGCCTCTGAGCCTGCCTTTGCAAGATCAAGGCTTAGCTGCTTCAAATTTCAAACAATAATACCATGACATGCCTAGGTCAAACTTCTCTTCTGTTTCAACAATCTGTTTCGGTAGTTGTTTTTGTTAAGTACTCTGTTCTTTATTCTACCTTGCGTAATTAAAGTTGTGGTTGAAACTCGTACTTACTTAGCGATTTATTAAAATAAAACTGAAGCTAGCTATGCTGGGTAACTGGTTTTGACAGAAAAACAGAGAATGAGTAAAGCAGGCAAAATAAAACCAAAACAACAGGTTAGGTAGCAATAAAGAAAACTTGAGACTTTAATTAAAGACACACACACAAGAAATCTTAGAACGAAACTAGAAAGACAGAAACAAAATTGTTTTCCCCCAGATTAAGTGCCTACAAATTGCACACTGCAAAGATTGCCCAGATATTTCAACTTAGCATATAACATAGCTATTTTTCAAATCATGAAATAGCTCCATAAGTGGGCATAAAATAAGTAATGGAGCAATGCAGTGAAAAAGTTTCCTTGTTTCCCTCTAACAGAGTCTGAAAGTGCAGGCAACCCAATGAGACTTACATGCCTTATATTTTAAATCTTTTGTAGGAACCTTACCACATGACTCTCTCACCTCAGAATGTTTTTCTTCCTTTCATTTAGACCTACTTTGTGTGTTCATATCATACTGGTCTGCTAGGCAGAAAAGTCAATGTCTTTAAAACTAACTTTCTGATTTGGGAGCTTTGCTTTGTAGATACAAGGGACAGTAGTCAGACTTTATGTCAGGCACTCATGAATCAATTTGACCAAGCCTATCTATGATGGAGGTTAAACTGCTGATTAATTACAGATAGAAGTAGGTTTTATTGGCTGGCATAGCATCTAATAGCTTAGAAATGTCCATAGTTTACAAAATGGCTATAATAATCTAAGATGGATTAATCATGTCTCTTTTTTATTCTGATCAGCCTTCAACTTGATTGTCAGCTTGGAGAATATTACACACCAGAGAGACAGTCTTTGTGCTCTTGGTCCCTGGTGTCAGAGGACAGAGTGACCTGTAGAATCTGGGAGAAGAAACTGTAGGGAAAGTCCTTTTCAGTCTGCACAGGTCTGGCATGTCACATTCTCAGTTTAACCAGGTTTTGCAGAGAAAAATACACGCTATTGAGCATGTATAAACTGAAACACCTTAACACAGAAAAAACCAGTTCAAATGATTAAAATTTTACAAAGTGGCAAGGAACTGAAAAAGAATCTTTTACCTGAATATATCAAGTATTAGCTCTACCTATCATAAATAACATGGCCTTGAGAGTTTGGAAGCTGACTTTTAGGCCACTGCTTCACCTCTTTTTTGCCTTCAGAAGACATTGTCAAAAATCCTGGGTGGTGGCACTGATTGTTTTTGATTTATCCAAGATTTCTTCTGGAGTAAGTAAGTGAAGTACTTGGCATTCTTTCTCAGATCCTCCTCCTGTCTCCTAGTTTTAGTGATCTATGGACTCTTCCAGATGGTGAATAATCTTCATAAGAAAGACAATAAATCATAATCAGAGAAAAATACTGCAGTCTGAGGCTGAATAGGAGCAATGTGGTTTCCTTTGTCTAATGATCTTCCAACTATGCTCCATATACTGGAACTACCTGCTCAACCACAATATACTTATCCTACTGTTGCCATGCTCTAACTTCCTAGCACTGAAATTAGCAGCACTTTTGTTTCTCCAGCTGCTCTACTGACTAGCAATTAAATACAACTAAAGACAATTACTTACTTTATAATTTGTCTGTGTAACTGTGCTGTCTTATCATTTGTTTCAAACTGTGCATGATAATCTCTTCTATCAAATACAATATGGAGGAAAATCTGTGGTGGTGCAGAGGAATTTAGTTGTGCAACTACTATCAACATTAATAGAAGTCACACGGTTTGATCCTTTTAAAGCTTGCTGGAATTTAAATATTCTAAAAATTGTTTAGGAAAACAGGATACTTCCAATCAACTTCCATGTCAAATATTTATCAGTATTTAGACACCTTGATGTCACTCCTAAGTATTTGCCTACTTCACCTCTGTCAAGTGAAAATCAATTTCTCTTGTATCAGTTTTGTACTATTGGCCAAAAAGTCTTTAGCTTTCTTTCAGGATAATAGGGCCTTTTGAATAGGTGATCCTTTATTTTCCTCATTCACTGAGCATTTTCCAAATTTTGTGCTGAGTGAGTCAAAGGTCCTTTGTGAAAAATAGTATGTAATTAAAGATTTAATACACATTCACATGAGAGTAGACTGAAGACTGACAAACAGCCTTGGTTCTGGCATTTCCTAGCTCACAATGTTTTGGATTTCCAACCCGAGTAGAATTCTTTGATGTTTTTTTTTTTGGTAAAGAATTATTTATGTGACTGAGCATTTGTATGAAATGTGATTCAAATAAAGAAAGGAATAGCCTGAACTAAATTCACATGTTGCAGAAATTCCCGATAAAGGTGATTTCATTGTGCATCATGTAGACGAAGAAACTTTTCCTACTTTGCTCTCATAACGCATTGACTTGACATCATCATGTTACTTTACATCCTTTTGTGCCTCTGAGACAACTCCTCTGCTCTTCATCATAGCATGTAATTATTTATCTACCTCCCAGGTATGTTTATCTATAGCTAGCTATATATTCAGCTTGCAGGTTAAAGAAGTGACTTGACTGAATTTCCAAGTTAGTCTACAGTAAATCAGTATTTGAACTTTGGTAATTTAAAGACAGGGCAATAGCAGCTTTGAAGGGATTCTTATATGCTGTTACTCAGCTATGCTAATTTTTGGTAGATGAGAGCCTGTTTGGTACAATTGGCTGCAGTCTGAACTAAAAAATACACTTCTAAAAAATATCTATGGAAGCTAGATCCTAAGAATCATACAATCTCCCATTTCTTTTTCAGTTCCACTATTGGGTTTATCCTGCCTTGAGGGAACTGAGACCTTTTCTGATAAGGAGCCCTTGCTCAGTTCTCATCACTCACCCCAGCAGCTTGATGGGTATTAACTGAATATGAGCTCATTAGCTGTGAACGTACACCAAGAGGATGGGATTTTTTGACTGCTACCATTCTGAAATTACGTTTGAGTCTGCAATTGTCTTATTAAAATTAAGTGGGAAAATTAAAGTGCACAGGCAATTGCACATATAAACCCAAGCTACTGGGTCATAAAAAGATGACATATTTACCATAATTTTAACACAGTGTGAAACAAGCAGCGGATATTGGTCTCAGTGAACAGAGCTCCATCCTTTTCTTAGCTTCTGGACCTGTAGATTTCTAAAGCAACAATGCCGTAATAAAGACAAAGGTGCTTGCCATCTGTTCTGTTTTATGAAGATTATTTGTTGCCCTTGTAATCCTGGAAAGTTTCCAGCAAATGTTCCAGCAAATTTGAGCATAGAAATAATCAGGTGTGAGGCATATGACCATTATTGTGTGTGATGTGTTATAAAACATAAAGCAGCAAGGAAACACAAAGGAGAAGATAAAAATAGAGCACCAAGCAGAAGAAAACAAACGTTAACAGAGATAAAAGGTATTTGACATTTTTTCCTTTTCACCAAAAATTAATAATTCTATGCATAGAAAAAGGCAATGTTAAGGTTGTGATTTCAAACACTTAGAAGTTAGAAAGTATGTTGTTGGTGAACTCTTGATCAACTGTGCAGAGGTCCCTGGTGGCTTTAGGAGAAACTGCACTGCCTGAGAGGAGCTCAGATGACTGTGAATTTTGGAGCTTGTGACAAAGATGACACGGTACTGACATCATGTGTAAAAAGGATGGCAGCAAACAGCTCTAAAAAAGGAGATGGAAAGAATACATGGATGACACTTTTAACTAGGAAGAAATTATTGTAAAATCATTAGGTTTGGATGAAGAATTGAAAACAGATTAACCATAACATTTCTATCTCATTTTGTGAGACACTGCGTAAATTTTAGCTTTATTGTATTCACTTCTGTGTCTGAGGTTATCCAGTCCTCACTATGAACTAATGAGGTGCTCTTATTGTCATCTGTTCAAAGATGCAGCAGGAACAATTTCAGACTTTCCAATAAAATGTCTTCTAGAAATAAAAGAAAGAACCAGGTACAAGAAGATTTAGAAAAACATTGTTCTGGCCACTAGATTCAGATTAAGAGGAACGGTGTTTTGAACAAAATAGAGAACTAGCTGTTCTGATTTCTATTCAGTGTTTTGACACGGTCTTCCTCTTTGATCACAAAGATGACTTATATGACCCTGGATAGTCTGCCAGAACTTGAACATCTAAAGATGACAAAGTCCCTTGGAATCTTTTTTATTTGGGCTCTTTTTTTTTTTTAATTTTTTTTTTTTAGTTTGATTCCCTCAAAATTTTAATTGGAAATCTATGAAATGACAAGAAAGAAATTTGAAAATATCAGCCACTCCTCAAAACCTGAATGGAAAAAAGTCTCAGGTTTCTTTTTCAGTTTGTTTGAGTTTTGTGAGCAGGTATTGGATGTTTGGTTAGTCATTCTAGAATCTGGAATAGAGCCAATGCAAGATCCAGGCTAGAATGGTCATGCAAAGTCAACACTGCTATCTCAGTTCTTCATCAGTATAACTGTGCTTACTCTTGCAACATTCTCCTGAATTGCTATTAATATATCTGACCAGCCAACAAACAAACAAAGTGTTTATTTCGAAAAGAAAAGAACAAGGCTGTGGTCCATGGTGAAGAGAATACAAGCTGCCAGAATTTTCAGGATTACCAGAGAACTAAGAAAATATGCTCCAGTTCAGGATTTCTTTAGATGTTTTTGCAGTTAAACCTCTTTTCATGTTAAGATATTCATAAATAAACTCAAATATAAGAATATGAAGCAAAGGGCTGCTTTTCAAGACGCATCATAAGAAAGAAGAAAGAAGAGACAATACCTCTCTGTACCACTCAGGGGAGGACACAGTCTTGGACATGAAGGCTTCAGAGGATATTGATGAAAACAGAGCAAGATCATGAAATGGAAACAAAGTGACAGAAAGTCCTGGAAGAATTGATTTATGAGAAAGATCAAAAAAGTAAAATGAATCTATACCTAAGCAGTGACTAAGGATAGAAGAGAGCAATAGAAGTTGGCATGCTTTATAGCTGTGCAGGGAAATGTTACTGGAATAATATGTGGGTTTTGGGGAATGGTAGCCCTGTGAACTCATTCCAAGATGAGCTGGTAGAAGAACTCAGTAGGCTGACTAACATTAGAAAAACAATGGGAGAAAAGAACGGTAGTGATTGGATACAGGTGACAGAGACAACAGGACTAGATTTTTAATTTCAAATTCGGTAGCATATTAATGTTAAACTGGAACTGGGAGAAAGAGTTGGTGATGCTGGCTGCTATAGTGGCTGGCCTCAGCTTACATCATTTGCCTTTTTTCAGTGATCACCTCTATCACACTGGGCAAGGAAAACATAAGAATCATGTATACCTGTAATGTTAAGTTGCTTATGAGGCAGGAAAGATAGAAACCTTTCCTTCAGCCTAAATTCAGTGCATGGGGCTGTGGAAAGAATTTAACCTTGATCACTGTAATTAGTGCCTGACTCTCTGAATTCAACTGCCTTAATCAGCCATTGTATGAGGACAGATGAATGACCTCTCATTCTAGTGTCCACAGACATACTGCCAGAATGTTGACCTGAAATCAAATACTAAAGGGTTTTTCTGTTGTGTGAGTTGATGGTTAAGGTCTTGATACCAGCCTCCAAAAGGGCACTCAGGAATTTATCAGGAGTTTGGCAGGTACCTCTGTAGGGGAAAAAAAACAGGAGGAAGATGTTCGCTTTTTTCCCTTTTGGATGAGATGAAACTCCCTGGATTCTCTAGTGAGGGAAAGACACAGCATGTATATGAATGGACCTGCCTGCCAATGACAAGCCTGGCTCCAGGATTTCTGGCACTGACAAACCAATGAGTGGGATTTAGCATATCAGGAAAGAGAGAAAAATTATTATCTGAAGATTCAAACAAACTTGATACTGCTTTCAACAAAGGTGGTTCAGATCCTGTGTTCTTCTGAAGCAGGCCTATTCAGAAGCCAAGCAGACCCCAAAGTTGCACTAAATCAGCAGTGAAGGTCATGTGAGGGCACAAAAAATGGCCCTTTCAATAAAAATTAATGTTAGTGTGGACTAAGAATGGCTTAGCCTTCACGAGCTCTCTGATTGTGACTGTTGAATGGCAATTACTCATCCACACCAGTTACACCAGCTATGAGGCTGCTGCACTTCACACAGGACACAGCTTCTTCTCCAGGAGTCGCTTATGCCTGTAAAGCCATAAAGCCATGTATGTGCTCCAGATCATAACCCAAGTAAAGTTCTTTCAGGGCTGAACATTTTCACATTTAGCACACAGAATCTGTACCAATTGGGTATCAGAAAAGCCAGACACTTGACAAAATTTCATATGAGAAGATGCTCTCTGTCATCTTTTCAACTGCAAAAACTTTCAAAGACTTCTGTCTTTAGATGACTAAGGTGTTTCTTGGTGAGGGATGTTTTGGTAAGATTTTTTTTTGCTTTGGGGAAAAAGTAAGTAACTGCTAATGGGCAGGGGTGCAGTCCAGAGGGACCTAAACAGACTGGAGGGATGGGCCAGCAGGAAGGTTTCAAAATTCAACAACAAATGCCAAGTCCTGCACCTGGGAAGAAGACCCCTTGCAATAATATGGACTGGGGGCTGTCCAGCTGGGGAACAGCTCTGCCGAAAAGGACCTGGGGATCCTGGCAGACAGACAAGCTGAACGTGAGCCATCAGTGTGCCCTGGCAGGAAAGAAGGCCAGCAGCATCTGGGGCTGCATGGGAGAACAGCCAGTAGATAACGGGAAGTGATTATCCCTCACTATTCAGCACTCAGATGATACCTAGATTCTGTGGCTAGATTTTGGGTCTCCCAGTACAAGACAGACTGATAAACTGAAGTCAGTTCAGTGAAGGACCACGAAGATGCTCAGGGGGCTGGAACACTTGCCCTGTGAGGAGAAGCTGAGGGACTGGTGCTTTTTGGGCCCAGAGAAGAGGTGGCTTTGGGGGCACTTAGCAACCCCCCAGACCTACAAGGAGGTCATTGAGAAGCCAAAGCCATGATCCTCTCTAGTGGTACATGATGAGAGAACAAGAGACAATGGGCATAAAGTGAAAAGGGAGGTTCAAACTAGATATATAGAGAAACTTCTTCATCCTGAAGATAACCAAGCAATGGAGCAGGCTGCTCAGAGATGTTGTACAGTCTCTATCCTTGGAGGTTTTCAAGACCCAACTGGACACAACTCCGAGCAACCTGGCCTGACCTCAGATCTGAGACTGCTTTGAGCAGCAGATTGGACTAGAAATGCCGTGAGGTCTCTTCCTACCTGAATTACCCTAGAGTTCTTCCTCAATAAATATTGAGGAAGTATATGAAGCACAGGAAGGATTAAGTGAAAATATTTGTGGTAAGACCAGAAAATAGTCTGTAGGCTGACTTCTGTAGTCTTCACTCAGGTGAAATTGCGAGTTCAGTTGGGTCATCTTGCATGGTATAGGCAATTGGAATCTACTGAAGGATTTAAATGAAAGTACTACATTGAACTGAAATCAGAGAGGACTGCAGCTAACTATTTTACTAGACCACTAGATTTAATATCCAAATCTGCTGAAATGTATCACAAACTTCTTAAATAATTTCAGCAGGACTTCAGTTCCACCTTATTTAAAAAAAAAAAAAAAAGAGAGTAAACTAGTTTCTGCTCACAGTTACACTGACTTAAGTGCTTGCTTTTCCACATTTTTGCATATGCAAAGAGGAGTACATTCACTGATATTCCATAACAATAAAAAATAAAATATAATGGTCTAGTGTACAATCAAAGGAAAATGAGGTGCACATTGATATTTGGAATTGATATTACTCTTGTCTGGTTTACCTGTATGATTTATAAAATCTCTAAAAAACAAACAAACAAAAAGCTTTAGCAGCAGAAAGCAAAAAAAATATATACCTTTTAATGGATTGCACCCCAGAACAAGATTCATCCCATTAATTTTATGTATTATTTAATCAAGCCATAGAGAACTCTTGTTCTGCTACCAAGCCATTTTAAGAAGCAAGTTAATCATGCTCAAGTGACTGATAATACAGCAGCACTTTCCCCAGGCTTCATTTTGAATCTAATTTATTTAATCCAACAAGCATAACAACGCAGCAGGAAAGGTAGTCTTTCTTATTTTAAGTAAAAATGTGGTGGGGAAGAAACTGTACATACTTCAGAAACTCTAAAATTTAACTTCCATCCACAAAATTATTTAAAAAAAGAGGACAGAAATTTTATCCTGTAATTACCTTTGTCAAGGTTGCCAATTTTATACCTAGGTTTTGCCAACAAAAAGTTGCTGATATTTTTTTCCTGATTATCTTCTCTGCTGCCAAAGATGATATATTTGAAATGAAAGGCACTCATGGTACACCTGGGAAATCTGCATTTAAAATCTGTACACACTATGTATATTAACATACATTATTATTATAACAAAGGTACAATAAAAGCAAATTTGTTATTAACAGGATTAAATTGGTGTAAAAAGTGGATGCAGGTTTTCATTTATGTTTGCTGTGCTGGGTTAAGAGTCTCTGTACTACTAATAAACATGGTTTAAAATTATCTCTTTTTGTATTCACTTTCCTTTTATCTTTAGAATGCTTCCTTTATTATGTGTGTTTTCTCTTTTCGTCCTTTCACCTTCTGGAAGTTATCCAAGTTATCTCTGTATTTGAACCGCACACTTCTTTTCTACTTATTCTCTAACTCCCTCCTTCCTTTCCCTGTTTTGGTAGAGATTCATCTCCCTTTTACTCCAATCCATGACTTGACATTTGTTACTCTTTTAAGAGTGGATGTCATGGAATCTGTAATATCTCATGAGAGATAATAGCATGGAGCAGGAGAAGCATGCAACCTATTGAAAAAAGGAATGGAGAAGAATTCTGTATGGACGGCGGCTGAGCTGAGAAGAGAACATGTAGGCAGTCCTCACTGTCCCTTAGATATCAGAAGTCTAAGACTAATAGGTGGAACAGTTGCATAATGAAACATCAGCAGAGTGGCTGTGATGGCCATGTTCAAGACGCATATGTATATGTATATATGTCATCATTGCTATTATATTTCCTTTCTTTGTGTTTCTGATTTCAGAGCTAGAAAATTTCCAATATTCCGTTCTGTATATTTTGATATCAGAATTGATCTCTTTTTAAACACTGTGTTTTGATTATCAACTGCACGCTTTCACCACAGGCTGCATAATTAAGACACTATTATGACTATCCTAAAATAATGATTAACATGTAAATTAAATTGTCTGTGGAAGATGTTAAAAATTTCTAATTATGGAATTCATCCCGTTGCAATATAAAAACATGAAAGTAAACAAGTTATAGCACTGCTTAACTTTCATTCTAGGAACAAGACTGTGTAATTACGTACAAGTTACACACAAAAAACAGATATCAAACTATTTATTACAGCTATGTTCAGAAGTCATACTAGAAACATGCTTCTGAAATTATATTCAAATACAAGGGTATATACTTTTAATCAGAAGAGATACGATATTTCAGTCTTCTGATGAAACAGTTACTACATGAAATCACCTGCATTATAAAATGACAAAAACTATCACTTTTCTTAAACTGAAATTAATTTCATATGACATTAAAAGTGGTGACATCTATTTTTTTAAAGCTGGGTAGTTTCCAAACTATATACCTTAGGATTTTCTAAAAAATCCATCAAGCAATTAAGGATAAGTCATGAGTCATCCTCACAAGTAACAAGGATATTTTGACTGCAAAATATAAACATTTACTAAGATATATTCAGGACAGGGAGAACAGATTTTTACTGGGGAGTGAAAAGAAAAAAGATACTTTTTTATGAGGACTTGAAGTACTTATACATCAAACACAAGTTATTACAGAAATACTGCATGCTTTCTGATGAAAATACTGAAATAAACCAAGTTGGAAGAAAACAGGTTGTATTGGTTTGCATAAGTCACCATGTGTGATTTTTGTTTCAAACTGATGATTTTTAACACAGTGACCTGCTGTGATTTTAAAACATGGAGTGTCTTCTTCCAAGTTTGATACTAAGGCACAAAGATTTGAATCCTTATTTTTGCCAGTTTAACAGAATAAGTGGTCATATCCCACTACCATGGATATAACATAAACCCCTAGGTCTGGTGAGTTATATTAGCCAGACTTTGCAAGAGAATTTGGGAACACGCTTCAACACAATTAGAATAAGGTGGCAAGGACGTACTTGAAAGAAAGAAATAAATACTGCCCCTTACAGGTACACTGTGTAGGCCATATGGTACTGAAATTTCACAACAGGAATGTAATTTGGTTTTAAAAATGAATGAAATGAGTGGGTGTGGGATAAAAGAAAGCTTTTTAAGCATGAAATGCTGAGAATAATGAGGAAGTTACAGTTCAGAATAGAGAAACACAACATAACTCCACAGAGACGTTTGCAAACAACTGTCCTGCACAGTAGACCTTAATCAAATATGCTGTTTGGCTCTTGTTTTTAAGATCCCTAATAGCCATCTTTTTTCATTCATTAATATTCTATGAACATCTTTATAGAGGAGGAAGATGAGACATCAGTGTGTGCCATCATACACAAATTATCCCAGACTCTGAACAACTTCTTCGCTTTCAGTGCTTGTGCATGGGGTTTTGATATTCTGCCAAGAGCTACCGCTTATGTGGCAGTCCAAAGTACTTCAGCATCCCTTTCTTTCCATGTCTTTCTTCCCTCATAGTCACTAGGGATAACACAGATTTTTGACAATGCAGGGGAGGAAGGACAGGTCTTGTCCTGCTGACTAAGAGAGATTCTGCAAGAGCCATCCCACTGGTAGCCCACACTAACAAAAAGGGGACAAAGAGAAAGAAAAGATGTGTTTGTTGTGTGACTTAACACACACTTTACTAAAAGGAAAATTACCTCTGAAAATTGTATTCCTGACACATTTTGGAAATGTGTAGGTGCAAACATTTTAATTAGGATTTTGTGATCCCAAAAGGGAAAGACCTCCATAAGATGAAGCAGTGCTTCAAAAGTGCTATTACGTTTTGAATAAGGTTCTTGGAGTTAGACGCTAACATTCTCACCATGTTCTCTGAAGTGCCACGATAGGTGTCTTCATTTGTGAGATCATATGCCATTTCCCAGATAGCATGCTATCATATCTCCAACCCTGCACAGATGATCTTGTAATTATGTAATGTATTTTTCTTAGTTCCTTTTTTTTTCAGTTTTTAGGCTAGTGCTACATTTAATAATTCTAAATACATTTTATATTGAACCACGTTTTTTACAATTTGCATGGATCACACTTTTATGTGATCTTCCCTTTGTTCTGATACATGTGTTTTAGTAATTGTCACGGTGTACATTTATTACACCATTAGCAGAAAATGTTTCTCTTTTGCAGATAAATGCCTATCTGACTTGTAATCTGTTCATATACTATTTCATAACCCTTTTTTGTGTAGCTCAAAGCCTGAGTATAATTGTTTTGTGTTTCTTTGCTGTCTATTCTCTAGACTGAAACAGTAGGGGCTAGAATCATAGAATCATTAAGGTTGGAAAAGACCTCTAAGATCATCGAGTCCAGCTGTCAATCCAACACCACCATGCCCACTACACCATGTCCCGAAGTGCCTCATTTACACGTCTTTTAAATACTTCCAGGGATGGTGACTCAACCACTTCCCTGGGCAACCTGTTCCAAGGCCTGACCACTCTTTCAGTAAAGAAGTTTTTCCTAATGTCCAGTCTAAACCTCCCTTGGTGCAAATTGAGGCCATTTCCTCTCATCCTATCGCTTGTTACTTGGGAGAAGAGACCAGCACCCACCTCACTACAACCTCCCTTCAGGTAGTTGTAGAGCGCGATAAGGTCTCCCCTCAGCCTCCCACTTCTCCAGACTAAACAGTCCCAGTTCCCTCAGCCGCTCCTCATAAGACTTGTGCACCAGACCCTTCACCAGCTTCATTGCCCTTCTCTGGACATGCTCCAGCACCTCCATGTCCTTCTTGTAGTGAGGGGCCCAAAACTCAACACAGTATTCGAGGTGCAGCCTCACCAGTGCCGAGCACAGGGGCACAATCAAGTCCCTGCTCCTGCTGGCCACACTACTTCTGATACAGGCCAGGATGCTGTTGACCTCTTGGCCACCTGGGCACACTGCAGGCTCATGTTCAGCCGGTTGTCAGCCAGCACCCCCAGGTCCTTTTCCTTTGGGCAGCTTTCCAGCCACTCTTCCCCAAGCCTATAGCGTTGCCTGGGGTTGTTGTGACTCAACTGCAGGACCCGGCACTTGGCCTTGTTAAACCTCATACAATTGGCCTCGGCCCATAGATCCAGCCTGTCCAGATCCCTCTGCAGAGCTTTCCTACCCTCGAGCAGATCAACACTCCCACCAGCTTGGTGTCGTCTGCAAACTTACTGAGGGAGCACTCAATCCCCTCATCCAGGTCATTGATAAAGATGTTGAACAAGACTGGCTCCAAAACTGAGCCCTGGGGAACACCGCTCATGACCAGCCGCCAACTGGATTTAACTCCGTTCACCACAACTCTCTGGGCTCGGCCATCCAGCCGGATTTTTACCCAGCGAAGAGTGCACCTGTCTAGGCCGTGAGCCGCCAGCTTCTCTAGGAGAATGCTGTGGGAGACAGTGTCAAAGGCTTTACTGAAGTCCAGGTAGATCCACAGCCTTTCCCTCATCTACTAGGTGGGTCACCTGGTCATAGAAGGAGATCAGGTTGGTCAAGCAGTAACCCATGCTGACTGGGCCTGATCACCTGGTTGTCCCGGACATGCCTTGTGACCGCCCTCAAGATGAACCGCTCCATAATCTTCCCTGGCACTGAGGTCAGGCTGGCAGGCCTGTAGTTCCCCGGATCCTCCTTCTGGCCCTTCTTGTAGGTGGGCGTCACGTTGGCAAGCCTCCAGCTGTCTGGGGCCTCCCCTGTTAACCAGGACTGCTGGTAAATGATGGAGAGTAGCTTGGCAAGCTCCTCTGCCAGCTCCCTCAGTACCCTCGGGTGGATCCCATCCAGCCCTGTAGACTTGTGAGTATCCAGGTGGCATAGCAGGTCGTTAACGTCTTCCTCTTGGATTATGGGGGGTTTATCCTGCTTGCCGTCCCTGTCTTCTAGATCAGGGGGCTGAATACCCTGAGGATAACTGCTCTGACTATTAAAGACTGAGGCAAAGAAGGCGTTAAGTATCTCAGCCTTATCCTTGTCCTCAGTGGCAATGTTCCCCCCCCACATCAAATAAAGGATGGAGATTCTCCTTAGCTTTCTTTTTGTCATTAATATATTTGTAAAAACATTTTTTGTTATCTTATGACAGTGGCCAGACTGAGTTCTAGATTGACTACTTTCTCCAAGTGCTGAATATGTCTTCAAAATATTATTAAACTATTTAATGAATAGTAAGTATTTAAAAAGATATACTTAGTACCATATTTATCATTAGAGGAATACAAATATTTCATTTTTGCAACTTGACATATGTTTGTGTCATATGTTTTCCAGTTACAAAATCTAATTAATATTGTAACTTAATGATGCTCAATAACAATCAAATATTTGTGGTGAAACACAACGAAAATATGCCAAATTATTCTGCATGTAACATAATGAATATGAGAATAAAGAATGAGGGCAGAAGGATAGAAGTAGAGGAGTTCCCTTCATACCAGGATCAGACCCTTGTCACAACTTGGCTAATGTTTGGCAGGATAGATCCAAGTCAGGATTATTTATTACGTTAGCTAGATAAATGGATAAAACATATCTAAGCAGATAAATGACTGATGAGATTCTTCTGGGCATCACAGAAGAATAGGCTATTCAGAAGGGATTTAAAGCAAAGGGTAGAAAATCTGTATCTATTTCTAGAATGATGTATAGACAGAACATAGAGGAAAGAAACAAGAACAAGAAGTTGATGTTGAGGTACCCATGTTGAAGAAGTTGAGGTACCCACAAAGCGTGCAGACAGAATTACACTAAATTCTGCACCTAAAGGATTGGCTAGTAAAATGGAGGGAGTGTACATGTACGTATAATCCTAATGGCAGTGAAAAAGAGCACAAAACTTGGGAATGGCAAAGAGGAATTAGAACTGAAGGAGTAACAATAAATACAGTGACAAACGCTTGTAGATTTTTAATCTGTATGACAAAAACAGAAACAGAAATAAACGGTGCAAAGACACAACATGATTTAATTTTCAGGTTTTGGGAAGAAAGTTGTATCAAGGAAAATAGCTCCTGGAGAAGATACAGTTGCAATTTATTTCTAAATGCATTGCTCTCTGTAGTTCAAATGTGATGTCATATAGATATTGTGTTACAGGTCTATATGGTGGTTTGGAGCCGTGTTTCACTTACAGACTGATTATTGAGGTTTTTCACAGAAATGGTTTACTGGGCACAGAATAAAATACAGTCCTCCAAGAACGTGCACAAGTGACTGCCTATAGGATAAAGAGGTAATAGTGCCTGAGATAATGTTTGATTTGAGCAATGTTATTCAAATGCAAAGCATTACAAGAATAAACAAATCTTGTAATGCAATAATTCTGACATGTATGAGTAGTTTCAGCCTATGGAATCTTTACAACTGTAATATTTAATTTCAAATGATTTAGTTTCATTTTCTATGTTAATTTACTGGAGAACAGTAACCTAAAAAGTACCCAAAGAAGGGACTTTATCTAGGGCTGTGCTACTTCCTGAAAAAATAAAGAGCAAAGGGACAGTGTCTTGTGTTCATTCAGGTCAAGAGCCTGAACTTGTGAATGCAAACAAGCATCTTCATACCCATCTGGATTCTGCAATCACCTTTGCTTTGCTGCTAATGGGGATGAAGTCATTCGCCTACTCACTGAACCCCAGGTGCGGAACCAACAACGTCCCTGTCCCAGCCCTCCCCTGCATGGAGGTATGAAGGGTAAGTCTAACTTGTGCACCTGCCTAAAAACTTTGGTTCGAGCAAGTAAGTTTTTGAAACAACATTTTTAAAGAATTCAAGAACACATTTTAATTTGTTCAAAATCTCCAAAATCCTATTTCCACTTTAACTCTGGTTCTGGGCCATAACACATCACAGGGACTGAGTAATTTACGGAGCACTTAATTATTGAGTGCAAATTTTCTCAAGTGCCTAGCTAATGAGTTTAGAAAAAACAAGCAAAGGAATAACCAGAAAGAGGTTCAACACAGGCTAACTTTTATGAAATTAATGTCAGTGCCTTAGCCAATTTGCATGTAGGTAATACCTGTCTATATTGCTTTTGCAATTCCAACTGGAAAAGATATGCTTCCTTTTTCACCTCTGAACTTCTCTATTTTGTTGTTATATGCCATTGATCTGATGCTGCATTTTAACTCCAAGCTGATTTTTTTTTTGTGGCTTCAATTAACTCAGTGTTCATTAAATAAGGGGCTGATCCTTCATCTTCAATTCACATCTATACTCTGTATTTGATTCACATCTATATTCTTTACTTATCTGGGCTATACAGTCATAAGAGTAACAGTCTGCAAAAATGACCTTTACAACTCTAAAGCACTTTCACATGAAACAGGAATTACTGATCTATAGGAGATTCCGAGGCTCCCTACTGCAATCTGTTGCCTCTTTTTTTAACCAATGCTATAGTACTTAGAGAAAGATTTTAGAAACTCCCATTGTTTTTTCTAAATATGTGCTTTCCTCAGTTAGGTCTTTTTTCCATATCTCGTAGCTAGAGACTTGTTTAAGCCGCAAAACATGAAGCCTCAGGACTTTTCGTAATGTTTGTAAGTAGTTATGCTAATAATTATGGCAGGTCTAGTTTTTTATTTCCTTTTGGTTGAATAACACAAGATATAATGCAAACACGGTCATCTCAGGATTGTCCTCACTATATTACATCTCATGTAATCACTCACAACTCTGCTATGTTGGTGTAAAAACCTACAACATCAGAACAGTGCTGGCCTATGTCCATTCTGGAATTACTTTGCACTGGTAAACACGTGCACTGATAAAGGTGAGGGGGGAGAGAAGACAGAGAATCAGACCTCCCCAGTTTAGACAGAGTTAAACTTTGGATCATAACTGAATTCCTGTAAGTTATGATCCAGATAAGATAGGCGCCTAAGATCAAGTAAGCTAAATGCCTACTAAATTCTGTTTCCTGGATGAAATTTCAGAAACTGATTCCATTTTGCTTACAATACAAAATATATGTTTCTAACTTGATAGAAATAAGATTCATTTATAATGAGAATTATTGGAAATTATTTTAGACTTCTTGTCAAATAGACTCATTTAAGTATTCAAAAAGCCTTGCAATTTTCATTCTGCATCAGGAGAAAAAATCTTGAACAGTGAAATGAGTGGGCAGAGAGGGAAGTGCATAGTTGAACATGCTGAAGGGTAACCAACAGAGAAAGAAACCACTCACCCTTTAAAATTAAATCTCACTGTGTGTGCTGTGTATTCTATATCCAAGGCTGTTCTTTTTGCTGTTCTTGAAGTTCTCTTTCAGTCCAGAGCCAACAGTCATTAGTGTAACTGATCTGGATTAATTTACACCATATTTCATAGCATATATTTTGACAAATAAGGTTTTTATTCAAATAATCCATATCAACATATAATTATCAATCACAACTCTCTTCTGGAATATAACGAGTAAATTTCAAATAAACTGGCTGCCTGAGAAATGAATATAATTTAAGCTCTAAATAAATATAATATAAGCTCTATTTCCATAAAACTTTGAGATCAATAGTTCTGAGGCTGTGGAATACTCTAGTTGTCTGAATATGATGTGAATTAAGTTACTGCCATGACTGATGTGCTAAAATGCATAATTTATTATTTCATCCCAGTCTTACTGAAATCTTTGGCCTGTTCTGATATGTAACTTGAATTCTCCTCATTTTCTCCCAATTACTAACTGACACAGCTTACAGAATTGCTCTCAGGAGAGTCTAAGGCAAAACTTCATTTGTTTCTGTAGTGCAGGGTAAATTCTAGCAGTCTTAAAATAATAAATTTGTTTAAAAGCACCAATTTCTGAACTGATCTCTTTTATGCGTAAGGTATATTCTCTGTAAATGTGTGTACTGGTAAAAGACATGCATATGAAACCAAGGTATGTGTACTGGTACGTTTATTATTTGAATATGAAGATGGGATTGGAATTTAAATGTGAGATACTAGGATGTGTCCATAGTTCTCTATTTTTGGGTATTTTCTGAAGCCTTGAGCCCTGTGTCGATATAAATTCCATGATCTTTGGATTGGGAAGTATCAGAGCTAAAGCTGATGAAGATGTGAAAGTTCATAAAGGTTCGTTTCTATGCTTGCTATGCTATGCTATGCTATGCTACTTCTGACAAACCTCATCTATTTACCAGGACTCCTAAATACACTACTTTTATGTATGAAGAAACTTCAAAGGGACAAAGATTTCAGCTTGGCCAGAAGGTGGCAGAATCTGGAGAATGAAGGAAGCACTGCTCCCAGGTGGTAGTACCATTTACTTGATGGAGATGATCCATAGAGAAAAACATGTATCAGTAGAACCAACCACAATTTTTTTTAAAATCTCATGGAAATTTAGGGAAGGAATGAGGACAATCTCCTGAAGTGGAGGAGGAGAGACGTTCCTTAAGAACAAACATCATGATCAATGTTGGCTGGCGACTTAGGGTGTTTAAGTTCAGTTCTGAGGCATCCAGACTGGAACTAGATGTAGACTGTAGATCTTGTAGATCCACTGTAGATCTGCTCTAGATCTAGATCTAAACGGTAAAGTGACTTCATTACAAAGAGTAGAACTTGATTTAGAAACACCTAGCATATTTTTTGTGATGCCCAAACTACTTTTAACAAGACTTGCCATGAGTAGTAGAGTCTAGTAAGTCTTGTAAGGCAAGAGGAAAAAACTAATAGATAAAAGAGATGGAAGAATAGGAACGAGAACTGCTGGAGGAGATATGAATTACTGGGTCACCTGAACAAAAGAGACATTAGAAGAGAATGCATGCACTACTCTGGTTTTGGATGTCGTGTATTGCTAATGCTGGTAGATAAGCACGTTAGACATTAACTCAGCAACAGGAATGTGTAGAGGAATAAGCTCTGACTTTAATGTAGCAGATTAATGGAAGTAGCTGATGGACTGGACTAGTATTTTCTGTACTTCTTACATTAGAATCATATTTGGCAGTGCACATGTAAGCATATACCTATGGCTTCACCAACCTGGGTCTTAAATTAGGATATGGTAGTGTTGTAACAACTTTGAAAGCCACCTTCTAACTGTTGGGTGTGTATAAATGCTCAATCATAAAATAGCATTAGTGAAAACCTTAAGTATTTTATTTCCTTTTTCAGAATGATGAGCTGTGACTGATCAATAATACTTAGAGATAAGTGTGTAGTGCATGATTCAGAAATAGATACATACATTTTTGCTTCCTGCATAAGATAAAACTGGAGTAAACATGGACAGAGAGAAGGAAGAACCTATAATTCAAAGGTAAATAATGTTTTGCTTTGGAACAAAACAAGAAGCTCTTTGGAGCAGATTTGGATTCAATATTTTTCCATAGGAAAATCATGAGTTGTCAGAACCAAAACTGTTTGGTGAAACAACACATTCAATGAAATGTTTTTTTAGGGAAGTGCTCTGCAATCTGGAATGAAACCTCTGGTCAAAACCATGACCATGACCAGATTCCTCCTGTCTAAATGATCTTTAACCCACGATGGGAGGATTAAGGTCAGATATCGAAGACCCAATTCAAATATCTGATTCAAGAAAGACCGCTGATAGCAATGAAGCTAAGGTCACACGTATAGAACAAAAACCAAGCCAGAGCCTGAGGATGGCTTGTGCCCACATGTCTATGCACAAACCTATTTCTCCTGAAATGGGACAGATTTATCTATTGATAAATAGCCAGCTGAACTGATTCTGTGTGTTTTGCCAGACACCAAACCATATTTTGGCATTTCTTAGCACCAGAGAAAATCAAGCCAGGAAACATGCTAAAAACTGAGCAGTGCAAGGTGATGCTAGTGACTTGCTTGTTTTACTAGCGCTGATGTAGCCTCAAGTGTCCTGCGTTCCAATCTTCCCTTCATTTTCAGGGTTATTATTTTTAGAAGTTCAGAAAAATGTAAATATTCCCTCTCAATAGAAAAGGGCATGAGAAGATCAGCTCAAGACACTTCAGTTCAGTCAATTCTAAATCCCTGAGTACAAAGGCACTGGCAACAAAGCACATGAAACAGGAGAGAAGAAGAATGATGGTGGTCATTTTGACCAAAGTAAGGTCAGTACTGAGAAAGGCCTTAGCCTAGTTTTCAATAGCTGTTATAGAGAAATCTGTGGCAAGTCATCAAACATCCATGTGACTCACCTCTCTCCTTTATTTAGTGGTCTTAGTATGATGCTTTCAATAGCAGAGAATATCCATAAGTGGTTTTACTATTCTGATTTGCAGTGTTAGTTACTCAGGCGCTTGGCTAAACCAATGCTGTCGCTCTGATGCTTCCTTTTCTGGAGCTTGCTTGTTGGAGCTGGGAACCTCTGTATGACACAGCAGTGAGCTGCAGACATACTCTTTCTAGTGTTGGTTGAGATAGCACTATGACTCAGATGGCTACCCTACAGCCCTATATGGTGTATAAGGATGCATATGTTGTTTTCTCCCCTGAGTACCAGTGTCTTCATAACCAAACACTCAGGACTGAGAGTTACAGTATGGTTTAAGCTGATGTTACTGCTCGTGCTTATAGTGAGACAATGTGTTCTAATTAGTCTTTTAGGTACTACTTTTAGATGTATGACCACATCTGAAGCTGCTCTTTAAAAATGGGTATCATAACGTATTCAAATTATTGACCACACATGTATTTTGATTGCACAACTTTTTAAGTATTTCCTTTCTACTAGGTAATCTCATCTGTGATTATGTTTTCTTAGATAATTTTTTCTTCCAAGATGAATTTATGTTGATCTTTTTTATACATTTATCAGGTTTCACAATGTTCAGGTTTTAAATTTCTCTCTTGATACCCTTGATAACAACAGCTATGAATATATCTTTTTGATTCTATTTTTTTTTCCCAAATCATTGTTACAGATGCTAAGTAAAGTTACAATTACCAACAAAACTTATAGGAAATATTGGATAATTCATCAGATAACATGCTCGTGCTTATTCTTTTAATTTAGTCTTTCAGAATTTGAACTATGTGGGTTCATAATCTACCAGGACAAAGACAACATTTTTATACGGCTTTTTCATGCCTCTTTTCTTTTTTGCAATACATATTGTAGAAAGAAAAAGGTTTTAAGATTAAATGAAAGCAAAACAATTCTGCCTAAATTTTCATGGAGTTCTATGAATTCTTTTGGTGTAAGACCAGGCAGATGAGCTACATCTTACTTTGGCAGTTTAACGGTATGTCACTCTATGTAGATACTAACAGCATAGATTCATACAATACTTTGTAATCCTTATAAGAAGACCTGTCATCTTGTATTATAGCAAAGCATATTAAGAATCGTTTAATCTACACATTGCTAATACAATGCCACAGAATAAGAATGTAGCATTTTACTTGCACTTCTATAAATCATGTCTGAATTGTCAGCTCTTTTAAGACTGACAGCATTGTGGTGTGATTGTTATAACTGTACATCATGATAAAAATGCAATTTAAAGTAATTCCCATGCATGTACAAGATCCTTTTATACAGTTGCTTGAGGATTTTTTTTGTGAAGTACAAAACATGAAAAGATATCAACTCAGAGGTGTAGCCCACGTACTTAATTTTTGAAACAGATTTATTGAATGAGATTGGGCGAAGAACAGTCTTCCCCATCCAGCAACATGTTGTCACAGAGAGATATGAGATATTCCTTCCATCCTTCTGTCTCCTTTCCTCTCAGGATCCTGGAATTATATATATAAAAAGAAAAAGAATCCACCTTCAACTAGCATCTTGTCACAGTGCTCTGCACTCAATAGGAGAAATTGATATTCATCATGAAAACAAAATGAGGGTTCCTCACAAGTAGCATCCAGAACTTATTCATATTTTTAAAACATGCACTTTCCTTAAACTTCATGTAATTCATGGTTATGATGAAAAAAATTGTTTTGGAATAAATGTGTCAAAGGAAGTTCAGTCACTTCTCACTACACAGCCTAGTGTATGTAGAATAGCTAAAAAAGACAAGAGAATGCATTAGTATTCTAGTGACCATTTAGACAGACTGCATGGAAATCCTGAAGGCTAATTTACAGCTAAATTAATTAAAGTAGCACATAATATACAAGGTCAGACTGTAGTCTTACCAGAGTTTTCCTGTCTGAACAAGACACTAATTCTTAATTTTATTCTTTAAAAAATATAGTACTTCTCTGTCTCCCAAGACATGCAAAAGATTTAGGAAAGCAAAGAATAATGAATCTCAAAAGCACTTTAATTCCAACCTCAAAACAAAATAATAAAAAATTATTTTGTTTGTTTCTTGGAGAAGTTATTGGTATCATGTAGAGTGCAAACGAGGTCATACTGAACTCATGACTGCGAGAGGTGCTGAGTTCTGTCATTCAATAATAAATCTTTTTTTCTATTTTTTCAGCCATCTTTTCCTTAAATCATAAATAAATACAAAGTAATTAATGATGCGTTAGTCCAAAAGTTGGAGGGGGGAGTGAGAAAAAATGAGAAATGGTATTCAGAGGGAAAGGGACAGATCAGAAAACTGGTAAAATAGAGCAGTGATCACAAACTACAGGAAGGAAAAGCACCCATGTTTTATATATACTAAAATGCCAGTCCTGTTTGAGTACTTGTGTCTATTTCCATGAAATGAAATGACATGTTAACTGAACCCATTACATTCTAGGAGAGTGAAAATGATAAAATACTGAATTTGAATCTAAAAGTGTAAAGCACGGGTAGAAATGGTCACTTTTTGCCTTATGAGTATTGGAAGCTTCCATAGGTTGATATTGACTGAATAGGCCTATCAGATAACGTGGTGTCTCCTTTTCCTTTCGACCATAAGTAATCATTACTTTTTTCCACGACTGCAGTCCTGTAACAGTCATTGATCACTTCATAGATTTTAGGGCCAGAAGAGAACACTGCAGTCATTTAGTCTGGCCTGCAGTATGACACAGGCGGTAGGACCTCACCCAATAATATCTACATGAAGTCCAATACTTTATGGTTGAATACAGTACGCCTTTTAGAAAGAAACCAATATTGATTTTAAAATGTTGTATGATGGACAGAAAATCTACTTTCCTTCATAAATTGACGAAATGGTTATTTTCTCTCACTGATAGAAACATGTCTCATATTTCCACTTTGAATGTGCCTATCTGTAAGATGTAGGCAGCGTTTTTTGTTGTAGTTATAAATAACATGGCATCCATTAACCCTCTCCTATTGCATACTCCTATTTTATTATTATGTTATAGGTCAGTCTCTTTACTTTCCCCCTGATAGATAGATTACTTCCTCAAATATTTCCTTGTGAGGGAGGCTTTGAGCCCCACGATTCATTCTTTTGAGTAACAGAGCTAGAAGTTGGGTTTTTAGCCTACTCCTTGGAACTGTGAACTAGAGATCTTTGATGTATGGAGACAATATAAGCTTTTGAGTCTTGTTTGGTACTTAGCTGTATATACACATATAATTTAACCCAATAGCTGTTCTAATAATCTTATGAAGATGATTGTGGACCTTGCAAATGTTCGTCTTAATAGGGAAATAGCACCTGCAGACTGGCAAATGGGATAGAATTCACAGATAGCTGAGTATGAAGAAAACAAACTATATTAAAGTTATATAGTCTGAAGAGGTCTGCTTATCAATCTGAACTATGAAACAGGCTGCAGAATCAGACATTTCCAGGAGGGAAGAGATTAGAGAATACCAAAATATGTAATATTTTCTGGACCATAATACCTACTGCATTGGCACTGGCAACATCATTCTGATTGCAGCTTATATTCGTCTGTATGTAACATTGTTAGAAATGAGAAATATATCTTTTTTGTTTAGTGTACACTTTAAAATCTGGGTTTTTTTTCTGTATTATTAGGTGCTAGAAATTAGGTCTAAGCTTGAAATGCTCTTAGCAACTCCTCAGATAAACGCACTGGCTAATTTTCTGTCCTTATACTCTCCTCAAATGTATTGTAGAGGTCCAATTTCACAAGGGCCAATAAATTTTCTATTCTAGATTTGGACATTAGTTTCTAGATTTTGAACAGTCTTTTTCTGAGTAAAGCTTCCTCACTTTTTCAGAACAACCCAATTTCCATTTTAAGCCACTGTTCTCAAGCACGTCAAAACCAAATGAGACACGCTGGATTTTCTGAATTTTTCTAATGTCATAACCTAGTTTCCACAAAAGGAAATGGGAGCTTTATCAATTGTTCTAATGGAAGATAAAATGGCAAACTTGAAAAAAATTCTATCCATAACTAATCAGCTTTTGTGTCTATGCTAGCTCTGCCAGCTCTGAGTTATTGTTTTGTGTCTATGCTAGCTCTGCTAGCTCTGTGTCTCTGCTCTGAGTTGTATTGAGAAGCCAACCTAGAACTGGCAGGATACCTGACGCTGCAGCTACCATCCAGCCTGTTAGAAGCCCTTTTTTGAAAGCAGTGACACATTTTTATCACTTGAAACCTCTTTATTTCATTTGCTGTAAGAGCTTATAGACAGTGTTTGAACACTTGGTGAGGAAAACAGTCTTGTGTTTACAAAGGACAACGTGAATAAAAATTTCCAGAACTATGAAAAATGAATTTTAGGATTTGTTTAATCTTATTTTAGCAGTATAAAAGCATTTAATCTAAGCAGTAACCTACGTAAACTTCTAGAGACGATGGAAGGAGATGGTAAATCATGCATCTGATTGCCTTCTATAGTAAAGTGAATGGATCTGTGGACAAGGGGAGAGCAGTGGATGTCATTAGCATGGGTTTTAGTAAGGCTTGACTGTCTCTCACAGTGTTATTATACCTAAGTTAGGACATATGGTTTGTTTGGGTGGAAAACTGTATGGATAGAAAGATGGCTGGAGGGTTAGACTCAGAGGATGGCATTTCATAGGTCATACTCTATTTGAAGGCCAGTAACAAGTGAGCTTCACAGGGGTCTAAATGGGGACCTGTCCTCTTTAATATTTTTACCTGTGACCTGGAGGAGGCGATTGAGTTTGCAGGTGGCACCAAACTGAGGGCACAAGTCAGTTCACTTGAAAGTAGGGCTGACATCCAGAGGGACCTAGACAGGCTGGAGGAACAGGCCGGCAGGAACCTTTGAAATTCAATGCAAATGTTAAGTCCTGCACCTGGAAAGGAAGAACCCCTTATGATGATACAGGCTGGAGACTTACTGGCTGGGGAGTAGCTTTGTGGAAAAGGACCTGGGGATCCTGGAAGACAGCAAGGTGAACGTGAGACAGCAGTGTGCCCTGGCAACAAAGGCAAACAGCATCAGAGGCTGTATTAACAGGAGCTCAGCCAGGAGATCAAAGGAAGTGATTACCCTCTTTTACTCAATATTTAATAGACGACATCTAGATATAGTGTGCATTTTTAAGGCTCTTCCTTCTCTTCCCCTCATCCCTCACCCCCACTCCAGGAAAGGCATCAATAACCTGGAGAGAGCCCAGCAGAGGCCACCAAGGTGCTCAGGGAGCTGGAGCGCTTGCCCTGTGAGGAGAGATTGAGGGAACTCAGATGGAGAAGAGGCAGCTTTGGGGGGACCAAACAGCAGCCCACTAGTAGCTATGGGGAGGTCATTGAGAAGGTGCAGCTGGTCTCTTCACAGTGATGAATAGTGGAAGGACAAGAGAAAACAGGCACAGACTGAAACAAGAGAGATTCAGACTAGATATAAGGAAAGATGTTTTCTGCTGAGGACAGCCAGACAGTGGAATGGGTTGCCTGGAGATGTTGTGCTCTCTCCATCCTTGGAGGTTTTCCAGGCTCAACTGGATAAAGCCCTGAGAAACAGTAGGTTGGACTGGAGGTGTTCTGAGGCCCCTTCCATCCTGAATTATCCTATGATTTTAACTCTTTGTAAGAGCTAATTGCCTTCACAAGCTGTCTAAACTGCTATGGAAAGAGCCTTGCTTGGGTTAAGATGCCTGATTTTTAAGGTGCCGATGTTAAATAGGAATGTCATCCTGTTAGGGAATGTAAACACAGCTAATGAACTGACTGAGTAATAATACTAACCATAGAAAAGGACTTTTAAATGATAAGCTACTTCTCCAATCTCACCCTTATAATAGTGACCAAAAGTCTTTTCCCTTGGAGAAGCCATCTTCTGTAAATTTCTATCATAGGTATTTATATATCTTCCTCCTTCACCCACACAATCACACGTACATTAACAATGCAGCAGCAGTATCAGCACTTCCCCCTAGTTTCTGAATTGTATTTATGCCTATTTTACTTACCTCAGCGAGCATGAGGTTACTATAACTCCCTGTTTATGGATGGGGACATGAGACTCAGAAGGACTTTGCCCTCCCGGTTTCTGGGCTACTTCTATAAACACTGGACTATCCTTCATCTTTATCAGGTGGTCTTCCTTGAAAATTATCATCCTACATAACAGTCTAATCAGATGAAAAAGTCAAAGACCAAGGTGCTGCTGGTCATGTTTTATTCAAACAGCGCCTATTTCTCCCATATCTTACATGCTAGCTTCCAAAGGAGTACTTGGGTTCAGGTCCAATACTCTTACAGACGCCTCTGACTAGCGTTTGGCTTTTAGCCCCTTACAACTATAAGCTATTACTTCATTAATAGAAGAGTAGTTAAATTACAAATGCAGTGTCCTTTGGTGTCAAGAAAGACACATGTCGTAAGTGACAGCAAAGTCAAGAATAGTTTCAAGGAATATAAAGAAAGTTATTGCCTGGAGTACAGATGTGAGATGATGAGATGAACACAACAAGGGGAACTGATAGTCTGAAGGGAAACCTGATAGACAAGGATAAATTATACATGTTTAATTCTTAGATGAGTATTTTCCTATCTCAATTAAAGTGTAGGATAAATAGATATGAGATGGAAATAGCCTTGAAGATCTCTGTAAAGAGGCTAGCAGGAAGAGGCAGGAGAAGACACGCAGCCTGCCTCGTCTTCTTTACACTCTGAAATGAGTAGAGGGAGTCTGGAGAGCTGGAGAGGTCTATGAACAATATGGAAATTTTAAAGAAAAATTATGAACTTTTTGTTCATGAGAATAGAAGAAAGTTATGTGTGTCTTAAGCCTCTTATCTCCATTCTGTCCCTTCAACAATTAGGAAATTAGTAAATTTAATTTGTAAATATTCAGTGAACCTTTCATTTACATGATTTTAGTATACATACATTAACAAATTAACACAACTTTGAAGAACTCTGTCCTTTTTTTTTTTTAACCTCCCAGTCATGCCATCTGGTCCTGTGTAACGGCTGCTTAAATCTTTCATTTCCTTTTTAAGCTGACCTTGGGTTGACTTCTTCACATTCCACATAACTGATTAAATTTAGTGGCAATTATTTTCAAATATTCTAACATACTCTCAATCCTTTTTCATGTACTTGCCAGAAATCTAATTTTAAAATAAATTTGCACATGTAACATTTTTGCTATTTGCTTTGCATGTATAATTATACTTGCATGACTATGCAGGCACCTTCAGTATGTTCAAAATGGGTGTAAAGATCTGCCTGGAAATGTATTCACAAAGGTAATTTTGGCATCATCTTTCAAATGTACAGGTAACGATGAAACAAGGACAAACACACATTCTTTAAAATTAGGCCTGTAGTAATACATATGTTCCAATAGATTAATGTCTCAAGTAGTGTAATGTGTAGAATGCCATCTCAGTCATCTATTCTATGTTGGAAATTTCTTGAATCTTTGCCATATGCTGAGGCAATCCCAAGTCAGAAGGCCTGTCGACTTACTGAATAAAATTCAAATGGCATGCGGGCATTTTGTCTCAATAACTTGATTTTGTATTGTCATTTATACTCAGAAGTTATTATAAATTAATTAAAAGACCACGTGAAACCCCTCAGGTAATTTTCAAACACAAGGAGAACCTCCCTTGTAGTGATATTGCTGTCCCTGTCGGTCTGTGAAGATATTTTAATCAGACACATTAATTTTACTCCACTAAAATGAAAGGGGGAAATACATGATTATAGTCTGTGCCTACTGTCAGTAATGCATAAATCTACTAGCACAAGTAGGATGCACAGGGTGTAAGTCAATGGCACAAATCCAGTATATTATTTCACTTGAAGTATAGCAGCCCATAACAAAGTAAAAACGCATTCTGTGTAGGCTGTCAGGTATAAGAAAGGCAAGATGCAGAAGGATTTATTTGACAGCTTTGGCAATTAATATATGTATGTGCTATGATAGCTCATGAAAGTGGTTGGCAACAGTACCCTCTAAAATAGAAGTTTAGCTGAGATGCTCAAGGATTTCAGGAAACCCACTGATGACAAAAGATTGTCTCAAAGCTGCTTCTTTCTCCACATCTCTCTCCCAGTCTTACTCCTTGAGGTTCTTGACATGTAACATAGTTCATAAGCTGTCATACTGCTGGATGGACTGGAAAATGATTCTCCTCCTACTCAAGTTTTCTCTTGTTTCGGTTTTGTGCACGTGAGACACCCACCACTTCTCCTTCTCCAGGCAATTTTGTTCCCAGGTGCCCAATATCTTCTGCTTTATGAAAATATCATTCATGGGATGAGTCTTTTACTGCTTTCCTGCATATGCTAACTTCTCTGTATTAAGAACTAGCCATTGCAACAGGTGCTCGAGCTGTAACCGATTAACAGTGTTTTTTTAAAATGTTATTGTCTTCCTATACGTATTGACCTACTGCTGGCTGTTATTGCTACAAAAGTGAAAGTGCATTGTCTTCTGAGTTGCCACAGTTCACAACCTATGACATTAACATAAAAGACATTCACTTCAGTTTAGGATGATATGCTGAGCCACAGGGTGTCATGACCAAAAATATAATATACATTTACTTCTGTTACTAAGGCAGAAAAAATCTGGACCATATAAATAAAGATAGTAATTTCTTAAAATATGTCACTAGGAATCAGGAGCCATCTGATTTTTTCCTTCTGAAACTATTCCATTTTCCACAGGTTTGGCCAGAAGGATTAGTTTTTTAGGGGTGGTTCTTCTAGAATGATGAGGAATCGCTAGCAGCTTGCAAACTAAGCTGGAAAGAAGTAAGATATGTTTTCATTAGAGCTGGTCTATAGTTTGGCGGCAGCTTTTCACATCTTTGCAGGAATTCATGTTTCTTTAAATAGTCCTAGTAAATTATTATTCTTATCATTGAATCCTGATTCCCTGCCATGGGATTTTAATCTATAATCTTGGTGAGTGAGATAAAAGTAAAATAAAAAATGACAAAAAATCTCAATTCACTTATGTGCTTTGCAGTTTTGTATTCTTATCTTCATAATTTTTTTTAGGGCAAAAATTGCACTGTTTCTTATTACCCACATGAAAATGAATATGACAGTCAGTGTTAGTGAACTGCTCTATAGAAGAGTCCGTACTGACTCAGGCTTTTTTTTTCTCTGTTACTGTACTGAAACTGTGCAGAAGCAGTGCAGAGAATGGAGGAGAGTAAAAGAGAAGGGGGCTCACTTTTTGAAAGCTGATCAAATCAACTAACTCTAATAGAGTTTAGTGTTGAAAGAAAGCATATCTCTTCCAGGCATGGATACAATAATTGCAGTTCTGGTCCTAGGCTCTGGTACCATCTTTAAGGTAGGTGTAGATGTTTCTAAGGTCAAAGTGTGGCAGATAGCAAGCTGCTTTGGGGCTGTTCCTGAGGCTGAATTCCATGCTCACTCAAAATTGAAAATACTGTACTGTATATTGGCCATGCAAAGTCACATCATTTTTGCTTAAATTAGCCTTTAACCACTGGTTTTTAAAATTAAGATGTCATTATCCAACACAGGACTATAGTCATTGCCTGTAATCTGTGTTTAAAATTCAGCTTGAGAGGAGTGTGTTAAAGAATTAAAAACAAATTAAAATAAAATAAAGCAAATCTAGATATCTACAAATTAAAACATCTACAGATACATTGGTTTGCATTTTTTTTTTGTTTTGGATTTTTTTTTAAATTCTGCATAATATCTTGGTTTGGGTCTCAAAGCAAACATAAATCAGATCAGCCAAAAGAAATACCCAGTTATGGAGAGTGCTGGTGATAGTGCCTATCTCAACATTCACTAAAAATCTTCTCAGGCAAGTTCTATACCAGATAAGACCACAGGAGTTTTTGCACTTACAGTTTTTGACTGGTCAAACAAAGCTGTAAACTGCAGACCATAAAGTTGTTTTATCCTTTACTAAAGACAAAGAGAGGCCCTACAACATGGAACCAATCCACCATAAATGGAAGATAAAACTGAAATAAATCTCTGTTAATGACAACACATCACACACAAGAGTTCTTTAAATTTGGATCTGGACTGTGAGATCCCAAGCTTCTAATTAATTCTCATTTTGTTTGTCTCAAACAAACAGGAGATCGATACTTTAAAAACAACATCTAGAATCACAACAACAAAGTATGACCATTTCTGTGATCATGCACAAGAGCATTTCCATGTGTCTCTGGCAACCTTATGGCAAAATTAGCTGCGTAGGTCCAAATTATACTGCTAATAAATTTTCACACCAGATACCCTAGAGAGAGACAAAGAAAATGAACAAAAGCAAAAGAAAAAAACATATGGAGAGAAAAGAAAAAAAGAGAGGACACATAAGAGCACAAAGGAAGTAAGGGGTAGAATTGGAGACGGAAAGAGAGAAAAGAGGGAGATGGAGGCAGAATGAAATGTGTTAGAAACAGGGAAGATTTTAATAACACTATTCCCTGAGCTTGAATTTGTTCTTTCTTTTTGCTCATAAGGGATTTAAAAGTATGACCTTACATGGAGAAGAATAATTTTATTTTTTCAAGGAAATTTTATAACTTTTATTATAATTTGCACAATCCAATAGCTATATAGGGTACTGTGTAAAACAAATTGATGTTAGATTCTATCTTGAGTATACATAGAATTGCAGATGAAAATACAGAGAAGAATTAAGCTTAGCACAGCATATCTAAGACCACACTTAATGTCTTCCGTGGAGTGACTTTTCTTTCAGTGGGGCTGAAGACATTTGTATGAGCCAGTGCAAAATCATATAGTTCCAGAAAAATGACCACACACAACATGTAAAGCCTAACTAATCATGCATGGTACCGCTTTGGATGCATTCTAGTAGCTTTGGAAGCAGCATCAAAGCAAGCATCATCGTAAGGCTCACAAGCTATTTGGAGGGATACAAACCTACTGACAGTGTTTAGTTTGAAAAAAGGAAACTGCTCAAACTGCCCAATTGAGAAGTCAGTTAATTATATCTTGTGGAAGTCAAACAGATGAGAACACTTGTCTTTTAAAAAGCCCCAAAACTTTTTCACTATTTACTTACAAAACACAGCACGGGAAAAGGCAGTACTTCCAGGCTGAGTCAATTCAAGTATAGTTTATTCTTTCGGGCACCAGTGATGCTCCCATTATCAGCGAGAGAAATTAATTTTTAAGAGGTAGTTGAACAGCCTCAACTACTCAGAGGAACTGATAGTATAATAAGATGCTGGTAGAACACCACTCCTGCTAAAGAAAAGTTACTTTTAAAGGTTAATGGCATATCATTTACAATAAATTTATTTTCTTGACTGTAGCAAAATGTGCTGAACTCTCCCAACGCTCAGACTAAAAAGCACACTGATTCATAATTTTTTTCCTAGGTCTTGAAATTCCTTCATCACTTTACTCTTCTAGAACTTCTGCTTTAATATGACATGCTGGGAAAGCTACATTAGTGAATCATATTAGCTATAGCAGCACTTACAATACAGTCTGAGGTTATAGTCTTAAGTAAGCAAGTATTGGGTCATTTTAAAAATACGTTCTGTTGCTCTGCCACTTTTAGAATGAGATATTAAAAAAAAAAAGGAAAAAGTTATGCCTTTTCATTCTTAAAATATACTTTCTGGCAATGAAAGAATACAACTGAAAAAGGATTTCTTTTAATCTTGGGGCCAATATAAGTGTCTGCACTTAAATTTAGTGAGTAGGTTAATGTCCCTCCAATTGGATCTCAATTATATACACTTCAGTTCTTGCATTTAGATCATTGTTCTCCTTAACAAATCAATAAATAATTCAGCTCCCTAGGGAATAAACTATTAAACCAAAATCCAGTGCACTCTAAGAGAGGTATGTTTGAATTTTCTAAATAATATTGGAAGTCTTTCAACAATTATTGTGCACAGCTTGTACAAAATCATGCTGTTAATGAGACCACCATGCAGTTACATTGACATCACTTATTCATTTTGCCAGTACAAGGCATTCTCTTACAATTTATTTTTCCTCAACTGTTTATTTTGGTTAACAAAAATGAAATGGTATTGCTCAATTTTCCTCAGCTTGAGTGAACGCTCTTTTACTTTGCACCAGCCAATTATCGTTATTTATTCACGACACATCCTGAAGTGGGCTGGGTGCCAAAAGGAGTCCTTCTCAGGGCTGTGAGAACATTGGTGGACATGACTGTCCCTGCCCAGATCCTCCAGGGCTACCCCGACCCTACTCACAACCCAGGACCCCATTTTAACACCCTCCAGAGATGCTGCAGGGTCTCCAGCCCTGTTCCTGAACAGTTATTTGGATTTCCTGGCCTGTCCTTGACCCTGGATTGTTACCGTGGTTTTGGTTGATGTTCATCAGCCTGTCAGCAGGGCCCGTTGCCATCATCACCCTGCTTGGCTCAGCTGGCTCAGGTGCTGTGGGGCTGCACCCCATCAGTGTGGGCACTGCCCCCCTGCACCACGGCTGCCCTTGGCCCCCAGCACCCCAGCCCTGAGGAAGCCGTTGGCCTGTACAGCACCCTGGCAGTGAGCTCAGACCTTCTTGAGCCCTGAGCTGGGCACCATGGAGGCTGGCCCCCATGGTTGTCCCATAGCCCCTGCTGTTCTCCAGACTCCAACTCTGCACCCAGAGCTACCCTTGCCCCACACCGCCCCCAACCCTTCCACATTAACTGAGCAAGGGTATGACGGTTTCTCTATCAGATGCAGTTAATACTCCCTGCTTTACCCAGGGGACAACAAGTATCAACCCCTCAGCACCATTCACTCCTGGTTCTCAGGAAAGGCCCTAAACTGGGTCACCTTCTGTATGGAGCCAATGGCTGCCTGTTACCACAAACTCTTACAACGGAAGAAAGCTCAGAGGTATGGATGATGTGCTCACAATGCTCAGAGAATAGGGTAGAAAGTGACCACGGTTATGCTAAAGGAAGATGAACTTGGGCAGGGGAGTTGGACTAGGTGTTCTCAAGAGGTCCCTTTCCAATCTAAACAATTCAGTGATTCTGTACAAGAGGCAATTCGAAGATGTGCTGCAAAGCCAAAGGAAGTAATAAAAACAGAACTGGCAAAGGAACAAGAGAAGTCCAAGGCTCTTTACCTTGGCCTACAGTTTTCTACAAAACCTCACTCTCAGATTTTGCACCTTTGATATAAATAATGTATACAAATAAAAAGTGATATAACAGTAATTGAAAGGTAAACTTCAGCCTAAAATTTGTGACTCACTTCATGCATTACAGGTGAGAGGTATAACATTTTGCCTACTCAAAGCTTGAATTACTGCTTTTCAAAGAGACGTATTAATTCTGTGGTGCTTGAGATGACTTGATTAAATCCTGGAACCACTGACGTCTACAGAGGGTTTGCCACTGATTGGCAGAGTTTTGCATAATTTACTCTCTAGTAAGAGTCATTACACATATATGTTGAAATTCCTATAGTGCACCTGTAAATATTTTAATGAATTGATTCCTCCCATTCCCCTCCATTTTTAAGTTGTCTTACTAGTGTGTGCATCTTTCCTGGTGGAGAGTACGCTTGCTGATCTACTCTGTCTTTTCCATAGCCTCAGGAAAGCTCTGGCCTAATCTGTATAAACTCTGTGTCACCACTATAGAACCCGTTAGCACCACAATTCTGAGCAATTTACTGAACACACAGCCTGTAGAACTCAGCATTGAAATGAAGCACTGCAGCTGCATGATACATCTGGATTCTTCCTCATACCATGGCAACAACTCTGCCAAGGCTCCTCAACCACTCAACAAACTCAAATGAGCAGAATCAAATGGGCATTGGAGACCCCACATAAAATTCTGCAATTCTGATCTATGAAACACAGGTGGGCCCCTAAACTGTGCAGTCAAAAAATTAGGTCTGTATCTCCAGCATGCTGCAGAATGTGCGGGAATGCTTAGAGAAGCATGCTCGGCTGCATGCTGCAGACTTTTCCACACAGCCCTGGTGTCTGGTTCTGGGGATAGCTCATGGTCTCTGTTTGTCCCTACACATTATGACAATAAGATACTGAACAACTTCCAGTGACTGTAGTGGAACCCACATCAGAAGTTAAATTCTATTAAAGATGACACCACATGAGCAAGTGTTAGGAAAAGTAGAAAACTGTGACAAATTAGATTCACTCTTGGCAAGATGTGACATGCTTCACTTTTCACCACTGACTGGTCTAAAGCAGGAATTGTGACAGAGCTGACTTCCATTTAATTCAGTTTGAAAATCCCATGCCAGGAGGTAAAGAGTGATGAGAAACAGAGAAATATTCCCTGTAAGCAAAATAAATAAGCAAACAAATGAACAAAACCCCATACAAAATCAAAACATTTAGAAAAACTATCTCTATTATAGAACCTAGTTACTGCAAACCTGCTGTTTTCAGTACAAACAAACTTTACCATTATGTGAGAAAATTTAATTCTGACAGCAAAGCACAGTTATAGACCATGGTGTCTATCTGTAACCACTGATGAATTTTCAATATCCTAGTCTTGACTACTACATACCTGAGACCATCCATTTGCCTTGGTGTGACATAGGAACTCAGGATAGTGAGGAGTTTACTCTCTCCAATTGATGTGGTTGAAGAACTGATCTGTGTTTCTGAAAGACTGATGCTCACCATACCTATTGTACTGTCTAATTAATACGAGGTATGAAACACTTGTGTAATGGGCTGATGCCTATTACGTACAAGGTTGGAAGGGTACTCCCCAGGCCAACTGGAGAGACTAAAGGTTTTATTAGTGGTTGTATCTAAAGAATAATTAAGTTTCATGAGCAAATGTTCCTCAGGTTTCAATTTGAGGGCCAGTCCTGTTCAATATATTTATCAATGATCTGGATGCAGGAGTTGAATGCGTCATTAGCAAGTTTGCTGATGATACCAAACTGGGAGGTGCTGTTGACTCTCTTAAAGGACAAGAGGCCTTGCAGAGGGATCTAGAGAGATTGGAGCACTGGGTTATGATTAATGGGATGAAATTTAACAAGTCAAAATGCTGGATTCTGCACCTAGGACGGAGTAACGCCAGGCAGAAGTATAAATTAGGAGAACAGTGGCTGGAGAGCAGCCTTGCAGAAAGGAATCTGGGGGTGCCGGTCAACAGCAGACTCAATATGAGTCAGCAGTGTGTCCTGTCAGCCAAGAGGGCAAACTGCATCTGGAATGCATCAAACACAGTATAACCAGTTGGCCAAAAGAGGTGATTATCCTGCTGTATTCAGCGTTGGTGCGGCCTCACCTTGAGTACTGTGTGCAGTTCTCGGCCCCACAGTTTAAGAAGGATGTGAAGGTCCTTGAATGCGTCCAGAGGAGGGCACAAAGCTGGTGAAATGGCTGGAAGGAATGTCCTCTGAGGAGCGGCTAAGGACTTTGGACTTGTCTAATTTGCAGAAAAGGAGGCTGCAGGGCAACCTCATTGCTCTCTACAGCTTCCTGATGAGGGGATGTGAAGAGGGAGGTGCTGAGCTCTTCTCCCTGGTATCCAGTGATAGGACGCGTGGGAATGGTTCAAAGCTGTGCCAGGGGAGGTTTAGACTGGACATTAGGAAGCATTTCTTCACCGAGAGGGTGGTCAAACACTGGAACAGGCTTCCTAGAGAGGTGGTTGATACCCCAAGCCTGTCAGTATTTAAGAGGCATTTGGACAATGCCTTTAACAACATGCTTTAACTTGGTCAGCCCTGAATTGGTCAGGCAGTTGGGCAAGATGATGATGTTGTAGGTCCCTTCCAACTGAAATAGTCTATTATATTCTAACAAAGTAGTGCTTATAAACTACAGACTGCAAGTGACTGACTAGATATGAACTTTCAACCAGATGGAAGCTTCACCTGTGTAGCAGCAAGTATTTCTAAGATCTTTCTGCTGAGCACAGAAGTAACTTCTGATTTCCTTCAGTTCAGCTTCCACTGGCTGCTCTCCATTCCTAGGCTGATTGTGTCTATGTGCTGCAGTTGTTCATTGCTCCTGCTTCAGTCCCTATGGAAATGGAAATAAAACCAAGATGATACTAAAAGGTTGCTAGGAAACAGCCAGAATCATAGAATAGTTTGGATTGGAAGGGACCTTTAAAAGTCATCCTGTCCAACCCTCCTGCCATGGGCAGGGACACTGTCCTGATGATGATGATGAGGACAGTATCCTGGTCTCTCTTCTTTGGGATATTTCCCTACTGTTTGTCAATCAAGATTTGCCTTTGACACTTTGCCAGTTACAGGTGCTGCTAAGGAATTCTATTAAAAAAAGATCAGGAATGCTTTTTGTACCTGTGCTTAGTAAGACAAATGTAAAATTGTCTTTCTGACAAGATTTTGCTGCCTTCCTCAACTGTACATGGAACTACTCTTAAAATTCATTCTAACTCAGGCTGATTCAGAATGCAATAGATTATTTGACAAGTTATATAGTACATTTATTATACTTTATATGTCTCTCTATAGCATACTTGCAAGGAATATTTGAGTATCTTCCAGTAGTGCATTAAGCAACGTGACTAATGCTTGTTACATATTTATTCTTTCATTCCTCTCCCCAGGGGAAGATGTGTCTACTATGCAATGTTTTGTTTTACAACATATAATGCTTGTCTGACTGTTTGTCTAAATGTTTATGTTACAGAAGGAAAGGTTAAGAAAATCCAATCTGCACTCGGAAAGGAAGGTGGCACTCAAACTTGTGCTGGTCCTTGCCTCCTGGGGAAGTCAATTTCTCAGTCTCAGACTGGCCCCAGCAAAAGCACTGTTTTCTATTTAATAAGATTTACCGTCCTTGCAAAGGTTTCCCTTTGCCAGTAGAACAAAATCGTCAATCACTGTTTTCGTTATGGGACTTCAGTTTAGATACCCTGGGACCTGGCCACAAAAAGACTCGAAAAAACAGTGCAACTTTGAATCCAATTCGGTAGCTGATGAGACTGCAAATAACACTCTGTGAACTACAGCAGCTGCTTGTCATCTGGAAGAGTTCAAAATTCCCCACAGCTCACCATTTTCCTACCAGGAAGACTGTTCCTCTTGCCACACAACGTTGCTGTGACCTGCAAAGGCCCTGCAACCAGGAATGATTTTAATCAAAAGTGGGTTCCTGATGGCATATGCTTTGGGAGTAACATTAATTTGTGCAGGAAGCTTCTGAATATGAAAAATATAAGGATTGGCAGCATCTAGACCCCCATAGGAAAATCAGATTCCTGGAGAAAATAATAACTGGGAAGGAAAAGAAAGGAATTGTGGTCCTGTTTGTTTTGATATATTGTTAAAGTAGAAAACTTTTGAAAGACACGATCTTTTTTATTAATTTTTCAATACAATGTAGAATTATTTAATAATTAATTAATGTCATGAACCATAAGACACTAGATTCTGATTTTAAATCTTTCCTCTGCTGTTTGAAGTGAGCTGCAGGCAATTTTGTAAAAGGAAAGTATAAAAGAGATATTGATTTCAGTTTTATCTTTATTTTACATGTACCCTATAAATAGTAGAACTTTGTCATAAAATTCTTACTTCATGTTTTGTGGTGTTTTTATACGTTAGTTGTATTACTGTCATTACTGTATATTTTATATTTCAGAGAATATAGTGTTTCTCAGAGCAATAGCAATGTCTTTCCCAGTAATAGGTAGTATCATAAAGGCCCCTGAAGGTATGTCATAACTTCTGGAGATCAGTTTTGCAGTGACCAGGACTGTGTGCCCAGCCTAGAACATCTGGAACAGCTGTGAGGCTCAGGATTTGTATATTGGTGAAACTGAAAATAAAGGGTTTGAGCAGATGTTAGAAAATTCAGAAAAAAAGGCTACCTGCTTGCAGCAATGAGTGGATCAGTGCTTCTTTGTTAATACACGTCGCTCTTATTTGTCTTCCTTTTTGTATGGCAAACAGCTTCTCATGCTTTTTTCTTTGCAACTTGCAATAATCTTTAAAACGCAAAAGAGAGTAATAGATCAATCCTATCTTTACAAGTATTTTCTAGGGAAAAAAGTGATGACTACTCTAAGAGATTAACATTTTTTTCTTTTCTGTTATCCCTTTATATTTTAATAGATATTAATTATAGTTTGTCAAAACTGTATCTGAAATACCTGCTCTTCTGAAAGAATATAAAAATAAACCTTTTGTCTACAATACCCTACTACAGAAAAAAAAAAGCGTTCTTTTTTTACGTCCTGTGTTTAAAACCATAACATCAATGGGATATATGCAGGCAGATTAAGATTCCTTTTCACATCTTCTTATACCATAAAATATAATTTTATATTGGTAAATGTATCTCTCTAAGATTGTAGTTTTTGTGATCTCACCAGTTAGTTATAAGTAAATCAAACAAGGATAAGAAATCTGACCCTGATGCCGTTGGTGACAGTGAGTGACCTATCATTTACTACAGTAGAGCAGATGGGTCCCATGGTTTAATTAAATAATGTTGCTGTGGACCATAGGATTGAACAGAAGTGTTGAAAAACATTTACTGCAACTTCAGTGCTACAGAATTTGCTGCTGAAAAACAAATTGCAAAACTGGGTACTTGGAAAAAAATGTAGGAGGAAAAGTAAAAATTACTCTATACTCTACCTTCAAAAAGAAATCTACTGGAAATCTGAAAATCTACTGCTGTTCTTTTCCTTACCTGACCATCCTCTTCTCTGATATTCCTTTATACTTAACTGCATTCTTAGCTGGATGGATGAAAATAAGTTTATTTCCGTTTTCTCCTATTTCTTAGTTGATTCATATCAGTTGTAGCAACATCAGTCTTGGAGGACTAATCCCAGAAAAAATCTATCTGTACTGGGGTCTGTTTTATAACATGCACCTTCAAAAGCTTCCTTGTAATAGCAGCTTTTGTAACATCTATATAACATCTGACACTGCTTCATTTTCCCTTTCAAGGGACTTGACAAACTGGAATTCATGATCACCTAAACCTCCTGTGTTTTATTTGTCTATCATCTTTGGGTTTGATCCTTTCCAGGGGAAACATGCCATCATATTTGTCTCAGTTTGAAAAACAATTAATGATTTTGTTTATATCAGGCAACGTTTCTGTCTTAGGAAATGAAATTCTCCCTGGTAAAGTTCCACACACACATTTTGAAATCTGGCAGAAATTTCGATCCCTCTCATTTAGGTAAAATTTATTCAGTCAGGAAAAAGATGTGAAAAGCCTCATTATGATGATCTGAAGAAGGCTGGTTGTTATTTAGGAAAAGTTAAGAGGCCTAATAAAGATGAGAATGAAAAGGCTGGGGGTTACTTTTTATAAATAAATCAGAGTAAAAACAGGAGATAAAAGAAATACTGAAACTGAAGGATGACAGACATACTGATAGTTTAGTTAATGAATTCCACTCTCATATTCTTAATTCAAGCAGGAAAACTTCTACTTTTCTGTTAATTGTGGTTCCAAGCTTCTTCTCAGTTCAGCTGGGAATTGGGCTATAACTTCAGACCTGAGTCATGACCTCTTGCTGTAAAAAAGGTCTTGCAAGGACCCAGTCAAATACTACTAATTATAACATACTTTGTGTTTTATTTTGTTATTAAGTTTATGAATAAAAAGTTGTATTATTATTCCTGCATATGTGTCTTGTTCCTTTCTCTTACACATTTCTCAATATTAAAATGAGATTCTATCTTTCTGAAAGAGGCTATGGGTATATGTTATTCACTCAGAAAATTAAAATGTATGCCACAATCAAGTACTGTGAAGGTATTTTTCAAATCAAATGGAAACCATATAGAATGGTACAGCCATGATATGCTACAAACAACAAACTCCTGCCAATCCTTGCAGAGTGCAAACTCCTAGAATGACGTTAGTTGTGAAAAGTAGTGAAGTAAAACAACAGGCATTCTGTTATTTTTCTAAGTTATCCAGTTTTCACACATTTTCACGACAACGCAACTATTCGTGCATACAATTATATTCAAGATTGCATGCAGTGACAATTTATGTAATTGAGATGTTAGTGGAACATTTATTCATCAACAGATAATGTCTGAATTTAAAACCTGCACACAAACTAAATGGGACAATTACTGTCAAGAGTTATAATGATGGGGACTAAATCTGTAACTGCTGTTACCTGTACAAAAATAGTAATAAAAAGTGGTCATCAGCACTGTCACCGTACATGTTGACTGCTTCCTAATTTAGTATTTGTTCTGCAAATCTCCTACGGTGTGTATAGGCTTCAGTTTCAATAAGAAAAGGTGTGAACACAATTTTAGACTTCTGGCTAACAGCCAGCCATGTTTTTTGGGTTCAGCTTCATCAAAGCATTGTTGTTCTTTGCATGTGCTTCAAAATGCTACAGAAAGTGATTTACCCCTGCAGCCCAGAAATGGAGCCAGACCTGCAGTGACTGCCTTAGAAATCTTGTTACCATTATTAACCCTTGTGAGGATGTGACCAGTCATCAGTGGACTAAGATTCACTGTCATTTCTATTTTGGGATTTAGCAGAGTTCAATGACGTAGATGATAAACTGCAAACAGTAATGACAGAAGTAGGTAGTCAATATGACCACGATCTGAGGAATTAGAAGAAACATGAAAGAGTATGGAAGCTACATGATGTGGAACAGAGAGAGGAAGAACTGACAGATAAGAAGGACCGAGCAGAATTAATTAATTAATTTAATGGAAAAATGGGATGGAAGGAGAATTCCAGAAAGTTAGAACTAAGTAAAGTTAGCATTAGAACATAAATGAGCTGTAGTTGGTAGAAGTTGTTGATGAGTTCAGCAGGGACTGATGAAATATATTTAATTTATGAAAACAGAATCCTGAAAAAACTTGAAATCAGAGTATCAGAACCACTTAAGCTTGTTTTGTGTTGAAGATGAAAGAAAACTATGGGAGGAAGTGACCTTGAATTTTGAAGAAGAAAAGTGATCTATTCTATATGAGCAGTCAACTGAAGTCTATTCTCAAAGCCATTTTATGCAGAAGACAGTCCAGACAAAGCTTGATCTGTGGAGCTGAAGCCTAAATCTGAAACAATGGAAGAGAAAACAGTATGAATTATCTACAAATTATTGTTCCATACTGTCCTGCTTTTTTATTATTATCATTTGTGGAAAAAGGCAGATGGATGAAATAACGTTTCATTTATAACAGTCAATTTTGGGTGTAGGGTCTTGTAAAAGCTATGTAAAGTCAAATGCATCCAAAGATCACTGCTTAGAGCATGGAAAGTCGTGAAGAAGAGCAAGTATCAAGCTTCTAAATATCACCATTAAGCAGGAAATACATATGCAACTAGATCACCTAAATTTATGTACCAATTACAAGCAGTGTTTCCATGCTTAGCTGGCTTTCCTCAAAGGCTTACCCACCTCTTTTTATGCTCCCAATTACACAGACAATTGC
Organism: Calonectris borealis; assembly: GCF_964195595.1. Classification (NCBI taxonomy): domain Eukaryota; kingdom Metazoa; phylum Chordata; class Aves; order Procellariiformes; family Procellariidae; genus Calonectris; species Calonectris borealis. The sequence goes on along the minus strand of NC_134314.1, from coordinate 44,989,219 downwards.
TATTATTAGGCAAGCGGTACAGATGTATCTGTCAGAATATTCATCTTGCAAAACTTAGAAGGAGAAAAAGATTGTTGGGAAGTGGTAGTCTTTTTATGTTCAATCTTAGACAATAGGCTCTGCAGGTTTTGAAGAGTACATATACTCTCCTATGTCACATATCTGACATGGAATTTGGGTTCTTCTGGAAATGAAATCTTACTCCACTGAAATCCATGGGAACCACACCACTTGCTCCCTGTCTCTCCAGCAGCAAAGCAGGACCTTCGGCAACATTCTGCTGGAGAAGACACTGAAAATTGAGTAGTAAAGATGCCATTTTTTGTGTTAGCTTTTGTTGATCTTTATGCTATAATTAAACAGGACTATCATTTATAAACTTAAAAATATATGTTAATCACCAAAAGTTTGGCAATATAATACAAAGATATTTATGAATGGGAATATATTTTACAACATGTTGTATAAGATGTGATTGCTTCCATTTCCTGTGAATTTGGGATGACTTCTACGAAGTATGGAAAAGGAAAAATTCAGGGCATTTTGGAAAGGATGGCAGTTTATTAAAGAAATCAGTTTATCTGGTCTTTTTACATTTATTAGTGTCCTGGTTCCAGCTGGGACAGAGTTAACTTTCTTCCCAGTAGCTTGGGGGGTGTGCTGTGTTTTGGGTTTGGTATGAGAGGAGCGTTGATGGCTCGTTGATGCTTTGGTTGTTACTGGGTGGTGCTTGCACCCGGGACTTTTTGTTTCTCTTTTTGGCCTCCCATGCCCTGCCACATGTGGGGGCGGGGGGAGAGCCTCGCCAGGGCAGTTGACCCAGCTGGCCAATAGGGTATTCTATACCATGTGACATCATGCTCAGTATAAAAAACGGGGGGGGGGGGGGGGCTCGCCCTCATTCATGATGTGGTCAGGGAACAGTTGCATTGTGCATTGCCTGCTTTGTATATTCTGTTATTGTTATTGTTATCATTGTTATTATTACTGTTCTATTTCATTTTATTTCAATTATTAAACTGTTTTTATCTCAACCTGGGAGTTTTCCTACTTGTGCCCTCCCAATTCTCTCCCTCATCCCACCGGAGGTGGGGGGTGAGTGAGCAGCTGCATGGGGTTTATTTGCTGGCTGGGGTTAAACCACAACAATTAGATTAACTTTGCAATTATATTGGTGTATTTGGAGAGCTTCTCTTCACAAAAAGATGATATACAACAGTGTTTCCATCTGTTCAGAGAATCAGAGCAATTGTAATTTGGGTCAAAGATGCCATATTCAGCTTATATTGTACTTGGTAGCAAGGGGAGTGTGCTGCAATACTACTACAACAGGCTAAAGCAAAAAGCCACTATGTGTTAGCTTGAAAAACAGATACAACATATTATGAGCACTTGAAAAGCAATAATAAAAGTTAAGAAGTGGAAATAATTTGTGGTATTTTCATACTTCGTCTTTGTTCTTTGGAAAAGAGCAACCAAAGCAGGACTTCTCTGAGGGATTGTGTTCATTTCCTGGCCACTTCCAATCAAAACAAGATATTTATTCAATAGCAGTAGATAAGAGAGATAACAGCTGTCATTTTCCCTGCTTATTCTCTTCCCAATGTTAGTCTGACTTGTTCCCTTCTTCATTGCCAACAGCTCTTCAATCATTTTTCCATGTCATATGTTCTTTTGTGATATGTTTCCTGTTGTATCATGAACTGTGTGAAATAATGTGAAAATACATTATAATGCAAGAGAAGGAGAAAGCAGCCAAAGGAAGCAGCCTAGGCAATAATGCAACAAATCAAGATAAAGCCAGCTGTTCTGTTTGACTTCCTTATGTAGAAAGCCATGGAGGAATAAGAAGTGAGAAGACTTAGCTGGGAACGATGAGTATGGCGTTGTTAGTATGTGTGCCTTCCATTATGTCTCAAATCCTTCCCCGTATCATTCCCTGCTAAATACCTCTTCAACACTCCAGTCTTATTCTTGCTGTAAAAAGCCCTAATCACGAGCAGAGAAATCTCTGCCTCCCTGGTGATGTAGACCCAAATTCCCATTTTGGTGCTCACCACCCCTTAAAACGTGTTTATACCTTGTCCTTCTCCAGTCTGGGCATTGCACAAGCTTTCAATATTTGGGAGCACATAGATATGCCAGGCCTGCTCATGAAAAGGGAAAAATCCTGTCTTAGAATAAGATAAATATTGCCAGTCACTTGATAGTCACTTCTACCTATCCTAACTACAAACCTCCATTCCCAGGAGACATGCTATACATTAATCATCCTACGTTACGCAGCCATCAGTTATAAAGATGATGAAAGTTGTGGCCTTTGCAAGGTTGTTATTGACAAGTTTCGCTGTGCCTCGGTGATGAATAGCTCTTATTTTTTGCCTCCCGTGCCTGTTTCTAGGCACACAAAACAATATTTAACCTTCGAGGTATGTCATAGATTCACCTATGATTCTCTGTTAATTAGACACTGTTAGTATTTATAGGAATGTCCCTTTTTATTGGTTTGAATGTCTTTGCTTAAGCATGCTTTATGTAGCAATTACCGAATTTGAGTTCTCTGCAAACTAGCCATAATTCAGTTTCTCTCCTTTCTGTGCTTACATAAAATACTATTAGTGGCTTTAGGTAAACAGAAAAATGTGTAAAATGTATCATTAGCTGGGATATAAAAAAAATAAAATGTTTCTGTAGAGTAACTAGTTTTGATTATGCCTACTTTTCCCACACATTTTTCAATCTATTTTCAGCTCTTTTCTCATAGGCACAAGGGATTCTGCACTATAATAGCTTCTTCCCTATCCTCAAAGGAAATAAAACCGATAACACCCTTTTCTATTAAGCAAGCAGTGAAGTCAGTGTGCTAACAAGACGTTAATTTTTTAAAGTTTTCTCATTTCCTTTGTCTAATGTTACTTCATTGTCGATAATTGGCCTTGCGTGCATGTGTTTGTAGATTTAAAGCCAGACGGCAATTGTGTTGTCACTTTTTTTCCCAGTTTAAAATATTCCCAGTTTGTAAATTCATCCATTAATACTTCAAACGTTCATTTATACATTTTTCACATGGGATTATTATACACTTAGGTTTTATTCATTTAAAAAGGTTATGCTGCGTAAAGTCTTCAAAGTAATGCCAAATCATTCAATTACGTCCTTAAACGTAGCTTTTCCTTGTTTTGGAAGAAAGCCAGTTTCCCACCCTTTGCTCTGTCCCTCACTGTCCCTGTCCACTAATTCCAGTGGTCATGAAAAGAGTTTTTCTTTCGTGACTGCTTCAACATTGAGTGCTCTTCTCTTGTTAAAAAAGTCAAGCATTTCCTGCTAAAAATTAAACTGACATTTGTATTATACTGCTGATTCTGCTGAGTGAGAAGACCTCAGACAAAGGGAGCTTGTATAAGGGAACTATTCACAGGAGGCACTTCGTTTCTTGGGAATGGGAAAAACTTTACCTAGTGACAACTAAGGGCAGCAAAACAGAACAAAACTGAATGCAGTAACAGCGCCTCAGATTTCCCAAGCTGAAAGCAAGAGTGATCGGTTACAGGCTCTAGCATTGACCCTTTAAAGGTAGGAGATAATGAAGCTGAATATCAAACAATAAAAGGTGGTGTATCAGGCTAGATGATGTGATATTTCCTCCCCCTTTAATGCTATGATCATTAAAAAAGGTACAGAAACAGGAAGACTGAAAATGTCATAGCTACAGAAAAGACATTAATCAGATTGTCCCCTGCTAGTAAGAACATCAGCAAAACTCAAATTGGGATGAAGAAATTTATGTCTTTGCTAATAAGTCAAGACTTAGAAATTACTATTTTGCCTAATTCGGTATTCAAACACAGCCCCTGCCTTGAGCTAATTTGGCTGCTCCTTTAGGATTAAAAAGAAACAATTCTCCACCTGCTATATTTGGCTTTAAATTGAACTAGTGGAAATTATTTTTATTATCCATTAATTTATTTGGCCAGCTTTAGTCCTATAAAGTTAGACGCTATTGCAAGGAGCTGAAGGATAAAATCTCATGGGGTCAAACATGATCCCTTTGTTTGGAGATTTCCCTCTTTCTTCAGCCAGTCTAACATTTTCCTAGTGCTCATGACCAGAACTCAAGAATTACAACTTTTGGTACCAGCTACCTCCTGTCTGACAATGACGATCCCTAAATCAAAGCATAAACAGATTCTAACAGATCCTGTAGATTCTCTAGAGAGAGGACTGTCTCTTCCTCTTACTTAACTTTACCTGTGCAAGTTCCACTCACTGTTAATGATGTCATTAAAATGAAACAAATGAACAAAAGTTATAGTTTTTTTACGTAATGTAATATTCAGCAACAGTTTAGCATAGAATCTGAAAATTTGGTTAATTCCCTTAATAGAGAAAGTGATGTCTGACTACTTTCAGAAGTTTACCAAATTAATTTTGGATTTATTATGTATGATTTCTTTAAATATATTTGAATATAAAAGGTTTCTTAGATTTTCTGGAACAGAGAAGGTCTTTCTAGCCTCACGACTAGGCTTCACACACTGCAGGTGCCCACAGAAGTTTGGTGTGAAATTTTTAGCTCACCAAACTCTGCACGTGCGTAGAGAACAGCCTTCACTTTAAGCTGGCATTGGTCCATATTTATAGACATGGAAGATGAGCGTCTAACTGGAAACTATATCTGGTCCCATCCTCTGATAATGCCCACTTCCTTGTTTTCCTAAAGAACAACAACCTACTTTTAGCATAAAACAGATTTAATTTTTCCCATTGAAAAAAAGGAACAAGCAACGCATATACAGTGAGGTAAGTAGCATCCATTCATTGTTTAATATTTGAAATAAGTGTCATCTCATGCATATCTTGGGGGAAAAAATGAGACTATTCTGTAGGTTATGATCCCATCCTCAGAAGTGGGAAGGGCAAAGGGAAAATGAATTTCCCTCTTAGAATGAGGTAGCGTGGGTGTGGACATGTCCACTTTTGCTATCAGTCACACTGTTTTTCTTTTTTTTTTTTAAGCAAAGTCCAGCTCAGTCTTTTCAAGCTGAGAGAAAGAGATTTTGGCTGGAATTTGTGGGACATTTGCACTTATATACTTCAGAAACCAGGCCGTATAAGCTAGGTATGTGACACTATCTCTTTGTAAATCATCTGTCCTTTAGAATTTATGCTAAAACAGATTAATTTTTTTATAGATCTACTTTCCTCTCTTACTAATTTTAAAGGCAATTTCTATTTCTCTAACTGGAAATACATTTAGAAATTATTTTGGTAATTCAGCTATTGTGTTTTCAACAATTTATCTGCAGTGGCTGTTGCAGTCTTCAATATTTCTTATTCCATCTCTCTCTTTGCTAAGTATAAAACTGTCTTATTTCATTTTTTCTGTCTTTAATTGTTTTCTTTAAGACCCTTCTCTGGATGAACAGTCTCGCTCTGTTACATGCTGCCATTATTTCTAGTTAGTAAAAAAATCTTTTTATCCCTACATCTTAGCCCAACATTGAAAGACCATTAAATCATCCACTTTGAATGACAAGTTCACCATAATTTCTTACTGATAAAAGTCTTTAATCATAAAGAAGCAAATCCTCTTGGAACATAAAGTTGTCATTCACTAACCGAGTTTCTTTCAATCTTCTTAAAAAGAAGACAAACCAAACCTTCATCAGGCTGGGTTCACAGGGAAACGCTACCTCCTTGAGAAAATGGCAGAGCAGGCATGTTCATAATCATTCAACTACAGTAAAATTTTAGAAGTCCAGGTTAAACTACAGAGCTCTGAAAAATAAAAATTCACATCTTAGGCTTGTTTTTATTTACTACGAATTCTGTTCCTTGCAAAAAAAAACAAGCAAAAGCCCCTCACAAATCCTATTCAGGACAGATCAAGAGTAAGAAAACTTCTGTTTTTTAAATCATTGAAGCTGTATTTGCTTTTCTTCTATATCAGTCAGTGGAGTTTAAAGGCCTTGGAAAACAGCCTGTGTGAACAGCAGCATAAACTATCTCCATTCAAAAGGAACTCTGTAAGAAACTGTTTTTTTGAATAATGTTATTTGTATAAATGAGAAAGTTCTAAAGCTGGAGCTAAAAAATGGATTCTTAATCATTAGTGCAATAATTTTACCCAGAAAACAGATGGCTTACATTTAGTATCACAGCAAGAGCTTTTTTTACTACCTCCAAAAATATATGCTGAACTGGGTTTAATTACATTCTTAAATATATAAAAATGATTGTTGTTGTAAAGAGATAGTAAGAAACAAAGCCAGAATAAATTTGAAGTGCTGATAAAAAATAGATTATGCTGACCATACCCAAGCAATTTTGTAAAATTAGTATTAAAGATCTAATTTTATGAGTTCAAAGATTCACATTATTTAAAGTAAATATATGTATATTCAGCATAATCCAGTCTCATTTAGCACTCACTACACATCTATATGAAGAAAAACTGCTTTTTTTATCCAATGAACACATCTTAACATGGTCATAAAAATAATCTTAGTTTTCAAGGACTGAAATTTATTGCTTTTACCAAGACTTGGCAAGGTCTGGAGAATGGACTAATAACTGTACTATGGCTGTAATACACAGAAATCAAATCACATTGAATGCAACAGTTAAGTCCCCTTAAACAGTGTATTCCAAAGATGAGAAATGCCAATTGTGGAATATTTTGGCTAGGAATTTGGGGATGGGGTTTCTTTTGTTTTTGGGAAAAAATGCATTTCCTTAATTTGAAAATAGTTTAGAAAGCAATTTTATTCAACAGGTGTGAACAGTAGATGATCAGGATTTCTGGGAGGACAGGTGTTACAGGGGCCTTTTCACTCCCTTTGAAAACAGGCATATCTACCAGGGTTGGTTCTGCGGTCCCTGTGAAGAAGCAGATCTATTATTCCAGTTTTGGGAGCCTGGCATGGTGTTAGTGAAGGACTGTGAGGTTAAAACTTCTCCCTTCATCTCTGTGGTGAGTTCCTCATGACAGCTCCCTGGCTGATGGGTGTTTGCAGAGAAGCCCCAGAGGGCACCCGGGGGAGCTGTGCTGGCTGCTGCTGGCTGCTCTGACCCGACATTACCAGCTTCAAAGCAGCAGGGAGTAGCAAATCTTCACAACATCAAGGATTATTTCTTTCTCTGGATGCTCCAACACATTTGTGATGCTCTGACCTTCCACAAGGCAACTGGGTCATACAGAGCAATGGAAATGATGCTGTGAAGTTGTTTCCTAGAGACCTGGCACTTATTCTATGTGTTTTCAAGGCTCCCTAAATGGAAGATTACTAAACTGAAATAACAGGAAGAGTATGAAGCAAAATACGCTTCCTTTGATACTATTTGCCAATGTCCGGAGCAAAATTATGTTAACTGCAAAACACAACTAGCATTCAAGAAGATAAATCTTTCAAAATACATATTGAAACTGAATATTTTCTCAGTTACTCTGAAGTCTGGTCTCCAGCATTAGTCTTCTCAATCTTATCCAGTGGCATCTTATAAGATTTGGCTCACAAAAGTATGGTAACTCCATGCTGAAAATTCTTCAAGGACTTTCTCAGTCTTGTACCAGAAGTAAAAGGGTGAAATCTATCTAAAAATCTGTATTTATCTGCATAGACAGTTGATAATCCTTCAATAGATATAATAGGACAAGAGCACAGTGAGCCTTGAGTCATGTAGAGGATACACTGTTGGGCTACAAACTAGTTAGTTATCCCATTAAATGAATTGAGGTTTTCTATTTTCAAAATCCAGGTGCCAAAAGAAAGAAAAAGAAAAAAAAAGAGCTTGTGAACCAGACCCCATTTTAATGAGACTGTAGCAAAAACCATAAAAAAATCAAACACAGTGTGACCTAAAACTCAATAATCTGAATAAAATACAACAAACCAAAAGTTTTTCTGAAAATATTAGACAGAAACAAATTCCTGATTTCATATTGCCATGAAAGCACTGATTTTATAAGTCTTTAGAATACCATGGTCTAGAATGTAGATTCAATAAAATTCAAAATGGAAATGATTACTGTTTGTGGGTATTATTACCAGGAAAAATATGAAGAAATCATTAATTTCTAAAAACATCAAGTAGTTAATATATTTAATTTGTTACAGGACAGTGTTGGTAATAAATTAAGAATATACAATGCTTATGGAATGACAAGTTCCTAAAACAGTAAAAGAGCACATAAAACTAGAACTCAGATACAATTCATTGTGATTAATGATAAAAGAAATTACTTAGTAAACATGAAGTGTAAGTGACAGAAATACTATTATCCTTTTTTCTTAGGCAAAACTCAAACAAGAACCTCTCCTGTGAAAGTGGGAAATCATCAGATACACAAGATATTAAACAATACCTTCTCTGTCCATATGGAGGGCTCAGAATGAATGTTGGCAGTACACAGCCAAGGACTTGAGTATTTTCCAAGTGAAAGCGATAGTCAGAGGAACAATTTCCAGTAAGTGGCATGTGCTCATGTGCAGACCTTTAGCTCTTCATAATACTGATTTAGCTCTCATAACTGCAGCAGAAAAGTGTATACCTCTAGTATTCTGCGCCCCACCCTGCTATTTTTGTTACGGTTGAAGACCCAGTGATTCAGACTCCTTTCTCCCATTATTTTCTTAAATTATAATTTAAACTTGCATCCACTCATGCTGATCAAAACTTTCAGCAACTTCTGCAAAAGCAAAATAGAAAACACAGATGAAAATACTTGACCATCTGGGAACATACAGTAGAATAAGTACAATGAATGAAGTAGTAATATACAAAGAGCAAGACCTAATGAGCAAGTAAAATATGCAGGAAATCAAAGGCCTTATGTAGAGCATTATGTTTGTCAGAAAAAGCAGCTGCTCTGGGAAATCTGCAGCTCATGGCATCAAATCATAATGAGTCAGCATCACCAGTTCCCCACACCTTATCCCATAACAGAAAGACACACAGACTAACCAAAGATTCAAGGGCAAGGCTCAACTGATAGGTATCAAGCAAGAAGATGAGCAGTCAAGGGGAGTACTACTTTGCAAAAGATTATAATTATAGCGTTAGAGGTTTCCATGCTGATTACTCACCCTGATTTATATTCCCACTGGTGACTGGTCACACTAGTGTCAATAGTACTACCTGCCTAAACATACGATCATCAAAGTATGGGAGGTAAATTGGGATTAAGATTTTCCAAGGTTAAGATAGTTCAAGTTACAGCCAAAAAAGATAACTTCTTAACAGCTAGCCCAAGAAAACTATTCCGTGTAGAAGTGGAGTGGTTTTATTCCTACTGTCCTTGTTTTTTTATCACAAGAAGTAAAACTTCTATAAGCCAAAACAGATGTTTTTATTTCTGCATGACTTCATAGTTCTCAAAAGGGTGAGGAAAAAAATTTACTTGGAGATTTGTCAAATTATATAAAGGGTATGTGTAAAGCAGAAAAGTCTCCTGCCCCATTTTTGAAGCACAAATTTATCTGACTTCAGTGGATTCACTCAAAATCATTGTTGGTCTCCAGGCTCCATCCTAACTGCCCCGGTGGTACAGATAGTTTTGTGGAACTGCCAAAAGAGCTCAAAAAATGGTAACTCAAGCCATAAAAGACTATGAGAAGGGCTCAAAAATTTTATGATTAAAAAAGAAACATATGTGGATGCTTTTAAAATACGCTTTCTTTTTTTTTGTTTTGTTTTGTTATGGGATGTATTTTGAAGCTATCGTCTACACTCGTGATATCTAGAAACTTGGGATTTGGAAACAAACACATCATCCTACAGCTCTGGTTACAGATATGATTAACTTGATTAACTTCCACCTACCCCCAAAAGTTATAACGTCTGTGATCCAGCAGTGCAATTGCTCACATTAGTATATACTCATATAACTTGCTCATAATTTGTTTTAGGCTAAAATGTCTAGTCTAACCTAAATACTTTAAATAGTATCTGTTTGCTAACAGAACTGAGAGGACAATAATATTTAGTAGGTTTAGAAGCTGGAAAGGATTTTGCACAGAAAGTGTATGTTCCTAGCTTTCTCTTTTTTTTCTGTCTAATGGCATTTGAGATTTTCGTGCAATGCTCTAATTTTCTAAGTTGGAGCATTAAGAGAAAAAATTCACAGCACATATCATAAAATAATGAGATTAGGTATCACCAGCCCTTTCATGTGCCCATAAGCAGTAGGGAAATTAAGCAGTGAATTTGTAAGAGTAAAGTGAATGTAAAGATAGTGCTGCTATAAAACCGATTTTAGTTCCCTTTTTTGTGTCTTGTTACATTTACATGCCGAGAGTCCAGTAAGGCACTTGTGTATATATGAAAGAACTGAACCCAACTTTCTACTCCAAGACGACAGAGCAGGATCTCAAACTTGCTGTGTCCATGCTATTCTCCTGGAGCAAAGGTAATTTAGGGAAGTAGAAAAATTTCAAATGTTCTTGCTGCCCCGACTGTTCACGGGAAGGGGCACTAGCGATTCCCTCTCAGCAGATCAGCTCCCAACTCATCTCTGCTGAGAATAACAGTGATAAAATTAGTTGACCCCTACATTTAATTGGTTTAGAATTTTCTTACACACAGATTTTAATAACTTCCTAGACTAGAAGGACTTTTAGGTGAAACAACATACAGCAATCCTTGTGAAAAAGAATAGTGAACCAAAATGGGGAGCAGTCTCCATCCCAATGTAAAAGACATTTCCTTTGGCAAATAGAAATTTGACCCTACTCACTCAAAATACTTCCTCTTACAAAACAGTATGTAGCACTAATATTATAGAGTCTAATTTAAATGACATCCATTCAGCTGGCAAAATGATAACTGCACAGAAAGTCAGACTTGCTTTGCAGGCTTTCAGAGAAGATTGCAGTTTTATCCTCCATAGCCTTACAGTTCTAAAAAATTGGTATGTCGTGAACAGCTTCAGAAAATCTTCTTTGGAATAGTGCTGGGAGCATTTATTGCCAAATTTAGGTTGTGTAGCCTTTCATTTTAGCAGTAATTAATAACATGTACTCGTCTATTAGTATTCAGTTTGTATTCCTTCACAGAAATTAATGAAAGGACTTTTCTGTAATTAAGTTAAGTTGCATTACTGCTACTCCTCCTCCAGAAATGAGTATCAGGATATTCTCACTTTTCCCCTGATTGACATATTCCTTAATATAGATGTGCATACATACAGAAATGGCAGGACAAAACGAACGATTGTACTGCTTCTCAGGAGAGCATATCTTCTGTAACAGAAAATGGCTTGTACAAGATGTCTCTAAGCTTGCTGAATTTTTGTGATGATTTGTTCAAAACCAAGTAAGAAACTGGAAGAAAGTAGTAAACTGGAAGAAACTTCCTAAATATATAGACTATTCTACTGGTCTATTTCCTATAAACAAATTTCATATGCATTCATATATTACCAGTGAATTAAGCTGGTTTCAGCAGCGTTTCTTAACTCAGTGTGCAGCGTTGCATGAACACAGCTGTGCTGCTCCTAGTCCCACAATGGCTTCTGTGCTGCCAGCTCAAATATCTCTGTACCATACTCCTCCGCTTTCCCAACTGCAGGGGTAGCACAGCAAGCTCATCTGGCTCCTTTCCTGCTCTCTACACATTGCCCAAGTCAACCACAGGTGATGATATCGGAAGCTGAAAGTCCTATATAAAAATAATTTGTAGTCTTAAATAATACAGCCATATTTTAAAAAAAAGTTAGACATACTCTCCATGGTACTCACTGAAGCTTCTTTATATACTCTCTCCTATATAGAGGGAGGGACAAGTACTTTCACAGTGTAATTCATCCCATTCTAAGAGACATGTCCAGAAAGTGTAATGAATTGCTCTCTGGAGATGTCTTTCTCTCTCCTAACTACGGAGGAAGCCTTGAAGGTTAGCTTAGTTTTTGGTGGCTAGTTAGGTGAGAGGAAAGCCACCCATGAGTACTTTTTGAACCTCTCCAGGCTCACAACTTTAGGTCGATTATAGTATTACAAGTAGGGTCATGACCCTGAGTAATAAAATATGGCTAAAGAAGATGGGAAAATACAGAAGAAGATGAGAGGCAGAGGTGCAGATTATTAGTGAAAAAAAAAGATAAAAAATACAGAAATTAAAATACATTGCCATATCTGTACTTAAATCTAAAATTTTAGGTGGCTTCACAGTGAAGGGTAGGCTGTCTTTTAAATTAGTTATATACATCACAGTCAGAGGCACATCTCTAGCTTCACTCACTGCTTTTAAAGAAAACTCAGAGCTTTCAAAATGCAAACATCTGAAGTTGGCTTTCCCAGGCGTATTAATGCGCAACTGACCAGTAGCTGAGGATTTGACTCTAACAGGAAACAATGACCATTCTGGCATATCTATACTTTAGAAAGAAAAGCTAGTCTTTCCAGAACTCAGAAAGAGACATAAACCCTAGAATAATTTGTAAGATTAAGATATTCTGGAATAGATATATTCTAGTCACTGGACTGTAAGTCTAAGAAGAATCCAAGTTAAAATTGACCTATCAAAGAATTGCAGGCTACTCATCCAAAAGGAATTGTACATGCAACTATGAAACTACACATTATAATTAGAAAAATAATCTTTTCCAACTTGTTACAATTTACGTTAAATTTTTGCATGAAACACTTTTCTTTGGGTTGGAGGAGGTCATAAAAAGTTAATAGGGAAAGACAGCCTACCGCCTGCCTACCACCAACAGATTTGCAGCCATTGACAAAATAATTATCTGGGAAATACTAATGCTCTTGTCAACTTACTCCTGCTTCAGAAAGGTTTCTAAACAGGGAGTAATACGTTTCAAAGGTTTGTTCTCTTCCATTATCCATACTAGAGAAGACTTACCACAAACATTAGAGCTTTCACTGAAATCATATCTACAATTTGGTAATGGCTCAAGGAGCATTAGGAAGTATGAATACCTAATTCAACTTGAATAAATCAGATTTTTAAGGACTTTGGCAAAGCTTTTTTAGTGCTACAGAAACCTAGGTAAGGGTTTGTTTTGTAAAATAAGATGTAAAAGCTAGATTAGATTGAGTTACCATGTTAGTACATAGTTGTTTTCAAGGATACAGGAGCAAACATGATAAAAGTCTCTGCCACGAAGACTTAAAAATCTTAAATAGGAAGAGTGACAAAGGACTGGTAAAGTAAAGATCTTTTTGAGTAAATAGTCTGTCAAAAATTAGCATCTATGGGAAAGTGATAGATATTTACTTTTGTCCGAAGCATAATTCCCTGAACTAACACATTCTTCTACTCCCTTGGACATTAACTTATTTTATGCCTTTGCCACAGACTTGAATACCTTCTAATAACAAATGGAGACAAAGTGGTGAAGTATTGTGGGAAAGCTATATTATCACTCACTGCACTATATCTATTATGTGAAAGGAGAGAGATCTTCAGTTTCCCAAACTGGCTACTAAGCACTTTCTATAAAACACTAAATTTGCTGAAGGTTTCTATTATTAGTACCTCTCTGTATTTCTAAAGGTTCCTAAGCATTGCTTTTTAATGCCCTAAAATGAAGTATAAAGATAAAGCCTATCAAGGGATTTACATGCCACTTTGGACAATGCTAAGTTGAGCGTTCAGACACCACTAGCACTCTCCATCCCTCACGCAACTGCAGCCCAGTATGTCCAAGCTCCTGGTGCTCACGCGCCGGGTCCCTCGAGCCCCGGCCCTGCCAAGGTTCTCAGAGCACGACCTCGCTCGCAAGAGGCAGCAGTCTCACCCCGCGGAGAGCACCAATGTGTTTTCTGAGAACATGCTTCCCAGAGCAGACATCACATGCATGAAAAAAAAAAAAAAGAAAAAAAAAAGGAAAAAAAAAGGCAGGAAGCAAGACTTTCTGAAGCCACAGTAAATTAAATTCTCTCTTGGGAGACAGACAGCCCCACTTCATCTGATCTGTAGAGAGTATTAGATTTGAGACTGTCTGCCTCCCAGGAGGTTGCCGTTAACCAGAAAGTACTTGTTATTTGGCAAGACAACTTTTTCATTTTCCCCTCTTGGAACTGTTCAGTTTGCTTTTAAATATTTATTCAGCCAAATAGCAAGCAATTGACTCCACAGACCAATGTTAGTCCACTCTTCTGTGAAGAAAGGGGGTCAGGTTTAAGTTCCTCCTCCATTAGCTATTTAATCAGTTATCCAAATTGGCAAAGTTTCAATAGGAGAAAGTCACTCGCTTCATCCCAAAATAACCATTCAGTCAGTAGTTAGGGCACATTTCTGACCTGAAAGTGCCTGTGAGTGAAATTTTTTCTCCAACTCAGAAGTGTGGATATGTTTTTAAAAGGTCATCCACCTAAATGGTAAGTGCTCTAATTACTGGATATTTGAGCATCAGTTAGCAGCCTGTTCTAATTATTTTGGAGAAAAGGCAGGTCTAGCTTATATGCTTACTTTCAGGGGACAGTAGACACTTCCCCAGTGCTGAAAGTAGCTACTTTTAAGGTGTAGGTTGTACACGTGTTACTGTCCCACCATATTTCCTTGAAGCTATGCCTCCTTCTGCTTGCTGATTTCTCTGAATCCTACTCTTATTCCTCTATCTTCTATGCTTTGCACAGGAAGCCTATCTCAGGGTAGAGAACAAGTTTTTATAAACAAAGTACCTGTCAGTTAGGCATTGCAATGCTTGACAGTTGCATCCAAAAAGAAGTTTGGCTACTAAAAGGCAGAGCAATTCATTACTTCACTTTTGGTGTCTTGTCCCCACATTAGATGAAGCCTCCATATTTAAGTGTTTATGAGCTGGACACTATCCCCCAGGAAGGTAAGTGGTACAGACTGGGTAGTGGGCAACCTGCACACAGAGCAGAGAGCTATGTAAAGTCATGACACATGGCAGTTTGATACAGAGGGGAATGCTAATCACAAAGTCTGTTTTAAATTTCGCCCAGCCAGTAGTTAAGCATCCTGCTAAGGATTTGAAGGATGTGCATCTATCTGTCCAGGCTTCAGATTTTGTTGGCAAAGTAGTCATATTTTTTTTTCTCTCTTTAGAAACTGGAGGGAAGACAAAAAGAAATGGAACAAAGCTTCTCTTTTAAAATAAAAAGAAAACAGATGTGCTGGTGTGCCCCTAATAACACTGTGATTAGATTTGCTGTCCAAAATGTTGGCAATCTGGGTTCAATTCTGCTGATTCCCTGCTCTGGCTGTGGCACTGCAACCTGCTACGCCCAGAGACTGTTCTGAGATAAAACACTGGCCACACCTGTAGGAACCATGTCACTACATGGTCAGAATGGGGGAATTAGAAATTTATTTGCCCACACAGAAGAGGTGAATGACTCTTTAGCCTAGTGCCTGACGGAGCTGCCAAGGAATGGGTAACTTGAACTTGTTCAGTCTTCAGAAGACTTAAGGTTCTTCCAGGGACATACACAAATAAACGTTTTAGACTAAAAACTGAGTTAGGAATGGGCAACTCCAGGTGGAGTTTGCTGTTCAGAGCCTAGGAGACTGCACTGCCATATGACTGGGAGAAGTAGTGTGGGTTTGCAGTGAATCCCAATTATCATACATTGGTTTGGTTTGCAAAGCAGTCTTGGTGTGCATGGATTAGATTTCTTTTGAAGCAGAGTAAATTGGAAGCTCCGCTTACAGTCTATACCAAATGTACTTATAACCTGCAGTGGGGACAAAAGGATCTGAACTAATTAGTCCTTTGAACAGCCTCAGACTATGTGCAGGGTAATAACGTTTGGTCCAAGACACCAAACTAAATCTAGTCCGTGGCAAAACACATCAATCACATACCTTAAATGTAAGGACCTCAGCACCAGCTGCTTTGATCTACTTGGTCTGGTTCTCTTGTGCTGAATTGCTTGCTAATACAGACAAATACATCCAAGTCACATTTCTGCTGCCTAAACCCCTTAATGTATTTAGCTGTAAATCTCTGTGGATTTTGCCCTCAATCATCACAGATAATTGTTAGTGAAAACTTCAAATTCCCTCTTTTTTTCCTGGGGCAAATAAAATAACTTTTCAATGATTAAGAAGTGACAATTTGGGAAATTATGCAAAGGAAAAGATGGAAATTAAGAACTGAAATAAAATGAATCTGAGCAATAAAAGAAACAAAAACAGGAAGAAAGTGTCGCAGGAGTTAAGGAAAGATCAGTAATGACTAAGAGGGAACAGACTAGAAAGGAAAACAGTTGGTAATGAAGCAGGAGGAAAATATTATTTTGAAGCAGTACTTTGTAGAAAGCTTAAAAAATATACATACCAGTAGGTAGCATGGTTTACTATCTAGACTAACCAGTAAGTATTCTCTCAAGTCTGTACCAGCCTTTTCTCATCGCTGCTGAAATGGCCTGTGATTATCATATATTACCTTCCCTTCATGGCATCAAAAGTGTTCTCCATATTTTGGGGGAAACCTGTGCTAAAACAATTTTGTACTGTAGCAGAAAGCATGACTGCAGCTGGGGACTGGGAACCTAGTGCCTTGGCTTCCATATCTAGCTGCGCATCTCTGATCTTCAGAGAGGCATAATTCTGGAGTAATTTTTTCTACTTACCTGAAAACTACAGATAATCCATAACCATTACACAGCATTAAGCACTTACAAAAATGGGCACAAACATCGAACTGACTTATTCTATAACAATCCAGTGAAAGGAACAAATATTATCTGCATAGTAATGTGAGCAAAAAGAATTACAAATTAGGCCAATCCAACAAAGTTCAGGAAAAGAGATAAATTCATAAATACACCAGAGGAAATTGCTCTATTAAGGAAAGGAAAAAAAAAAAAAAAAAGCTGACTTTCAGGGAGGATTTTACCAGGTAGTGTGCCTGAGGAGCTCAGCTGCTATTGTGGACCAGGAGGAATAAGAATATATATGTATGTATGTGTGTGTATATATATGTATATTCCTATATAAGTGTGTATATATATATACTTAAAAATTATATAGTTAAGACACAGTGATTCTGTTCAGCAGATCAGACTATTGCCTTTATATACCTTAACACAGAAAGCTGCGGTTTTTCCTGGTAACATCCAATGGGATATTATATTCTTTCCTGTAGATCTGGAGCTGTATGAAATTTTTTCAGAGGAGAATGAAAGACAATTTGATGTTTCTACATGAAACCATCTCTTGGAATCGTGTAAATTTCAAGAAAAAAATTGTTCTGAAAAAGTGAAAAAGGTATATTTTTCAGTTTCTATTCTGAAATAGCTTTCCACTGCCATGTTTTTTTCATCATACAAAATAATTTTGGTTTTATCATAATCAGTCTTCTAAATTTATCTACAACTAGGTTGTCCTACAAGCAGAATTACTGACTGAAAAAAAAAACTTCTTAATCTGCAGACGTTCAACTTATGTTTTTTTTTCTTTTCAGAATAGAAAATTGCAAAACTGTAAAATTTCCCATAAACAAAATTATATTTTCATATGGCTGAGTGCTTCATTACTAACTATGCAACAGACTCATAACATTTTTTTTCCCTGTATATCTTAGGTGTTAAGGAAAACAGAATTTGTTCCTCAGCGATGAACACTGGCTTAATATGGTTGCAAAATCATTATTTGAGAAAGTGAGTTGTCTCCACAGCTAGTCTGTTTTGCTTCATAACAAGATTGAGAGGAATGTGGTGATGTGAAAGCTAATTAAATTTAGGCCTATTTGAAAGTGTCAAGATGATGTGGGATGAAGCAACCTATTTTAATAAGAGGTAGTCTCCCAGTTTCAAGTTGTACTTCTAAGACTGGCATTTGTCTCCACATTTTGTAATCACATCTTATAAATGTGAAAAAATGGTGACTGGTGGTATCTTCTTTGGTTACCCACTGCTGTAGTTTACAGGTTTTGGTCAACTACTTCCTTCCTTTTACTGAATTGAGTTGACTCATTCATACTGTAGTTTATACGTACACACACATTCCAATCCCTTTCCTATTTATTTCATTGATTGCATGAAATTAAATTACTCCCAGGCTTATGCTGGATATTATCAACTGGCTAAAAATTCCCAGCCCCGAGTTTCATAGCAGCGCTGCTGTGTTTTGCCCCAACATGCAATCAGTTTGGAATTCCTTCCTACCAAAGACTGTTGGTACCACTTGTCATGCAAGGCTTAAACTTCTCTTGTCTGGAAAGATCTAAAAACCAGCTGTAACTATTGTTAACATTTTTGTTTGTCATGATTGCTTTAACAATATGAATACTCTCAGCTGCTTGCACTTGCCTGCCCTAGGATACCTGTGGAAAGATGACTCTTCATCTCAATGGGGCCGTAAGGAAACACACTTTATCTAGCTATGTGTATTCTAACTGCCAAAATATTTTAAATGTTATTTTGAAATCTTCTCATTGCTTTCTTTATTCTATATTCTATATTCTTTAGTTAGAATCTCAAATACTATCAGCTTGCTGCAAGCAGGCATGTGGGCCAGCGCTGGAGACCCAGCAGGTGGAGGGAAGAAAGCGCAGGAAGGCAGGTACAGTGCCTCTGGGCTCAGCGAGGTCAAGTAATGGGGAATTTTGGCTGTGTCCCCCAGGAAGCTTTGCTGGGGAGGCAGCTGGTCATTGCTCTGCTCCCCACGTGTGCTGCGCAGCAAGGGTGGCCGGTAAGCAGCTGTAGGGGAGGCATGGAGACCGTCCGGGAAGTGAAGTTTGATTCCTCCCGTGAGCTCCTCACCTGCAACTCTAGTATGGGTGCTAATATTTAATATAGGACATGAGTTGTCTCTTAGCATAGGTGGTTGAGGTGAATGTTGTTTGGGGCAAGCATTCTCACTTAAAACTCTCCTAATTATTGCAAGTTCTAGAATTAGCAAGTTTGTTATGCTCCAAAATGGCATTTGTTGGATATTATTGCATTTTCTTTCTCCATTCAGCTAGACAGTGTTGCTTAAAAACTCTTTTTTAAGTCTGGTAGTTGCAAGAAACTAATTAGCATTTGTGTCAGACCAAGCTTACTTCTTTATACTTAAAAGCTGGCCTTTAAATTATGGGTATTTAGAACTGCTGAATAATAGTCTTAAGCAGTTAGTTTGTGAAAATCTTGTATTGCCAACTTAAATAAATCGTAAAATTGGTATAGCCTAGGTTGATAGCCTTGGCTGTTTAGTTGATAAATTTTATTCCAAACATAACAATACAGGCAATAGTAATAACTTGATTGCTTTCTAAGTGTAGTTGGATGTCCTCCCATTCCATTTAAATGCAATATTCAGCCGTAGTGACCATAAAATATTCCCCATTTTAAATTCTTAATTTCAAAAGTTTATGATTTTCCATTTTTAAAATTAAATTAGGGATCTTCTACTATTGACCCATACTAGTGCCACTTCTAATTTCAAAGCATGAATTACTTCTATTAAAAAATAATTTTGATAGAGAATTCCAAATCAAGTTTTACCGTCAGTTCTACCCTCTCCCTCTAAGCCAAGACTTCCACTGCTTTGCCAAAGAATAGCAAGGACTCAATTCTGATAAAGTCAGAGTACTTGTCACATGAGTAACTTCATGTACACAATCAGCTCTGCATCTAAATAAATGATTTCAGGATTGGTGCCTTCATTCAGCATAACCTTAATTTTAAGGAAGATCTTTCTTCTTCTGTAGTTTGAGCCTTTGAAGAAACTTCACCGAAATCCTATTCTGCCGGAATATGCAGTTAGTTCCACTGAAATCACAATGCTCCACGAAATTGAACTAATTTTGCTGAAGTCTTTTGACTTTTTGAAAGAAAAACCTCAAAAAAAAGAAATATTCAAATTGTTTGTGATATGTTGGGATGTGTATTACAATATTTTACATTTCAGTCTATCCAAAACAATTTGGGGAAGAAACTCTGTTTTTTGAGGACTTCTAAATTTGCGTCTTTCATTTCAAAAGGAGACATTTGTAATTTCAAAAATTACAAAAATGACTCTGAAATGTCATCCTGATAAGTAGAGAAAACTGGTTTTGTTGCTTTATGAGCTTGCTTCACCCCATGGTGTCTGGCATGGTCTACTTGCCACCTGCATCCATCTGTCCTTGGTTAGTAATCTGCTTTGGGTACTGCTGTTGGTATCTGACTTCCTAAGATGTGGTGACTCATCTGAAGAAAGTCTTTGAATATACAGGGAGTTAATGCTGCTTAATTATTTAGAAGCTATTTAAAAATATTTTGAATTCCCACCCAGTGTCTCCATCTGGGGTGAAAATATGGGTGAAAAAAAGCTGCAGGAGGAAACGTAAAGACAAAAATGTAAACAAAATGCTTAGTGATTACTTTATTGTAAGTATGGGCAGATTTCATTCAAAGTAGTTTAAATCTCCAACTTCAATTGTAGTTCAGATCAGTAAGAAAGATACCATGTTTTAAATGACTCTATTTAATCTTGGACTAGATTTACACTTTTTAGTTATTTTCTTAAAGAATATTTAAGCATCACTCACTCTTAACCATTAAAGCACACTAATCAACAGTCAAATAGAAGCATTATACAAAATTTGACACCATTTTTCACAAAGAAGTCTACATCTGTCATTTGTTCAGATTTTTAATTTGGGCATTTTAATATGAGAAATTATGATTAATATTTTAATGTTAGCTAGATGCTTTGGGATGGAAGTTGGTATATCAAGGGCAGAAAATATTTTCTAGGATTGTTTCATTAGGTAAATAAAACAATAATGAAGGTGCTAGATAAATACAAAATTTAAAAAATACGTTCCATATTTTAAAAAAGTCACACTCATTTCCTAAATGAAAAAAATAATTTTGAAGGAAGTATATGGTTTACATCATCGTGTCCTTCAAAGTTTAGACCTTATAGATCTCTGCCTCTCACCTCTGTTCTAACACGGGAATGGGAAAACAGGCTTTCCTGCGGTTTCAGTTCTAACACACTTTCTCAGTTTGAAACTGCTGTAGTTGCTGTCCTGGATAAACTAAAAGGAAGAACACATCTGCAGAAAAGACAAGAGACCTTAAATATTCATTTTCAGTGTTCAGTTGTCTGCTTCGCTTAGTTCAGTAGCTTTACTTACACAGTAGGTTTAGGTTGTAGTACAAAACATTAGTTTTAAGTTGATTTTTTATTTACCCCAAAAAGAGTGGTAGGCTTAATTAATACAAAATAAGCCATTATACATAAAAATCCATTATAAATAATAGATTTTTATTGTTATTTATTTCATTTGTTTTCTGACATTTTCTGCTGCTGAATGGTAGACATTAGTATTGGAATGTTTTAATTTAGCCAGGTATGGCAGTGCATGGTTAAATCGTTGTCTACTGTCAGATCAAAAATGCGGTATTACGTGGTAATGAAATATGAACAAGTATGAGGCTGTTTGCTCATGGATTATATATGTATTCCAGAACCAAATATCTGACAACATGGAATTAACAATCTCTCTACAAAAAAAAATTGTGAAAGCTTTTTTTAAAACAAAATAAAAATATTTTTGTGTTATTAATTCATTTCTCTCTGCTCCAGTTTGTGAAATACAAACACGTATTTCCAGTAAGATATCCTTGAAGGACTAAATGTCTCAGGGGACTGGTAATCACATTTTTGAAGCCTTTCACCTCTAGTTCACTGATTCAAATACAGCCAACATGCAGTAGTGACGGAAAATCATTGCGATTTGAAAGCTGGTTTGTGGCCTGTGTGAAATGAACTGGTTATTTCACTCCATTTCTTAGAGGATCTTGAAAATGCACTCAGCACTTTCAAAAGCACTGGCACTGAGAATACTGAGCTCCTCGCAGGATTTGGCCAGGTCCCCGCAGAGCCACCACCGGGGCTGGTTTCTTTGAGGATGGCAGAGGCCGAGACTAACAAATAAAAACCCACTCCAGGCAAATTTCCTCAGTACGTTGAGTGCTTGGAGCAAAGAGGTCCTTAGCCACGTGGAAAATCTCAGTGGGCAAACCTTTTCTCCATGTTGAGTACCCAGCCAAGCCGGGCTAAAATGGCAGCTCAGTGTGGGGTCACCGCATTGTACTGCTGCTTTCTATGCTCCATGGATGCTGGATATAAACAGAGTTTCATTTTCCATTTCTACTTTTCATTAGCATTAAATATACGTAATTTAAGAGGAAAAACAGCAGAAAGACACCACAGAAATGACTATGGTTTTTGAGGGTGCAAGTGCATTTGTCTCTTTTTTTACACAGAGGTATATACCTAATCAGAACAGTTAATAAATCGTCCTTTGTCAAGATCATACCTACCATATTCTAGAAAACCTATCTGACAATAGTTTTTCTCATTAGCTACAAATTATCTCAGTTCTATGTTTCCCAGTGAAGGCTTTAAATTGTCTCCTTTATGATTTCATTTCCTTTACGTTAGGGACTTTTCTTCACAAGAGGTATATCTCTTTTTAAGAAAATACACACATCATTTTTTCTGAACACTTAATATGTCGTATTAAGAGCTTCCCAAGAGGAAAGAAAGAAAAGTCTATCTTCATTAACCACTAAATATAAAGTGGGGAAATTAAAACATTCGGATGTCATGTCAGCTATATACATTGCCTTCTATGATGTCACATTTGATTTTCTTTTTCTATGACTTTGACAGCATCATATTAAAAATTTGATGGCACAATGACAGTACAGGCTTTGAATTATTCAGCTTATGAGTGCACTCTTACAGGAAGACTATGTTGTATTTCTTGCCATTTCTGAAAAACTGACATTTAAAAAAATCTAAAGGGAAAGGGAAAATGATTGCTAATAACTAATTAATAACTCAAGCTTGGCAAAGGTAACCTTATTTTAATAGAATATCATGCAAATTAAAACTAGATTAAATATAACACACAACATATTTCAAAAGTCACTAGAAACATAATTGTCTGGATGACATTTTGGCCCCAGTGAAATCGATGGCAAGACTCCAATTCAGTTTTGGTGGAGCCAGGACTTCCTCCTAACCGAAGAAAACCCATACATTTCCAATCTGGTTTTAGTAACTGTCTGTCAGAATTCTTGTGGTAATTACCACTTCTTGTGGTAATTAAATTATCTTTACCCATCCCTTCTCTTAGAACAAGCTATTAATGCTTACTGAAGTCAGTGGGGCTTTTTACATTCGAATCCCATAAGGAAGTCAGACCCTTAAAGTTGGAACCTCTTGGGTAATTTTTGCAATAGTTTTTCAGAGTTTATACTGTGTATTTTCCTATGATGACTGGGTTCTGCCAGCTTTCTTTTTTGTTCCATTTTACCTCTATCTAGCGCTAAAGAAGTGCAACCTGTTGGTTCATTTGTATCAGTTAACTTCAGCTTTTTCAGAGTGACCAAATTTGCCTTTTCTTCATTACAATCTAAGGTTATTTTTAAATCACTAAGGATATTTTTAAATCACTAAAGTTGGAAACATCTGCTCTCCAGCTTGATTAAATTCAGCTAGTCCCTTCATATCAGAACCATAAACCAAATAATGCCATTTTAAGAAACATGTTATTCCCATCACCTAAAATGAGATTTTAGTGGTATCAGATATGAAAAGATCATTCAAAGTCAAACCCTTTTTCCAGTAAACATGACTATTATTTAATTAGTTGGGCCAATAAAACTGCCCATAGCTATACATACATTACTCTTTCTCACAAGAATTATTTCAGCTGAGCTGTCTAGGCAGGTAAGAACTATAGGCTTGAGTACAGCTCGGAAGGGTAAAGCGTGGAATATTCCATATGAGACACGAAATAAATCCTTCCAGCTATGGCAATGGGGAAAAATACAAATGATCTTTTCACATCCTGGTTCCTCAAAAAGGTTTAGCAGAGATGTCTTTGATTCTGCTCACAGCAGTGCCTGGGGAGCATCTCATACTGATTTAGCTGGGATCAGAATCATGACCACAGTTATACCAAGAAATGTGTTTGTATTTCCTCAGAAATATCTGAGGTTTATTCAAGAGTTTAGTTTGTCATTAAAAATATATATTTTGCTGTTCTTCATGTCTCCTCTAACATCTCTATTTTGCTGTTCTTCATCTCTTCTGACATCTCTCTATTCCACTTTGAAGACGACAAGAGTGCTTGTTTTCATTATAAGCAATGAGAATTAGTTACGGATCACTTAGACTACATTATTTTAGTTCACCTATTTAACCTGAGTCTAGTCTGTTTCAACACATGAATCATCCTGGGACAGCGTTTTTTCTTTCTTAAACCAACAGTTACACACTCGTGTTGCTTTCTTACTGATAATCAAAACTTATTTCAAAATGTACAGTTGCAAATAGGATATCACAATTCAATAACATTTCATCCTGCAATATCAATCTGCAAATATTCTGCCAGAAAAAAAAATGCGGGAGCTTCCACAACAAAATCCTTCTGTCATTATTTAGTGCTAAACCTCTACATAGGCAAACTCCAGCTGAAGACAACAAATGGTGCCTATGCAAGTGCAGAGTAAAAACTGCAAAATAATATAGCCCTCTACCAATTTCATGTGTTTTTAACATCCATCCCCATCAAAGGCTTCACGGTTTAAACATTGTTTCCAAAAAACACTACTGACTAAACTGAAATCAGAATCAGACTGTTTCCCTTACAACTATTTGTGGTTTGACTGAGAACAGGCTGACCATTACAGGTGACACAGAAACTTACTTCCATAATAACCTTTAAGTCTTACTGTTTCAGACTGCCACCAGCCGTGGCAGCTAAGATGTGATGAAACATTTCTGATGAGTCTCACAGAGATTCCTTTTTGTATTGCAAGAATAAAACTCATCATCCTGTAAATTGCACAGAAAAGCTAAATCTACAGAAATACAAGCTTTCCCTTCCCACAAATGTTGTGCATTACTTGTATGTAGAAGTGCTTGAATCCCTTTAGCCAGTGTAATGTAGGACTAAGAAGTCCTCTGTAAGTGAGAAAGAATACTAGGAAAAAGTATAAGTGAAACACATGAAAAAAACCAACGCAAACCCAAGCAAAAACTCCAACAAAATTTTAAAAAAAGCAGGAATTGTGGAAAAAAAAATGACTTTTTCCCCCAGCCTCCTTCAGTCTTAAGTGTTATCACAGCACCAGCTTCTGGAGAAGGGAGCGAAGATTTAGTGTGAATCTTACATTTGTACTTGTTGGCTATTTGGCAAAGAGGCAAGAGGTTGCTCTTTTTTTTCTTTTTCTTTTCTTTTTTTTTTTAAAAGCAGTTTCCAGGTCTTTAACATTACTCTGAGCCAGAGATACTAAATAAAAGAAGGGAGAAGCGCTGCTGCCATAACAACCCTTCGACAGGGAACTATTGGGATACAGATAGTTACTACACTACCTACAACCAACCGTGTGCATCATGACACATAAAAACCAGAAAACGCTTTTCAACCACAGCATCCCATCATTTGCACTCTCGGCTCTGGACAGCGAAAGCAAAACAAGCACAGACCTCTTCCCCTCCCTCCCCCTCCCCCCTCAGCTTTATTTAATTAATTATTTATTGGGGGGAGAGGGGGGAGCGTCCGAAAAGTCCATTTGAGCGTTGAGTCCTGCACGAAGCCGCTCCCCGTCGCCCGCGGGAAGGGCCGCGCTCCGCTGCACCCGGCGGCCCCGGGAGGGGGACCGGGACCCTCCCCCGCCTCCCAGGGGGAGACTCCGGGGAAGCAGCCAACTCTGCTGAGCCGGGTCCACCCCACCTTCAAACGGTCCCTTGCAAAAGTTAAGGCGCTGCCCCCTTCCCCGAGCCGCCCCGGGCGGCGGGGGGGCTGAAGGCGGGGGGTCAAGGGGCTCCTGGCCCCGGTTGGGGAGCGGGGCTGTCGGGGTGTCTGTGTGTGCGTCTGGGCGTGTGCGAGACCCCCATGGGAATGGGCAGCGGTGCCCGGGAGGGGCAGCAGGGCGGGAACCTCTTCCCCCGCAGCCCCCGCGGAGCCCCGCGGACACCCCTGCTGCCCCGCGGACCTTCCACCCCCGCGGGGAGGGCGCCAGCCCGGGCCGGGACCCTCCATTCCCCTGGGGGCGGGGGCAGGCGTCAGCGCGGTGCCTCCCCCTGGGACCCCCCCACTCCCCCAGCGCTCATCCCCGGGGCCGCTCCAGGATGGGAGGCGGGGGGAGAGGAAGAGGGGGGATGCACGGCAGGTGCTTTTTGGGTGGGAGTCAGGGCCCGGTGACTCACCCGTCCGAGGCGGGAGCTGAGGATAGCGCGGCGGCGGCGGCGCTGCCCGCGGGGGGCGGCGGGGCAGGAGCAGCAGCGGGCGCGGGAGCAGGGGGGAGCGGCGGGGCCCGGGCTGCTCCTGGGCGCGCTCTCGCTGCCCATCCCCGGCGCTGCCGCCGCCGCCGCCGGAGGAGAATGCGAGGGAGAGTCAGCCCCGGGCGCGGGCACGCGCGGCGGCGAGGGGGGGGGGCGGGGACCGGAGCGGGGGCGCGCAGCGGAGGGGGAGCAGCTGGGAAGCGCGGGCGCTCGCTCCTGCAGCCCTCCGTCCCTCGGCCCTTCATCCCTTCGTCCCTCGTTTTCTCATCCCTCCATCCCACATCCTCCCACCCCTCCATCTCTCATCCCTCCATCCCACGTCCTCCCATACCTCCATCCCTCATCCCTCCATCTTTCCATCCGTCCGTCCCTCATCCCTCCATCCTTCCACCCGTTATCCCTCCATCCCTCATCCATCTCTCCCGCCATCTCTCCGTCCCTCCGCTCCCCCGCCGGCGGAGCCGCCGTCCCCCCCGCAGTCCCCCCCGCTCTCCGCCGCACAGTGGCCCTGGAGCCCCCCGGGGCCGCGGCGGGCGCGCAGGCAGCGCCGGTGGGCGCGGGCGCGCTGCTGCCCCGCCGGCGCGTCCCCGCGCCCCCCACCCCCCACCACCGGGAAGGGCAACCTGCTCCTCTGAAGGGCAGGAGGTTCCCAGCCCCCCTTCCTCGCTCCCCCCAAACCCGCGGGAAAAAGCGCAGCTAGCGCTTGCCTGTCCTGCTCTTCCTTTTTTCTTTCTTTTTTCCCACCCGGCAGGAGAAAACAAAACAGTGCTGTGGTAGGGAAAAAAGGCGGTAAATAGGAGGAAAACATATAGAGTACGATAATCATTGACTGTATGAGAAATAAACCATGCACTGGAGTACTTCTTAAAAGCAGTCTTTCAAGCCTGCTTCTGAAACCTAAAGGACTTTCCGGGTGTTTATTTAGGATCAAGAGTAATTATTTTAACATTAAAAATAAAAGAAACAACAGCTCAAAGTGCATTGTGTAAACAGGAGACCTATAAATCAAGTATGTGAAATAAGCAAGCACACCAAAAGCTGGCTACCAACTCTTTATCCTTGCTCTGAACTCTCCCTGCATTATATAACGTTGATAAACTGCTGCGAGTACGTTTGGGGAAAAGATATAGCGATGATGAGAACATAGCGCTATTTATTAGAGCACATTAGCAGCCTTACCTGCCAAGTAGTTGTTTCAGAGGTTCATCTGTGCGTTTCTCATCAGTCCTCCAAGTAAACAATTTACTAGATGCTGAATGCAGACATATGATTCCCTGGTGTCAGTGTCTCTGTCCTAGACGTTTCTGAATGGCTTGTGGATTATTAACTTACTATGCTCTTGTGCTCTGCCTTGTACCAAGAGCCGTGCAGGTATCAACAGCTCCCACTTGTGAAGCCAGGGAAGAGAGAGATTGGGTAGATTTCCACGTAGCTCCACATTTCAGACTGCTGATTTGCTGTAAGGGCTACAGTCACTTAGAGAATTGGTCTGGTCTTCTAACAGGTTTATTCCAAAAGAGAGGCCTGACCCAAAGTTCTCTAAAGACAATACAAATATTTCCATAACCATGGTGGGAACTGGTTCAAACCACTGTGAGCTCACCGTTGGCATGAAGGTATTTCTGAGTGCCACTATGCTTCGCAGCTAGTAAGAACTCCCTGGGAAAAAGAAAAACTACTAAGATGTGCGTCTTTTTCGTAAAGTTGTTGAGAGAAGGTCAAGGACCTGCTTCTGCTCCCGTGCAGCTGTTGGCAAAAATACGTACTAGAAAGCAGGTTAGAGCCCCTGGCCAGACGATGTCCTCTGGTATCTGTAGGCTCAACCAAGCCATGCAACCTCCAAATACCAGTAGGCAAGGGGAGGGAAAGAGGGGACACTGTAAAATTATTAGATCCAGTTTTGGACATCTGTAAAACCAGTAGGAGCAGGACTTAGTGTTTCATTTTGAGCCATTGCTGCTCACAAGGAAATTCTCAACAAATTAATCTTTCAGTGTTTTTCTCCTCTCTGGTCTCAGTCCTGGGGTTAGATCTGGCACCCCCTTAACTTGCAGATTTCTGTTATTTCCCCTGTACTGCTCGTGCTCCTCATCCCTCTTCTGCCTCCTCCAGCAAGGGCTCTAGGCTATTAAGAGAGATGGATATAGTTAGGGAAGGGAAGGGAAACTGGACAGTGGGAAAGATTTGGACTCTGCATATATAATGACATCTTTGACCAAGAACTTACCTAGTGTGAGTGGCACAGAAATTAGGTCATATTTTTTAATATAATTAATATAGGGTTTTAGTATATTTAATACGTTTTTTAATATAGTTAATTTTTTTTGTTCCTCTCTTGCTCTGAGTTGCTGATGAAAGGCTCCAGCAGGGACAACTGAGCCCAGTGGAGTGGTAGCCTGGTAGTTAGAGTGATTCCTGAGAAATGGAGACTGAGGGTAAACATTTTTTTCTCTGAGATTCAGAATAGGAAATGAACCGCCGAGATCCTGTCTGTTCTCAGATGAATGGCTTTAGCTCTTTCCTAGTTTTGACTACAAATTTCATCTGCATCAAAGCAAGAACATATATGCTCACAGAAAAATTTTCCTTCACCAAAATGATTTTTTTTAAAATTCATCAGTTTTTCAGGAAATTACAGGGCTCGCTTCAGATTCTTGCCTATTCTTGCATGCTCTTTATGGATATGCACAAGGATTTATGTTTATGTACAAGGATTTATCAAGATTTTCTGTTTTGAAATTATATCAGCATTTTATTTATGAAGAATACAAACATTAAGCCTTATATTGGGTCATTGTAGTTTATTCTGGTTATTTAGAACTGGTTTATTCTTAGATACGAGGTTACATCTCTTCTATAAAACTGCAAGAGTAGTAAACATTTTTTTCTCATTGGAGAGAAAATGCAAGTCTTTTGTGATCATACCATTGCCACATAAATTGCCTTTGCAAAAACTGGCTGCTGAGCTTGCTACCTCAGACTGGAAATACGTGTATGTTGTTTTCTGAAGATTCCAAAATACTTTCAGAGAGCACAGTTTGATAAAAGGTTTCATTCACATAATGGAAAACATGTGGATATTAATAGACATTTTAAAAGTAAAAAAATGTAGATAGAGACTGATTTTTTTTTAGGTGGGACATTGTAAAGGTCAAAAGAAACAACAAAATTACAAAAATAAACCAAAATGCAACAATCCACTCCCCAAATAGCTCCCCAACCCTAAAAGCAGATATTTATCAAAATCACGTAAAAAAAGATGAGGACTTATTTTTTGCCTAACATGGTCTGAACATTTATGTCAGGCATGCTTTTAAAGTAAGAACATTTAAGCACTTACTAAAAACTGACATGCAGTATTGAAATGTGTGCTGTGCTACTGGTGTTGTTTCCATAAAGTTAGTCCCACCAGTGTTTGCAGGGACAGGGCTTCTGTTTTCATCTGCATTTATTTTAGAGGACCCAGAACCTGTGCTCATGGGAGTCCCGTGTGCATTTCCCTATTTGTAATTGATTGTCGGCTTGGGGGTTAACTGCGTCATTTAAAAATCTATCATCCTTTGGCTTACTGTTCTTGATGTTCATTAGTTATGGCTTGCCTTAAACTTGGCCCTGATTCTACAGCTGGATTGACTAATGCCAGTACCTAGTGCTGTGCAATCAGCCTTAATGACCTTGATGAGTGCAGTGGCCCGTTGCAGTTTGCTGGGTTGTGGGACGAGCAGTAGGATCCTAGATGCGGACAGGAACTGTGTTGTACAGTGAGACCTCAACCCAGGCTGAGGCTTTGGATAGGATTAAGATAGAAAATAACATAAAATACTACTAATATTTGGATCTGAGAAAGAACTATACGTTCTCAGGTTTTACTTTCTATGGCAGGTTGAACACATTTAACTCTGATCTCTGAGTGGTTTAAGTCTCCATTCTTAGGGACATTTATAGCACCTGCTGATGCCTTTATTTTAGAGAAAATAAAATAAAACACTTATTAAAATATCTTCTATATGGAAGTGTCGCTAGTGGGCTTTATTATAGCTTTCATTTATTCACAGAATATTTTGTTTGCTCAATATGTTTTTTCAAGGAAAAAAAAGGATTAAGTGAAATTAAGTAATCTATGGTAAACTAGGGTGATTTTGTTTTTTTTTGTGTGTGTGTGTGTATGTGTGCATAGTGCCATTTTTAGTGAGTACGGCTCTTTGCTAAACAGCAGTTTCACATTATACAGGACAATCAGATTTAAAAGTTAAAATTAAATGCCTTTGCACTATGGATCATAGGACTGATCCTGAAAAATCGTTTTGCTTTAACAGGCCAGGATACAGCAAGGTCTTCACTCATGAATCCAAACGGGTCTGGAATACCACTATTTATAAGAGAGACTTGCTTTGCTACATCCAAGCCTCAATCTCCACTGAGCACAAAGGACGGCTGTGAAAAGTACAATTTCTCTAGTTAAGACTTTCTGTCATGAATTTCTTGATAAATTTGATTGTCTTCTCATACCAAACACAAAGAACTTTACAGGTAAGCTTATATCAGCTGATGAAAAAAGAAATGAAGTGTGAGAGAAGAAATGAAATACAGTTACCCCCTTTCCATTACAGGAACAATTTAGGAGAGGGAAGATATCATCAGAAACCGAACATATAGGCACCAGTATAACTTTCTTCCTATTTTAATCAAATGTAAAAGGGACAAATAATTGAACTAGGGAACTTCAATATACTTACAGATTCTCATATATGCAGTAAATCTTTACAGTTCTACTCTCCAAGGGGATTCTTGAGTAAATAATAATGACTTTGGCCTCTTGGATAAATGAAGATGGATGTACTGAGAAAAATCTAATTATGGATTTCTCCTGCCTTGACTCCTATCTTGTGCGCCAGTATTATATCGTTGATACTTCATATATATTCCAGCAGTGGTGTACTAAAATGAAGCTTAATGCAGGAAAAAGAAGCATAAACACATCAACAGATTTGTTTCTTTAATAATTCAATATTAAATCTGGTGATTTTGGAAACAAAGAATGTACCGATTTCTTTGAACATTCCCTAGTGCTACCAAGTCAATACAGCTACACTGCAAACTCTATTCTGTGTATCATCAACAGAATTGTTCACTGAGGGCCATGTCTTCACTAGCAATGGTTTAAAGGCATTGCTACAGTAGTGTACCATGGCAGCAAGTTTTTCCTAGTAAGGATGCAGCTTATCTTGTGAAAGTTATATATTGCACGTTTTATCTAATTACCTCTGAGTTAAGCTAAATAGCTAAATGAGTTAAACAGTTAAAAGCTCCGCGTTTGTTTTGTTTTTTTTTTTTTTTTTAAATGCAAGTGGGCTTATAACGGGAAATTCTAGAAGACATTTTCATATCAGTGGCTCACAAAGCTATGCCAGCAGAAGTCTACAATGCAGGCATAGCTTAATTTCAGATTGATACAGATGGCAGAATATTGGAAATGTTATTGAGTGTATTACTGGAAGAAAATATCTGAGGTCCCAGCTTGTCTGGCAATTTTTACTGCTAACACAGAGGGGAATAGAAACACACCCTTTTCATGTTAGAACCCAGTCTGGTTGTCCAGAGTCTACAGTTAGAAAAATGAACATGTTTTCTATTTGAAACATGGTTCTGTATATGTGAGATCAAACTAATGGAGACAAGCAAAGCATTAAACTCCATAGTAACCCTTTTTACAGTGTCCCTTCAGGGACATATTAAGCTTTAAAAGTCTTTTCGCCCATGCGAGAGTTAATTCTCTGTTCTCTCTGAGTGTTTTTCTTCAGTATCCATTACAACTGTTAATGATTAATTATAGATCTGTCTCTTTTTTTTTGAGCTCCTCTCTAACATTCCTGACTTCATTCTTTTGTCTAGAAGGACCATAAGCTGTTTGGAGTCACAAACCATATTTTTGTTCTCACATTTTATAGTGTGTAGGGCAACAAAGTCATGGTCCACCAGTATGGTTCAGCTAGTGATAATGATCATGTATCAGCTCCAAATCATGTATTCACATAGGCTAGGCAGCTGAGAGATGTGAAAAGCCTCAAACTCCTTTGATGTTAGAAAAATATGCAACAGAGTGGGAAGTTTGTGTATGCAGACAAGCCAAAATTAGTAGTCCACAGAGGGATTTGAGAAGCTGCCTTCGTGCTGACTGCAGGAGATGTGAAAAAAGCCACTAGGTGCTTTGGAAATTGCCACCTCAAGTATGTATACAATCAAAGGTTTTCATTCCAGTTAGTGATAAGTTAATGTTCAAATCTTCTTTTGTACATTTGCAGAGCAAGTAGGAGAATATTTTGAATTGTTTATGCTGGTTGAAGTTAAATACATAAAATAATTCATATACTGTATGAATCGATAGAGAAACAATAGTCACAAAATTGTATCTTGTATCTAACAGATTGAAATCTTGTATCTTGTATCTTGATATCTTGTATCTAACAGATTGAAACTTCTAAGAAAGTACATTTGGAAAAGTTTCAGCTTTTTGGTAAAGGCATAAAATTGAAGAACAAGTAGGACAGTGATTACAATTGTTGCTATAAAGTTACACTTTGGTAAAATCCATACAGTAATTAATATATTTTGAGTACAGACAAACTCCAGAACTCCATTGATGCATTCAGAACATGATTAATCACAATGGATGTCATTATTCACAAAGTCCAGATTAATTCACTCTTTTGAGAAAACACTTTGCAGAAACCTAAGAGCTGTTACTAAATCAAAAATTAGAAGATTAATTGGAATATTCCAGATTACAGTCAGAAAGGCAGTATTAAAATATATTAGTATTTTAATGTAAGGCATGAATCATGGTATTGATTAGTGCTATAAATTGGTTTAAGACTATTTGTCAGTATTGAGATTTTAAATATTTTAAAATACAAAAGTACTAATTTGAGTAATTACTGTTGTGGCTGTGATGGTCTAGGGACACAAGAGAGACAAGGTCTGTGGAGAGAGGAAATATCTCTTTCAAAACTAGCTGATGGATTTGGAAAAGAAGTGGTACTCCCATCCCACCTCCATTTATTACCTCCCCTTTATTTGAATAATATTGAATATGTAAATACTGTGTCTGATGAATCTGAGTCATGTGACTGCAACAGGACTATTTACAGCATGAATAACAAGCGACAAGATTAGGTCCTGTCATGTTTTTTCTAAATGCTTAACTGAATAGTTTATTACAAATCAGAGTCTAGATGCTACTGCCTGAATTTATATAAACTCTAAATTCCTCTCTGGAATTTTATTCAAAGAAAAACCAATGGATATGTGATTTTTTGAAACATGAGAATTTCAAAGTGGCTATGACAAGAAATTTCTCTTCCCCTTTTTTCAGTTGCTACCATCTCAATTATGATCACTCTTAATTGGCTAACATGTCCCAGACTGACTGCCCAATATAAAGCGGTGTGTTCTCTATCAAGGCTTTCTAGCTATCTTTTAAGAAGTATTGAAATATAAGAACACAGAAATTAAGGTGTAAATTCATTGTTGATACAAAGGGATACAACCCCTTCAAAACTACTGGCATGCATTTATTTATATATTTCTTTATGTTTAATGCTGGGAAAAAAACCAGTTACAGAATCTATTCTTACCATCTATATTACCCTTGTTGAGGAATATAGTCTCTGGAACATGCAAAACCTTCACTTGTTTTGAAATAACGACACTGAAAGCAAATGCAAACAAATAACAACAAAAGCAAAAAACAGAAATGCCATTGCATATGCCTGAATGTAAAACATTTTCACACTATAATGTAGTTTACTCTTTCCTTCTTCTTTGATCCATTTATTATTTAATTTACAACAGAGTAGAAGTCCCAGACAGTATTTTAATTTATATTCATGTTGTGGTTTAACCCCAGCTGACAACTAAGCCCCACACAGCCGCTCGCTCACTCTGGCCCGGTGGGATGGGAGAGAGAATCGGAAGGGTAAAAGTGAGAATACTCATGGGTTGAGATAAAGATAATTTAATAGGTAAAGCAAAAGCCACACGCATGCACAAAGCAAAACAGGGAATTCATTCATTACTTCCCATTGGCAGGCAGGTGTTCAGCCGTCTCCAGGAAAGCAGGGCTCCATCACACATAATGGTGACTTGGGAAGACAGACGCCATCACTCCGAATGTCCCCCCCCTTCCTTCTTCTTCCCCCACCTTTAGATGCTGAGCATGACGTCATATGGTATGGAATATCCCTTTGGTCAGTTGGGGTCAGCTGTCCCAGCTGTGTCCCCTCCCAGCTTCTTGTGCACCCCCAGCCCACTCGCTGGTGGGGTGGTGTGAGAAGCAGAAAAGGCCTTGACTCTGTGTAAGCACTGCTCAGCAGTAATGAAAACATCCCTGTGTTATCAACACTGTTTTTGGCACAAACCCAAACCATAGCCCCATACTAGCTACTGTGAAGAAAATTAACTCTATCCCAGCCAAAACCAGCACAATTCATTAAGGAGCAGTGCAGATATATGATGTTATAAAAATGATACATAATAATTACCTGTCATTAATTTTCCTGAAAAAAAAAAGACTCACTAGATGCCTCAAAGATAGTTGCTGCATGTTTAGTTCAGTGACTTTGTGCTGTACATCTTATGGTATGCGCCCATCTTTGGTTCATCAGGAAAGGCAGCCAAGTACAGATACATTCATTTTAAGTCCAGAGGAGATGACACTGCCTTAGTCTGGATGCCTGCATATTGCAGGACAGACAATGTGACCCGGTAGTTCCTCTGTAGGTAGGAATTATTCTTCCCTTTTGCTATCTAGCACCAAAATGTATTTTTTGCATCCTATCCTTTGGAAAGGCATTCAGTGTTGAATCAAAGACTTAGTTATGATAAATTTGCCTCTTCCCTTAGTAAGCTTCAACAATGATTAATTACCCTCCTTGCTAAAATTCGTTTATTCTTCCTAATTTGCACTTTTCTGTCTCCAGCTTATCCAGAAACTGAAACTTATTATGCTGTTGTCTGTCAGATTAAGGTGTCCCAAATATCAGAAGTCTTCTCCTCTGGGTCCTTATGAACCATGGTCAAGTTGCCTTTTAAACTTCTGTTTGATACACTAAGTAGATTGTGAACCAGGATAGCAGACCTGATGATGAGTCTCTCAAGGTGCTGAAGTCACTTTTTGGCTCAGATAATGGTGTGACATTTGGAAGAATTTCTTAAGGATGTCTGTATATTTTTTAATATTTGTTTTAATTGTCATCACACATTCCAAAAAAAAAAAAAAAAAAAAAAAGAAAAGCACAGATCCCATCCCTCAAATTCTCTTAACAGGCATGATTCTCCTGACTAGCTGTAGCTTGAGCTGTATTTTGTCTACATTATCCAAACACGGCACTATGGATTAAATCTGCACATGATCAGATGCAAAGATGTTTCAATAGCTTTCTCACCCTTGTTTCTGAATGCTTCAAAGCCTTTAGTTCAATGTATCTTCCCGACAGCCCTGTGACACAAGATAGTATTATTTTTAAACAAAAGGAACTGAGGCACAGAGTGACTTAGACAAACACTGTCAAAAATATCAATTCATTTAGGCTGCCAACTTTCAGATACTCAGAGACAGATTTTTTGAAACCTTGAAAGTGCAGGTAGGCAAATTAGTCTGAGGAGATTATTAGCCTAAGGAGATGCTAACCCCTCCTCATGGGTGTTGGGCACCTAACTTCTCAGGTCCTTTTGAAAATCCCTGTAGGCATGATTTTTGCAATTTTTGGTGCCTAAATATATTTAAAATTATGGCCCCTGGGGGCCTTATTTTCCGAGTGCTTAGGATTGCTATAGCACTTTGTATATCCAGAACACAGCTCAAGTGCACTTCGCTTGCAAATGTGAGCACTCAGCACTTCTATAAATCAGTCCCCATATGTCTTGGGTTGAATATTTACAACATTTCTTTCTTCTTACTTATCTTTCACTCATTAACTTATTTTTTCTCCAGTCACTGTGTACCATTCTTTACTTTTCCCCTTTACTTCGATACTCTGGTTACTCCAATACTCAGCATCTCAAGGCCTTTGACAGGAGAGTGATGATGGCTTCTTCCTCCTCACTTGAGAGTACATTTGGGTCTATTTTGGCTTTCTAACCAAGTCTACACCAAGCTCTTTCTTCATTGACCTGCAATTTCAAATTACTTCTGAAGTTATTCTATATGGTGTGTATTACATGTGTCAGGTACTTGTTTCCTTGTTCTCTTGGTGACTTCTAAAATCAGTTTCACCCAGCTCCAGGAACTGCATTCCTTTAGTGCTCAGTAGTTGATAATGGGCAAGTTGTGTACAGTCCTGAAGCCTCTGGGTTTGGGCCCCTGCTTCTGTGGCCCCTGCCAGCACCCTGCACTTGTATTGCACTACACCACATTGCTATTCAGGAGTCATACATAATTTGGATTAACTACCAGAACAGCTACCTGTAACCAGTATCTGCTCCAGGAAATATATCAACATTACAACAGCAATAGGTGCTGCAGCACAAAATTATACAAAGCTAAGCAAGGCTAAAATAAAGTAGGTAACATCCACCTGGTCATTAGACAATTGCAGTTTCAACTAAGCAAGCTGAAACAAAACTTGCAAGTCCAGACAAGGAGAGTCTGAAAAGCCTCATCCCGAGTCCTTGCAGTTATTAAAAAGCCTGTAGAGTGTTACTAACCATGGTGATACTGCATTTACTTAGCTACAGGGACACACTAGTTACCTCATTTGGGAATCTAAAATTAGATGAGGTGAATCTAGGCTTTGGACACCAAGCTACAACTAGGCTACTGCTAGCAGTGAGGAGCAAAAAAGTATGTTCCTCAGCCTGCAGTTCCAATCATGGTAAAGATACTCTTTGGGTTGTGTCAGTCATCAAATCCAGTATGGTTTGAAATCCTAAAGGAATAATACACTTTCCAACATTTTCATTTTTGGTATTGAATAATTTCCTATGAATTGCCAAGAGTTAAATTATTACAGTAGAAGTTGCAAGATGGAATTGATATCTCATCAGCTAGACTGATTTCTTTTTTTTTGTCTTAGTCTAAATTCAGTACTCAAAGGAATGACTCTGTTGATTGGCTAATGATGGCTCTTCTATAAATTAATACATAAATGCAGGTTGGACCATGAGGCTGAGAGGAGGAGGGTCTTTGCTATGCAACTTGCAGAGAGGAATGTAAGCCATGCCGGTACATCTGGCTGTTTCTCTGTTTGGCATGGTATGGGCAGACTCTGGCTCCATGTTTGCATGTGGACCGTAGTAATAGTGTATAATAGTAATGGTGACCTCTGCCAGCACTGCAAAATTTTAGAAGAGGGAAACCAAGCAACATGTGCTCTGAGGTGTTGCCTCTACCCTGCAGGCTGTGATTTGGTGGATCTGCAGCATCAATGTTTCCAGGTGTAGTCTTGTCCAGGCTGCACGTGGAGTGAACCAGTTTTCTTTTTTGTTGTTCACCTCTAGTATGCTAAGGGTACTCCAGTACTGGAAAATGTCTGCATTTGGGAGATAAGGCCATGAGGATGCTGATGGAGCATTTTGATAAAGCAGGTTTGCTGCA
Source organism: Calonectris borealis (assembly GCF_964195595.1). Taxonomy (NCBI): domain Eukaryota; kingdom Metazoa; phylum Chordata; class Aves; order Procellariiformes; family Procellariidae; genus Calonectris; species Calonectris borealis. The sequence continues at coordinate 44,951,415 of NC_134314.1, read as the reverse complement.
ACTAGAGAAAGACACCTCAAAACATGATCTAGGTCTTTGGACTTCCAGCCAAACCATTAAGCAAGAGAGTAAAACCAAACTGCACAGAATTAGATTCTAGGCTCAGGCTCACATCAGCACCTCCTTTTAAAGTCACTGGCAGTTACCTATCTATATCCAGAGGCAGAAAGTGGTCTTTAATAGTAATTAAATGACTCTTGTTTATTGCCATCAGTTGATTAGTGTGGTGAATTGATGCAACCTGCGGGAAACCACTCAGCAGGCGCCACAAAGCACACTGTAAAATGTCTATGTATTTCAAACCTTGCAAGCCTGCAAAACCCCTGAGGATCACACAATCCCTAGCAAACCATTGAGCTGGCATCAAACATTTTCCAGCTGATGGCATTGACTGTAAACCATCTTATGCTGTAACAGCATACAATTCATGTAATGTGTGCTGCTCTTGAGTAATGAACAGATATTGCAGAAAGCACACAGGAATGTTAAAAAGTACTTATTCTTTACACTTTCCACATGAATAATAGAAGGCCATCTTTAAAGACATGCAACTGTGAAATAATATTTTGGTATACATGGTAGTAATAAACCATGATTTAAAGTAATCAGTGATTATTAAGAAATTATTTTATTTTAATTCCTTAGGAATGGGTTGCAAAACTAAGCACAGAAGATTTGGAAGTCTGAGACAACCATTCAGTGCACGTCTCTTAAGTCTGTTCATAAGAGGGGCTGGAGGCATATCTTTAAAATTTCTTAGGGTTTTTTGATGATGGAAAATAACATTTTCTTCTCTTCATTTAACATATTTTAACAAAAAATATTCAAGCCACAAATGAAGCCTTAATGAAAATAGCCTAGGTTCCTGGCTGATGATAGTGAAAGAATGCTTTCTGGCACATTTTAAAAATGCAAACTGGTGTTTTTGTCAAAGAAAGAAGGCTGTTATCTACATTCATCTAACATTATCTGTTCTTTGTGAGCTCTCCTCTGGATCTTCAGCTCATTGTACTGCTTTCCATTACCAATCAAATCCCTTTACTCAACAGAGGACCATCATTTTACCACAGAAAAATGATGCATTAAATGAAGGTTCACTTTACTCGGAACTACATTGCTCCACACTGAAACAATTTAGATCTTCTCTACTCTGCTTAACAGCCAAACCATGAGGCATTTCTGACACAAAATATCATTAGGCTTAAATTTTTTCAAGCTTGTCTAAAGTTTGATGCTCTCTCCTTAACATCTACTATGAGCTGATTGCGTGGCTCCCAACTCAGGATATAGCGGTGCAAATGACTTTTTGCTTGGTTTGAAATTACCATAAATATACTTCATGGCAGCTTCTGAGCTACCATTACTAATTACGACATATCAAAAGCCAAGGATGGTGATGGGGGAGGGTGGCATTTTTTCTGATCAGAGAGACCAGAGATTATTTTGAGTCTCAAACACTTGTAATTTAGTTCCTAAACCACTCCATGGAGGAGGTAATCAGGGATAGATGGCTCTGTGCCTAATACCAAATATTTTTCCTTCTATATTGGATTAATCATGCTGATTGAAACTAGAGTGATAGAGAAGGATCACTCAATAGAAGTTTCCCTCTATCCTACCACAGACAATGGATGAAGGAGGTTGCACAGGGGTGCAATATGGTAGTTGAGAATTGAGCCTTAAGCTTTGGTAAAAAAGAGGTCAACAGTTTCTTGAATGTGCTTAGATTTTGTTAGGCTATCTCTGAGCTTTTGATACTCCATTTATTCTCAGCTCATTGGAACGAATTCCAGGAGGGGATCAAATGACCTTGGCAATTTTCTCTGACAGTTATTTTTGATCCTTTGGACATGTAACCTCACATCATCAGTTCAATAGACAAAATTCTCCTCTGAAACAGTCTCCGGAGTGTCTCTTTCTGACAAAGGCCTATCCACTGTATCTTCCGAGAGACACTGAAGTGCTGATATAAAATGCACTCCATTATTAGTTCAGATTCAGCTACTATATGTATTACATATATATATATTTGTAATATGATGTTGATCCATTTTATAATCAGTCTTTGATTATCTTAGCATGTTCTTTTCTCTACTTATTTCTTTCAGTATAAGTGGCAGCAGAAGGAAGCTTCTTTTTGCAAAGTTAGGTACTGTGTACTAAGGTTAAGGTTTTCTCCTTTATTTTTTGTAGGATATAAATAGAGTTTCAAGATGTCACTTAGCTTTAATACTTAGTGATTGGTAAGTGTAAAATTAGTCATAAAGGGTTCGTCTTATAGCCCATTGTGTGGGTCAATATTTTAGAGCGTGTTTTAGACATTGAGTTGGTTCCAAAGCATGTCTAAGACAATGAAAGATTTCTTAGTTGCAGCGGTTTTGGAATATGTCCAAAGATATATTGACTAGAATCACTAGGAAAACTTTCAGCCTCCAGAATTAACCTACCTAAAAATCTCAGTGATGTATAGAAGAATAAAGGAAATAAATAAAGAAATACATCTTTGGCTGACACTGAACTCATACAGCTTCTTATGCAACTCACAATTTTGTAATTCAGAAAACCATTGTCCTTACTGTTTCTTTACCTTCCAGCGAGAAGCAATGTGTAGACTTGGTTTTCTTTGTATTTTCTTTGTTTTTTCTTTATATTTGGAAAAAGGTTTATTCAAGCTTGAAGCGTTTAAATCAAAACTGGATGTCCTTTTAAGGGCCACATTCTTGCTCAGCTACAAGCTAAGGGACTGAGTAATGATAACTTGCACTGTAGGGAAGAATATTTCTGTTCGTTGCAGGAACTATTAAATGAAATTGTTTGGCCTGCACTAGGCAGCAGGTCAGACTAGATGAGCTTAGTGGTCCCTAGTGGCCCTAAAATACAAGTCTGTAGCTTGCTTCTAGTTGCCACTTAAGTCCTTATCACCATTACTTTGAGTAGTTTATAATTCTCAGTATTAGTTCCATCAGTCTGAAATTACTGCATGAAATACTATTTTAAAGAGGATTTTTTTCCCACTTAATGATAATCTCAGAGGCCTGGACTCACACTGGGAATTTTGGCTCAGTGTAGCAGTGAGCCAAACTACCTCTTTAGTTCTACTTAACAGCATCCCCAGCCACAAGTTAGGTAAGTACATTTGCCACACAATGATTACAGAAATACTTCAATGACCGGGAAGGTACCTCAGAACAGGATTCACAAAACCCAGTGTACAGAACTTCTAAGGCAATTAGAAAGAGTTACTGAAATGAAGAACTTGGCTTAAAGCCCCGTTCTTTGTGAGACAGAGATGCCTAAATCCAAGCTGGGTAGATACACCTTTGTGCACTCATGAACTCTTTCCTGGGTTTAGATACTGAAGTCAGTATCTTTTTGTAAAGGGCTAAACCACTCATAGAGCAGGTGGAAGTTTCAATCCCCCATTTGCCATCCCACCTTTGCCATCAAGCTATGGGATATGATGTGACATACTAATATTAGTCTCTGGTGATTATGTCATTCTTATTTATATAAATACTTTAAAGATTTATTCCAAGTCAATGCTCAGATGTTTGGTCTACTAATTCATGTGTATTATCCCTGGCTCAAGGTCACTGCAAAGTGAATGTGTTGACTCTTGAGTGGTCAGGGATATCTCCTCTTGTGGGTTTATTCCATGTAGTTAAAGCATATGCCCTAGATCAGAACCACACAGCTAAGGAAGAATAAAGGTACTTGTGTGTCCCACTGCGTTTTAGTCACAAAATAGACACAGAACTGTTCATAGTGGCCAAGAATTAAGTAATTAAGTGCTGTAGGGTTTTTGCTGACAAAAAGGAGGGTCTTTAAGTGACTCCCATGAGGCAATTTTGAAATTAAGTGCCTGTTTGACCAAAAACCCTGTTCTTGATTCTTGATTTTTGTTTTCCCCCAGAAATTCCCTTTTAAAAGCTGAGATAAATGCTGTACCTGTAGCATCTCTGTTCTGATGAGGGGCCAGAGTGCTGCAGGTACAAAGAGCCTTTGAGCTAAAAACAATTCCTACATACATCCTTCCAAAGGACAGAAGTAAGAGAAAAGGCTCTGGAGTTGCATGCAGAGAAATGATTCATGGGTCTCATTATTGGAGATCTAACATGCTCTCTTTCTCCAGTGGCCAGTTTGAAACACTGCCTGGCAGAACAAAAGGCATCCTGCTGTTGGTGCAACCAGCCATGCCTTTTGGGAACGTTTAGTGATGCTAGTAGTGGGCTGAGTCTCTCTCACTTGAGAACAAATATCATTCCGACTGCTTTTTCAAAACAGGACAGTATATCTGTGACCTCTGATTCTTTGAGAACACACACATGGGAAACTAGACTCTGGCCCATCAAGTAAAATTTGGTGGCTTATTCCCATCTTGCTGACACCAATCCTGGAAACTTTGCTGCAGAATTTAGTACAACAGAATAATAAAGAGTGTGAACTTGAAAAATTTTCTGTTTCTATTCCCTGGCAGAAAATGGAAAAAATTACAAGACATGTTAAAAATTACAAGGAGAAAAAAAAAGTAAGTTAAAGTTAAGAACTTACTCTTTTTCTGACAGAATTATGAGAAACAGTGGCCATACTCTCAGTTAGCCTGTACTGGCACTACTCTGTTGCTATGACTGGCAGCAGTGAAAACAGACTGATTTTTAGCAACAGAGACTCTGACCCCTCGTGCTTCCTTTTAATCAGAATTCTGACAGTGGCAAATACAAATGACATGTTTACTATAAAATGGGTGTATGCATATACATATGTGTGTGTACCTGATGAATAGAAACCTGAAAATCTTTTAAGGACCAATTATTTCCAAACTAAACAGAATATGCTTCTGGCTCTTTTTCTGGCGCAGACATCCATCAAACAATAACAGGGCATCTGTTGAATAGATATGCACATGCAATGCAAGCAGGCTTAATTTTTATTTGTTGCTCATAAAAGATGTTGCCACAGTTTTATATATTCAATTTTGTATAAACATTTAAGTGAATAAATGAATAAAGTACAGTTACAATGAATAAATGCCAACAAAGATTGTGATTAAATACAAAGCAACGCAGCAGGAATTTCAATAGATTGAAACTGTAGTCACATCTACTCAAAAGGATGTTAACAGTATGCTTCAGACTCCCTGCCGTCGGTTTGAAGCAACAAGAATGCCTGTTGCCCAAATCCTTCCCAAAGCAAATAACTTTATAGACTGAATTTCTTCCTGAGGGAAATTCAAGTATTGATTATTATCATTAACATAGTGCTCTGCTGCATGGTTTATTTGAATGGTTTATTCATTATTGGACTTTTAACAGTTTGTAGGGGAAAAGTTTTGATGCATTAATAATGAACATGTGTAGAAGGGGTAGAAGTATGGCTTGACTAATAGGTTGGGCATTACACTGGTTTTGATTACAGACTTATTAAGCGCACGAATGGAGACTGGTCCTAATGCTAAACTTATGGGAGAAATTACCATCTATATCGATGTTGAAACACCATGTTCTTCAGGAAAATATAGCATGATTTTTTAGATATAAAATATTTAACAATCTAAATGTTTTTGCCATGTTGTTATTCAATTCTTCTAAAAGTATTTGCCCCCCAGGAATTATTCTATATACATTTTACTGCTGAAAAATTATTTGATGTATTAGTTATCAGTTGATTTCAGTGTTTAATATATAACAGAACATTCACAACTGAATCCTACCTGGCTGCTATCTCCAGCAAGCACCCTAGTTCTCCCAACCCAGGGAAGGAAACAGGCTGGGTCGTACTAGAGCAATAGGTAGGCCCTCTGAGCTCAAATAGAAAAAGATGCATTGGGTCTCTTTGTTGTGTTAATATCCTCCTAAATCTTATGTCCTATTTGGCAATTACATGCTACTTTGACTTTAAGAATGCTGGTCTTCAGTCATTTTAATCAGCTGCTGCCAGATGCTCAAAGAGAAAAGTCTGATAAGTATTGGCAAATACTTACTAAAATGCTTACATACTAAAAAGTGTAGCTTAGACAGCCAGTCCACAAGACTATCTCCTATGCAGAGTAAACTGATTGAGTGGCACACACCTGATTTAGTTTACTACAGGTTTAAACATTTTCTCCACAAATTCTTTCCATATTCTCCTTGCTTCTGCTTACATGCCTCGATGGTCAATACCAATGTTTTTTTGTGTTAAATGTCCTAACCCTTTCCCATCAATTGGGTCAATTACAGGACAAGTCATCTGTTCTTTGCAAGAATTATGGGATGTTTCTCAAGAAGTAATGGCAGCTGATTGATTTTTCCATGTCCTCAGTTCATGGTAAATGTGCTTCTGTCAGAGCGTAACTCAGGGGCCTTCCCATCACAGTCTTTCTAGTTAGTCAGAATTTCAGTTAGCACAGGTTTAAATCACTTCTAAAAGCAGATTAAAGGTTCTTATTTGTTGATAGGAAATGTAGTAGACTGGCAAAAGCCCCAGTTAACTCTTTAGTGAAGGAATCACTAAGCACGGGCAGGACAGTAAATGCCACGGTGCATTTGCTAAATGGCACATTTATCTCAACTGAAAAGTGTAGCTGAGAGAAAAAAAGTGGTCATTAAAGTAGTTTTACCTCCCACCTGTGACCTTAAAAGAAACTTCTAGTAAGTTTGTAACCTAAGTGTGCAAAGTGCAAAAGATGCTGTCCCTTCTCCAAAAAAAGGATACAATTTGAAGAACTGTCCTTGCTACCAGGGAAGTCACAGCATTTCATATTATTTTTCAACCAGCAAATCCTAGGAAGCCTTGCAAACAATAAAATCACCTTCCTTAAAACCTATATCTCTAACAACTGAAGTGTAATGATCTTACTATACTCAAAAGTTTGCACAACTTGCAACAGTACAACATATATCTCCTTTCAACATAAAAAGTTTAGTGTTGCTGCATAATTGTTAAAATTAACATCTTTTAAAGCCTTAGCTGAGGATAAGGACAAAACCTCTTGATGTTAATAGAATAAATGCTAATGGGGCACTTCCTAAACTTTAGGTTTATCTTGATGTTATTTTGATTACTTAAGGAAGATTTGCCCGTATCTCTTTCTTGTGCTACTGCACAAGGTTCTTTGGAATTAAAATCTCTCCCTGTACATTTGATGCAAAACAGCAGAGGACTCCCCAAATTAATAAGTGGGGATCAGTGGAAAGATAAGTACAAACTCAGATGCTGACACTTGTGCCTAACGAGAGTTCTCAAGGGAGCTCCTCAATAGTACATACAGGACTGCATATCTCCAGAGAAACTTCCTCTGCATAGTTATAAGAAGTGATAATGTGAGCAGGACCTGTATGTGGCATGAAAAAGGACCTATACAGATGCTGAACTAACTGAAGGTACAACCTTGTATATAGGAATTGCTTCCCTGAAATCCACATTTAAAGTTGTTGCATTTACTTTTACTGTTACTGGAAGTTGACAATCTGTGCATGTCTGCTGGAATTTGCTTTGAAATAAAGCTCTCAAGACACTGTTAAGTCAACAGTGAAGATGAAAGGAAAAGGTCCCATTAGTCCTGGAGCAGAGATGCCTGTAAAATCTTCTAGATGCAGCTCAGAGATATTTCAACACCATTGAAAGCCACCAGAAAAAAAAAAAGAATCTCATGTACATGATTATCTCCCCTAGTCCTTTTTATCAAAATGCATTATTGATCCTCATATTTGAATTTCACATGCACAGTATAGCACCAATAATGTACAGGGAAAGCAACACAGGACTGAGGTTTTGCAAGGCCTCATAAATGAAAGTTAAAAATGTGGCACTGAAGAAAAAAAATTCAGGAAGACAATGAAAGATTCAGCACAGAGAAATAGGTGAGGAATACTAGTAGAGCAGGACAGCATGTGTAAAACTTTTGCAGGGTAAAAAGATAGTTGCTCTACAATCCGGGAAGAGTTTAAGCAACATCAGGGTAGTGGAAACTGTGGAAAAATAAATTGCCTTTATCCTTCCAGAAAGAGCTATGAGGGGAGATGAGAGAGAAGCTGTATATTATATCTAGGCTATTCACAGAGGAGACATCACCCTGCCTGTTTCCTCTATGTGTTTATTCCAAATTTGAGTGTGAATTGTTTCTAACAGGAGTAAAAGCCCAGAACACCAATTTGACACAGCTCAATTAGTTTATTGATCAGAGCTATGAGACCACAGCCAATCAAAACCATAACATGTGTTACCAACCTCTGTTGGGATCTTCCAGCAGCCTGGGTGAACTAAAGCATATTTTTCTTGTGTTGAGTAATATTCATATCTTTCTTGTTATGAGGTAAATCTGCAGAAAAAAAAAATTAACATCCTTTTGATACTTATAAAAAAAATAAGAGTGTTGTCTGTAAATGTTGTACACAATTTAAAGATACATTGGTATTTTATCATTTGTATTTTTTTTGTCATTTTGACCATACAAAGCCCTACCACAAATTTTTGTTCTAGAGCGTGGGAATCATCCGAGTGTAACTGACAATTTACCATCAACAGCAGAAAGGTCTTTATCAATTAATATTTAAAAATATCTCAGCTAAAAAAAGATGCTACGTTGTACTTGTACAAGTGCAGGTTAGGCATTGTCCTGCAGGTCTTGCAGGACAGACAAATACTATAGATACAGTTTTTGTAATTTTTGCATTTGTCAGTTTTAGTAATGGATCATTTCCCCTCTCAGCATTATTGACAATAATTGACAATTATTGACCCGCTAATAATTAAAGTTTCCAAGTAATTTCTGGGCTAGGACTCCTTCTAGTTGCTGAAAATATTGCCAAACTAAAAATTTTTGTTCATGTTCTAGGTGGGCTGGTCTGTATGTTTCTTTATTTAGGGTAGTTTCAGCTGAAATACTTTGGAAATTTTCAGAGGACAAGACTAATATTATTCTGCACATTTTAAAAGTCTTCTTAAAGGTAGCTCATTAGGTTAGGTCTCTGTGCTATGGAGCAAGGACTTGACATTTGGCAAGGTGATTTCTGAAGTAATAAGAATATGATTTTTTCTTCTGACTTTATGAAAACTTCTCCAAATTTGAATAAGCTATAAGCTTCTGAAATATTATGAACTTCATTATGTATGACTTGTTAGAACTCATTGTTTCTGTTCTCTGAAGACTCTCTTGCTTCAGTCTGCTCCTTAGTTGCCTCCTGAGCTACGGCCCTGCCCCTGTCACCCCGAACATCCAGGCATGGTCCAGCCTGGGTACCTAGATATTTAGGAGGATATTCCTGTGTAGGAGGATATTCCCGTGTCCGTTGTTGCTCCTGCCTTTTCAGCAGTGCTGTGGCTCCAGTCTCTGTAACTGAGTTCCCATGTTAGGATCGGCTTCGAGTAATGAGGAAGAAATGTAGAAAACAGGTTTAACTGAATGGACACAGGGAAGGTGGGAAGGGATAGGAGAGATTAATAAAAAGGGAAAGGAGGAGATTGGAAAAAGAGCAGGAAAGGAAGAGGCAGAAGAAACAGGGGAGAAGAATAAAGATAAGCTAAAGAGAAGATGAGTTGAGAATAGCTCAAAACCACTCTTCTTCAGAAGCTGAGCAGTTCTTTGATCACACCGTTGGATATTCCTTCGCCATGTAACAAATTGCTGCCACGCTGCCAACTGCATGTTTCTGTCCCTCTCTGCATGGTGACCCATACAGAAGAGAACAACCTTTTGCAGCTACTGCCTCATCTTTTCTTTTAAGTGCTAGATTGCACTGTGCTGCATATCTGTATCCCCGCTTGATCCTGTGAAGAGGAGGCTCATGAGGCAGGGTCCTTCAGGAAAACCCTTTAATAATATATACACAGGCTTTCACAGGAAACATTATTTCTGCCATTTCCTAGCTTTTGAGAAACTCTGATTTGCAATTTTAATATTTTTAGCAGAGAATTTCAGTCAAAATACATGTATATCTGTGCAACTATCTGTATTCTCTTTGAAGCTAGCCTTTGCTATTTTTTCCATACAGCTGAATGTTAGACTCTTCTGTCAATTAAACTAATTCTGTGTGATTTTTAAATTTTTTTTTCCCCAGCAAAGTACCTTGAAGAAAGATATTTTTCACTGACTTATTTTGTGATTGAAATATTATTCTTTGCCAGTATGCCTGGTTAGTTTCCACAGCATACAGTTCTAATAAACATAGCCTCCCAAATTCATAATTTCTCTGCTGGGATCCTTTCAGCTTCTTGTGTGAATGCACAAGCAGCCGTCTCACTGTACCAGTTAGATACACATTTTCAGGGGATCTGACACTGAAGAGAGATAATTGTGTTTAATTTCAGCTTAGGAAAGTCTATTGTTAAAACTGGAATATAATCAAGTCATAATTAGAAAAGCAACTGGCTAAATTTCTTCCATTAAAAAAGCAATAAGGAGACATCACATGGAAATCCATTATTAATGAACTAATACATACAGTACAGAACAGTAATTTGTAAATTGCTTTTAAAATTTAATCAATTTCATTTATGGGACAGCCATACAGATCACTTTTTAAAACAAATACTTTAAAATTTAAACAAACACAAAGGAAAAAACAAGGTTTCTTTACAACAGATCATGTCAGCTAACAGGATTTTTCAGTATCCAGCATATTTTCAAGGATGCAGTAGACAAATATTGAGGGAAGAGTGATTTAGAAAACATTATAATAGTCAAGTACACATCTCTTCTGTATTATTAAAGAGAGGGTTATTATTTGCAGTGACATAATAATAGACAAGGAAGAAAGAATGGTAGAATATCAGGAATGCTAGGGACAGAGGATGTCATTCAATTATCCATCTAAGGCCTATGGGATTGTCTTTTCCCTGTTTTGTTGTTGATGTCTGGTCTCTCCAGCTGTTCCTTTACAACTTTGCCTCACTGTAGCACTTTTAGATATTTTTCTGCATGCTTCTCCTAGGGATCAGGAGTCTCAGAACAATCATAATCCCCGGCATAATGCAGGAGCTTCAGAATGAGGACAGAATCGTTGCATACAAATCAGGATGGCTGGTAAGCCTGTACAGCATCCATCTATCACGCTGTGCTTTCACAGGACTGCACCATATATCTCACACTAACCATATTAAAGAGGCTTTGTCAACAGTCATGTTAAAAATATTTTGCCTATGATTTTGAAAATATAAAAGGTGGATATTAGTCTGAATCGCAAAGCTTTTCAAGAAAAGTAGATTAAACGGACTAACTAGGGAAATAACCCTCAAGTTCTCAGCAAAGGCAGCAAAACATGAGGTATGACTTCTGAAGCAACAATAATACAGGCAAGTTTCTATAATGTTGCACGACTTCCTTGCCCAGTATTTATGAGAGAAAAGGCTTCTCCTTTTTAGTCAGACAGTGTCAGGTGGCAGTATTTTGTGATACTTGAAATTTTTCTGTTGGTTCCTATTTTGTTCTATCATTCCTTGAGATCTTGGATAGGGACCTTCTAGAAAGAGAAGGAGGACACCTTCCAATATGAAAATCTACCAATCTTTACAAAGATTGCAGAAAGATGCTGAGGTGAATTAGAGTACATTAACTTCATTGCCATCTGTTGGGAAGCAGTCATTTTTATTGCTCTGGTTTTGTTGACTGATAATGTTAAATAGTTACAAGTATTTCATGCAATTCTATCCTGCTCATGCTCAGACAATTTTTCCTGATTGGACAGAAAGCTTATTGGTCTCCACATTCTTTCAGATGTATTCTTTATGCTTGATAAAATACATTATATCATCTTCAGATCCAAATGCCATGTTTGTCCATTATTTTGAATTTTTCTTCCTCACTGATTCACTCAGTCTAGCAGTTTTATTTTTAGGCGTGTTTGTATGCATTTTTCTTGCTTTGTTTGATACATGCCATTCTTATAAAATGCTTTTAATGAACCACAATAATCCATTATGTATATTTTCCCTGTTTAGACTGTGTGGAAAACCTAATGTATAATTTCCTTTTCATGTTTCACTTGGTTTTCTGTTTTCCCCTAAGTTTCTTCATTTCTTTTCTCTACTCATTTTTTTTCTGCGGGTCATAGTTCTTATAATTTCCCTATATGAAGCAGGCTTTTGGCACCTTTTGGAAAGTAAAGCATTGAATTAGACATGAGAGGGACATATGTCTTTCCTAATAGTCCCTGAATGCTACAATATAATTAACTACTATCATATACCACACTATAAGGAGAAATCATTTTTGTGTAGATGGCGTCCTGTGGAAGTGCTAACTTACATTACAGTGGAGAAATATAGATTCCGTTGTCAAAGGACAAAGGGAAAGTTGATGAATGGCACCAGGATACACCAGGAACCTGGAAAAAACTGCAGCGGTCCATCATACTGTTCAGAGTCAGAAGTCACATCCGAGTTTGGCATAGAATTAGTTTCCAAAACTACTGTCCCATATCTCCAGTCTTAGTCATTGCAACTCAGCTGTAATGGGAAGCTCTGCCAGTATGGCATGGCGGAGCCCCGTGCATTGTGTGATCCATCACCAAACAAGCTGCCTCAGAGACGGGACTTGCATGACCATGTTAGCAATACTGAAGCCTCAGGTCCGTTGAGCCCAGGCAGAACATATTCTAGCCAAGCTGCATTGCTTTTAGTACCTGCTTTACCCTAAAACATGCTTTAAGGGAGAACATAATCAGAAACAGTGAAATAGAACAACAAAGGGAAGATTTTCCAGTTGAATACCTGCCCCAATGAGTGCTGCAGCGCTATGACAGCAGATGTCTGCTGAGGATCTGCCGTCAGCTACTGATTATTATGTTTCTCATCCTCAGTGACAGTGAGATTCCTCTTATCTTTAAATGGAAGCAATTAAATCTCAGGTGTTATCGGCACAAACAACATCTTAAAAGCATGCCATCGTCATACCACCCTGATATTCTCTTGCTTATTTCAGTACATCATTCTTCCTAAGGAAAGACTATTCATTTTACTGTTGATCACATCTGAACTCAGATATTCAAGGTGGAGTGGTTATGCTCATAGAGGTTGTTATTTTTTTCTTATTAATGAGCTTCTGTACCATAGCAAGATTTATGACATATCTGAAAACGAGAAGGGAGTGTTCCTGTGATTTGGTTAAGCTACTGTATTTATTCCTATTATTCAGGGAAATCTGCATACAATCACATATCATTTTTCAAGTAAATCCTTTGATACTCTGTCCATCAGCCCCTGACCCTCAGACTTGCAAATAAACATTACTGAACCAGAGGAAATCATGGTGTTTTTACACTTGGAATGCTAAATAAAATATTTATAGTGTTTATGGGTTCATATATGAGAATATTTTAAAGTCACATAAGGCATTTTAGAATTTGAAGAGTATTTCGTAGCATGCGATTAAAAACAGAGGTCTAATATTTCCTGCTTGCTCACAGCTTTGGGGACAGCAAACACAATCTTTCCTACATTCCTATGGGTCACTAGTGTATAAACTGGATGAATCTAGCGACGTGGCAATTTATGCTGGTAGACTGGCCTAAAGAAAGAAGATTGAAAATAGATACTTCCTAAAAATATTACCAGTCTGAAATGTACTCTTTTCCAAAGCCACTTCCACAATTCCTGAATCTCTATAAATTTCTAAGATTTAGCATTCTCTTCTTCCTTTTGTACATAAAACCAAGCTGTTATGGAATTACACAGCTTTCTAGCATTGCAATAGTGCTAACAAGGATGGGAATATTTCATAATAAAGGGCAATCTTGTGCCTCAGACACCTGGGGCCAATTACACTGAATAATCACAGCTTACTGTGATTTAAACAGGAATCAAAGTCACTGAACATTTTATGGGATCAAGCTCTTTGCTGATAATTCATTCAGTCTATAAGTGCTGTTTGGTTTTTTCTCCTCCACTGGATCTTCAGAGTCTGAATTTGGGAAACCTGAGTTGGCTCTAAATTCAATTAAAATGGTTTCAAGAAATGCAAAGAGGATCGCTTGCCCTGGCTGTTCAGAAAGAGAAAGCACTAAAGGTTTCACTCGAATACCTTTAATATCAGCTTCTGCCAGGATTTCGTATTTGCCAAGAAACTTAACTTTCAATAATGCAAAGAGGAAAAACCCGAAATTCTCCTTGAATGCAAGAGAAACCAGCTAACTATTTTTCATCTCTCATCTTCTAACGGGATTTGGACAAGATGACACATTTTTTGCTATTAGAAATTATGCTTGTCTGATAAGACGTAATACAATTTGCGAAAAGCTGCAACCACAGCTTACAATGCCATCATCATTTTCTTACTGTTATACAGTCAGCTTGTTGTGTGTATTTTCTCTATATATCAAAGAACATCCTTTGATTATAGGTTGCGCAGCTGCTTATACACAGGTACCCTAATACCTGACTGAAGGTCTACTGCTACCACAGCACACTTAAGAATAGAAAAAGTTAAACTTTTGGTGTTTTATATAATTACTGGTGACACTGTATGTTGAATGTTAGTAATGATCTTTGCTGAATGCTAGTCACATTTCCCCATCCATTTGCCATTTGCCATTTACTATAAAAACTGCTCTACTTTAGCAGTACAAACCTCAGTGGGCTACCTAAGATCAGGTTCGGGCCTGAACTGTGACACTCGGCAGGTTTTGCATTAATCCCTTGGATATGCTTGGTATTCATCTCAGCCTGCAGTTTCTGTACTTTTAATATGTGCTTGGAAACATTAGTTAGGTTTGTGATAGAGTGGGTAATTGTGGCTTCAGGCTGGTTCCTTTTTTTAAGTTGTAGTCCTTTTTTATTTTGAATGAAGGAAGTGGCAGTACAAGTGTGTTTTCACAGGCTGGGGCTTAGACATACTGCCTCTACCTTTTTTGTTTACTCCTAGTATCTTTATTTTTGCTGACCCGGAGAATCTTAAAATCTGAAAGTAAAAAAAAAAAAAAAATTAGAGATTTGCCAAAAAACATGCAATTTGCTCTTTTTGAGCTTTTGCTCTTGGCCGCTAGAGGAAAAACCGTGAGATCTTCCCAAGGCAGATGAAATGCTTGGCATCACCAAGAAAAACAGCTTGTCTAATGGTGGACACTGGACTTGGAGCTGGAGTGCATGGTCTGAGCCATTTAAGCAGCTTCTTCTGGCAGCTTCTACCTGTAACTAAGTCATCGAAGTAATCGTACTGTCTTGCATAGCATCACATCTTCAGCCTTGATGTACGTGCCCAGAGGAATTTGGGTGGGACAGATGATAGGATTACTGCTCCCCACTCCAGCTCTCCTTAAAAAGCTGTGCATCCCTTCCAGCAGCGTAATGAAGTAGGAGGAAGGAAGTAGCCTTTTAGCTCTTGCAATTTGCAGCCTATGATTTCGATGTGATCAGCAATTGACAGGAGCGTGGAATAACAAGGCAGTCTGCCCACTTCAGCAGCAGACGCGCACCCTTTGCAGCTATGCCTGCATCTTTCCAGGAGCGGGGCATACAGAGCCCTGATATGACTCAGAGCCCTAATTAAAATACTGCTAGCAGCAGCAGTTTGAAATATAGTTGCTATGACTTAAAAATACTTACTGTTGAAAGGATTTGATTACAGTTTTGCTAATGAGAGAGGGTGAGGCCAGATCGTTTTCTGACCATTCTTAAAAGCAAGTGTGGGAAGGACCCAGTGCTGACACAGTGACGGGGGCAAAAAGCAGCTCCTATGTCCATTCTTTGGGTTGATCATATTTCCCAGTAAAGGAAGAGCTCCAAGATGATGAAGCAGGTTGATTTTTGTTTTTTTTTTCTGTCTGGCAAAACTGCTTCCATTTTACAGTGTTTTACAGTTAGTCTAATCTACTTATGACTGATCTTTTATAAATAAATTGGTGTTTAACAGAGCTGAAAAATGTTTTCAAACTCACTGAGCACACTAAAGGCCCTGTTTTGGGTGGCAGCAGCAAAACAAACAATTGTGTTTTATAATAATAATTACTCCAATTCAGTTCTACCAGCCTATCAACCTATTTGGGGAACCTTTGAATGCCTCTATCTGCTATCTGGTCAAGACATTATTTGACTGAGGTCATGACCTCTCTCATCCATAGTGGCTGCTCTTCTGCATTGCGTAACCAAAAGAACAAAAGCCACCAGAAATCCTGCCTCGAGGCAGAGAGAGCAGCTGATCAGTACCTGTGTTTGACTTCTTGGTGCATCCAAAGTATTTTTAAGTGTTCAGGTTGGTAAATTTTCAGGAAAGTTCACACTGCCAAACCTCATTGCAAATATTTAACATTTCATTGCGTATTCATGAAACACTAAATATATTTTAGGTCCTAATGCTTCATTAACAAAACAAGAAAACAGGCTGCATAATCCACCCAATATTTAAAATAAATCCATCAAAGTATTTTACATAGTTTTTGGTTTTTTTTTCCCCTAATTATTTTTAAAATAATCTCTTCTCATGTTTGCATATCATTGTATTTTTTTACTATATTTTGCATATTTTTAACTTGTTTTGAATTTCTGAGTGAATTTCTTCTTTCTGGGAAGAAACAACTTAAAAATCATCATTAAAAAATATATTGAGAACTCTGTGCTTAGATACCCTCATTACCAATATCAAAGTTCATGTTTTTTCCCAGAGTTGATAGTCATCTGAAAATCTGACTTTCCTTTATATTCTTTAAAAAGAGGGGTTTCGATTAAAAAAATGTCAAACTGACCTTTTTTCCTTTCTCAGTGAAAGCTCCAAGAGCTCAGAGCATTTGGTTTTTCTGTCTGTTAACACATGAACTGCCATCCTTCTTCTCTGTGGATAACGGGGTCCTCTCTCTACCCTCAGTCATGCTGAAATCAATGAGCTACCTGTTTAAGCATGACCAACCCTATCAGCTCTCACCAAAGAGACTGAAGACCTTTGTTTCAGAATTATTTAACTGTAGTTATTTACGCATTCCTCTCCTCTTGATCATATCAAGGCAGTATAGGTGTATTGGGGTACAAGGTATGAAGTCTTCAGTGCTAATCACAGGTGGTACGAAATACTGCAGATTATTTTCCATATCAATAAAGGCTTCTGTGAGCAGCTCATAGCTGTTGTGGGGCTATTCGGTATTTATTTGATAGTAGATCTCTGTCTATATCTTCAAGAATTTGGTGCCAAATTCTTCTTCAGTGCCAATGCCATGACCTAAATGGCCATGACAGAATATTAGGATAAGACCATGGTCAACAAGTTCACTTCAATACTTTGCAGTAGGGACAAAATTTTTCTATCTGAAGGACAAAATCTTAGTGATTGGTCTGAGACTTTGGATTTAACTCCTCAGGAACTACCAACAATCACTAATGTCATCACCTTTTCATCCAAATGGAAAAATTAAGATGGCAATTACAAAAATATACAGCAACATGTACCATAGAACAAAGGGCGAAACAAAAAAGGAAAATGCCACTAAAGCCTGACACATCTCTGGACATTCTTCTCCTCCTGGGAAAAGAGTCAGAGAATGAATAAACAACACATGATAGATGTATAATACACTGAGTATATTAGTAATCACAAGATGACTATGAGTCATTGATGTGATGTGGTCATGAAAAAAAAAA
This sequence comes from Calonectris borealis, assembly GCF_964195595.1. Taxonomy (NCBI): domain Eukaryota; kingdom Metazoa; phylum Chordata; class Aves; order Procellariiformes; family Procellariidae; genus Calonectris; species Calonectris borealis. Next base: position 44,933,877 of record NC_134314.1, on the reverse strand, counting down.
GACAACTGAAGTCGCAAGATGCAGCAGGTCAGGTATTTCCAGGAGGGACAGGCAGGACACCAATAGACACAGCAGTAGGACTTCCTCGGACACAGCATACACAATTCTGGTCCCTGCGTTTAACAAAGACTATTTTAAACTACAGCAGACACAGCAGTGGGCTGTGAGATAGTCAGGGAATTTAATTTATTTCTTGCAAGAAGGAAAATTATAAAAATCTGGATTATTTAGGTGAGCAAAATACTACCAGATATGACTGCTCTCTACAAGCACATAAGAAGGTCAGCCACCTAGTCGGGGAAGGTAAAAGCATTTTAGGCTATGCTAGCACAAGACAAACGTGTCAAAAATGATCAATCAATCAATTTGAGGTGGAATTTAGGGGCAAGTTTCTAAGCTTCACAGCAGCGAGTTTCTGAAACACCCTTTTATGATAGAAAAAGGGGAAGCGAGAAGCATAATCAGTTTAAAAAGGGATACATTTAAGAAAGGGATTACCTGACAAAATGATGACTGGACTTGGTGACCCAGACTGATTTAGTTCCATGCCTCTGTTTTGTAGTCATATTTCTTGACAAACTAAAAACAGGCTCTCATATATCACAAAGATGAGTACAGTGTAAGGCAGCAGCATAGACAAGGACAGACTATCAATAGATGAACTCATGTTCATTTTCTTTTTTTTTCTGTATTTCTTCTTAAACATTGTTATTGTTTCTATTGTTTTCTTTTTTTCCCCCCTTTTGTTACTGGCCAGTCAATACATTTTCAAAAATGCCTATTTTAAATCTTTCTGAACCCCAAATATAGCGCCTTTTTTTCACCACTACATGAATGGGTCTGATAGAAAATACTGCCTCTCCTTATAAACCTTGTCTCTCTCATACTCTTGGACTATTACTGCTATAAAAGCACTACTACTCAATAACTCAAGAGCATAATTCAATTTTCCGGAGATCCAGCTGCTTAGGCTATGTCTGTGCTACTGAGGCTTGCTGGGTAGCTCAGAGGGTATCTGTGGGTGGCCAGCACCCACACTATCAAAACAAAGCAAACGGTCTCTGGACTGTGCTTACTCCAAGTTACGTCTAAGGGCTGCTTAGGACTATTATAGTTGGTCTGAACCAAAACTCTGCCAGGGACTATTTTAATAATTGAACAGTGTAAAGGATTGATTTCTGATGCCCTGACACATTCCCTTGCACTGCTGAACTTTCATGAAGTTATGTGTTTCTAAGCTGCTAATGCAATGTCACTGGCAGCAGATACTTTTTCCATACCTTATCCTCTAAACAATTGTATTTCTTTGCATCTTACATAAACCATAAGAAATCTTTATAGTCATATAATGAAAGCGATAGTGAATGAAAATGACCATCTTCACAATATGCTTCTCAATATTCCAAAAATGAGCCAGAAGTATGTCCTTTTGCCACAGAAAAATTAAAACACTCTAACAAGGATAAATTTGGTATCAGCAAAAACATACACCATATTGTCCTCTAACAAAAGAAAAGTCACAAAGTTCTGGAAAGTCAGTGACTATCATTATGGAAAAGAGGATGTTGAAACGGACATTATAATTTGACTGAAATACAAATGCTCAATATGAAATGTTTTACAAGAGACTTATCTGTAAGGCAGGAATTCTCACACTCACAAATGGGATAACAATTTGATCAAATGAATGGAACCAAACATATCCCAAATTCCAAATCTTAATCAAATTAGTCCTGGATTTTAATGAAAGAAACTAAGTTCTCCACTGGGTTCACCTGGGAGAAACTCCCATTCCTTCAGCAAAGCACAAAGGCATCTCTGTTAATCCTTTCTCTTCACACTTGCTGCCTTTGCAGGTCCTGATGAAGACATGCTTTTCTGAATAGAAAGTCAAGTAATTCTTCTGAGTGAGGGTGAAAACCATTATTTCACCTCACTCACTTTTGGAGTTTAGCATCCATGTCATTGACCTTTGTGTGAGACTTACACTTACCATATAGACATCTTGAACAGTGAAGAGTCAGTGACCTAACAGCCACATGTTTAAGCCTAGCCCATGCCCATCAACATCTTCTGCAGTGGATTAAACACAACAACTTTAGCTCTTCCACAACTCAGCAACAAGTTAAAGCTCCCTCCCCTAAAACTGAACCTATGTTCTCATCTTGCATCTTTCACATGACGTAACATCAACTGTTTTTACAAAGTCAAACTTTGCATCAAAGCCTTCCATTTATCGGCTACTCTTTCTCCAAATGTGCTAATCCATCCACAGATTTGCTATAAAGTTTTGCATAATTTACTTGTATGGTAGCAGCTATAGTATAACTGCTAAATGCAATAATAATATGGCATGAGATTTCACAATGTTTCATCATTATTAGAATTTCCTCAGATTGATGGATTTGATTGTCACCTTTATTATCAATAGTTATTTTAGGTCTTGATTTTTAGGCGTCTTGGGTGAGTAATTGCATGTGAAACATGCAAGTGCAGTCACATGTCTAATTTGCATGTGAAATTACCACTGTGGCCTGTGAAACCTTCATCTGTAGATGGTATATGCAGAATGGATAATTGCACATGCAAATGGATGATGATGATTTTCACGTTGAGAAACCCAGTGTGCACATGAGTAATTATAACTGCATGTTTAACTTGTTTAAAATCAAGGACGTGGTATTTCATACAGACCTGAATTTATTGCACAGAAATGATAAGCAACAGACGAATGAAGACAAAACTGGACTTTTTAAAATTAATTGGACTCCTGGGCAGCAAATGAAGGGTGATGTAGGTAAATGCCAGACAAGAAAACAAAAGGTAAACACATTAGGAAAGTTATTACAGCATAGTAATCACAAGTAAAGCCAAAAATGGCAAGTCTTCTATCCAGCAGGTCACTGCAGTAAACAATGGTAGAGTGCTCAGGTCAACAGGAAAAAGTAAAACATAAAAAAGAGAGTTTTGAATAAAAAGCCACAACAAAGTACCGGATGTTAAATTTGAATTTGAAGGTGCCCAACTACAGGCTCAAATAGCGCGTGTTGAACATGCTCTGCATGCAGTGGGAGGCTCTATATTTTTTGCAGTCAGTTCTTAGATGCCTGTGAAGGGTTGAGTCTTGTCATCAGCTGGCAAAGCTACCCAGTGGCAGCATTTATGCCAGTGAGAAACACAGAAATAATTACAATGTATGAGAAAGCTTGATACATCAGTGGATCTTTTGTTTTTCTTTAAGAATTAAAGTAAAACGTAAGACAATGCTGTACTAAGGACAAGTGGTTTTTATTTTATTTTAAGAAATTTGTAATTCAAGACATTTGTCTATGATACTGATCAGGAAGTTTTTTATATTGCTGTATGCCTTTAAAACTATGGGGAAAACACAAAAAATGGAAAAAACCCCAACCAACCAACCACAAAACAAAACTCAAACCCCATTTACTGCAGAAGACCTCAAATGTTTGTTGATAAGCAAGGTAATCATATTAAACCTATAAAGATCTCCATAGAGTAAAATTATGAACAGCTGAAGAAGTAAAAGGAAAAGCTTATGGTTCCCTATAAACATGGCAATTTAGATCAGGCAAAATATAAAGATATGAAATAGATATAAGTTACAGGCTACCAATGCTACCCATGGAATAGACATATGAAAACTTTAGTTTTAGAAAAAGGGTGCTACGTTAAAAAGTTATGTTGAATTTGACTAAATTCTCAGTGAGAGGGTAGAAAAGAAGAAAACTTTTGAGCGTACCCGGTGGAGCTATTTTTTCACTCCTCCTCAAAAAAAGGAGAAAACGGATGCTCACTTTATGGCAATATTTGTAATAATTTTTTTCTTTTGTTCTGAATCCGCGTAGACAGCAGTAATAGCTGCTGAGGCCAGTTTGGCCAGCGAAGCTTGGGCTTCTCAATGCGTGCATTGTCAGAATTTATGCCTTTGCACAGCTCCCTCTGGTGTTAGGAATGAAGTTTGGCAAGACGCAGCATTGCAACTTCACAATCTTCATGTTTTTAAACTGACACTTTGCTTCCTTTTTCATCTTCACTGTTGGTTGGTTGTGGTGTAATCTCCTACTCTCAGAGAAATAAAGATGATTTTTCATATCAAATTAATATTCTGGACCTGAAATCTTTGCGGGGATTTAATAGAGTCAGGAAGAAGTGGGAAAGGCTGTTGGCAACATCAACACATTGTGGAGACTGAAACTGTAAAGCACTGACTGCTTGTTTGAGGTGAATTAGAGGCATGGAAGTATTAGATGTCCAAACCTAAGCAATTCATGATTCAAAATACCAGACTTGAAAATTGTGATTCTCAAATGCCCCACGCAAGCTGCTGCCTATAGAGGATGGACATAAAATCTGCCCAGATATTTTCTGTAAAGTACCCTGATGCCTGAGTTGGGCTTCTGGTCATGCTCAAAGGACTTAGTTTTGACAGAACTGGACTTAACTGTCTCCCATGGACAAGATCCACATTACCTGCAGAAGTGCTCTCCCTCCATGTTTGCCAGATGAGGAGCCCGATTTGGCAGCATTTGCACAGCATGATTACCCAATTTAAATAATATGACAAACATGAGCAGCAGAGGGGATAGATGTGCTCGCTCCCTTTTGTCCAACAAGTCAGCTACTTGAGCCTGGATTTTGATTCCTTTGTCTTCTTACAACGATCTCAAAAGAAAACTCTAATTAGTAGAGGGTAACCTGGCTGGAGCTGGTGCTCATCAACCCTCTTGTTGAATCTGCTTCAGGGTTAATATCTTGCTACGAAGAGATGAACCTCTTCCACTGGATATTTATATGTAAACACTGACGTTATTCAAGAAATTCAGCCTGAAACACTCCTTCCCTTCCCAGCCAAAATCAGTACATTGCCCCAGAGGAGTCCTGTGGCTTGAGGAGCTCATCTGGAGGAGAGGTGAGAAAAGGGCTCAGTCCAGTTGGAGTAGCATCCAGGGGGGTCCCTGAACATTGCCCCAACAGCCAGGAGGGGCTGACGGTGGCCAGCGTCTTCCCTGTGGTTACACCAGCCAGGTGCTGTGAGTTGCTCCTGTAGGCACTCCCACATCATGCGCCTGGAGTTTAGGAGCCCAGCAAAGGTGCCAGAAGTCACCCTCGGGCTGGAGGCAACCATCCCCAGCTCTTATGGGTCTGGTCTGAGGCATGATTTAATACCACATAGCGCTCTGCTCAAGGATTTCAGTCATATGCTTTATGAAGGGAGTACTGTCTCGTATGACCTTCCCACAACAGTATTAAAAGTTAAATTAATGGGACTGTGAAATCTCTTGCTTTTGATATATAATAGACTCTTAACTCCATTCTTCCTTTCACTCCTTTTGCTGTGCCTGTGAGTCTATGACCCATATCTCCCAAGCTGGTTTTGAAGTGTAAAAAAGACCTGTCCTCAAAGGTGAAAGGGTAATGAAAAACACACCATGGTAGTAAAACTCCATTACAATTGCACCTGCCCATGCTCCCAGACAAAACGCAGAGGTATAGTTTTAAGTGTTGAGTAGGATGGAAAAATAATTTTAAGGATGTGGAGAAATAGGGCTGTAAAGAAAAGGTGCTTTTGTTCTAATTCTCTCTCTCTTAGCCAGGAGAAATCAAGATTTTTAGCAGGATGACTGTGATTTGTGATGGGATAGGCATGAAGTTTTTTTTTCCATTCTGAAACAGATGTGTTAGCAAGGTAAGATTTCTAATCGATGAAGCAGAATAAAATGTGAGATAAAAGAGTGAAAAGTTGAATTGCAAGGGTGAAATGCTGGAGCGGTGAAGTCAGATGGTAAATGAAGTGGCTGGTGAATTGTTGGGTGTGCTTGTGGACCTGTAAAAAGAAGGGTGTTGGGGACAGAGGGAAGAATGAAAGGACACATAAGGAGAAACTATTGCTTACTTCCATTATGCTCTTTGAAGTTCATTATTTCAGTTTTCAGTCCTGAGGTGGGCAGAGGGATATTTCTTCGTCTCAATTCTCAGAAAACTTCCTTCAAAACACTTTCAGTAACAAAAACTCAGATTTCTACTTTTCCATTTTAAAATAGTGTGATTAGCCAGCTGAGGACTTGTGGATATTTGGGGAAGAATGAAGAAAAACTTGCGATCGTCTGCTTTCCCATTGAACTTGTCCATCAGACATTCCAGGACAGTAGTTAATGAAAGAGTGGCATGGCACTAGTCGTTAACAGTATTGGCAGTGAGGTACATGGGTGACATGTAAATATGGTCGTATTTTACAGTTTCCAACTTATGTTGACTACTACATGAAAATATAGTACTCATAATGAATAAAGGTATCAGAATGTGTACTTAAAGGAAGGATGGCAGGAGTCACTGCATAATTCATGTACAAATAACTCATGATAGACCCAGATTTTGTCTCCTTAAAATAGTGACTCTCAGAAAAATCATTTTGAATGTATTTTTGTTGCTGCAAATTTTCCTTTGGTATACCGCTGTAAATAATGTTTTTAAAAGATGCTGCCTGCTATGAAGTACAAATAACCCTACCCAGTCAAAACCAATTACTTCAGAGAACAGAGGTAGACTGTTATTCACTGAGGATATTTCCAGCTAATTTGGAATTTTAACCCAACTTGTTTTTGTCTCCAAAAGCAGTGTTATTCTGTTAGTTTTTTGGTTTGTATTTTTCAAAATGGCAAAAATAATGATAAGGGAAGAATAATTTTTTTTCTCACCTAAACATTAACAAGATATTTCTGTTCAGAATTATATAGTGAAAACACCTTGGGAGAAAAAAAACAAAACAAAACAAAACCAAACCCAAGCAAAAATAACATATGTTTGAAAGATACAAGTTTTAAAGAGCTCTGAATGAGTTACAATAAATAAAAAAACTTATAAAAATTTAACAGTAGCAGATTGCAACCAAACTCCGCATGATGATTTAGTGTTTTTATCTCCAGTCACTGTTTAAAGAAAACAAACACAAAAAACAACTTGCCAAGAGTAATAGTTTCAAAGGTAGCTGCCAGTATGAACTCACTTTCTAATTTGAGATAAAGAAATAATTTTGTGTTTTCTGCACTTTTAAGATTTTCTTCTATCTGCTTCTCTAGGTTAAAGAAGTTTTATCTATGACATCACATAAATCAATAAATATGCATGTATGCAGGTGTAATGTAATGCATATATATTAAACATACAAATTTTTAATAAAAAACTCTGAAGAATATTTTGAAACACATTGGTATATCGGATTTAAAACATAATTCTCTCTACTTTCATGATAACCAGGGGATTACAAGCTGGAAATTTGAAATGTGCCTTTAGTTTCTTGTTGAATGCTGTTCTAAAACATAACAAATAGAGGTTTGGTTAAAATTTGGGGAACCTTTGTTTTCTATTGAGCTTTTGCGGAAGCCTAGTGTTCACTTTTGTATTGTCATCTTGTGCTGTTACATTCATCATATTGATAATGATAATTGATAATGTCTGCATTGCTCGAGCTGCATTTACCATTACAGATTTATCAGTAAAGATTACTTATGTATTTTCAGGGATTATTTGTTCATGTTCTGTAACAGAGGCATAGTTGGCCAATGAAGGAAAAAAGGGAAGCTAGGTATAACGCGACTTGCCTTTCTCCCATATGCAGCTGCATTACATCCCAGCCCTGATGGCAGCCATGGCACTGTCCTTTTCGCTTTATGCGCAAGACCGGATAGAAAAAGCAGGGCTTGTGTATAACTTTGCACTAATCCCTCCCTGTCATTTCTTCTCTGGAGCACTAACGGAGTTGTGAGGGCCTGGGAGTGCTGGCGGGGAAGGGGAGAAGAGTTCTACAGTTCTGCTGAAATAGAGGTAAATCACTTTCCACTCTCCTGGAGTCGGTGGGTGAGCATGGTTGCACACATGCAGCTCGGAGGAGTGGGAACGATGCTGCTTGGAGTGGCAGCTTCTCCCAGAGCTGTTTATTACCAGGAGGTTGGGGGAATGGGCTGGTGGTGGATGTGGCAGAGACCTTACTCACAGCCATGCCAAAAGCAATTATCTGGTCTTAGAGCAGCTGCTTGGGATGAGTGAGGGGGAGTTCTGTAACATTTCAGTGGTGCTGTCTGCACCTGCATAAACCCTACACATGCATGGAGCCATGGTCCTATACCAGAGGTGGTAGGATGGGCCACAGGCTCAAATCTCAGCTGCCCTACTGCACATTTGACTGCATACACATCCCATGAAGAAAATATACAGAACTGCATTAAACAAACAAAAACCCCCATTCTCCAACTTAACACCAACTTTACAATGTTTTGGCCATGACTCTGGGTATCCTGTATGGTTACAGTGAGAATATATATTGAGTTGAAATTTTCTGCTATTGTTTATACCAATAAATACACAAGAAATTAAGAATATCAGCTTTGGGGTTTTAAGATTACTGTTGGCAGAGTGTTGCTTACCCAAGTTAGTCAGGGTTACAGTGGCCTCCACTACTGTGCTAGGTTCCCATGAGCAAAATACAGACCTATGGCTGTTATTTCATATATATGGCCTGTTTAGTCAGTTGAAGGGAACCCTGTGGTATTTCTTTTTTCATTCAACTGTGCCCTGCCACATCTGTTCTTAGGTGACTTAAAAAATAAACATTATTTCCTACCATAAATCAAATACTCTGAACAGTAATGCAGAGCTGAAGAGAGAGGTATAGCATGCTTGAGCAATGGCGAAAACAAAGTTGCCTTTCCTGATGGATAAGACAAGTAGTGCAACAACAGGCCACTATTCTGCCTTCTCCCCATCCCCACCTCCACCACCAAGCCCTGCAACCTTGCCGTATTGGGATGTGGAGCAAAATTTGTACTTACAGAAAATGGATGCAGATCTGGCTGATAGCCAGATTACAGTGTAAACAACATCCAGTTTCATGTGTGGTTCACAGTGAGTATTCAGAGAGCAGGAGACAAAAAGACTACAAACCACGCAAAATAAATATTAATATTGAACAGGTTATATTATTTTACAATCTCTAAGTAATCATGAAATTTTAAAGCTCTTTTTGAAGAAAATTCTAGAAGCCTTGGGGCCTTTGACAAACAGAATTTATAAAGAATTATACAAAGAACTGTCCTCTCTTTATAAAGAAAGAGAGTATGACGAAAATTACTGCAGTAATGAGGATGAATTGTTAATAAAGGTTTAAAATTGCAAATGATGGTTTTGATTCTATAGTGAGTTCTCTTTGGCAGATCCTTCCATTCCTATAGAGCCCAGCTATTTCGAGCAATGAGCCATGAGAATCAAAGTTTTCAAGTCCGTTGCAAAGTCTAGATTTTAGACTAATTTTTCTCAATGCATATATGCTTGATCCTGTTTGTGTCAGTGTAAGCATGTCTATTTTAGGTGAAATAAGCAACCACAACATTTTGAATATTACTTTTAGATTATAAAGGTATTTTTTTTCAACATAATTGAAAGTTTTTTACCATATTGTGACTTTTAAACTTTTTTTTTAAATTTCCATATAAAAATAATTTTTGGAAGGCAAAATTGAAACTTTTCATTGCAAATGTTAACATTTAAAAGTGAAAATTATTTTAAGCGTTGTATTAATATATTCACTTCCTGATATTTTAAAGAAAAATGAATATTTTGCATTTTGGTGTCGTGCAGGGGTCTGTATTTGCACCAGTACAGTTTAATATCTTCATCAATGACATAGACAGTGGGATCAAGTGCACCCTCAGCAAGTTTGCAGACAACACCAAGCTGAGTGGTATGGTCGACACGCCTGAGGGATGGGATGCCATCCAGAGGGACCTGGAAAAGAGGGCCCCTGTGAACCTCATGAGGTTCAACAAGGCCAAGTGCAAGGTCTTGCACCTGGGTCGGGGCAACCCCTGGTATCAATACAGGCTGGGGGATGAAAGGATTGAGAGCAGCCCTGCCGAGAATGACTTGGGCGTACCGGTGGATGAAAAGCTGGACATGAGCTGGCAATGTGTACTTGCAGCCCAGAAGGCCAACCATATCCTGGGCTGCATCAGAAGCAGCGTGGCCAGCAGGTTGAGGGAGGTGATTCTGCCCCTCTGCTCTGCTCTGGTGAGACCCCACCTGGAGTACTGCATCCAGCTCTGGAGCCCTCAGCACAAGAAAGACACGGACCTGTTGGAGTGGGTCCAGAGGAGGGCCACAAAAATGATCAGGGGGATGGAACGACTCTCCTATGAAGAAAGGCTGAGAGAGTTGGGGTTATTCAGCCTGGAGAAGAGAAGGTTTCAGGGAGACCTTATTGCAGCCTATTAGTACTTAAAAGGGGCTTATAAGAAAGATGGGGACAGACTTTTTAGTAGGGCCCGTTGCGGCAGGACAAGGGGGAATGGTTTTAAACTAAAAGAGGGTAGATTTAGATTAGATATGAGGAAGAAATTCTTTATGATGAGGGTGGTGAAACACTGGAACAGGTTGCCCAGAGAGGTGGTAGATGTCCCATTCCTGGAAACATTCAAGGTTAGTTTGGACAGGGTTCTGAGCAACCTGATCTAGTTGAAGATGTCCGTGCATGTGGCAGGGGGGTTAGACTAGATGACCTTTAAAGGTCCCTTCCAACCCAAACTATTCTATGATCCTATGATTCTATATTGATGGTTTATAATTACGTGGTACCCACAGTTAATGCAGGTATAGATCAGAGATTATACAGTTATTTTAGTGGGAACAACCAACTTCTATCTCAGTCGGTATGATATTTTCTGATGAGTTTTAGATTATACTAAACCGAACAAGAAGCATACCTCACTCATTGCTGTCTCTCAAAGGTGTTTTTAAAAAAGATGGGTTTGGTCAATTTATAGCAAATATTACAAAGAAAACTATGAGATACAGAGCAATAATGGGAGAAGCTGAAGGACAGAAAGAGGCTGGGAAATCAATATAATAAGAAAGACGTTTTGATGTAGATTATGACAAGAGATTTCTGGTCTAGTACTGGTCTAAAGCCAGGTGGAAATAGGAACTTTTCAACAATAACATAACAGAGGCAGAATGTTTATTAAGTAAAATACTACAGTTGCTGCTTTAGGAAAGAGGCAGATGATACTGGCATGTCAGAGCATACTTATGGCTGCAAGAAAGGGTATTTGCCCTTTCAGGACCACATATGGGACATATTCTTTATTTTGTGATATTGAAGAGGTGGTGCTACCGTACAGTCTCATATCAACACTGCAGTTGTTTGTAGCCTTGGGTCTAGTATGGTATAAGGATAAAAATCTTTCAGTTCAAAAAATGTAGTTATATGTTAAAAAGACTAATAAAAGCAAACATTTCAAAATAAGCAAGTCCAGCTAATTTGCATCCAAGACTTTTAACAAGGCTGACTGACGATGTACTTGAATTGTTAGGCTTGATTTTCAACAGTGAGTTTCAACACTCGAAGCATTTTGGTAGTCCCAGAAGCAAACAGGAGATCCAATATAAACAACAAAAAAAGTGTAATTATAGATTTGTCAGCCTGATAATGATATCAGGCAGAATAACGAAACAGATGATGCAGCAATCGTGTTTTGTTTATAAAGGTAATAAAATTGATGGAACGCACTTAGTCTTCTATAAGGCATTTCATTTGGTAGCACATGACATGTTGATTAAGAAATAATATCAACATGGCACATACTGAATTGATTAAAACCTGGGCAACTGAGAGGTCTTAAAATATTACTGTAAATGAAGAATCATCATTCTTCGGATGTCTGTCTATGAGCTCCGTGGGGATTAGTATTTGACTTTATTATATTTTATATTCTTTTTCAATGCTTGGAAGAAAATACAAAATGATACTGATAAAGTTGCAGATGAAAAATGTTGTGAGTGTAATGAATAATAAAAAGGGAAGTCTTTGATACAAGGTGATTGTCTGGCAAGGCAGGTGCAAACAGACAGCTGAATTTACATACGGCCAAGCATAAAGCCATAGGCCTGGCGTGAAAGGATGTTATTTCCAATAAAGGAATAAAAGTTTTCTATTCTGAGAAACCTTGACTGTAAAGCTCGGGTGAGCATCAACTGCGATGTTATTGCTTGGAGTTTTTGTGTAGAAATAAGGAAGTTATGTCATCTTCGAACATTACTGCTTTAGAGCACCATGCTCTGATCTGGTGCTACAGACGTGTGAATAGTTTAGAGAGGTTACATGATAATCCTTGCGCTTGTCCTACTGGGAACTTAACCCATATAATGCATAAGTCTAGCAGCTTAACCTCATTTAATCTAGTTAAATTTATCAAGTAATTAATTGTTTATCAAGATTAAAAGGTAACGTTTGCAATCTAAAGGCACTTACATAGAAAGCAAAAGTTTGAAACTGAGACAAAATTCTTGGCAAGGTCTGAGGGCAAGACGTTAAAACAAGACAAACTGAGATCAGAAGAAAGCTATGGATGTTTTCCAAACAGGAAAAATTTACAAAGGTTAATACTGGGCTCTATACAGCTGGGATTATTGAACAGGGCATCCTACTACTTGTGTTCAAGAGGAGGTCAGACTCTGTGTTCGTAGAGGTTGCTCCTGGCCTTTGAATCGATGAATTTATATACAGAGGCAGACGTTGAATAACGCCATGTTTTTGGGTTAAGCCACCGCTGTGATGATGCACTGCTGTAAAATATGGTATAAGTGCCATAATAGGTCTCCTCTTTCCTCTGACACCTGTCCTCTTTCGGTTGAAAAATTCTTAAGTGTTTATCAATTTTTGCAGTGTATCTGGGAAACCATCCAAAACTTTATAATAATGGATTTTCTTCAACATGGTGGTCTCCTAAGGGCAAGAGAGCTTACTAATACTTTCTGCCATGTCCAGATGTTAACTCTAAAGACTCATAATTGCGTTTGGTCTTATATACTGCACGTAGTCTGGTGCTACACGGAAAAGGTAATGAAGATAAAATAAATGTAGCTGTGTCATACTCCTGTTCTGTAATACTACATTACAGTATGGAACATCTGTTAGCTCTAGTGTTGCACTGACTAATTGAAGTAGCCCAGTATATATTAATTTTGAGCCAATCTCACTGTATTACTGTTATGTATTCATGGCAGTCAGAATTATTGATCAGAGGGGTATTGTGCCGCAAACTAACAATGAAAATGTGGCTTTAATGGTTAGAGGAATTTGATCGCTCCTTCTGTTATATATCATTCACAGGCTGGATTCAAGTCACCGCGATGTGAGTGTTCATGTGTGTGTGTGCTGGGAGCAGAGAGAGTTCTCAGGAAATGAGGAACATACCAGTCCTCTACGTCTCAGTAATCAGCAGGTTTTGGAATGGTCCATTCAGGCTGAAACCAATCAGTTCAAATTGAGAAATGAGAAAATCCTGAGGTTTATGCTAGATATTTGTTGATCATCATACCTCTTCAGTATGATTTCTATACAATGCCTCATTGACTGTATTCATGAAGCTCTCTATAATTGGGAGTAGTCCATGAAAGGTACCCAGCTGTATATGTAGCTTTCAATCTCGTTTCAAGTTAGTTAGTTTATTTTAGCCCTGTTATGATGGCATTAAGATTTTGTGATTCCTCTGCAATAACTGTTTAATATCTATCATTAATTACATTTGGGTTCAGTTTGGAATAGTTTTATAGGATGTATGTGAAGGACATTGTAGCGTGTTCTTTTATTTCTGAAAAAGCCATCTGTAATTGTAGTCTTACAGCAGCTTGGGGCTGAATTCTGTCCTAAATGATCTCCCTTGAATTAATTTCATGCAATGTAAGTCAAACAGATTTTGACCTTTATTCAGTTCTGAAAACGTATTATGTAAAAATACACCTTCCTATTCAGCAGATCTGCTCTATATTCAGTCACATTTGAATTCAGTGACAAAAAATAAATGTGTTCTACATCCTGCTGATAGAAGCAGGGAGCTGATGCAGATGTGGGAGTGTGGTGCAGGTTCCCTTCTGACTCACCATCATTAACAGAGCTGCTGTGTAAGGGCTTGATTTGCCAAAACCTCCAAACACCCACACTCCCAATTTACTTAAACTGGAGTAAAATGGATGGAGATCTTCGAAACATAACCCTCCTTATTTGTATTAAAAGGCAAAATTCCATTGGGACTCCAGATGTAAACGAAGAAGGATTTTCTCTAAAATAGAGTCCTATCGGTAGCAGCCCAGCTAGAAATAAACATTTGAGTTTCATTTTTAATGGCAAAGATGAGAAATCATTAGCCAGAGGGAAAAAAGCAACACGTTTAGTTGTAAACAGAGCCAGTTTGATCCAAAGTTATTGAGCAAATAAAAGCTGCTTCTGTTGCAAATAAATAGCATTGCAGAAATTCTATTTCTGTTGCCTGTGCTAAGGTGAAACACTATCCCCCAGAGCTGTGGTCTGACTTTTGTCTTCACAGTGCAGGACTAAGACTTTCTGGAGTGCAGTGGCTATATTGTATAGCTGTGTAGACACTGAAACCTCCAAGAACTCTTTTTTTTGTTTGTTTGTTTTTGAGAAGGTGAGACAATCCTATCCAAAATACCTAATGGCTAAGAATTTAGGAGAATTGATTCAGAGTGTAGATCTTGGGGCAATTCATTATACCGTTGACTGTTGATGACAAGGAACTACTTACTCTGAGAAAGCTGACCTTTATTCTGATTGCACAGTGCCTTTATGCTAGAAGAATATAGCTAATCATTGCAACTTTAACCCTAATGTCTAAGGCTGTAGTTTAGATATTGTACAAACACAGTGGCGTAAGAAGGCACTTCCCAGGTCATTGAGTCCAATCTCTTTGTATGACAAGCAGCCAAAAGTGTTAATCTCCTTTATAAACTTTAGAAGTGATTAGGTTTCTGTTTCAACCGCTTGTTTATGAAAATTGTTTAGGAACCTTCTGCTTTAAGGTACATTATTGTGATTTCCAGCCTACATGTGTGCATAATCAATTGACATATATATACACACACATATATTTCTCTGACAACATTATCTTTTAAAGGACTTCTTTACCACTTTATTATTTAACATTAGGATTTACTTACAGACATTAGGCATATTCCCTTGCAACCTTTGTTTTGCTATGCTAAAAAAATGTAACCTCTCTTTTCCCTTTGAATGATAGGCTTTTCATATAGTTCTCTTTGAACATGTTTCAGTTTGAATCCATCTTTTTTAAATACGGAAGACTAGAGTAAAGTGGAGGGAAGGAGGGGGAAGAGAAGGGGTCAAACATTTGCTTCATATCTGCTGGAAAGACCTTCCTGATGCATTCAAAGATCATATTTGCATATTTTAGTGTTATACTATATTAATACTTCAACAGTCATGACTCTTCAGTCATTTCCAATTCTTAACATATAGCAGAAGTGCTTACTATTAGTTCTCACATTTATTCCCTCTCCTATTTATCCATTCTGCAAGATCACCCAGTTCTTTCTGCATGGTATCCTGAAATTTTCTTTTATTAGTGAGCGCTCTCAGGCTTATATCATCAGCAAACTTCACAGCCCACTCCTACTTAACACCATTAAAACCTAATTGCATCATTAATACACATTTAAACAAGATCAACTTCAAGGAGGGGTTCCACTAAGACTCAGGCTGGTGTAACCTCTTTTGACACTACCAATGCCATGACTGCTTTAGCTCATTCCTTAGACATCTTACAATCTCTTTATTTTCCCAGGCAGTGGAACAGCTCTTTCAGGACATGAAATGCCTTGTAGATTAAGCCTTATCTCTTACATTTCTCTTGCAATTCCCTAGAAATCCCATATAGTGAATATTTTGTATCCCGTGTTTTGTATTCCTGATGACAATGCTGCTGAGGTGATGCACTATAGCATGCACTGGTACTTCAGAGTTTGTAAGTGCTTCAGTCGCCACATACAGGTTTTTGCATTGGTATAGCCTAACTGAGAGTTTCCAGCTTGAATACATGACACCAGCCCATCCTGACCACTTGAGGTCAGGATGCATCAGCATGTCCTAGTCATCTACAGGTGAAAGAAAGCAGTTTTGGGTGATTCTTTTTACATGGTAAATCCTAAAATATCCATAAACTACGTGCTAGATTACCAAAGGGGAGTAACCTTATCTATAAACTCTTCTGAAGGGTTCCCTTGCCTCCATTGTGTGGCTGCGACTCTGAGCTGGGTGCCATTTGTCAGTGAGTCAACACCATGGGCCAGACAGTGGCCTTCAGAGGCAAAGGAGGGGTAGAGCTGGGCATTATCAGCACTGTCAGTCTATGTTGTCTGACCAGCTCACTTACTATTTCCATATAGCACCCAGAAAAATACTGTTTCCATACTACCTATATCTATATCTATCTTTATCTCTATCTATATAATCTGTATCTATATAAACTATATCTGTATCTGTATCTATCTTCATTGTTATAACCTTCATACTATTATTTTGTTTGTTCATTTTATTATTCATTACATTATTTTACTGTATTATTATTAACCATTCATTATCTTAATATAAATAATATATAAAAATAAATGTATATGTTATCTATATATAATATAGACAGAAGACTTAATAAAAAAGGCCTAAAACTCTCTAAATATCTGCTATCTTGCCAGCTATTGTTCACCTAGTAGAATGAGGAAATCAATGTTAATCACTTTAGCAGTAGCACACACTTAATAGCATCTTAAATTGATAAAGTAAAAGACAGAAACAGACTTAGATACTTTATATATGTGGTCAAATTAATTATCTTCAGTATGCATCCCAGTGAGATGTACTCATATATAAAAATACATGTATTCTATCAATGAGAAGAAATAATTAAATATTAACTTTTTAAAAAAACTTTTTGTTTATTTTTCCATATTCTGTTATTGAATATTTACAGAAAGCACAGCTTCTGTCACTAAAAAATCCTGTCAAAAATGCATAGATTTGTGTCCATAAGAAACCAGATTTTGGGTTTTATTTCCTGATGTTTTAAAACTTAGTCCATCTTATTTAATTTAAGAAAGTATGATATTTTCTCCTTAAATATAACATAACCAAAAGAAAACAGAGACTATTTAGAAGATTAACTCTTTCAAATGATGCTGAAAGCTTCAGTAGATTTTAATTAGAACTGCATGGTAAGTTTTACATATAAAGCATATCCATTCAAATTTGGCTTTTAGCCAGCTCTGCAAAAGCAAAATAACATTAAGAACTACCCTTTCACTGCACATTTTAACTTTTTTTTCTGAGAATATGAAGTTTGTAATATCAAGTCACATAATAAACTCTGCATTTTAGTTTGCTGTATTTTTTAATTAGGCTGAAATTATGCAGAATGCTGAATACGTTCATTAAAAGAATATCATTATTGTTTGGTAACTTACTTCGTGCTGCTATCCTAATCAAAAAATGGATTTGATTTTAAAGAAATCCACTAAGCTTTTTTTTTTTTTTCACTGAAAATGAACAGGTATTCAAAAACACTGCCAACACAGGAGAACAGTCTCTCTCAGGTTACTTTTAGATGCATTTCTAAGCACCTTTGCACATGAAATGATAGTGCACTTTACAGAATGACAGAAATCACACAGAATGTCAAACTTTCAATTGAAGTTGAAGATTCAGATAGGGAAGGCCAGTTTTCAAATATCATTGCTTGGGTTACAGAACTATGGCTCCCCTATTGCGACTCTTAGATTAATACATTCACGTGCTTCAGATGGGCATTGGGTGTCTCAGAAGTGCTGATTTTTAGCATCCCAGTATGGAACCCATTTCCTTGCCTCAGGGCGTGAAACTTGGTAGTCTTGGAATAGATTCTGTCTGTTCTCCTTTTCTCGCCGGGATGACTAGTACCCAACACTAGCTATTCCACTAAAACGGTTTCATCTCACAAAAGGTTTCATCCACAGATGGATGGAAAATCTAATCAGATACCTGGCTGGTATCATTAAGTATATGGTATACTTGGTTCACATCTATGCACCTTTAGCTCCCTGCTTTAGATGAGTTTTTGAGAGGTAGCTTTATTGGAAGCCGTTTTAATACACATCCAGGGAGGCCTTGCTTACGCCTTTGTATCTGCTCCTCTGCGTGGGGTAACTTGCATTGCAAAATGCAGCAAATTATCACCTGGCTCTGAAGTGAAAACCCCAAATCCCTCAAAACTTGGAAGTAGTAATTTCTAGTGTTTTGACTATAAACTCATCCTTTCATGTTTAGTATCTACATATATTTTCATTTTGTTTTGCAAGACATTAACTAATGAATCTGCTCAAGCACATGTTGATGTCTTACAGTCCTACCTTTTGCTTTTCTTGTAGAGTTCAGTAAAATTGCTTGCAGTTAACTAGTAAGTATGTTAAATAGTAAATAAACATTTGTTTTGTGAAGTGTGGATATCTGTAATATCCCTTACATTATCAGATTATTGACTGATAAAAACTTCTTTTTATCACTATAGGTTAATTGTAGCTCTGCAGTGCTTGGCATTATGATTTGCAATAGACTCTGGGGACATCATTCTAGTTATCACGAAGGCTCATCCAAGAGAATGATCTGATAGACCACTGCTGATTTATATAAAAAGTTTATTTTAAACATAATTACCATAAGTGCCTACTTAATGTATTTCACTTACCCTGAGGTCCCCTAAGCCTTAATATGAGAACATTCCTCTCATCATTATTCTAATTCTTAAAAGCTTTTCATCTATAAAGACACTTATCATTGCATACTACAGATGTGATTTCTTTTCTTCCTAATTAAATAGATTGATGGATATTGTAGATGTAAAGTCTTGGCCAGATTTAGGAACTTGTAGAAAATGTGAAAGCACTGCATATGGACACCCTACTGGAATTGTTCAAGCATTTTACATTAAAATAATATAATAAAATAAGTCTCTAGAGTTGTAAAGGCTCATAGACACTGATGCAATTCAATGCAACATAAAGATTAGGTATTGCTGTATGTCATTCTTATCTTTTTGTACACTCCCCTGTCAATTATGAGTAGCACCATTCAAATCAATGGTACAGCTTTGACACTATCTTAGAGAATCAAGAACTGATTAATCACAGTATATCATGGTTACTACAAAATTAGTCTGTCCCTGCAAAATTTGTCTTCCGTGTTTTACTGTAGAACTGTATATACAAGTGCATTTTCCATCATATTACAAAATAGCGTTTGAATTATGTGTTCATTTTAGGCTTATTAAAGGTAACCTTTATATCCTCCCTTGGAAATCAACTTTTATTTTGTAACTCCTTCCTGAAAATTTTAGCCACTATTGGTAGTATACATTCTCTTTTATTCTACACAGTTTACCTTTGAGATAGACAATAGGGGATGGAAAAGGGAATAGAAATTACAGAAAAGTAACAGGAGAGTGGCCAATGTATCTTTGCAGTCCTCTTAGATTGTTTCATAGCATAATTTCATCACGTTTTGCATACAATTTGCCTGTGGCTTAAGTGATTATAAAAGTGCTAAAATAGAATTTACAGCCTTCATAAAGAACATAGCAGTTGTTGAAATTGTTTTAAAGCAATGGCAGGTAAAATTTAAATTGGTTTTATTTTATTTTACTGAACTTCTCCTTTTCTCCATTAATATAACAAACATCTGGAAGAAATTAGATCTGACTGGCAAGGAAAAAAAAGCCAAAAAAACCCCCCCAACTTGCTTCCCCCAATACCATGTTAGTAATTTCATTATGAAAAACATACCTTGAGGTGTATATTCTGGTTCCACAAATCAATGAAAAATAAACACGCTGGAGAGGGAAACGTTCATGGTTTTCATTACGAATGGGCCAAGGACACAGATGTCACAAATTTGGAAAAAAATAAAAAGAAGGTGATTCAAAAAGTAAACTCCACCTTAATCCTATCCACTACTGCAAACAATGATATTGAAAGAGAAAGCGGGTAAGATAACGGCAATTCATTAAATTACCTTCTTTCTCCCAGGCTGGGGATGTCTGCAGCATAACTGTAATTTTTAGCAGTGTGTTGCTAGTTCCATCTTTTCAATTAATTTATGATTCACCAAGGCATTTAATTGGAAAGACCACACATCCTGAAATTGCAAGATTGATCTGTATGTAAGATTTTTGCAATATTATTTTGTCCCAAATATTATAAACAACATCTTTATAAACAGCATCTGAAGGAAGTAATTGTCTTTTCCACAATTCCTTGAAAGCATAGAAATTTCCCTAATTTCCCCTTTCCCTTCCCTTCCTTCCCTTCCTTTCCCTTCCTCTCTCTCAAAATCTGGCTGCCCTCAATACAGCAAACATTGAAATCATAGGAATTAAGCTCCTAAATATTTTTAATGCTGTCCTCTCTATCCTCAGTGTGGAGTGAAAAGATTCTTACTAGCATTGTCAATATGAACTTTTGATAGAACTATCAAAGGAAAGAAAAAATAATAGACTGGAAAGGAAATATGTCCTCATTTCCTTAGAGTGCTCTTTAGAGATGGCAAGACATCAGTGCTGTATCTTAAATAAAGGTACTTCACCTTAACCCTATGTTTCTGCATTGCTGTGGTGGCCCAGAAAATTCCCCAGTCAACTTCAGCAAGCCAGTCAGAAGTCCATCCTACAGCATCAGTGCATTATCTCCTCTGCCACTGTTAAATGGGCACAACTTTAAGATATAAATCTAGCTGTAAATAAAATGGAGATAAGCATCACTATGAAAATAGAGAAAGTTGCAGGTATTCAGGGAAAAGGCTCCTTACTAGAGCATGCTTTGGGACAACTGGAATGGTGGCTACAGACAATTTGCCAGTGATGACTTCATAATACAGTATTAGGTATTGCTTATGTGTGAAGATCCAGCTCAAATGCTTGATGTTAAAAAGTATATGTTATTGGGGATTATTTCCAGGTATGGGTAACACAAAGCTTTTGCAACTTGAAAAGGACTGCAGTGGATAGACATTTAAATGGCACACTTCCTCCTTGTTGAGATATTCGTATAACACAGGCAAGCAGGCTGTTATTGTCCAGTGTTTTGTCATTGTTAATCCACCGTGGTATTCACTACAACCCATGGTGGTACTTGGTTTCAATATCATTCTCCTTTAATTTACTAGACTAAGAATTTTATTTTAGCAATCCATTAGTTTCCTAAAATGTTAGGGAGTAGTAATTTAAGAGATTCAGTGAATATACACTAAAGGAGATTTAATCACAGAGGAATCTTGGGTTAAAGGCCTTTTTTAAAACCCACAGAATGAAAGTGAATATTCAATGAGATACTGCAGCTTTAATCTATGCTGTTATATCTGTTTTTCAGCATGACATTCCAGCTTTCATTTTTTCTGTTTTCCATCTAAATCTTTGAAGGATATCTTCTGCCACCTTCTATTCAATGCAATATTTGGACATACTGGGGTGATTTTGGGTAGGAATGTCAGAGGATTTTCTTTTTAAGCTTTGAGTTTTCTTCCCTCTGTCAGTGTGAAGACAGACCTTTAGCTTTTCTTTGTGCCTTAATTTGTGTACAAAGTAGAGCAACACAAAATGAAGGACTATGTAGAAATGTAATGCTATTTTTAGATAAGACATTTATTCTATGCAAGAGGCTCTACACCCTCAGATATCTTCAGATCAGGTGATATTTAATGTGTTAAGCCTCAGGATGAAAGACATCTTTGCAAGTCCTGCACTACAGACAAAAGCAGATAAGCAACTAAATATAACAGCTCTCCAGTGAATCCTCAGAAAATTGATAGGCAAAATTGTTCCAGGATACTTGTTCCAAGGACCCCGATGCACTGAATTCATGCAGTTGCCTGTCTCTAGGAATGCTGTTCTTTGTGGATGCTTTCCTACCTGCAAAGAGCAGAAAAGATTGCTCAGAACAAATGATTAAAGATCCCATCTTTCATAGAAAATAAGTCAATATGCAAATAGCTTGAATATGTTAAAATAATGTGACTATATGGACAAGTCATGCAGATAGCTGGAGTGTTGATAGGTTAGCTGTAGAAAGAGCTTTCATTTAAAAATGTAAAAAGCCTTATGCTCTCTACAGATATCACTATGAATGATGAACAGGAAAAACAGCAAAAGCTTTGTTCAGGTCAATAAGACTCTATTTTGTCAAACTTTATTACGAGTGCAGACACATCAATTTCAGAGCTGGTAATAAAGCTCTTTTATGGGAAAAGAGGCAGTTTAAAGTTGGTGTTTCTCATTTCTTTTTTGGCTGAGTAAATCAGTAATCTACAGAATACCTGTTAGTGATTTCTTTCTAGTAAATGTTGTTTGAAATGATGGGAAACAAAGCTGCCTTTCTGTCATCACACAGCTCAGAAGATGGATTTTCATGTAACATAAAAGATTAAAGGCAATTACATGGGTCACCGATGAAAGCTGGTATGAAAATGCTATTCAGCCTTCTAAAAAAGGCTACACGGAAAATGTAACAGATAATGGAGAAAGACTGTGAATTATATTGATCAAACTAGGCATGACTTCTAGAGTCTCTATTTTCTGATTTAAAATACAGAACTCTGTTATAAGTTTTCAAAAGATTTGATGTTTCTTAGAAAGGTAATCAGACTCTTTTGTTTATAGAAGATATGCCCAGCAATATATAATTGTTTTTTGCTACCCACAATCTGGCAAAAAGAAGATGCCTGGCAATCAACTAAAGATGACTTCTGAATTCACGCAGACACTCCAGCTCTTCTAGCTACCAGCTTTCTAGATAGATTTGTCCAGTTTGCTATTCTCCGCTTTTTCTCCATACAGAATTTCTGCTAGGTGGGATACAAAAAGTATTGTGATGCTCTTTTCACTCTTTTTTAATTCTGTTGTTTGTGAGCTCCTGCCATGCAATTTTAGAAGCTGTTTTTCAGGGTTCCTCCCTAAAAGCAGTAGCTTTTCCTACGTGGTTTTCTATCTTCATTTTCAATTTCTTTTTGCTCTTCTCATTTTCTTCTCATTTCTCCTATTGCCTTGAATTTAGTGGATTTAGCTCAGGAAAGAGAGAACACTGGGATTTTGGTAACGCTGATCAAAATGCTCAATAAACATTTGCCATAATAAATAAATTAAAATGAATATAGGCAAGCTATTTAATCTCATGGTATTTCAGATCCTGATTTGTAATAAAGGAATGATATGATACTCTTTTTCTGTCTGTTTAGATGATATATTTTTCAGATCTAGCCGTGATTCTGTCTATCCTGTCCCAGTTCCTCTGGTTGTACAACTGTGGCTTATGTTAGCTGGCAAAGTATAGTCACTGAGGATGTTCCTATTAGTTTTGTTTTGAACCATTGCTTTCAATTACATTGCATTGATAATGAAGTGGTCACTGCAAATTTGACTGTATGTTCAGCAACATAGACACCTGCTTGGACATTTGTCCTAACACTCTTCTCTGTCCAGACCTTCCCTGCACCATCTTCTATCTCAAATTCTTCCTGTCTCCCTTAAGCTTGTCTCTTGAATCACTTATCCTATCTCTAGCTTTTTCCTCTTCCTCTTTCTCTCTTTTTCTTCTTTCCTTACCCTGAAGTATTCCTTCTTGTTCCCATTATAACACTTTGTTTATATTTCTATCACTGTTATTTAATTTTATCTACTGGCTCTCATTCTCTTGGGCACCAGTAAACACAAAAGGATACCAACTGTAGTCAGTTGGGCTTCAACCCGCTAAAATTTAAGGGAAATAGAAACTCTTTTCATAGAATCATAGAATCATACAGGTTGGAAAAGACCTCTAAGATCATCGTGTCCAACCGTCAACCCAACACCACCATGCCCACTACACCATGTCCGTAAGGGCCTCATCTACACGTCTTTTAAATACCTCCAGGGATGGTGACTCCACCACTTCCCTGGGCAGCCTGTTCCAAGGCCTGACCACTCTTTCAGGAAAGAGATTTTTTCTAATGTTCAATCTAAACCTCCCTTGGCGCAACTTGAGGCCATTTCCTCTTGTCCTATCGCTAGTTACTTGGCAGAAGAGACCAACACCCACCTCGCTACAACCTCCTTTCAGGTAGTTGTAGAGCGCGATGAGGTCTCCCCTCAGCCTCCTCTTCTCCAGGCTAAACAACCCCAGTTCCCTCAGCCGCTCCTCATAAGACTTGTGCTCCAGGCCCTTCACCAGCTTCGTTGCCCTCCTCTGGACACGCTCCAGCACCTCCATGTCCTTCTTGTAGTGAGGGGCCCAAAACTTAACACAGTATTCGAGGTGCAGCCTCACCAGTGCCGAGTACAGGGACACGATCACCTCCCTAGTCCTGCTGGCCACACTATTTCTGATACAGGCCAGGATGCCGTTGGCCTTCTTGGCCACCTGAGCACACTGCCGGCTCATGTTCAGCCGGCTGTCGACCAGCACCCCCAGGTCCTTTTCCTCTGGGCAGCTTTCCAGCCACTCTTCCCCAAGCCTGTAGCGTTGCATGGGGTTGTTGTGGCCGAAGTGCAGGACCCGGCACTTGGCCTTGTTGAACCTCATACAGTTGGCCTCGGCCCATCGATCCAGCCTGTCCAGGTCCCTCTGCAGAGCCTTCCTACCCTCGAGCAGATCAACACTCCTGCCCAACTTGGTGTCGTCTGCCAACTTACTGAGGGAGCACTCGATCCCCTCGTCCAGATCATTGATGAAGATATTGAACAGGACCGGCCCCAGTACTGAGCCCTGGGGAACACCGCTCGTGACCGGCCGCCAACTGGATTTAACTCTGTTCACCACAACTCTCTGGGCTCGGCCATCCAGCCAGTTTTTTACCCAGCGAAGAGTGTACCTGTCTAGGCCGTGAGCCGCCAGCTTCTCTAGGAGAATGCTGTGGGAGACAGTGTCAAAGGCCTTACTGAAGTCCAAGTAGACCACATCCACTGCCTTTCCCTCATCCACTAGGCGGGTCACCTGGTCATAGAAGGAGATCAGGTTGGTCAAGCAGGACCTGCCTTCCATGAACCCATGCTGGCTGGGCCTGATCCCCTGGTTGTCCCGGACATGGCTCGTGAGCACCCTCAAAACCAACCGCTCCATGATCTTCCCCGGCACCGAGGTCAGGCTGACCGGTCTGTAGTTCCCCGGATCCTCCCTCCGGCCCTTCTTGTAGATGGGAGTCACATTGGCGAGCCTCCAGTCGTCCGCGACCTCCCCAGTTAACCAGGACTGCTGGTAAATGATGGAGAGCGGCTCAGCAAGCTGCTCTGCCAGCTCCCTCAGTAAGTCTTCAGAAGTCTTCAGAATCTTGCCACAGGAGGCCATGAGAAATTTTTTAATGCATTTGTCAGAAAGATTTGTGATGTTATTAATAGACCTGACAGCACTACTTGCTGTCTCCTAAGATAAAAGATACATGACAAAATAGGGGGAGAAATATTCCCCAATTCCGTCATTTCTTATGTGCAGCAAAAGACACAACATAAATCCTGCAGAATGCAATGTTCCTGTCCACAGATCATCACACAAACTAATCACATCTCATGTGCTAGTTTTGGCTGGGATAGAGTTAATTTTCTTCACAGTAGCTAGTATGGGGCTATGTTTTGGATTTGTGCTGGAAACAGTGTTGATAACACAGGGATGTTTTCGTTACTGCTGAGCAGTGCTTACACAGAGTCAAGGCCTTTGCTGCTCCTCACACCACCCCACCAGCGAGTGGGCTGGGGGTGCACAAGAAGCTGGGAGGGGACACAGCTGGGACAGCTGACCCCAACTGACCAAAGCGATATTCCATACCATACGATGTCATGCTCAGCAATAAAAACTGAGGGGAATGTTGGTGGGGGGGCCGCTGCTTGGGGTGTCCCAATGCTGCTGGACATCAGTCGGTTGGTGGTGAGCAACAGTTTTTGTTTCCATCGCTTGTCTTTCTTGGGGTTTATTTCTCTCTCTTTGTTATTTTCCTTTTCATTACAATTATTAATTATTATTATTATGAATTATTATTTTATTTTATTTCAATTATTAAACTCTTGTTATCTCAACCCATGAGTTTTCTCTTTTTACTCTTCTGATTTTCTTCCCTCATTGCGCTGGGGGGGAGTGAGCGAGCGGCTGTGTGGTGCTTAGTTTGCCAGCTGGGGTTAAATGACAACATCTCACCTGAGAACCAACATGATTTCAAATACTATCATACTCCATTATAAGTGCACACCATAATTTTTGGACCTCCCCCTTTCTAAAATACCAACATACATATTTTAACATTTTACTGCAGAAAAGCTGGTCAGGTAGGGCATCTAATTCTGCTCTAGACTTCTGACTGAACAGCAAGTGACAGGTATGCCGTCTCCAGGCTTAACATATACCGGAATAATACTGGGATCAATACAGGATAAGAACACTTGAACGTATATGAAGCAAGACAAATGGACATGAGTGAATAATGCAATCTCTCTTCATTTTCAAACGAATGCTTGCCACTCTTACCACCAACTAGGCTTTGAATATAGTCAATATGCAGCATAGGGAAGCAGTGCTACAACTATGAGGCCATAAATCATTGGCTCCTCCTTATTTTTATCTGCTACACTGAAGTAAAAGAAATTGAAAGCAAAGTATACTATCCTGATTCTATTTTCTATCTCTACAATTGGTAGAGTTGCCCCAGAGATGTTATACATTTTTAGATGAGAAAAGAAATCCCCACTTTTGAAGTGGGGAATTCACAATTCACATACAGAGAGAGATCTGCAAAACTCTGGTGTGGAATTTCTGGCAAATACATAGGCATGTTAAGCTAAGCTAATGTCAATATCTTTTGACTCCTTTTCTTGTAAAACAGTTAACATGGACTAAAAGAGCTTCAAGTAAAAAAAGAAATCAAAAAGTGTAGCATATGCATTGAATTTGAGAAAAAGCCTAAGACTGTGCAAGTGTCAAGTGAGTTGAAGTGAAATAAAAATGAAAAATAGAAATGCAAAAGAATAGAAAATGAGTATGATGCACAGAAGTTGTCACTCTAGGGCTAATTGAAAGACTAATAGCTTTGATGAAAAGAGAAGGCAGTGAGAAGTTTGTGCATTTCACAAAAGGCATCCTTTCTGCCTCTCATCTGTAATCTACCTATTTGCATCTGAAAAATATATTGGCATGAAAAACTGCTATTGTGAAACTGGCACTGTGTAATGGAGAAATGACAGACAACATGAAATAGGGCAAAACAATTTTCCTCATTAGAATGAATAAAAAAATCAGGATTAGAGAGGGCATCAAGAAGAATTCACTGTGGTGCCAGACCTAGCAAACATATTTCAAGGGAGAAGACTATTATTTAGTCTAAAAAATAAACCCCATATATATATGTTACTAACTATTGTAATCCAGAAATGCCTAAATATCAAAAAAGAAAAACACAACTCTGTATTATTTACTGAGTATACAATTGGTCAGAGCAATTAAATCCTACCAGTGCTCTAGGGAACTTGACACCAGCTTTTTGTAGCTCATTTTTCTTCTTTTCAACAGTTTAATTTCCTTAAAACATTCTAGAAACACACAAATAGCTTTCCTAATGTCACTTTGCCATATATGCAATCACAGCTGTTGTAACAGTGGTGTTAAGACAATTATGAAAGGAGGGAAGATAGCCTATTCGGTGATAAAATGGAAATGTAATAAAGAAGAGAATCATTGTATGAATATTTCTTATCAAAGAGTCTGACAGGCTCTTGAAAAGGGGAGGGAGTTTGTTATAGACTATTTTCAGAGGAGACGCGTCATCTTCGTAATATGTCATGTTTGTATAGCTTTGTCAGAGATTTCATAATTGAAATTTCATTTGTTTATCTAATTAGAATATGGCAGAATGGTATCAGAAACATGAAAACATTTTTTTCAAAGGTGTTTCCTTGGCCAGAGTTAATACTGTAACTGGTAACAGAGATGTGATTATACTCCAATATTTCTATTCATTAGAATGCACAGAGAATCTGAAAAAACTTAAGTTTTTTTAAAGCCACACATAGTTTTTGATGTCTGAGTATCTAAAGGAACATAATAGATGCCTAACGGTATCTAACAGCTCAACAGTAGAAGCGCTGTTATAGGTAATTACTCAAACTCTAACAGACAAAGCATGTAGGAATTACTGTGTTTCTATTTACCTTTCAGGTACATTTAGAATGCTCAAAATATATTAAGCTGTGCAACTGCCAACTAACAGCTATCCCATAGTTCTTTTTTCCTGACTTTTAGCCCTTCTCCAACACACATCCTTCCAGACTGGCCCCTACAAACAGCTCAGAAAGGATGGAGACCAGTAGACTGACTCCTAACAAGTTCCTGCTTAAAAACTAAGAAACACAGGGTGGCTGGTCTCTGTGCAGGTCTCAGGGTATGACGTAGTAGGGAAGGGCAGTTTACTTGGTGTCCTGGTTTCGGCTGGGATAGAGTTGATTTTCTTTCTAGTGGTTGGTATAGTGCTGTGTTTTGGATTTAGCATGAGAACAATGTGATAACACACTGATGTTTTAGTTGTTGTTAAGTGGTGTTTATTAGTCAAGGACTTTTCAGCTTGCCATGCTCTGCCAGGTGCACAAGAAGTTGGGAGGGAGCATAGCCAGGACAGCTAACCCAACGGGCCAAAGGGGTATTCCATACCATAGGACATCATGCTCACCATATAAAGCGGGGAGAAGAAGAAGGAAGGGAGTGGGACATTCGGGGTGATGGTGTTTGTCTTCCCAAGTAACCATTACGCGTGATGGAGCCCTGCTTTCCTGGAGATGGTTGAACACCTGCCTGACGATGGGAAGTAATAAATTAATTCCTTGTTTTGCTTTGCTTGCGTGCACAGCTTTTGCTTTACTTATGGAACTGTCTTTATCTCAACCCACGAGTTTTCTCATTTTTACTCTTCCAATTCTCTCCCCCATCCCACTGGGGTGGGGGGAGGAGAGAGAGCGGCTGTGTGGTGCTTAGTTGCCAGCTGGGGTTAAACCACGACACTTGGGTTGTTCAAGGCAACTCAAGAAGTATCTTAATTATCAGTGTGGTCAGTCTCTGGGGTCAGAGCTCCGCAAGGAAAATAAGTGACAGTGACCAGTTCCTCCAGCTGGTTTCTGAATCTGCCCAGCTTGTCGTGCAAGTATGAAAGTGAGCCAGAGTCCTCAAGACTCCTTGGCTGGATCCTCAGGTTAGGGGGAATCAAGTTCAGAACTGAATATGCCTGTCATTAATACTGGAATTTAAAACCAAGTTCAATACCTCATTTCTGCTAGATGTTCACGGCGTTATCCCAGATCAGAATTTGTCCTGTATTACTGATGCAGACCCTTTAATGGCCAGATGTCAGCACTGATTCAATATTATTTGTAATTTTTCTCTGACTAAAAGGTGTAATGAATAAAACAAAGGAGAGAAAGTGAATGCGTACAATTAATGTAATGTCCATACCTCTTCAAAGGAGAACTTTGTAGTTCTGCTGTATGATTCATAATTTTTGGTTCTTCCAATATGAAATATGGATTTCTTGAAGGAATGTCTCCATTGGTCTTATATCTATTATGTATTAATGTACTTGCATTAGCAAGAAGTAGTATAAAATAAATGACACTTATTTTAATGCTCATTGCATTAAAATTAATTCCTTGTTTTAATGCCCATTGCATTAAAATAAACCGTTATAAGTATAAGAGCTGGTGGACATGTTTCTATGATTTTATAATTTGTTCTTTTATTCACAGTGAAAATACCTGTGCCTAACGTAACTAACGGAAGGGAAACTAACTAAGGGAAAATGTAACTAATGGCCAAAGTTCCTCATATGATTAGTGGAGAAAGATCTGCCTCAACAAACTGAAGCACAAACATTAAACTGAATAAAACATGATTCTTATTTTAATTAATAAGATATAAGAAAAAAATGCAGTTCTCTAAATATGGGCACCTTGCGCCATTTGAAGCACCCTGAGCCTTCTGCACGGGATGAGCAAAGACTTGTGTCGTTTGGAGGGGTAAGCAGAAGTCAGGTGGGATGTTGTAGTGCACCCAAAACAGTATGAGATAGTTATGATTAGGCAACTAAATTTGGTTCTTTGTCGATACAGTTGAGGCAGCAATTCAGTTGATTTAATGCTGGTGTCCATTGAAGCGTTAGTTGAGTCACTGTGATTCCTTTGACTAGATGTCTGCCAGCGGGGAGCTTAAACATTTAGCTCATATGCAGATACCCACATAAAGATACCTTGATGACAGTATCTTCATCTGAAGCCGAATTCCCTCCTGGCATTTAGGTTCAAGTTCGTGACACAGACATGACCACATTCTTGGTTTTTTATACTGTGGTTTTCAGTACAGTTATATGCTGAACGACATTTACAAGTACTTGGATTTTTTTTTTTTGTATTGAATAATATCATACCTATAAAATAGCAATTTTGCTGCAAGATGCTGCTATAGTTATAGTTGTGAAAGAGTACTTTTTTCTCTGCTACTTGTCATTACCTCCTTATGTACATAATTTTGTGTTTTTTAACTGAAAGTTTTCGTATTTGAGGCATTGATGAGACAATCATTTTGGGGCAATTACCTGATCTTTCTTTTTATGTCCCTGATTCTTATATAATGAGAAACTACAATGATACAGTTTCCTATTACCTTCTCCACAGCTTTCATGAGTTTGAAAAAACATAATTACAAACACTTTGAAGTACAAGAATGGGCATAAATGTGAAAAATGTTGTTCAGCTGTTGGCTATTTATTCTTTACAACCTATATGCTCTGGTTTGTACAAAATAAGGACTAAATTGTGCAGGCATTTTCCTGAAAGAGTTAATGTCACCAGGCGAGGATACTGTGTAATACTAACAAGATTAAAAGCTTTGAGGCATAAAGTTCAACATTAGTGATAAACAATAGGAAATGATAGCAAAGGAGTCTGTCTGAACTCCTAATAGTAGCTTATATCCTTGCCCTAGGAATAGGATATCTGAGATTCAGATCACTGCTTGACAAACCCACAGACTATGCTCCACATTGGATGTTCAAACCATAAGGTTGTAGGCTCAGACTGTGAAGAAAATGGAAGGTGAGATATGGACTTTTCTGTCCTCCTTTAATGCTGTATAGAAAGGGCAACTTTGCTTCTCCAGGTACTGGCTTCATTGTAAAGAGAATATTTTTCTATATTAAGGTGAAAAAGGGAAAAAGAAGTAGCTCCACAACAGACTTTGCTACACAGAAAGAAGGCAGACAATGTATACCTAAATCCAAAATGTGGAAAATTCACCTTAATCCGGTAGTGCTTTATCCAGAAGGTTCTTGGCCTGAAATGATCCTTGATTTTTTACCTAGAAATTTCCTGCTTATTTAGAGTTTGGCTTCTTGTTGTGTCCTTAGGCATGCCCAGTCTTAACAGTGCAGAACAACTTAATACTGGCGTTATCCCTGTGCATAAATCCCATCAAAATTTACAAAATAGGCATGTTTACCTTGATGCTGACTCATTGGGATGAGTATCTGGTGCACCTGGATTCTAATAGCAGCTGGTTCTGCTGTGTGGGTGTGGATGTACCTGCAAAAGGCAGGCCTTTGGCATAAGGAGGATATGTGAGGAGGTGTTGCCATAGGTTGTTTGCCTGGAAAACTGCATGAGATCATGCTGGGTAGCAGAAACACAGTGAAGAGTTGCATGACCTCTCTTGTTTAACAGATATATCTGCCAGAGATAAACCATAGTTCTGCATTGCAAACCTATAGGATGCAGACATTCGACAGGAAATTTGAGATCCCAGAAAGTTTGACATTCACAGTGTGACTGCTATCTTGCTTGAGGAGCTCAAGCTCATAGCCATCCACAAAGCTTGTTATTTCTGCTATGGCTTGGCCTACCGCAGTGGCTGAGTTGTTCAAGTTGAGGTGGAGTAAACCTATACAAAGTCATAGCAGGTGATGCTTGGGACATCTAAAAATGAAAGAGCAGGGCCATAGAAGAGTTATAGGCACATTCAGGATAAGGCAATATCTGAATAAATATGGTCCTCTGTGTTTGACTTTATTACCTGTGGACTTTATTTGGGAACCTACATGGAATTTGGTGATTCCAGCCAGCTTCCTTGGAGATAATCCACCCGTCCAGTGTAGTACTGCATCACAAGTGGCACTGGCTTAGCAGGCTCTGCAGGAGGACTGAGTCCTCTGCCGGAGGAACAGTTTTACTGACTCTCACATTTTGAAGTGGTCTCTAGGATGAGGTCAGGGAAAAATTAACAGCACTGTGGGAGAGAAGCCACACACCCCCTCCTGGGTGAATAAACCTAAGTGCCACTGTGATAAATCTTGCAAGTAGAATTTTAGCAAGTTTTCAAACTGTGCATGTTTAGTAGGCTGAACTATCCTCCCTTTCTTAATATCTTGCAATTTTTTTGAGCCCTTTGCTGATGTATGGTCCAGAGAGCACCAACAGTATACAGATACTAAAAATCCCCATTAGGAACACTATTAGGTAGGCTGGTAACGTTGTTTGAAGTGAAGAAAAAGAATATGTTACCTTTAGAAGATATTTGTTATTGTCATTAATTTTGGTTACCAATACTGTCCTTAGGCTTTTGAGGTATATGGAAAGAATGATTTTCTGCAGTCCTTTGAACTACAAACCACTCCATCTTTTGCAAAACTGGGGTCCAAAATGTTGTTATGCTGATCTAGTTGCATTTTGTGCCCACTAATTGTTCACTGCTTTAAGTAGCACTTGGCCTGGCACAAGGCAGAGGAGATTTAGGCTTTGAGTCCTTGCGTTAAAACACTGATTCCAAGCCGGCTGTAGAATGCTCTGAAAAACAATATTAGAAAAAAACTAATCTTGAGCTTTCTGTCTTGAAGCAAATATTATTAATGAGTACAGGATGGTTCCATCCCTTTTTCTATTTGACATGACATACTCAGCATTATAAAAATTATTTTTAAAAGAATACATTTTTTTGTAATGTATTTATACTACATACCACTTTGTGTTCATATACTACAATTAAAAATGATAATAGATAATGTTTTATATTTCTACTGGGAATGTCCACAAAACTGACCACTTACGGGATAATATTTTGAATTATTACGGTTGCCAGTAATGTAACAAAAGGAGGATAAAACACTGCTGATATTTTACTGCTTTGAACTTTTACTATGCAGTTTTACTCAGAAACTTATTTTGGTATCCTAATAAGATTAGGTAAATTTGAATGAATGATGAAAGAATGATAGTGGGACCGACTGCAGGAAGTAAATAGTGTGCTAGACCCAGCAAGCAGAAATACACCAAACTAGAGCTGAGTAACCAAAATTGGAGATTGAAACTGCTTTTCAGAATAAAACAAAACCCAGTGAATATTAGCATTTTTTGAGTGATGAAGAAAGAAAAAAACACCTCACATTCAACTCTGGATCTGCAATTCATAACAGCAAGATACAGTTTGTCCTGCTTATATGAACACGCTCTACAGATTAAGAAAATATCAAGTATGGGATGATGTTTGTGCATGATAAATAATTAATGTGAAACAAAGACAAGCCATTTGTGACTATTTGATAGCTCTGTAAGGGGTCTAAAATGCCAAATGATCCTCACAGTAAAACGTGGAGAAAGAGAAGGAGATGGGATTGTCAGCTTATGATCAGGAAAAGAATAATGTCAACCGTGTTAATAGGCATCAGTGAAGAGGAACTCAATACTGGGGAAAGTACAGCTACAAGGCTGTCTTCAAAAGCAGAGAACATTTTTGCTTATTGCTACAGAAATCATTTTTTCAGTCTTGTCCTTTCTTCACCAAATATATTTCCCTATTACAAATATTGTTACCAGGTCTTTATCTCTGAATGAATTATTCAGATATTCTATTCACATCTATTTAATATCTGAACTTTGAAAGTGGTCAGGAGTCCCCAAGGCTTCCTGACCCATCAGCTTACTAACAGCTAATGAAGTAGATAGAAGTAACAAACACGGGCTGTAGGAGTGTCACAACTTCAACTGCTGCTCATTGCAGTGATGTTCTGCCTCTCGTCATTTTTGTAATTGACAGTCACTGACAACTGACTAATATGACCTCTGTATTCTTTCCCTAGCAAGACTATCAAAACACTAAGACTCCTTTGATTATGGTAAAGTATTTATCTTTCCTGAGATTCCCCATCAGCGGTGTGATCGCATGTATCCCTGCACTGTCCTGCAAGATTTTTCTTATATTATACCATTTTTAGTCTCTGTTATCTCTTGGAACAGAGTAACATTTTGGAATCTTCACTGAAGTTACAGACAGCAAAGAAAAAGAGCTGGTGTATCAGGAAACAGTTGTTTTCTTAATCCTGCAAAGCCTTTAGCTATAGACTTATACTACAGTATGAAGTACTGCTGTACAGTATGAAGTGAGCTAGACCACACATAGGCTCTGATTCAGCAAAACATTTAAGGGAACATTTTCAAAGGCACAAATGGCAATTAAGCAATAATTTGCAATTGAGGATGAAAGTAGTAAGTATCCAGCTGTCATCTGTGACCTTTAGATCTGTGCCTACAACCTGCGTAGCTGCCAGTGCCTCCTTAAGGGCATAATGATTCAGCAAATTGTAGAAGTGCATGACCTGTGTTTTAGGAAGAATTACCACCAAATCTTATCTTATACACTGTCACCTGTATGCAGCAAAATGCATAAGCACATCCACTGTAGGACTTAAAGGACAGAATAGTCAATAGTTGCATTCTGCATACAGTGGCTCCCTTGGAAATAAAATTCTCCCTTGGTAAGATTAGATCTTAAAAGAATACTAACTGCGAAAAAGAATTAATATTTAATATATAAAGGATCAGATACAATTTTATCATTTTCTTCCTATTTACTCTCTGACAGAACAGCTGGAGGTCCAATAAACAACCTGTAACTGTGTTGGAATGCTGTCAGTTGGCACAGTTGTAAAAGCGTCTGGAAGTGCAGTTGAAGTCTGGAGTGTCAGTATGAAACGATCATACTGACATTGTATAGTTTTTGATGTTTATTATTTCCTTCTCTGCCTCAGACTTGTCTGGAAACATTTTCTGTCTTCGAACAGCTCTCTCGACTTCTGTACACAAGAAGAAAGAAAAAGTATAGACTGTATGAAGCAAGAAGAGTAAAAGACAATAAAATTGATTGCATTGTTTGCCTCTTAGTCACAAAAGCAGAAGTCAGGAACAAACTTTCTGAAATCGGTAAAGCAAACTTGGCTTTGGAACACGTGGAAATCAAGAGTAGTTTCCTTATCAATAACTGCAGTGAGAACAAACCTAAAGTCTCAAGTTGCTCTTTGGAAAGCTTGTGAATGTAAAGGTGCCTCTTTCAGTTCCTGAGCAACCTAGGAGCAGAAACACTAGAAATGTCATGGGAAATGTTGCGCTCTCTGTCACTTCATTTTGCATACTCAAGCAACTTGGAAAGAAATATGAATATTTTTTACAGTCAGACATTATAGATCACCAAATACTTTGTAGTGTGCTCTAGTCTGTTCCTTAAGGCTGGGCTGAGGGTTGCTTTGCTTTAGGGGTAAATATCACATGATGAACTGATTAAAAATATATGTACCTTATTCTTTAGGACTGAAAGCTCTAACTACTTGCTCAATCCAAAAGATCTTGCAGAAACTCCTCTCTGAAGAAAATAAAAAATAATAATTCTGAGACTGATTCATGGTCTTTGGAAATAATGGTAAATCTTTCCAGGTATGTTGGAGCAAGTCCATAATATAATTACTTATATGAGGAAAGGAAGGAGGATTTAGCCATATTGTTTTTCATTAATGAAGACTGATGCTTCCTTAAAACTATGCAAATCAAAATTTAATTTTGTGCTTGACATGCTTATTCCATTTTGAGAATTTGATATTTTGCAATGGGGAGAAGACATAATTTGTATTTCAAAGTGGATCGTATTTTCCATGCTCTTGGTTAATAAATGAGCATTATGAAACTGATCCAGGGGACTCCTGAGTATCTGTGTGAGGCACTGAGTTTTGAGATAAAGTCTAGCAACTTATACAAACTCCTATGAAAGTTACCTTACAGACATCGTATATAAGATATAACTAGATGCCATAGTTTCAAATGAAATGAAATTAAATGAAACCTGAGCACTGTAAAATAGCTTAATGCAATAGTTCACTGAAATAGTTTAATCACATATCAAATCCCTTGTAAAATTGCTGTTACTACATACTTTATTAATATGTGAGGGTTTATTATTCTAAGGCCAAAGGGATTGGGCATGGTGTTCCAAGTGCAAAGTTGGCTGAGTCTGTCTGATGGCAAAGTGCTCCACCCCTGGGCTGTCTCTGGCAGCAGACTCCCACCATCTCCCTTTTCTCAGCTCTTGTGCAACCTCATAATGAGCTGGTTTAGCACGCTAAACCACAGAAAGATATTCAGTATTTTTGTTAGTTTGTTTTCCAATTTGTTGGTGAACCAGCTCATGGTGGAGTCAGAAAAAGATCTGTATCTGGGGAAAGGAGTGGTGGGAGCTAACGACCAAGGAGAAGGATAGGCAGACTTGTCTGCCCCCCTGCCAGCAGCTCTCAGCTAAATGAACTCCGTCGTATCCTTACTCAGTGTCCTTAGGCTCCTGAGGCACTGCTCCCAACAAAGCACCATGTCATATAACAAGGCAACAAAAGCCTGACATAAGGGAATTTGTCTTTCCCTTCACTATGCAGTGTGGAATCAAGGGATAAAGGGAATTTGGATCAACCCATTAGATAAAAGATTATGCCATAATTTAGAAAGAAGACAAATCTAACTAAAATAAAGAAATCTTGGGGCTGGCAGGGAGATGAAATACTAGGGTGAGAGGGAGACCGGAGAAATACCAGAAAGGGGAATGTATACAGCCTGGGTCAGCTTTGCAGGTGTTGGTAACACTTTATACTGTTAGTATGTGAGTGAAAACTGAATTGCGAGCCCATCTGTAGGTCAGGGAGACTTTGTGCTGTTACTAATAATTTCGTAAATCCTTGTCGACTGTCTAGCTATTATGTCCTTTCTATGAGAAAGGGAAATAATCTTTGAATAATAGGGAACACTGCATTCATTCAATCAGGCACGAATGTTCTCACACCTTTTGGGGAATCAAATCCTCCAAGGACTTGGTTCTTCAAAGGCAGATGGATGGACTATTTGTAATCACCATGACCCTAATATCATTCTCAGTGAACAGCGGATAAAGGATTTCTTTGAAGTCCTCCAAAGCAGAAACTTTTTGTCTAATCTTTCTCTGTAGATACCATTGGTATTTCTGCCATAAATGGTCACTGAAAGAGGCTAATCAATTCATGATGGTGAATCTATCAGTCTAATTACTACCAATTATTATAATTCCTAAAACCATGTTGATAATTTCCTGAATCATTAGCTTTCATTTCTTGTGTTTTAATATAAAAAATCTCATCAAACTGCTGTACACAGGTATTTACCATTGTAACTAAGTTTTCTAACAGCTGAAAGCATTCTGGAAGACAAGTTGAAGAGATTTAATCTATTTACACCACCTAATATGCAATATCTGTCTGTAAAAGAAGGAAGTCCTATGGTCTGTAAGGATTTTGCAAACTTAGGCTCAATATGAGCTTCTATTTGGGTCTCTGGATAAAGTCTGAAACATAATTATTTTATGATCAGAAGAAGCAGTTAGAATAGAGGAGCTAGACAGAGAATGCCCTGAGACAGGCAGTTGTAGGCTTCCAGACAGCAAAATCCTTGTGGATGAAAGGCGAAGAAAAAGCCTACTGATAATAAGAGTTGGTGCTGGTTGGAAACAACCCCAGTCTCTGTTAAAGTTGACATTTGTGCCCCTCAGAAAGCAGATGTGTCTGCCCAGATTGGCCATAAGCTATGTAAAATGAGTCAGCACTGCTCTCACAGCTGGGTTTTTGTAGACACACATTATGAATTAAAATAGCTTCTCATATGAATCTTGAATATACCAAAATAAGCTGATATTCCCACAGCAGGAGCTATATTTTACATCTTTTTGTGTTAGCTAAACTACGTCTTCCTTTCTGTAATTTGAATGAGATAGGTGTTTTTAAAGATCATTTCCTTAATGCAAGTTCGTATTACTGTTTCTGCAGAGAAGCCTTTCCTTTTTAGCAACACTCTTAGCAAAGAAAAAAGAATGTACAATTATCTTTATGCAAAAATAGATAACGACTGCAAAACTGTTCCATTTTCCAAGGGTTGACTAGTTAAGCTATAACATGAACTGAATTTTTATTCACAGTTCTAAAACTAACAAATGTTCAAATTAACAATACTAGCTGAAAACTTTTTTTTCCCAAGCCTCTCTGGTTTGGTGTTCTCTTTACCTTCTCAGTCCAAATTAAAGAGAGTACAGCAGTGAGCTACACAATAACAAACAGAGAAGTATCCTTGCCATATTTCTAGCTGACATGAGTGTGTTAGATTTAATATGTACTGGCCAAGGAATCAGAGTGATATAGGATATCAACCACATTTTTTTGAGAAAGAACTCTCCATTCACTGGTTATTTACTCATTTTAATAAACTTCCCTTGTTTTCCTCATTTGTTCAAGTATTTGAGAATAGATAAGTAATCTGGGAAATTTTCCAGT
Source organism: Calonectris borealis (assembly GCF_964195595.1). Lineage (NCBI taxonomy): Eukaryota > Metazoa > Chordata > Aves > Procellariiformes > Procellariidae > Calonectris > Calonectris borealis. The sequence goes on along the minus strand of NC_134314.1, from coordinate 44,895,335 downwards.
TTAAACTATAAAGCAATAAATAATTGAGATACTTGGCACTTAATGCATGAAATAGGATCCTTGTGGGCTAAAACAAAGACTGAATTCAACAGTTTCACTCTGGAGCACCCTATTTTCACAATGGAGTTACCACTATGCAGTTATAGTTCTGTCTGCAGGAGACAGAGGTTTCTCAGGGGGTGTTCGAGTACTGAAATGAATTGATTTAGAAACCATGACCTGTTCATAAATGTCTGTAACTTGCACATAAAGTGAAAAGTATTTTGATTTTACCAGATAGGAGATGTTTGACTGCTTATAAATGTATTCCAGGGAAGAAATGCAGAATAAAAGAGCTGTGTAAGATGGGTCCTAATCACATCAGTTAATAACGACCTAGAAAGTGATCAGACACAACAGCGGAGAAAAGCGGCATGAAAGAAGACAAAAAAGGAGCCTGGTTTCTTTCATCTGAGAGCATCCTTCTAAGTGCAGGGAGCCCTGTTTCTCACATTGAACAGTGCTTGCTACAAAAAGAGAAAAGTCAGAGGAGTGGGAACTCCACCTTCCCAGCCAAATGCTGTAATCATGAGGCTCCTGCGGTCTTTTCTTCTGGTGCCCAATGTGCCAAACCTGCCACTGCAGTCAGATCTGCTCCCAACAGCTAAGGAAACCTGGAGCAGTTAAGCTCACTCTAAAGTAGGCACTCAGAGACTGGCCAGCTCAACTGCTCTCCAACTCCACTAACAGCAGTGGAAATGTAAGCATCTGATGTATATGGACATCTATATGTGGACATCTAAATCTAAGAATCTTAACTTCAAATGTGGCCTCTCCATGCATTGCTTGCTGCCTGGAGGTGCTGCTACCTCTGTGCTGTTGAAAACAAGAGAGACAGACGGCACAGGCTTGGCATCTCCTAACCAGCTTTGTGTTCAGGGGCACACACATGTATTGTGTAAGTCCCTGAATCCCTCAAGGCTGAGGAAGGCACAGAACATCATCAGCTGTGGCAATAACTTGCTTTATACCTGTTATCTCTTATTCCTAAGGAGTAGGAATTCTTTCTAAAAAGAGAATGTACCATTGCTTTCACTTGTTGACTCATTCCTAGCCATGAAATGTGGGTAACAGAAGGAGCAGCTGCAGAAACTTGAGACATAAAAAGGGAATTTTCAGGTCAGTTGGGGAATGGAGCAAGAGGAATGGAGCTTTTTAAAAGTCTGTAGCTTTGATTCAAGTGCCTGCAATACACAGAATTCCTCTGCCCTTATTTGGATCTAGCCTATATCCTTCATCTGGGAGAAACTTCCATCTAAAAGACACATAAAGTTTCTGCTATTGATACTACTATAAAATTGCATTCTGAGCAGCTAGACCAGCATTTTGCGTAGTTTGTTACCCATAGTAACCTTCTGCCAAACAGAACAGACAGAACGGCTTTCTGTGTCAGAGGAAGGTTAAATGGTCTTTTTTATTGGTGGTACAAATGATTTAATAAGTCTTTTAAGCTGTTCTTTGTTTATCCTGGTATTTTACAATGTATTACTAAGAACACAGAGATTTTTTTTCCCTTTTTGATTATGATATATGAATCTCATCAATAGCATCCATAGGTAAGGTTTGGCTGTCTTCCAGAGCAATGAAGAAGAAAATGTTGTGATCACACTGGGTTTGTTTTGATTTTTCAGTGAAGGGGAAAAAAATCCATTCCACTGTGAATTGCTATAGCTCTTGAAATCCTTATCCACAAAACCGAGAATGGCTGAGATGTTTGGATACAACAGAAGGATCAGAAAAACGAGATACCAAGAGCACAAAAAATTACTGATTTTCCCCTTGTGATTCAGAAAGTAACAACCCCAGTGAGAACAAAGTATGTAAGTACACAGGGTATATTATACACTAAAAGATAGGTGAAGATGTTTCAGCATTTGTTTGTTATATCAACACACTCTCACTTTTTTGTACCCCACAGAGTGACTTTTCCTCCTCTCCATCATGTTGAAAGTTATGGCTAAGATTTCACCTTACTTTGTCAGCAAGGATTGACAAAAGCATGAAACTGTTAAAGTTGTCCACTTGCCTGCTATGTTACTTGGTTTAAACTTTCTAGGAGCTGTCATTTTCCAAGGACAGCACTCAATCTTTCTACCTCTGGCTTACTGAAGTGTTACTGAGCTTCTGTGCTTTCACCTGGGTACAGGTGAATAACAGAGGCCTCCAATACAATGCTTTGCTGCTTGTGTGAATGGACTCCCGTGTACTCGTGTCTCTGATATGATGAAAGCAACACAATCAGCACTGTTTGTCTGTGCTATGAGTGATAATTTATGCTTTATGTATCATCCTATCCAAGTTCACGCCTCTTAGATCAGGCCATGAATTTCTGAGAATGGGTGAGTTTAAGGCACAAGGTCATTGCTGGCCATAATTCTGTCAAATACGACTGCATACATCTTAAAAAGCTGCATTCAAGAAGGAAAAGGACAAATTCCAGACCCAAGCACTCATTGAGACATCTCCATCTTCACTGTGCTTGGCAGCTGCTGAAGCCGTACATGGCGTGTCCTCTTCTCTGACCACACAGTGGTGTGAAGATATTCTGTATAGCAAGATTGCTAATGACCTCAAGGTTCCCTCTTTGAGGAGGAAGAAGTTGCAGTCCCTGAAATCCCCCATGGCATTCCTTTCCTATACAATTAATATTAGTTGTGCCTACAAGTTCTGCCTTTAAGCAGTGATGAATAAATTGAAAGAAATAGGCAATTCTTTAAGTATTTTTAACAGCAATTTTGAACTAATGACACTCTCAATATGAAAGGTCAATTCATACTAAAATGAAAGAATTTTTCCTTATGTATAGAGTCATATTTAAATATCTCTGAAGATTCTTACTTTTTAAGTATGCATTTTCTGTCATGCTTGCATTTTTTTCCCCTGACAAACTGTTGAGAACTGTTATAAAACTACATAGCTTATATCCGTCTCCTCCAGTATATAAAACCTCTCAATTTATAAGAAATATTGGCAGGAACTGTATATAGTGAGAAAGAAAGATTTATAAACATCATTGCTAAAAAGTTATTACAACACAGAGATTCAAAAGAAATGGGAATTTCTGTAACTTAAATTTATGCTAAAAATGCCTATTACTCTTGCGTGGGATGAGGTTACTAGTTCTTTCTTACTTTGTAAGGCAGAGTATGCAGACCAGACTGCTAGGCTTGAAACAGTCTGGGGTTTTAGGATGTGTTAATTCTTCCCTGGAAGATATTGAGCCTGATTTATGTCTTTCAGTGGAGTGATTTCACGGAGGGAAATGGAGGAACTGGAAACAAATACAGACCAAGCAGGAGCATCAACAAGGCAAAAAACCAAAGCATTGCTAGTCCAAAAGTATTGGCTGAAAATTGAAAATTTGACTTTAAATATCCTCTTTCGTTGGTTATCCTGCTATTGTAGAATTGGGAAATATTCTATACTTTCACATCATCCGCACTGATCAGCTGTTATTCTTTAGCTGTCTAGCAAATTATCCTTCGCTAATATTCTGTATTCAAGTTTAGAAATTAGCACATAGTTTACTTTCCTGTTCCTGAAGAAGTGAATGACTTTTTTTTAAAGGAAAAATAGGGAATAAAGTGCTTCTGATACAATTTTGTGTCAGTATTTACTTATAAGCCTTTACTGCTCAGTGATCCGTCAAATATTCATGAACAGCAATTTGTAGTAGCAAAAGAAATTGAAACAGCATGCTTCAAAACCAAGTCTTTATCATTATGATCAACTCTTCTGTAGATTAGTGGTATCGGTTTATTTTATTTGAAACTGCCAATGCATTTTAAGGCTGTTAGAATTCAGGCCCATCTCATTTTGATTTCTCTGTATGAGGGTTAAGTGATGCAACAATTAAAGCTGCAGCAGATGCTGCCATGCCCTTTACATTAATATTCAACTTACTGATACCTTTTTAGGGACTGAATCAATGAAGATAATAGCAAGGACATCTCACATTCATGGGGAGACACTCCTGAACAGGCTGGAAGATGCTGAGCTGTCCCCAAGGAACAGAAGGGCACACATTGGAAAATACAGAAGCAAACCCCACCATTTTTTAAGATGGGATTTGCCTAACCATTGCTCAGTTTAAGAGCAGTGAGAGTTAAGGAAGGACTTATTCTTTCTCTCTTTCTTTTAATTCTCCACATGAGACTTTAGAAGTCTATTCTCTTGTTTTTTTGACTATGTCTGTACATATAATGCAGGAGTTACACCATAAGATGCTGGGGATCTGCTGTGTAATTTTGGGGGGCAGAGGGTAGACAACATGGATTTGTCTTCCTTGGAATCAAGGTATCAGAAAGTTAGGATTTTACATCATTTCTCACAAAGGCAGGGGCTCAAAGTTCAGTTAAATAAGAGCTGGGCTTAGAAAAGAACACCCATGATTTATAGAACTGCTGGCTTGTCACAACCTACAGCTTCCAGTCAAGCTGGATAAAAGGTCATAGGTTTAATTTCCAGCAACAAAGATGACCATAGAGTTCTTCGCAGACTTGTGATTGTAGTGATGCCCTTACAAGCTGAAAATACTTTGCTAGCCTCAAAAATCTTCATAGGCTAGAGAGTCTTGAAAGTACTCAGACTGACCTGAAAGCCAAACCTTGGCTGAACAGAAGCTGCTCTTAGATTATGGATTATGCTGTTTCCTATGACCTACACACCACTATCTCTCAAAAGTCAGATCTGGTAAACTAATGGAATTGCAGTTGGCTACTGAAATCTTCCCCTAGCCAAATCACACATCAAAGAGACTTCTGGATGGAGATTAGGAACTCCACTACAGATCTGCTTAGTGATGTAAATCAGTTCACAACGGGAAATAGGACATGTGCGTGCCTCTCAGCTCCTCCTGCAGAAGGATGCTGGTGCAAGAGGAGAGAGAAGCAAATGTGGGGGAAAAGGGCAATTTAGCAATTTTTGGAGAAGCCACATTCCTGCAGGGGCTGGGCTGCTACTGTCCCGAGGAGGTGGGCAGAGCATGTTCTGGTTTCTGCAGCACGCCAGAGCAGAGCCAGAGGCATTCTGCTTGTAACTCGCTGCTCTCCCAGCTGAATTTCGTCTCCAACTGCTGTCTCGGCAAAGCATCTCTGCAATGGCTATTGCTGCAGGGAGAAAAACATCTCAGTTCTCATGGTTTAATTCAAATAATGATCAAAGTTTATTGACTTATTAATGACACATAATTAACTGGCAATCAGTGTACTATATATTCAGGGTCAATGTTGGCAATACAACGGATAAATGATGATACCAGAAACTTAGAGAGCATTAATAAATACCTACGCATTTCCAAGCCCCCGTAACTAATCCCCAGGAGCACACCCCGCCCCGGTACCCTCCCAGCTCCCAGATAGCCCCCCTTTGCCCCCCGTCCGGTGGGCCACAAGCACCCCCCTCCCTGCGTGGGTCCCCGCGCGTGTCCCCGCGGCCGCCCGGTCCCTGTCGGGCTGCGCTGCCCGGCCCGGGGGGGTGGTGGCCGCCGCCGGCACAAGCGCCCCCTCCGGCAGCTCCCTCCGTATCGGCTGCCAAGGGGGAAGGAAGCGCGCAGGCACCCCCAAAGCTGCAGTCAAACCTGCAGGAAAAAAATCAATATGAACATATACACATACATACCCACCCCAGCATACATACAGAGCTATGGCAGAATTATTCTCCTTCTGGCTTTTGGAACAGAAAGAGTTTTTATCACTTGTAATGAGACTGACAGGGAAGTAAACACAGTTAATAACCCTCAAAATATTTCAGTCTTTTTATCTGAAGTGCATTTTCCTATTAAATGAAAATTTCCTGTTTCTGCCAAACCGACAAAGATAGGAAGGATTCTTATCTCCTTGCTAACTTACAGGCTACGCTAACTGGGAAATAATCAGCTTTTATAGCTGCCTTCCTCTACAGAAATGAAAGAAAAATGAAGCTATTAAAGGGATAAAATCAACTTTACTGCATGGTATTCTGAGAAAAAAAAATGGGGAGAGGGGGGTTGAGAAAGTGGGGAAAAAAGAAAAATGATGTGTCATCAGTGAATAGTCATCACCAATTAACTCCATGAAAGCCAACACCCTTAACACAGAACTCACCTGATTTTCTGTGAAGGGTTTAAGGGGTATCAAGTATCCTCATTCAAACAGGACAATCTTTGACATGTGCCCTCAATATTTCATGGCTCACTTATGGGTCACCAGAATTCTGAGTTAAATGAAAGACAAACAGGCTATATAACACCTGTAGAACAGTGGGGCTTCAAGACATAAATGTTTTTTCACATTAACCAGGGGGGAAAAAAAAATCCACAAACTCCAGCCTGCTTCCCCATTTCTACAGAGTTCATTTTAAATGTAAGACCTAAGAGCTTTCAGATGTACAAAGTACAAGCTGAATTCAGCAAATGGATGTGGCTCAAGTAAATCTTTTTTTTCTGAATTAATTGAAAAAACCTGTAACTATGCCAATCCCTAGTGTAATATCTGGTAACTCTTCTGTAGAAATATGACAGAGATGGCTGTTATTCTGCATACAGTTGTCTTAATTTCATGCATGCCCAATTAATTTTCTGTATTTTTACTAGCAAATTGTTGTCGTTTCTCTTTCATCTATTCACACACAGTGTCTTTTTCACTTTGTTGACCTTTCCTAGCAAGTACCATGCTACAACCCCAACCAAAAATGCCACAACAAAGTTCACAGGTAGTATTGCACATTTCAGAAGTGCAGTGTGTTTCTGGAGGGAGAGGATGCCATTTCCTTTTCCTGTTCTTCCAGCTCTGAGTGATAGGTGCTACTTCCCTTTCCCCTTAGGTGCTTGCAAGGCAGATACTTTTCAACATTCTGTCAAGTTATTTCCTGTTGTCCTTCAAGATCCTTGACTTTTTTGTTTTCTGAAAAGAGGATGTAACTTCCCTGGATCAAACACCCCCAGCAGGGTGTGTGCAACCTGTTATTCTTCTCTTAATTGTATTAAGAGGAATCAATACATTTTCAAATGCGCACAACTTTATTGTAGCTGCAGATACACACAACACAGTCTATTATCCTTTTCCCAAAAAAATCTTGGTGAAATTAAGGTATGTTATCAGAGATATAGTGTTGAGAATGTCTCAATATCCCATGCTAACAACCTGTTAACAGCAACACAAGGATGGTTTTACAATCATAGAAACTTTTATTTGAAGGGACCTCTGGAGCTCATCTAGTCCAGCCTCTCCCTTGAAACTGGTCTTCAGGAATATCCACTTCTGTGTACAGGCGTAGCAAGTGAGAGAAACGTACATACTGTATTTCTAAAGAGGGTTATTTACCATGCCTGCAGGTATGGAGCAACTGTCTGACCCATTATATCCAAGTTCAATTTGTAAGTGTGAAGAGAAAATTAGGATTTGAAAAAAAAGAAAAAAAGTATCTGAAAAAAATCAGCGTCAGTTCCAATCAGTAGCAGCAACACAGCATTTCTTTTTCCTTTCAGTTACCCTGCATTTAGTTTCTCTAATTGATTGAGATGTTTTTTATACCAAATTTTTGGCTCATATGCTTTCTTTTATCGCTGTAATATTCTCATTCATCTCTTCATAGAATACCTTATTTTTTCTTCCTGTCTGAATCTCAATTTTTGCTGAGATAGTTGGCTTTCATTGTGATTTTCGAAAGCACTCAGATGCATTTTTCCAAATGGACTTAGAGCCCAAGTCACATTATAAACAACTGAGCGTAAGGGTTCTTAAGTGCATAAGTAGTTTTTGAAAATGGAACTTAAACTCCTAAGCCAGGTAGCTGGTTTTGAGAAGTTATCCTTTATGCAATGTGTGCAAGCCAGGAAGGAAACCAAGTAAACAGAAATTTCAGTCTTGCTTCAGTCCCACGTGCATTATGTGCAGCTGTTGGTCAGTATGTCTATATACTTGGACAATATGTATTTCACATAAAATACTTATAAATTACAACTTTGAACAGAGTTAGAGTTTGGGAAAACTACATTTAGGAACATAAGACTACAATATAGAGTATAAGAGAACAATAACTCCTCCCCTCCCAAAAAAATACAGGCCAGAAATGAAATGTCATCTTCTCTGTCAGACTAGACTAGAAAACCTCGAGAAAGTACCTATGGTTTTGCAATGATATCCTGCTTGCTCCCACTGAAGTTGATGACAAAGCTCCCAGTTTCTTTTCAATTATTGTAGCTTCAGAGTTTCACATGTACTTCAGAAAGAAAGCGTGTCTCTTTCCTTAAAAAACTCAATATAATTCAAGTAATTCCTTCAGCAGGTTATCTATCTGCAAATTAAGTGAAACTTTATCATCCCCAGCTTGTATATTAGGACTGTGGTAGGTAATTAAAATAGAAACAGATATGATTTTACCATTTCAGCCCTTATGAACTATTTATTTCTATGGTACCTAAGGGAAATACATACAGTCCAACTGGACTGGACTTCAGAAACATTTAATGTTTTATGTTTAATGTTAATACCTTAAACACAGGTAGCTCCATCCAGTGACAAGCGGCGTTCCTCAGGGGTCGCTATTGGGACCGGCGCTGTTTAACATCTTTGTCGGCGACATTGACAGTGGGATTGAGTGCACCCTCAGCAAGTTTGCTGATGACACCAAGCTGTGTGGTGCGGTCGACATGCTGGAGGGAAGGGATGCCATCCAGAGGGACCTTGACAGGCTTGAGAGGTGGGCCCATGTGAACCTCATGAAGTTCAAGAAGGCCAAGTGCAAGGTCCTGCACATGGGTCAGGGCAATCCCAAGCACAAATACAGGCTGGGTGGGGAATGGATTGAGAGCAGCCCTGAAGAGAAGGACTTGGAGGTGTTGGTTGATGAGAAGCTCAACAAGACCCCGCAATGTGTGCTTGCAGCCCAGAAAGCCAACCGTATCCTGGGCTGCATCAAAAGAAACATGGCCAGCAGGTCGAGGGAGGTGATTCTCCCCCTCTACTCTGCTCTCGTGAGACCCCACCTGTGTTCAGCTCTGGGGCCCCCAATGTAAGAAGGACATGGACTTGTTGGTACAAGTCCAGAGGAGGGCCACAAACATGATCCCTCTATTGGATGCGGGGGGGAACGTTGCCACCAAGGATGAGGAAAAGGCTGAGGTACTCAACGCCTTCTTTGCCTCAGTCTTTAGTAGTCAGAATGGTTATCCTCAGGGTACTCAGCCCCCTGAGCTGGAAGACAGGGACGACGAGCAGGATAAACCCCCCATAATTCAAGAGGATGAAGTTCATGACCTGCTATGCCACCTGGACATTCACAAGTCTATGGGGCCGGATGGGATCCACCCGAGGGTTCTGAGGGAGCTGGCGGAGGAGCTTGCCGAGCCGCTCTCCATCATTTACCAGCAGTCCTGGTTAACTGGGGAGGTCCCGGACGACTGGAGGCTCGCCAATGTGACTCCCATCTACAAGAAGGGCCGGAGGGAGGATCCGGGGAACTACAGGCCGGTCAGCCTGACCTCGGTGCCGGGGAAGATCATGGAGCGGTTGGTTTTGAGGGTGCTCACGAGCCATGTCCGGGACAACCAGGGGATCAGGCCCAGCCAGCACGGGTTCATGGAAGGCAGGTCCTGCTTGACCAACCTGATCTCCTTCTATGACCAGGTGACCCGCCTAGTGGATGAGGGAAAGGCAGTGGATGTGGTCTACTTGGACTTCAGTAAGGCCTTTGACACTGTCTCCCACAGCATTCTCCTAGAGAAGCTGGCGGCTCACGGCCTAGACAGGTACACTCTTCGCTGGGTAAAAAACTGGCTGGACGGCCGAGCCCAGAGAGTTGTGGTGAACGGAGTTAAATCCAGTTGGCGGCCGGTCACGAGCGGTGTTCCCCAGGGCTCAGTTTTGGGGCCGGTCCTGTTCAATATCTTCATCAATGATCTGGACGAGGGGATCGAGTGCTCCCTCAGTAAGTTTGCAGACGACACCAAGTTGGGCGGGAGTGTTGATCTGCTGGAGGGTAGGAAGGCTCTGCAGAGGGACCTGGACAGGCTGGATCGATGGGCCGAGGCCAACTGTATGAGATTCAACAAGGCCAAGTGCCGGGTCCTGCACTTCGGCCACAACAACCCCAGGCAACGCTACAGGCTTGGGGAAGAGTGGCTGGAAAGCTGCCCAGAGGAAAAGGACCTGGGGGTACTGGTTGACAGCCGACTGAACATGAGCCGGCAGTGTGCTCAGGTGGCCAAGAAGGCCAACGGCATCCTGGCCTGTATCAGAAATAGTGTGGCCAGCAGGAGCAGGGAGGTGATCGTGCCCCTGTACTCGGCACTGGTGAGGCCGCACCTTGAATACTGTGTTCAGTTTTGGGCCCCTCACTACAAGAAGGACATGGAGGTGCTGGAGCGCGTCCAGAGGAGGGCAACGAAGCTGGTGAAGGGCCTGGAGCACAAGTCTTATGAGGAGCGGCTGAGGGAACTGGGGTTGTTTAGCCTGGAGAAGAGGAGGCTGAGGGGAGACCTCATCGCGCTCTACAACTACCTGAAAGGAGGGTGTAGCGAGGTGGGTGTTGGTCTCTTCTACCAAGTAACTAGCGATAGGACAAGAGGAAATGGCCTCAAGTTGCGCCAAGGGAGGTTTAGATTGAACATTAGGAAAAATTTCTTTACTGAAAGAGTGGTCAGGCCTTGGAACAGGCTGCCCAGGGAAGTGGTGGAGTCACCATCCCTGGAGGTATTTAAAAGACGTGTAGATGAGGCCCTTAGGGACATGGTGTAGTGGGCATGGTGGTGTTGGGTTGACGGTTGGACTCGATGATCTTAGAGGTCTTTTCCAACCTGTATGATTCTATGATTCTATGATTCTATGATTTATATTACTAAGCAAGATTAAAGAGCAAGATTTGGTACCTGATTCAAGAACTTATTTAAGAAAGCTCTGAAAAAGAGGTACCTTTGAGTGGTTTGGTGGAAGAAGGGTTGTCACAGCTAATATTGCTGGTGAGGAGCAGAAGGAGTTCTGCTATGTCAGGAATAAGCTCTGTGTGGTGGTCAGCAATGGGAATGACAAATTATTTCTCAGAGTAGTAAATGGAATCTTAAATGCATCTTCAATAACATGCTAATTTAGTCTGGTATCTTGACTGTGGAATTAATTTTCTAACTGCCAATTTCAGCTGGCCACGCAACTGCTTCTCTAAATTTCAAGGTGACCTTTGTAGGGCCACAGGAGACATTTTAGCTTGGTGAATAACAGTGTTGGATCCTTTAAACACCTCTGTTTTGATTTTGCAATAAGTTGTTCTCAGTGAATTTATCAAGCATAGGAAATATTAACCGGACGGCCTTGTTGAACACCTCTATTCACCACCAAAAAAATAAATGTTTTCAAATGCTAATGAGAATTATTGTTGTTGTTATTAACACTGAGGTGGGTGACTGTCATGTACAAAATCTTTATTTGATACAGAGATCATAGATAGTCCAGTGGAGGAAGAGGAAAGAGGGAAGTGGGAAGAGGGAAGGTGATGGCAAAGACAAAGGGAATTTTTGGTGTAAAGTGCTGGACAGGAAGACACCTGGAACATGAAGCAAAGGTGGTTGCTGGTTGATTTTGACCATGATCAAAAGTAGGATGTCTAATCCTCCTTTCTAATGATAGCAAGCTGCAGGAGCTAATATTGGCTAATTAACTGAGCTGCAAATAATATGATCTTGACTGAGGAAGACTTTTTCAGGAATCATTAGAGAGCCTTTATGATTTTTCTTAAACCTAAAATCTGAATGAGCAGCTAATCTGAGTTTTTCAAGCAGAGCCCAAAGTAAATTAACTCTCTGCTTGAAAACTGATGTGAGTTTATCTTTCAGTCTCCTGTAAGGACTCAGTAATACTTCTGCAAGTAAAGACCTGGCAACTTCACACAGTTCATATCAAGGCAGAGCAGAAACCCTTGTTCTTGGGAAAGCACCATTGACTGCCATCCTGTAAGAAACCTGCCAATTAAGGGTCAGAAACAAACCTCTCTCTATACCCCTCAATTACCAGTAAATTGCCTTAGCAGTAAAATGTGAATATACTGCAGCCATCTAAAAATGCATATCAATTATTTTCCTCTTAGTGCAACCAGGCTGCTTTGAGAGATAACACAGTAAGGAAGGAAGCATCTTTTTCAGCCCCACGAGGCCATGCATCTTCACACGGCTTCTCGCAACAGGCTGTACCTGGAGGCACAATTTTGTACTCTGCTGAAATGATCAAATGAACAGAGTGCAAAACTAAAACTTGTACTAAGACTGTTTAAATAATTTAGTAGGATGGGTTATAAAATCATTTAATAAATCTGAAAGACAAATCAATTAGTATGTTTACTGCGTCAGAAAAACAGGATTGAGTGCCAAAGCAATACAGCTGTTTCTCTGCTTTGGGGACCTGGCCTGAAGCCTCTTCTGATTATTTCACAAAAAGCTCCTAAAAGTTCCACATATCAGCACATATCTTATTATCTGACAGAACACCCAGATCTGAGAATGGAAAAAACAAAAAGATGCATTAATTTGTGGTATCCTTGAGAAAGAGAGACTTTCCTCAAAACTAATCCAAACACAGTGAAGAATGGTGCAGTTGTGTGACATACATAGTCACAGTTACAGAAAAAATAATCTGCATAGTTTTTAATTTAAGTAATATTAAAATAGCACAGAAGAAATGCACGTGTTTTAAGTGGTGGAAGATATACTTCATGTAGGAACCTGTACCCCTGTCACTTGACATGATATGCTTTGCTCCAAGGGGAGAAATAACTCTAAGCAATACCCCTCATAGTACTACTCTTCATCTTGAGGATCAGCCCTCTCAGGCAGAGAAAATGTAATAATAAACAGTTTTGGCTGAATTCCTTCAGAGACAAGAAAACCACCCCAAATCCATCTTCAATTAGGTGACAGGATTTATCACAAAGGACTCCTGGACCTTCTGTAAGCTTCTTCCAGCATGTCATTTAGTCTGCCTGACAGCATGGTGACTCTGCAACTATAGCCTATTTTATTCTTTTCAGAGATTTACCTTCAGATGTCTCTAAAGGCTTTCTTTTACACCCACCCCCCCCCCCCTTTTTTTTAATTAAATAAGGTTTTTCAAGCTTGAGGGCTGATTTTTTCCAACAATTGCTCAGCAGTCATGAATGGGGAACTAGGCTAAACCTACTACTTCAATTAGTTTAATTGATGGAGGCTGGGGTGTGTGGATTTTCTCAGCTGAGTCTAATGAAAGAAGCATTCAGTTTATAGAGGATATTTTATGCTGTATAATGTAAGTTTGAGAGTGAGGAGACCATAATTTTCTTCTCAGCTCCTCAAATGATCTGTAATGGGATGCTGGCCAAAACATTTCCCTTCAGTGTTTCAGGGCTTAGACAAATGACTTCTACTGAATTTTGATGGGGTGATTTAAGAAGTCATCAGCCTCAGCTGGCTGTCTCCAACCCTGTAACAAAGCCTATCACAAAGTATGCCAATACTTCAGCTGTGCCAGTGCCTGGCTCTGTAGGATAAACTGCAAAGATGATTGATTTGTGCCGATGCTCAGTTATACCCAGGAGAGACAGATGAGTAGGTTGCTCTGCTGCCCCTGCCAACAGTGCACACGTCTGGCTGTGAGGCCAGGCTCTGGATGGAGAGTTGGGTTTGATGCAGTCCTGAGCCTTCCTTACAAGGTTCAGGAGGAGAGGTTTGCCTGTAAAATCATGTTCTGTGTTAATTACTTTGCTTGTAAAATGATGGTGGATCTATGAATGAAAAGTGGTATATAAAGGATTAACTGCCTATTTTTGTTAAATCAATACTTAATTTCCATTGGTTTTTTTCCTTCTCCTTCATCTAAGAATCAAAGATATTTTTAGCTTAAAAGAAAACTTTAGCTGTTACACATTAACATTTTAATGCAATGAATGTCATGGTTTAAGCCCGGTCGGCACCAACACCACACAGCCGCTCGCTCACCCTCCCCCTGTCCCCGGTGGGATGGGAGAGAGAATCAGAAGAGCAAAAGTAGGAAAACTTGTGGGTTAAGATAAGAGCAGTTTAATAATTGAAATGTTATAATAATAAGAATAAAAAAAATTAATCAAAAGCAAAACAACAAAAGAGAGAGAGAAGGGAACAAAACACAGGAAAAACAAGTGATGCAGCTGCTCACCACCCACTGACAAACACCCAGGCAGCAATCACTGCACCCCAGCTAACTTCCCCCAGCTTATATACTGAGCATAATGTCATATGGTATGGAATATCCCTTTGGCCATTCTGGGTCAGCTGTCCTGGCTATACTCCCTCCCAGCTTCTTCTGCACCTCCTTGCTGGCAGAGCACAGGAAGCTAAAATGTCCTTGACTTAGTATAAACACTACTTAGCAACAACTAAAACATCAGTGTGTTATCACAGTATTCTCATGCTAAATCCAAAACACAGCACTATACTAGCTACTGGGAAGAAAATTAACTCTATCCCAGCTGAAACCAGGACATGCAATCACATATGATTGATTTTTTTTTTTATTTATTTCTTTTTTTTAGGCTGAACTTTTCAGTGACTTCAGTAGGGATTTCTCCTTCACATTGATTGTACAATATGGCCATATGTAACTAATAAATATTTTGCACATGAGATACATTCTAAAAAAAGACAAGTCTTTAGAAAGTATCTGTGTGGAAAGCCTTAACCCAGAGCTATGAGGTAGAAATGCCTCCATATTTTTGTCTTGTTAGTGAGACTATCAAAAGACCTCAAAGGCTTTCAATCTCCCATGCTATATTTTATTAAAGCACAAAATAATAAGCTGGGACAGAATAACTTTTTCATGCAGGGAAAGGGTTTGCAACCACTGTGTGAGACAGATTAAAAAAAATCTTTGGAAAAAAAAAACCCCACCCCTTCATAACATATCTTTGCAAGCTGGGTCATTTCAAAAGGCTGTACAGTGTGCCTCAGAGGCTAGGATCTAGGTATAAATACACAGTCTTCCTTTCAGTTTCCTGTTCTTGCAGTATTTTAAACAAAATATATAGTGTACAATTCCTGTACTGATATCTGAAAAGGAACAACATATAGAGATCCAGTGTCTGTCACAGTCATTATTCAGTGCTGGGCTGCACTTCCAGGATCAGTTACCCTTTCAGGTTATTGACTGAGAGGAGCTGTGACTTCATGGTACCTTCTAGGACATGATTCCTTTTTCTGCCTTAAGGGAAGAAGTGTGCATCAATTTATCAGCTTATATAACTCTTTTTTTAAAGACACAGGTCAGTCATGATGTTGCCCTTTTTCTTTTGACTCTTAAGGTTAGAAGAAAATATTGGATAGGCTGTAATAATTTCCCTATTTCTAATCTTTGGAGCCAAGACCCACGATGATGTTATGTCATTTTCTTGAAGAGCTTTATGTCCCTGTTTGACTAAGCAGAGTCAGGACTGCTTAGGTTTCTTTTGGTAGGCTAGCTTTCCACCTGAAAAATATCCCTCTAGTCTATCAATATTTCCTAGGAGCTGTTTCATTTGACTGTGCCAGACACCCCTAAGACTGGAAAACCTGACCAATCCGGTAGATATCTTTGGGTATTTTGGATCCCCTTGCTAGCAGCACTGTAAAAGCACTGGAAACATCATGATTTAAAAGTTTTCAGTGAATCAGTAATATGCTAAATAGAAGAAATTAGAGAGTTAAGTTTCTACTGCAGAAGTTTCCACCCTCTGATATTTGTGGTAGGAATATAGACATAGAGTTATCAAATAATCAAGGTAAGGCTTTCATTTTTCTTTTTAATTTGTGTTTTCATTGCTCTATTTGAGATATTAAGAAAATGACCCATCTGAATTTTTTTTCAATATTAATCCTGACCTTACTGATTAAATGACCTCAGCTCAGATTCAGATCTCCTGTGGAATTTGAAAGGCCTACCACTTTGCTTGTCTTTCATATTAATTATAAGCATTAATATTAATATTAACATAGACTAGTTAGATATGTGAATAGATGCATGTAAACAGATACCTAGATAGATATAAATACATAGCTAGATTCTGCTCTAGACTTTATGAGTGCTTGATAAACCAGAAGTAGTCATGGATCATGACTTTTATTGTGCCTAGGCATTGTAGAGCAAAGAGGTACAGTCCCTAACTCCAAAATTTTTCTAAGTATGTATAAGGCCAGGGCAACAGATGAACTGCGTAATAAGAAAGAGGAGTTAAAAAATAATTCAGGATACAAGCTTTGTTCTCAAGGCCAAGGCCAGTATCTGTACCAAGATAACTGTAGTTTAAATATTGTCAAGCTTACAGTCACTGCGGCAAAAGAGGATATTAAACAGCTTTGCAGGTGTTATGAGAAGTTAATCTGAAGTGGCAGGGAGGAATACTGAAGGGATCAGGAAAACTCATCGGATCAACACGTGGCTCAGGGGCTGGTGCCATCGGCAGAATTTTGGCTTCTTTGACCACGGGGAGGTTTACACGGCACCGGGCTTGCTGGCGACAGACGGAGTTCAGCTGTCTCACAGGGAGAAAAGGATTCTTGCTCATGAGTTGGCCGGGCTCATCGAGAGGTCTTTAAACTAGGTTCGAAGGGGGAAGGGGATAAAACCAGGCTCACTACAGAAGAGCCTAGGGACCACACGCCAATGTCGGGGGAGAAATCGGCAGCCCACCTCAAGTGCATCTATACCAATGCACGCAGCATGGGTGGCAAACAGGAGGAGCTGGAAGCCATTGTGCAGCGGGGTAGCTATGACTTAGTCGCCATCACAGAAACATGGTGGGATGACTGTCACGATTGGAGTGCTGCAACGGATGGCTATAAGCTCTTCAGAAGGGACAGGCGAGGAAGGAGAGGCGGTCGGGTAGCCCTGTATGTTAGGGAGTGCTTCGACTGTCTAGAGCTCAATGGTAGTGATGACGAGGTCGAGTGCTTGTGGGTAAGGATGAGGGGGAAGGCCAACAAGGCAGATATCCTGCTGGGATATAACCAGGATGAGGAGGCAGACGAAATATTCTACCAGAGGCTGGCAGAAGTCTCCCAGTCACTAGCCCTTGTTCTCGTGGGGGACTTCAACTTTCCAGACGTCTGCTGGAAATACCACACGGCAGAGAGGAAACAGTCGAGGAGGTTCCTGGAGTGTGTGGAGGATAACTTCCTGACGCAGCTGGTAAGCGAGCCCACCAGGGGAGATGCCTCGCTTGACCTGCTGTTCACGAACAGAGAAGGGCTGGTGGGAGATGTGGTGGTCGGAGGCCGGCTTGGGCTTAGCGACCATGAAATGGTAGAATTTTCGATACTTGGTGAAGTAAAGAGGGGGGCCAGCAAAACCGCTACCATGGACTTCCGGCGGGCGGACTTTGGCCTGCTCAGGACACTGGTCGAGAGGGTCCCTTGGGAGACGGTCCTGAAGGGCAAAGGGGTCCAGGAAGGCTGGACGTTCTTCAAGAAGGAAGTCTCAAAGGCGCAGGAGCAGGCTGTCCCCACGTGCTGTAAGAAGAACGGGCGGGGAAGATGACCAGCCTGGCTGAATTGGGAGCTCTGGCTGGACTCAGGAAAAAAAGGAGAGTTTATCACCTTTGGAAGAAGGGACAGGCAACTCGAGAAGAGTACAGGGATCTCGTTAGGTTGTGCAGAGAGGAAATTAGAAAGGCAAAAGCCCAGCTAGAACTCAACCTGGCCACTGTCATGAGAGACAACAAAAAATGCTTTTATAAGTATGTTGATGACAAAAGGAGAAGCAAGGAGAATCTCCATCCTCTATTGGATGCGGGGGGCAACATTGCCACCAAGGACGAGGATAAGACTGAGGTACTCAATGCCTTCTTTGCCTCAGTCTTTAATAGTCAGAGCAATTATTCTCAGGGTACTCAGCCCCCTGAGCAGGAAGACAGGGACGGCGAGCAGGATAACCCCCCCATAATCCAAGAGGAAGAAGTTAATGACCTGCTATGCCACCTGGACATTCACAAGTCTATGGGGCCGGATGGGATCCACCCGAGGGTACTGAGGGAGCTGGCGGAGGAGCTTGCCAAGCTACTCTCCATCATTTACCAGCAGTCCTGGTTAACTGGGGAGGTCCCGGACGACTGGAGGCTCACCAATGTGATGCCCATCTACAAGAAGTGCCAGAAGGAGGATCCGGGGAACTACAGGCTGGTCAGCCTGACCTCGGTGCCGGGGAAGATCATGGAGCGGTTTGTTTTGAGGGCGCTCACAAGCCATGTGTGGGACAACCGGGGGATCAGGCCCAGCCAGCACGGGTTCATGGAAGGCAGGTCCTGCTTGACCAACCTGATCTCCTTCTATGACCAGGTGACCCGCCTAGTGGATGAGGGAAAGGCTGTGGATGTGGTCTACCTGGACTTCAGTAAAGCCTTTGACACTGTCTCCCACAGCATTCTCCTAGAGAAGCTGGTGGCTCACGGCCTAGACAGGTGTACTCTTCGCTGGATAAAAAACTGGCTGGACGGCTGAGCCCAGAGAGTTGTGGTCAACGGAGTTAAATCCAATTGGCAGCCGGTCACGAGCGGTGTTCCCCAGGGCTCAGTATTGAGGCCAGTCCTGTTCAATATCTTTATCAATGATCTGGATGAGGGGATCAAGTGCTCCCTCAGTAAGTTTGCAGATGACACCAAGCTGGGCGGGAGTGTTGATCTGCTCGAGGGTAGGAAGGTTCTGGAGAGGGACCTGGACAGGCTGGATTGGTGGGCTGAGGCCAACTGTATGAGGTTCAACAAGGCCAAGTGCCAGGTCTTGCACTTCGGCCACAACAACCCCAGGCAACGCTACAGGCTTGGGGAAGAGTGGCTGGAAAGCTGCCCGGAGGAGAAGGACTTGGGGGTGCTGGTTGACAGCCGGCTGAACATGAGCCTGCAGTGTGCCCAGGTGGCCAAGAAGGCCAACAGCATCCTGGCCTGTATCAGAAATAGTGTGGCCAGCAGGAGCAAGGAGGTGATCGTGCCCCTGTACTCAGCACTGGTGAGGCCGCACCTCGAATCCTGTGTTCAGTTTTGGGCCCCTCACTACAAGAAGGACATTGAGGTGCTGGAGCGTGTCCAGAGGAGGGCAACGAAGCTGGTGAAGGGCCTGGAGCACAAGTCTTATGAGGAGCGGCTGAGGGA
The DNA here is from genome assembly GCF_964195595.1 of Calonectris borealis. Lineage (NCBI taxonomy): Eukaryota > Metazoa > Chordata > Aves > Procellariiformes > Procellariidae > Calonectris > Calonectris borealis. The sequence continues at coordinate 44,876,210 of NC_134314.1, read as the reverse complement.
ACTGGGGTTGTTTAGCCTGGAGAAGAGGAGGCCGAGGGGAGACCTCATTGCGCTCTACAACTACCTGAAAGGAGGTTGTAGCGAGGTGGGTGCTGGTCTCTTCTGCCAAGTAACTAGCGATAAGACGAGAGGAAATGGCCTCAAGTTGTGCCAAGGGAGGTTTAGGCTGGACATTAGGAAAATTTCTTTCCTGAAAGAGTGGTCAGGCCTTGGAACAGGCTGCCCAGGGAAGTGGTTGAGTCACCATCCCTGGAAATATTTAAAAGACGTGTAGATGAGGCCCTTAGGGCCATGGTGTAGTGGGCATGGTGGTGTTGGGTTGACGGTTGGACTCGATGATCTTAGCGGTCTTTTCCAACCTTAATGATTCTATGATTCTATGATTCTATAATTCTATGAAGTATGAGTTTGGATAAAAGGATTAAGGTTCTTCTTTTTTCCCAATTTATCAAATGGTAGAGAGAAGCTGACTTCTCAGGCTGACTGGAAGTGAGAGCTGACATTTCAGCAATGAGCGAAGGTTTCGTAGGTAAGGTGGAGATACCTGCAAAGGGCCTTGATGGTGAAGGCCTTCAGTTTATCTTCAGTAGAAAACAGAAGAAGAATGATGTATCAAGAGGGGTGTCAGATTTGGTGTGGTGGGCTGGGAAAACCACCTGTCCATCAGAAGGCCAAATCTGATGGGAAAGGGGCTGTTCATTCTAGGCATCTTTTGGGACAGAGCCTATTTTATTGCTCTTTTTAACAGAGTGCTCTTCATCAGTGTTTTTAGTCCCTGCAGGGAATTTGGGTATATTTAGATCCATTTTGCTACCACTAGTTCCTATCAACACTCAAGATACCTGGAACAAATCCTTGCAAAAAAGTGAGGGTACTCACTTTGTTTATGTAGACCCTGCTTAAGTACAGAAAATGCTCTTCTAGCATACTATCTGAGCTTTCTTCAGGTCATACCATTTACCGAAATATCCTTTTTTCTGTCCTGGATGCTTGCAGCCTTACACATTTTGACTCTGACAGTTCGATATCTGACAAAAGCACCCACCCGGGGCTGTTTGGATGTTGCCGAACTGGAGGGGAGGACATGGACCAAGGGCTCTCTTGAGATCCCTGTAGATCCTGTGACTCAAAGTTTCTCTGGAAAATATGTGTGGGGGTGGAGTATGAAAAGACAAGGGAGGAAGGTGAGAGGAGACCACCGAACCCTGTATGAGATCTCAAAGTTAAACTCTGGGCGAGGGAGAAAGACTAAGAGTGTTAATAAATGACAGTAAGTGCTCTGCAGAGAGTGGTTTTACAAGGCTACACAGAATAAGGATACCCAGAACTGAAGCGGGGGAGCAAGGGATATCATTCATACAAATAAGCTGGATGGTAGCTTGAGGAGAGAGGTAAAACCTTTATAAAATCTAATGATGTGTAAATACCACCTGCATTAATTATGCTGCCCTATTGAATGTTAAAAATCTGAAGCCTGGAGCTAGAATAATTAATCTGCCCTTGTGATTGCCTTGGAAGGGAAAGAAAGGTGCTGTTCCTGGCAGTGCAAGCTGAAGTTACAAATGAAGAAAAGGGAAAGTTTATTGTGCTCAAAGCCTTATTTTTGACAACAGAGAGTTTCTCAGGGATGTTTGCTGAAAGCCTAGGGGAGAGAGACGCTGTCCTTTCATTTTCTTTTTTTTCCCTTTTTTTCAAAGAAGCTGAGTCATTTCAGCTGAAATCCCTAAGTTGGGGGGCAAGATATTTTATTGGTGTTAGAGATTTGACGAGCAGAGTTCCACACTCTCCAACAAACTTGCCCACAAACAAAACCAAATCCCTATGCTTACAGTATCCCGTGAAGGATGTGATATATTAATTGTATGTAGAAACAGCAGTTTTCTGTTTTATTGCTGGCCTAGAGACCTTGCTTTCCTGCAGTGTAATTTCTTCAAGCAGGGTCTTTTAAGCTGTGTGTGACAAAATGACATTTCAACTTAGACTCAGCTGTTTACAGTCTATCTTCCTGTCCTAAATTTTCAGAAAATCTGGGCAAATTGCCTCAGTCATGGAGGCACTATTAGGAGGAATTAATATAGTGTCACCAAAAGTCAAAGGAAAATTCACTCAGTTTCTCAGAAGCATGTATGAATGAATGTACCACAATGAGAGATGTTCTGGTTGCCCTACTCATAATGAAAGAGAGAGACAAGCCCTGGCTGCTACAGCTGTCATTTCCTTAAACTGACATTATTTTATACTATAGAATCATAGAATCATATTGTAAATAACGATAAGAGGTGGCACTGCTTTAAGTAGGGAAACTGTGTTTTAGTCTGATTGGCCTTTAACTGAATCCGATATGTTTGTTTCCAGGTATAAGCGCTCAAGGAATATAAAAACAAAAATACAGAAATGTGTAAATATAAATATATATCTCCATGTTGGAAATGGCCTTTGTCCTGCTTATTTCACAAAAATCATAAAAGTTTGCATGGCAGAGAAAAAAACCCATCTTCTATCTGCACTCTGTTGATATTTCTTTCTATGGACAGCTTTATAAAATCTGTCTTTTTAGCACGTTTTAAAGAACAAGACAGTTGTGAACCCTTTGGGAAAAAAATGCCAAATTAAGAATCCAGTGTGAAATTATCTTGCAACTGTAGTCTACCTCTAACAAGCTGGAAACATTGTAATTTGCTAGTGTCCTGTTATATGTAGCAGAGGGTTTTTTCATTTTTCTTTTAATGGGAATAACTTTTTCTGATAAAGTATTTTCCAATCCTTTTTTTCTTTGTGGGAGGAGGGTTTGGGGTTTTCTGCAGTCTTCCTGATTAAATTTATATAGGTTTTTAAAGTCTGAATTTAGTAAATTGAAAATTAAATATTGATTCACTGTGAGAACAGATGGAAATAAACAATAGGGGCTAGAATAGTTATCAAGCTGCTATTGCAACTTTCCAGGAAGTTAATGAAATTACTTTTATTCTGGGGCAAGTCTGTAGGGAATAAGGCCTAGCTGTACAGGTTCAGTTTAATAGACACTAATAATCAGTTTTCATGGAACCGTTTTGTAAAATGTATTGTGTTACCCAGCATTAGGGATAGTGTATACAAACACACAAGACATCCACCTTTTTCTGAGTGAAGCCTCTTTAATTATGTAATGTTGAGAGTTTATTTTTTCCCTTTATCACTTTATTGATATATGCTTTTTTTTCTTGACTTATTGAGCTTTTATCTCTACAAGTATATTTTGAATTAAATAAACTGTAAGCGTCTGTAAGAATCTGTGTATATCTATATTACATACAAGTATGGAAGCTATTCATAGTACAGGACACTTAATAAATACTGATCACAAAATCTCTTTAAAATGTAGTCATTTTCATGAGTTTCCTTACCCTAAAATGAATATGGTCTCATTCAAAAGTCTCCTGAAATTTATGGAAGGTTCCCTTTGACTCCTTATCACTTGGTTGGGAGTCCTATCTCATAAGATGTCTTTGATGAGCCATTTCACTTTCAAAATACCCATTTGAGACTTCTCTATGCGAACCCGTCATATCTCAGATGTTTATACAAGTAAAATATTGACCTTGAGAAGAAAAATTTAGAACAAGAGCAGAATGCTAAATATTGAGGGAAAATGTAGACTGAAATGAGCTATATTATTTCAAGTCTCTATTGCAGACAGACTATTCCTTGAAAAATATGAGTTGTTTGGCCTGGCCTCCTCAATCTATTTGCACGCTTACTATTTATGTAGCTTCCTTTTTTAAAGATTACATTTCTGTGACCAATGTGGAGTGTGTAGGACCCCCCACCCTCTTTAATTGTTGAATCCTTTGAATATTTATGAGAAATCCTGCTTCATATTTTTCTTCTGCCAAAAGAAATATGAACCTGCTTCTTTCATGTTATAGGACATCCAACAGGAGAGACTAAGGGAGTCTCTCCCCCTTTGAATATCTTCTAAGCCAGCACTAGAAGGCTCTCATAAAAACTAAGTGTCCTTGAGCCTAAGCCCTTCTGTGCTTAGAGCTGAGAGACATTTGAATTAAATTCTCACATACGAGTGACTGAGCCATGAAGCCATAGTTGATTCATTCCTTATTCTTGAACTGTTCCACCTTGCATGGAATAATTAAAGATTAATTCACTTAGAGAGAGAAAGAGAATCAGAAGAGCTGTGTGGGATGCCACTCGAGGGACTTAAATGAACAGATAGCAAGAGAGAACACTTAGCTTCCTGTCACTGATCAAAATAACTTGTAAATGTTTTAGACCAAATTGACCAGCCTGAAAGTAAAAGATGGAGAGTAGCCTACTCAGCTCAGCAAGTTCTCTAGCAGCTGAGGCATACTGCTTGGAAAGATATATCCCCTGAGGCAGAGGAGAAAATTAAACTTGAGCTATGCACGCTCTAGATGAGTGTTCTTGAGTAAAAAGTGAGGGGCTGTTTCTTCTCCTGTCTGGTTTTGTGGGTATTTGCTAAGTCTATCTCTTCATTTCCATTTCTTTGCTTTGCCAAAGTTGCCTGAAATGAAATTGAAATGTTTGGTTTCAGAATCACTCAAAGACATATTCCAGTTTTTAATTTTTACCCATTTTTTTCCTTTTAGTTTTTATTTTAAGGGAGAAAAAATAATTTTGGCTTATCTGATCAGATTTTTCTTTCAGCCAACTCACCAGAAAAATAATTATTCACACAGACCACATTCTTATTGTTTTTGCTCCTTCTAGTGTAGAATTTATTTCTCAATGTCCTTATGTAGTTGGGCTTCTATAAAAATTCCCTAACTCAACTCATGCTACTAAAAAAATGATATATCAAACAATGCTCTTGTTGATTTTTCAGCAACTTAGTAAACGGATCAAGTGATTTAAATAATGTTTGTCTCAGAGTTCTTCCAAATGAATTACTACTGTGGCTAAGACAGCATGATTTGGAAAAACTGAACAATTGTGGGAATGAACAGAACTTTTACATAGTGTTCTGGTAGATGAATACTTCAGACAATTAGGATATCAGTTGATAACCTACTTCATTAGTGCATTAAATCTTTGCACTGCTTAACTTAAGCTTTCTCAATTAACTCCTCAATATGCAAGGATTTTTGAAAGATTCAGCCAGAATCAAAAAGCATCACACAACTGGAGATTGTTGAGCAAATGCTGATTCAGGTGAAGATGGTCAAAACCGTCAAGGTCAAGGTCAGACTCTGTCCTAGATTTGTTATTTAGGCCTTCCACCCCATATCTCTCCTGTTATACATCAGTCACTCCATTCTTCAGCAGCTGTATTTATCCTCTGCTGTAGTCCAGCCCTAAGGAAAAGCATCACAACGGTTAGTGGTATAATTTTAAACTTCCAATACAAATACGTATTATGATCTTTTGAATTAATATATGAAAACTTATTCCAGAGCTGCAACGGAATCTCGGTTCAGTTTTTTTTTCTTAAAACACAGTTATGTCTTTTTATTTGTACAGAACTTAGTACTGTTGATTACAGTTTTAGATGAGATCAAGGAACATAATATGTATTTGTAATTGATGCTTCCACAGTATGAGGAAAGACATTTATCATTATTATAAATTAAAGCTGTCACCACTGGAGAGTGAATATTTAGTAAACACTACATTTGATTGCTTTGGTACAATGCATCTATTCTACCAAGTACACAGGACCTTCCTATAAGAAGTATTTTGCAGATTCATACACAGTTGGTGCTCAACAATAAAGGCAATATAAGCTTAAGTCTTCAATAGAGGTAACAAGGCTTGTCTTATTGTAATTCTTCTTTCCTAATAAAGCTGTGAATGGGCTTCAGCTAGTTACTCTCATATGATACTTCCATTATGTGCAAGAAAGATTTGGGGATTAAAGGGATAGGTCTGATAATCCCTTATGCCTCTGTGGATGAAAACAAAACCTTGAGGGCAATTTCATCCCTTGTCTTTCAACACTAAGGTATGCTCACCTGGCAATAAAATACACATTTTGAAAAATTATAGAAAAGGAACATAACCTCACTGTTTGAAAAAAAAAATGTGGAAAACTGTATCATTACTGAGTTTTGCTGTGTAACGTCATAACTAAAAGCAGAGTTGAGGCATCTCTTCACCAAATTCTATGTACCATAAGACAGTTACTCTTCAGTTCTCTGAAACTATGCCAAATTCCTTGCTCAATGATTTCCTTTTCCTTTCTTATTGCAATAACTTTTCAAACAAGTCATCATATATTATACTATAACCACAAAACTAAACCAAATAATAGTAAGTCCAGTATTTTGTTCCAAATCCCGAAGGCATATATTGCAGTGTGATTAAACGTACTTATAAATAAAAACTTAAATCCTCAACTTAGTGAGCAAAAAAAGCATGTGGAATCACATCTTTCAAAAACTTATAAAGTGCCAAGACTTTGATTTTCAGGGGACTTCCTGGAATAGGCTTTACTTATTAGTCAAACTTTGCACGCTTGCACAAGTAGACTTGCTTGACTTCAATACATAATGTTATTCTGCAATTCCTATCTCTGTTTGCTTACAGCATACGCGATTTTCAAAATATGTTTCACTGTATGCAAATATATCTAAAGATCAAAATTCTCATACAATAGGCAGTTACATTGTGCATATGTTTATTGAACAGCTAAATTCATAGTGGGAAAGGAGTCAAAGTAACAGGTAGAAGGACCTACCTGACCTCACAGGGTAAATATAATTAACTTCACGTACATCCACTTTTAACATTCTGCTATTTTCCATTTGTTGAGTCATGGGTAAAATTTTAACTTTGGTCCTGCAGTTGTTCATGTAGATTAGTTTCAGCATGTAAGTGTTCTCAATAATTTCAGTGGATTACAGTATCTGGCAGATGGCACTACTGCTAATAACACCTGTTTTGGTCTACATGTGGTCTTTATACCAAAGAGTTACTTTGATGACCAGGGCATGAATAGAATAACAACATCAGAGGAAAACAGAAAAGGGTTTTTTTACTTAATAAACCACATCATTTTCCAGGGAAAATAAGCATATCAGGTGATAATTTGACCCAGCATCTTGCCTTACATCATGGAAATCTTTCTGATTTCATGAAAAGCACCAATGATTTAAAGAATGTCAGCATGAGCTAGTGAAAACTACATTACAAAATCAAAAAGGCAGTGGAAAAAAAGGCAAAATAAGATCTACTGTGTTGGTGTTACAGTAAAATTGCATGAAAAAATACTGATAAGATAGAAAATCACCTACCTCTGCAGGGGAGATATCCAATAAAGGAGAGATTTATGAACACAAGGTGTAGATGGAACATTCATGCCTAAGTTCCAAACCACAGAAGATAGTGATCTGTTTAACTCACTGGTGTTTAAAGTCACCAAGATATTACATAAAATGTGAGCAGCAGCAGAAGTTAACATTGGTTGTGAGTGAGGCCATGACTAGTCTGGCTTGTTCTCTAGGTGCCTAAAATTTGGTACCTGTTGTTGAACAGATTCAGGAGGACTCTATTAAGCAATTAAGCAAAGACACTCTTTGCCTGTCTTTGATTAATCTGCCAAGCTGCTTTTTTTCTTTATCTGCAACTCTCTGTGCCCACATTTTTGTGTAGCAGATTAGAGAATTTAAACATTAAGAGTTAGTGTTTGGAAACAGGAGATCCAGATTGCTAGTCATTACAGTACAGTGATTAAACTAACTAGGTGAACCAAAGTATTCTTGTACCACAGGGGACTTTTTCCACAGCGTGACTGAGGTCATTAGGTCAATTAAATGCTATGATGCTTTTTAGCACTAAGAAATAGATGCCAGGAAGAATGTCCTCTCATCCCTATAACTTTTAATTGTGTCAGCGTGTACACTTGATTTACGTGTCTGTATTAAACACAAAATGCTAAGAGAGAGAAAAGCACCTCAAAACAACCAGTATGCTGAGTGCATCTGTGCCTAGAGCTGACTAATAGGAATAGCCTCACAACTACTGTTTTCTCAAACCTTATACTTCTGTGGATTTTAGCTCTTGCTTCATGTTCCTTCCTCTTGGGTTGGAAGACTTCAAGCCCAATACTGAAAATAGACTCCAATGGTCTTATGTCTAAGAACAAATTGAGATCACTTGTTTGTTTCAAAGCACGATTACCATGTTGCCAAAACACCAGGAGGTGGGATGTGAGGTGCTCTTCCCATTTTTTATCCAATGCCTCCACAGTGTACCAGAGGAGTGGTTTAACCACCAAGTTGCAATTTATTTGGTGATTGAGATGGTGGAGAAACATTCCCAGACATTCAAACTCTCCTGCCGAAGTCTTCATTTTGTAGAAAGGAACTCAAGATTAACGGGGATAGAGAAAGACAAAGGAAAGACAAAGAGAAAGGAAGAGAAAGTATTTAATATAAAATTCATAAGCAGCCCTGAGAGAGAAGCCCAGAGCTCAAATGTTTTCTTTCTTGTATGGTGTTTAACCCCTAAACACTCTTCTCCCACTTCCTTTTGCCTTTTCTCTGCCCTTTCTTCTACCACTACAGTTACTAAGGTACTAAATAAAAGGCTGGGGGGTTAACCTTTAAAATAAAGGAGTAACTACTGCTGTGTTATGTTATCTCACACCTGTGCAGTAGATTTTTTCAGTGTGTCTGTTAAATCCACATAGGTATTCTGGGAAGTCAGAGGACTACCTACCACCCCCTAGAGGAATTCAGTTCTGAGGTGCAGTTCTGGCCAAGGGCCAAGGAACAGCAACAGGTACCGAGGGAATGTAAAGATCAGAGGAGGAGTCTCTTCATACCTCCAGGATATGTGGCAGCTAAGAAGGCAAGATGTGGAGGATGGTTTTAACTGCTTAAACTCTTCCCAAATCTGACTCCCTGCTAAATTTCTGTGGGAGATGATGGGAATCAGTGTACCATTTCTTTAATCATAACCTGCTAAATTTTTCCATGTGGATGACTGTAAAACAATGAAACCTCACAGACCTCTACAGTCTATTGAAACCTGTGGAGATAATCCCAGTGCTGATGGTATATTTGTATCAAGACAACTCTGAGCAGGTGCTCTGTTCTTCAAGTCATGAAAACACAATTTATTTTAATGGTTTCCTAATGCACTCTATAAAATATATAAAGATATTCATATACAAGAATAAAGTCTTAACATAGTTCCGAGGAAGTGTCCTGTTCACTGCTGGCCTTTAACTACTTAATCCCACATTAGTCATTTCAGTGAAATTTAATTCACGATGCAATTTTAAACTCTTAAAGTTTCCAACTGCTTTCCTGTATCAGAGACTGAACTCAGACAATCCTGATACAGAAGAACTCAAAAAAAATCTGAGAGAACAGTCTTGACCCCACAGACCTCTGCAGCTCTTCTGGATCAGGGATTTTCTTCCATACAGATTATGAGGCTTGCAGAGGTTTTGTTCTACATTGTTCCATAGTTAGCACTTAGAAGTATCTCTTGAAATTCTACCAGTAAAGAGGCAAAATATGACTGGCAGCAGGGTGGGAGAGCAGCAAAAACTGTGAGAAAATTAGGTGTCAGAAACCTATTCCTCCTGCTGGTTCCCAAACCAGCAAACACTCTTGCTTCTGCCCTGCTTGCCAGTCATGAAATTCGGGGGGTTATTTTTTCCCAGAAAACTTGAAATCTCTTCAAGTTTCAGCAACGTTATTAGATTTTATGTCCGAACCTGAGCAGAAATGGAAGTGTCAGGAGAAATCTGCAGCTATTTGTCAGTGTGATGTAATGCATTTTGAGAGTTACACTATATATTTTCTTCTTACACAACCTTGCGTGTGTGTATGTATATATAGATGTTTTTTACATGCCTGTTTCTTTTGAAGGAAACTGTGATAAGGGACCTGAACATACTGTAGAGGAGGACAGATTTCTATGAAGAGGCTTGTTGAAAAGGAGAAGGAGGAGGGAAACTCAGCCAGTGATCATCTGATGTTATCACCTGCAGGGTCAGAGATTGTACTTATGGACAGCAAGGTCCCTTTAAGTTCTGGGTTCCTAAATCTTAATGATCCTTAAATCATTCAAAGAAATATGAGAAGAGAAGAAAATAGATATAAAGTAAATTATGGATGTCATAACAAGAGAACAGGACCTTGATTATGGAAACAATTGGAAATCGGTAGTGAAATGTTTTGAGGACTTGAACAAGGTTGCAATCTTAAGAAGGGTTTCAACATCAAAGCTTTGAATGATGATAAGCAATGAAGCATCAGAAGGACAAACAAAGGAATGATAAAGCACCCTTCAGGCATCATCAGACTTTAGAGTTTTTGGCTTTATGATATAAATGAGTTATTCAAAAGACATGAATGCATGTCTAAATGGAATAGAAAATACTGCAGTATGCTCTGATATTATTGATTTTACTATATTAATGTGTGTATATATATACACATACATATGCACACATATAGAGCTGGCAGGCAAAGCAAGTTTGAATGTCGAACCACCTAGAGCAATTACATATAAGCCACCTCTTTCTGAAGCCAAAAATAACAGGAACGGACAGGTATCATTGGATCTGTAACAGTTCAAACTCAAGGGTATTCAATTACTTAGTGACAGCTGATGATTAGATTAGATATGTCTAACAGAAAACTAAGGGTGAGAGAGGTTTTCATGGAAACAGAAATGCTGAGAAGCAATTTCACTTCTAATTATTTTTCCTGAATTATTTTTTGCTTGTCTTAAAAGAGGGTGCTATGTATAATGGAAGGAATCAGAAGATTAACGTTATTTATTATGCACTAAGAAATGGGCCCCTCTTTTCCAAGAAAAGCCAATTATAGAAAAGGTTACTTCCATTCACTCTGATGGAAGGGGTGGGGGGGGGGTCTGAAAAGATCAGCTAGGTGAATGCAAGACAACCTACAAGCTAAATAACATCAGAAAGAAGACCAAGAGGCATAGTGCTTTGTGCTTTAATGAAAAACCAACAGCAGGATGTTAAAGTTTTCTATGCTGTATCTCAAAGAGAGCTGTAAATATGGGCCATCTAAATCTTGACTGATAGAGCAGAAATGCAGAGATTCAAAAAGGTCTGATCTTAATAAATATACCAATTTTCAAAGAACTTTTTGAGCTGCCAACTAGGTAACTGGTTCTAAAGATGAAACTGTATTTTAAGTCATTTTTAGTTTAGGAGTAAACACAAACAATACTTTGACAGTTTTCATGCCCTGTCAGAGTTTGAGTACTTTTAGAGAGTGTCTACCAAAGCAGTCAGATTGTCACATGTAATGTTTCTATTTCTTCTTAAACAAGAAGTGACCAGATGCAATATGGCAACACCACAGCAGTCTTCTAGCAATTCACTGGCATTCTGCTATCACAGGTAAATCTTGCATTTAATGCCTGAGATAAAAAGCCATAAATATTAGTGATTTCTAAAAGAAGTCTTTCATTCATGGATTATATGACAAATAGTTTCTCTTGGATTATCAAACAGAGTAAGAGCCAGCCCCAGCCAATATGAAATTATTACCAAGCTCTCTTGAGATTAGATTTTCATATTCAAAAACCCCATGAATATGATAGGATTCAGAAAGAAGGCTGGAAGGAAGCCAGAGTAGAAGTGCCTCTGATAGGTTTCATGTTTAAATAAATTGATTCAACAAATACCTTATAATCCAGTCGGTTAAAGAAACCTTCAAAGCCCTAGGCCTGCTAGCTTCTCTAGACAGTACCCTGGGAGAACTGGGTTCATCAGAAGGTTGATCCAGATGATACACAAGGGGAACATGGACACACTTCCAGGTATCTGACAGGAAACACAAATACAGTGGGACTCAAGATTCAGGCACACTCACTCCTACCTTATGTGCCTGAACATCTGTGAGTATCTGAGCCTTAGTTGCAGACTAGATGAGCTACGTAGCGCAAGAACCAGTTTCAAAAGCAGGTGATGCTTGTGTTTCTTTGCAGCAATGATACCATATCTTACCGATCAAAGGTAAGACTATAAAAGTTAGGTAGTCAGCAATGCAGGTATTATATTACCAAAAATTGATATGTCGGTCCTGTAAAGTGTCATGATCGTATTGCAACAGCCCCATCCAGGTGGTGAATACATGGTTATCGAATCAAGTTCAGGTAAACATAGGTACCTTATAATACATTTATGTATCTGTAACTCAGCTTTCTTTTTATCTTGCAGTGAAGAATAATCCCTGCCATTGACATTTATCCACAAACATGAGTTTCTAAGAGATATTTTAAGACCTTTGTTAGCTAATGAAGCTGATTTTCTTGTATGTTCTTTGCATACTTTGCTTTGATCTCTGGAAAATGTTCTGGCTTTGGGAAAATGTATGTATCTGTTATGGCCAACAACTACATTCTGTAAAAATTATACTTGCTCTAAATGAAAATATCTCAGAACACCTTAATATCCACTCAATGCCTCCCATGCAAAACTTGTCATTTGACAATCTCTGTCTCAATAATTCTGCCCTCATGTGGGACCACTGGAGTCTAAGGGACCCATCCTGGAGGCTTTGGAAGTGAATATTAAAGTTCTTCCCTTAATTTGCTCTGATAAAACCAGATTCTTTGTTTTTCGTTAAAGTTCACCATCCACAAAGTATTTGCAGTAGTGCGTACCTGTAGGTATGACTTCCAAAAGCGTTGCTTTACTGCACTTGTGAGTCAGCCCGGGAGACAATAATGGGAACAGACTGAGAGCATCAAGAAATGTTTTTTCCAACTCATATTTCTTTCAAAAATCCCCAATATACACATAACATCAGCGTTCTAAAGAATTCAGAGCTAACTTATTTGTTCAATATTTATGTATTTGTGTGATATCATTCACCTGCATTTCTACCTCTAACCAAATAATAAAACATACATTGTGCTTTAATCATGATGCCACTTCTCTGTTTGAAATGAACATCTGTGTGTGCTGGTTTTGGCTGGGATAGAGTTAATTTTCTTCCTAGCAGCTGGTATAGAGCTGTGTTTTCGATTCAAGATGAGAATAATGTTGATAACGCACTGATGTTTTAGTTGTTACTGTGTGCTGGTTTTGGCTGGGGTAGAGTTAATTTTCTTCATAGTAGCTAGTATGGGGCTATGGTTTGGATTTGTGCCAAAACCAGTGTTGATAACACAGGGATGTTTTTGTTACTGCTGAGCAGCGCTTACATAGAGTCAAGGCCTTTTCTGCTCCTCACACCACCCCACCAGCGAGTGGGCTGGGGGTGCACAAGGAGTTGGGAGGGGACACAGCTGGGACAGCTGACCCCAACTGATCAAAGGGATATCCCATACCATATGACGTCATGCTCAGCATATAAATGTGAGGGAAGAAGGAGGAAGGGGGGGATGTTCAGAGTGATGGCATTTGTCTTCCCAGGTCACTGTTACGCGTGATGGAGCCCTGCTTTCCTAGAGATCGATGAACACCTGCCTGCTGATGGGAAGCAGTGAATGAATTCCTTGTTTTGCTTTGCTTGTGTGCGCAGCTTTTGCTTTACTTATTAAACTGTCTTTATCTCAACCCACCAGTTTTCTCATTTTTACTCTTCCGATTCTCTCCCCCATCCCACGGGGGCGGAGTGAGTGAGCGGCTGTGTGGTCCTTAGTTGCCAGCTGGGGTTAAACCACAGCACTGTGAACTTTGCATGTCAAGGAAAATAACAACCCAAACTTTTATTTATTTATCAAGCTATGTACTTCCTCCTGATGCATAAATAATTTCAAAAATCTCTCTTGCTAGTTGGATGGCATTAGTAAAGCCAAAGGCTGAGAAGCCTGTTGATCTGTATTGTATTTTCATCCAGACTTAACAAAAGAAATGCTTTGAAGGAATGTCTTGTCTTGCAGAATCCTGCTATTGAAGAATCCTTGTCTTGTCTTGCAGAATCCTGCTATTCGAAGCCACCGAGGCGAAGGGCTCCGGAGCGGAGGATCGCGCCGGGGGACCCTTCCTGAAGCGGCGAAACCGCGGCGAAAACCGCGAAGGCAACAGCGCAGGGGAGCGAGAGGGCGCCCCAGCCCCCCTCCCCCGAGCCGGAGGAGCGAGCTCCTGACGGGCGGCAGCTCTGACTCAGCGTGGGCGGGGCCAGGAGGGACGGCGGCCGAACCCCCTCAGGTACAAGAGCAGCCCCCAGGGAGTGCGAGCGACCCGGAGCGCGGCGAACAGGGTGGGCAAACAGGGCGTGGCGCGTCAGAAGGGCGTGGCGCGTCAGAAGGGCGTGGCGCGTCAGAAGGGCGTGGTGCGGCAGTTTGCGCGGCAGCTTGCGCCGGCAGGGCGTGCAAGCAGGGCGCAGCCCCCCTCCAGGCTCCAGAGGCCAGCTCAGCTCGTGGTCGTTGCCCTCCCAGAAGAGGACCTGGCCATGGTATCCACTCGGCCGAAAGCCATCGCCAGGAGAAACGTGGCGACCCAGACGGAGCCCCTACGCAAACACACATCTGTCCAGGCCTCTGGCTGCAGGGAGTGCCTGAGGCTGTCCCTGGTACAGGAGGGCAGCAGAGATGATGCCTGTGTGCGTTGCGACCAGGTGGATGATCTGCTCAGCCTGGTGGCAGAGCTGAAGGAGGAAGTGGAGAGGCTAAGGAGCATCAGGGAGTGCGAGAGAGAGATAGATTGGTGGAGCCGCACCCTGCCATCCCTGAGGCAAGGGCAGCACACGGAGGCTCCGCAAGAAGCGGAGGAACCCCTGCCCTCTTGCCACCAGGCAGAAGGAGGAGACCCAGGCGACGGAGGGGAATGGACACAGGTCCCTGCTCGGGGTGCCAGGCGAACCCCCGGCCGGCCTTCCTCGCCTCAACCTTCCCAGCTGCCCCTACACAACAGATATGGGGCTCTGGAACTTGAGGGCCAGACGAACGAGGACGAAGATGAAGGCCCATCCAGGGGGTTGCCCGAGGAGAGGCAGCCAGCCCCACAAATTACGACTGCCTCTGCTAAGAAAAAAAGGAGGGTAATTGTCATTGGTGATTCCCTTCTGAGGGGGACCGAGGGCCCAATTTGTCGGCCGGACCCATCCCACAGGGAAGTCTGCTGCCTCCCTGGGGCCCGGGTGAAGGACATTACTAGGAAACTCCCTAGTCTCGTGCAGGCCTCCGATTACTACCCACTACTGGTTATACAGGCTGGCAGTGAGGAGGTTGCAGGGAGAAGTCCCGAAGGGATCAAAAGGGACTTCAGGGCGCTGGGGCGACTGGTAGGAGGATCGGGAGCACAGGTAGTTTTTTCCTCGATCCCTTTAGTGGCAGGGCAGAACACCGAAAGGAACAGGAAAACTCATCGGATCAACACGTGGCTCAGGGGCTGGTGCCATCGACAGAATTTTGGCTTCTTTGACCACGGGGAGGTTTACACGGCACCGGGCCTGCTGGCGACGGACGGAGTTCAGCTGTCTCGCAGGGGGAAAAGGATTCTCGCGTGTGAGTTGGCCGGGCTCATCGAGAGGGTTTTAAACTAGATTCGAAGGGGGACGGGGATAAAACCAGGCTCTCTAGAGAAGAGCCTAGGGACCGCACGCCATTGTTGGGGGAGAAATCGGCAGCCCAGCTGAAGTGCATCTATACCAATGCACGCAGCATGGGCGGCAAACAGGAGGAGCTGGAAGCCATTGTGCAGCGGAGTAGCTATGACTTAGTCGCCATCACGGAAACATGGTGGGATGAGTCGCACGATTGGAGTGCTGCAATGGACGGCTATAAACTCTTCAGAAGGGACAGGCGAGGAAGGAGAGGCGGTGGAGTAGCCCTGTATGTTAGGGAATGCTTCGACTGTCTAGAGCTCGATGGTAGTGATGACGAGGTCGAGTGCTTGTGGGTAAGGATGAGGGGGAAGGCCAACAAGGCAGATATCCTGCTGGGAGTCTGTTATAGACCACCTAGACAGGAAGAGGAGGCAGACGAAATATTCTACCAGAGGCTGGCAGAAGTCTCCCAGTCGCTAGCCCTTGTTCTTGTGGGGGACTTCAACTTTCCGGATGTCTGCTGGAAATACCACACGGCAGAGAGGAAACAGTCGAGGAGGTTCCTGGAGTGTGTGGAGGATAACTTCCTGACGCAGCTGGTAAGCGAGCCCACCAGGGGAGATGCCTCGCTTGACCTGCTGTTCACGAACAGAGAAGGGCTGGTGGGAGATGTGGTGGTCGGAGGCCGGCTTGGGCTTAGCGACCATGAAATGGTAGAATTTTCAATACTTGGTGAAGTAAAGAGGGGGGCCAGCAAAACCGCTACCATGGACTTCCGGAGGGCGGACTTTGGCCTGCTCAGGACACTGGTCGAGAGGGTCCCTTGGGAGACAGTCCTGAAGGGCAAAGGGGTCCAGGAAGGCTGGACGTTCTTCAGGAAGGAAGTCTCAAAGGCACAGGAGCAGGCTGTCCCCATGTGCCGCAAGAAGAACGGGCGGGGAAGGCGACCGGCCTGGCTGAACGGGAGGCTCTGGCTGGGACTCAGGGAAAAAAGGAGAGTTTATCACTTGTGGAGGAAGGGTCAGGCAACTCAGGAAGAGTACAGGGATCGCGTTAGGTCGTGCAGAGAGGAAATTAGAAAGGCAAAAGCCCGGCTAGAACTCAACCTGGCCACTGTCGTGAGAGACAACAAAAAATGCTTTTATAAGTATGTTAATGACAAAAGGAGAGCCAAGGAAAATCTCCATCCTCTATTGGATGTGGGGGGGAACGTTGCCACCAAGGACGAGGAAAAGGCTGAGGTACTCAACGCCTTCTTTGCCTCAGTCTTTAGTAGTCAGAGTGGTTATCCTCAGGGTACTCAGCCCCCTGAGCAGGAAGACAGGGACGACGAGCAGGATAAACCCCCCATAATTCAAGAGGATGAAGTTCATGACCTGCTATGCCACCTGGACGTTCACAAGTCTATGGGGCCGGATGGGATTCACCCGAGGGTACTGAGGGAGCTGGCGGAGGAGCTTGCCGAGCCGCTCTCCATCATTTACCAGCAGTCCTGGTTAACTGGGGAGGTCCCGGACGACTGGAGGCTCGCCAATGTGACTCCCATCTACAAGAAGGGCCGGAGGGAGGATCCGGGGAACTACAGACCGGTCAGCCTGACCTTGGTGCCGGGGAAGATCATGGAGCGGTTCATTTTGAGGGCGCTCACGAGCCATGTCCGGGACAACCAGGGGATCAGGTCCAGCCAGCATGGGTTCATGGAAGGCAGGTCCTGCTTGACCAACCTGATCTCCTTCTATGACCAGGTGACCCACCTAGTGGATGAGGGAAAGGCAGTGGATGTGGTCTACTTGGACTTCAGTAAGGCCTTTGACACTGTCTCCCACAGCATTCTCCTAGAGAAGCTGGCGGCTCACGGCCTAGACAGGTGCACTCTTCGCTGGGTAAAAAACTGGCTGGACGGCTGAGCCCAGAGAGTTGCGGTCAACGGAGTTAAATCCAGCTGGCGGCCGGTCACGAGCGGTGTTCCCCAGGGCTCAGTACTGGGGCCGGTCCTGTTCAATATCTTCATCAATGATCTGGACGAGGGGATCGAGTGCTCCCTCAGTAAGTTTGCAGACGACACCAAGTTGGGCGGGAGTGTTGATCTGCTGGAGGGTAGGAAGGCTCTGCAGAGGGACCTGGACAGGCTGGATCGATGGGCCGAGGCCAACTGTATGAGATTCAACAAGGCCAAGTGCCGGGTCCTGCACTTCGGCCACAACAACCCCAGGCAACGCTACAGGCTTGGGGAAGAGTGGCTGGAAAGCTGCCCAGAGGAAAAGGACCTGGGGGTACTGGTTGACAGCCGACTGAACATGAGCCGGCAGTGTGCTCAGGTGGCCAAGAAGGCCAACAGCATCCTGGCCTGTATCAGAAACAGTGTGGCCAGCAGGAGCAGGGAGGTGATCGTGCCCCTGTACTCGGCACTGGTGAGGCCGCACCTCGAATACTGTGTTCAGTTTTGGGCCCCTCACTACAAGAAGGACATGGAGGTGCTGGAGCGCGTCCAGAGGAGGGCAACGAAGCTGGTGAAGGGCCTGGAGCACAAGTCTTATGAGGAGCGGCTGAGGGAACTGGGGTTGTTTAGCCTGGAGAAGAGGAGGCTGAGGGGAGACCTCATCATGCTCTACAACTACCTGAAAGGAGGTTGTAGCGAGGTGGGTGTTGGTCTCTTCTCCCAAGTAACTAGCGATAGGACAAGAGGAAATGGCCTCAAGTTGCGCCAAGGGAGGTTTAGATTGAACATTAGGAAAAATTTCTTTCCTGAAAGAGTGGTCAGGCCTTGGAACAGGCTGCCCAGGGAAGTGGTGGAGTCACCATCCCTGGAGGTATTTAAAAGACGTGTAGATGAGGCCCTTAGGGCCATGGTGTAGTGGGCATGGTGGTGTTGGGTTGACGGTTGGACACGATGATCTTAGAGGTCTTTTCCAACCTGTATGATTCTATGATTCTATGATTTTATCAGGTATACTCAGATCAAAAGTTTGCATTTTATATGAAATATACACCTCAGCAAGGAAGTAAAACTGTATTAAAATTAAAACAAAATTCTGTTATTGAAAAGGCATGCAGACCTATTGATGGAAGCATTTTATAAAAAATAAAAAGAGCAACAATACATAAGTTGTTATGGAAGTGTCTTAAAAGTTGAAATTTTGAAATTAAAATAAGAAAATGGTAGAAAAGAGTTTGGGTAACATCATAAACATCAACGGGGTTTGGAAAGATGTAAAAAAATAAGCCAAGAATGACTACTATATAGAAAGGTCCTGTTTAATTGCTCTCCTGATTAAAAAAAAAATAATAACAGCACCCCCTACCCCCTACATTATTAACAAATGAACATTTCTAGTCACAGTTTTGTCCTTACACAGGGAAAAGAAACAATGATTTCATGAAATCCGTGGGTGTCTTCACTATTGCTATGTCTTCCAAGTGGAAGTTGGTGGTGCTATAAGGTTGCATCTCAATGAATCAAACAAACAAGTATATTGCTTTAGGTTCAAGTATAATAAGAGAATGCCAGTGATATAGTCAAATATAAAGTGACAGTCTCCTATGACTGGACACTGCTGAAATGGCAGAAGAAAAAATGATCAGGATAAAATGCATATTCATGGATATACATAATTATATACATTTTGTGTTATCAGCTGAAATTTTTTTTACTGTGAAGTTCACTGTAAAATTATTTTATTACGTTAATAAAATAATATTTTCCCTCTCCTCAGCATTGGTGAGGTCACACCTGGAGAACTGCACCCAGTTTTGGGCTCCCCAGTACAAGAGAGGTATGGTCTTACTGCATTGAGTCCACTGAAGGGCCAGTAAGATGATTTAAGGGACTGGAGCATCTCTCCAGTGAGAAAGGGCTGAGAGAGCTGGGACTGTTCAGCCTGGAGAAGAGAAGGCTCGGGGGGATCTCGTCAATGTATAGAAATATCTGAAGGGAGGGTGCAAAGAAGACACAGCCAAGCTCTTTTCAGTGGTGGCCAGTGACAGGACCAGAGGCAATGGGCACAAACCGAAACACAGGAAGTTCCCTCTGAACATCAGGAGACACTTTTTTACTGTGAGGATAACTGAGCACTGGCACAGGTTGCCCAGAGAGGTTGTGGAGTCTCCATCCTTGGAGGTACTCAAAAGTCATCTCTGCATGGTCCCGGGCAACTGGCTGTAGGTGTCCCTGCTTGAGTAGGGGGGATGGACCTGGTGATGACCAGAGGTCCCTTCCAATCTCAACCATTCTGTGATTCTGTAAAGAAAATCAGGGAAAATATGTAAGTGCATTTGTTCTTTTTAACCTGTATATTTTTTGTCTGGCTCTTTATGGTAGCAATTGTTTCAGATAATAATATTCCCTTTGTTAGTTCCAGTTCTCTGGAATCTCTCTCTGCTCAGATCACCTGTGGCTCTGGCAATAATGCTGGTTGGAATTAGCTACCTTTGGTACCTCAGACATGGGCAATGACATGAGCTACATCTGAGCCTTTAGAAACTACAGACACATTTCTCTGCTAGCTGCCTTTGTGTCACTAGATCAATGTACAGTATTAGAATGAAGAGACTGGTAGTTCCATTTCACATAATATTAAAAAAAAAAAAGTGAAAAAAAGTATTTTTTATTGATTACTCGTTGCCTTTTTCCCCAAGAGTTCAAACAGCTCTTCTAAAGTTGATATTCTATAGAATGGCAGTGGAAAGGGATTGATATTTGATTCTCTTATTAATTAAAAGACAGAGTGTTTCCAAGTAGGAGCTTTCCCTTGCTCAGCTTTTCTTTTATTACTTCTGTTGCAGCTGCTCTCTGTATTATCCTTCTTCCTTGACTGAATCTGCCCACAGCCTCTACAGTTTTGTTTAATACAAGTAGTTTAATCCCTAATGTCTGTGTCCCACATAAAAATCTAGCAGTGATGCATTGTTTTTCTGTCTCACTTTAGGCTTCATGGTGGTAGCAATATGTATAAGCCACCATTTATCATTGACAATTGTTTTTTGCTTTTTATTACTGTATTAGAAGGTAAAAACTTTGTTGCGAGTACACAAAAACAAATGGATATTTTATTTTCTCAGCCTTACTGCTGCGGTATCATATGTCAAAAGGCTTGGCAAAATTTGCTTGATTGGAGACACATTACTGAAGGCCAAAACTCAATGGACATATAATCAGGAATGTGTACTGGGTATAAATGTTAGAAACAAACCAGAGTCCAAAAAGCTAGAAAAGCCTTGAGGGTGCCCTTTAAAGTTTTGCCCTCTCTACACAGAAGATACAAGTGGCCTTTTCCCCTTCATATTTTAACTTTAATACTCATAAGAAAGGAGGATCTGTAATAGATTCTTCTTCTTTGATCCATGAATCATAGTTATGGCGTCATTTTCCTCCCCTTCCTTCCCACTCTACACTGCACTGGTGCAGCCCCATCTCGAGTACTGTGTGCCGTTTTGGGTGCCTCAATATAAGAAGGACATCAAACTATTAGAGTATGTCCAGAGGAGGGCAACCAAGACGGTGAAAAGTCTCTAGGGCAAGACTTACGAGGAGCGGCTGAAGTCATTTGGCTTGTTCCACTTGGAGAAGAGAAGGCTGAGGGGTAACCTCATCGCAGTCTACAACTTCCTCAAGGGGGACGGCAGAAGTGGGGGTGCTGATCTCCTCTCTCTTGTGACCATGAGGAAATGGAACAAAGCTGCATCAGGGGAAGTTCAGACTGGACATTAGGAAAAGGTTCTTCATTGAGAGTGCGGTCGGTCACTGGAACAGGCTCCCCAGGGAAGTGGTCATGGCAGCAAGCCTGTCAGAGTTCAAGGAGCATCTGGACGATGCTCTTTGTCATATGGTTTAGTTTTAGGTTGTCCTGCGAGGAGCCAGGAGTTGGACTCGATGATCCTTATGGGTCCCTTCCAACTCGAGTCATTCTATGATTCTATGATTCTATATCTTTTTAGATCTATGTTGCAAGCATTACAGGCTTTCTGCTACATCGGAGATTGGTTTGGCAAAGACAACACTATGACGCTTATTGCTTTCTGTTTAATCTTCATAAAATTAACTAATGGTGTTTCAGGCTGCAGTCCAATGAATGAAATCTGATCACTGGGTTTCATTTACACAGTGGAATGTTCCCCCTGTGCTTAATGTCTCCTCAGGTCTGACCACATTGTCCTAAAACAGGGCCGTATGCACATAGGAGTGAATGAAGCACAAGTCATGCTTCTGGAAGCACAGGGCTCTATCAGTCTCTCCAGTTAGTGAATAAACTATAGTTTGTGTCCCATCTCTTCTAGTTTTCAAACAAACTTCACACTGATGGTTATTAACTTCTGAACAAACGTCAGATGCTTTTGTGGATGACTTTTTCCACAAGTGACTGTAGAAACTAAAAGTCTTGACAAAATAATATTACCATCTTTTCAGTCCTAGCTGATGAATTTAATGAATCCTTTGGCATGAAAATTTATTAGGCGCTGATTCAGAACAGAAGGTAGAGAATACCAGAACTTATCTGTACTTTTTACTTTAATGTCACCCCCTATCTGTAAATCAGCTCTTCTCAAAACTGTGTGGATATTTATTGCTTTTGATTTGGCTGCTTTCAACTCTTTCAGTTTTAGCAGTAGATAATCTACGGCAAATTTATCCTGTGTATAGAATAAATTTCCCTTAGTCAGTATGCATAATATGAAGGACTCCTTCAAATTTGACCCTCAGTTTGTGATGGATGTGGTTCATGGCTGAACCTTTTATTTAGCAGCTTCCATGTTACTTCACAGATACAGCTAGTTTTGCTGTGGCTTGTTAGTAAGTGGGGTTAGTGAAGAGATTATTTTTGGTGAATGCAAGTAATTCAGAGCTTTCAGTCTTTTAGAACATTTGGAATCTGGATCGTCCCTCTCACAGTATTCCACGCCTACTCTTTCTTCTTAATTTTTTGTTATACAAATGCTAACAACTTTAATGATAATGTACCTCTGCAAGAATGATCTGTTTTCCTGATGTGGTGGAGAACCTGTTGTTCATCTTCTTCATTGAAGTATTTCACATTTGTGCATCCTCACGTAATGTATTACATTTAATCAGCACTTTGCAAGACCCTTGTCCTTTCAAGTACTTGTTTTTCTTCTGACAGATGACACTTTCTACCTCATTTGTTATCGAACCACTTGGAATCTCTCACTGACTTTCTAAAAGTTTTTCTTTTGTCAGTGTCATTGCTGTTTTGCGTCTGTGACATAAAAGCATCCAACAGCTTCTTCTTTCTATTACAAACATTCTGTGACATTTCCAGTGCTACTGGATCTATAGTGTCTTACCTTCAGTTGATTTTTTTTGGCTATGTTCAGAATTGGAACAAGGCTGTGGAACTTGGAAGCTCTCAGATCCTATATTGACCCTTGGATTTACTGAAGTTTTATGAATTACACACACCTTCCATGATCATCTGGCCAGATATAAACTACCTGCATCTTCATTGTTTAGTCTGATGAATATAATATTTATGCTTCAAGCCTGAAATAAAAAATACAGGTATTGTAAAGTGGACAAAAAAAAAAAAAAAAAGAAAAAATTCACCAGCATCACGTGAATAAGAGCAGTGGTAGCCGATGTGCAAATGAAAATTATACTGTGAGATCCAATTTTCATTTTAGAGAATGTCTTTTTAAAAATACTTGTGTGTAAGGGTCATTGCATAAAACACATAGTAGACATACAGATAAACTGGTCTCATACAAATTTTGCTACCTCTAATGGTACATTTATTGCCTCAGCTTGTAGACTAAATTACTTAGTTGACCTTTTTAACAAATAAAAATCAGAAGAGAGAACAGATTGTGAAGGAGGGAAGAATGTGTATATCAACTGAAATTTCAAAAACTATTTACAATGTATCATAATGTACCATTATTGGGCCATCAGATCTACATCAAGAATGGGAAGAAATAAACATTTTTTTCCATTAGTTCTCACTTAAGAAATAATTTTCACTTAAAAATCCAACGAATAAATCTTACAGGTATATTAGGAACACAGACTCAGATTTCATACAGATAGTTATTGCTCTCCATTTCAATTTTATATTACTCCAGTTCTGATGAATTTTTGTAATTTAGAAGGCCAAAATGATGTAGAAATCAGTCTGATGACATAGCCAAATCAAACTTCTAATCAGGAAATTAACATACAAAACCAAATCCTTTGAACCACGTGATCCTGATGGCCAAAAAGGCCAAGCCTTGACCTCTCCATGTGGAATATGGAGTAAATCTTTTAGCAGAATAAAAGTAAATGTAATCCAGTATACAATAATTTGACCAGGTTTCTTTATCCCCTAGAAATACTGCTCTCCAACAAAAGGTCAAAGTTTTAAACAATCCCCTGGAATCTGCATATCTGTCAATAAGGCATTGGTCCTGTCTCCAGGATTCACTTCATGCTTTACTACATGTCAGTATCCAGAATTACACACAAATGGATGCAGAGATGAATTTGTGGTGAAAGAGCTTTGGTGAGGCCAGAATTGGTGACAGGCTGAAGTCAGGGAAGCTTGGCTGGTTACAATGCAGAAGTTTCCCCTTTCTTAAAGGAAACTTGTGATTGTATGTGCCAGTTCAGAACAATTTGCTCTTCTACCATTGAACATGGCACTGAGCAAAGATTAATTATTGAAAAAGTTCACAGAAAATGAATTTCAGGCTTTAACTTCACATTTATCCTGAGACCGATTTTTAATAGAAAGAAGGAAGGGAGAGTATAATTAATGCAAGGTGGTGGGAAGTCTGATCTGGTAAACTCTCATTTTCATGAAAGATGGAACTGGAAAAGGTAAGGGATATGAGGACAAATGTGAAACTCTCTCAGACAAATGAGACTAAAAGAATGTGGCTTCTTTAACCTCAAAGAAAAGTCTGAGAATAGGAAAAATCCATACAAATTTTTTTGCTTTGTCTAGATGTATCAGGAGGGTATCATGACTGAAGGAGAAATGGCTGTCTAAGCTAAGAGGCAATATTGGTGCAAGAGCAAGATAGGTATAAACCAATACTTAGATTGAAAACAAAATATATGTATTCCTAGACACTAGAGTGGTGAGATTCTGGAATTGCCTTCCAGTAGAAATAATATGATTAATTATCCTACGTTTATTGTGATAACTAGATAGGTAGATTCTGCTTGATCTCATTGGCAGTATTGGTCAGTCCTCTATGAAGCTGCAACAAAATGATACATGGCAACATGCTTCCCAGAAATCAGCATTTTTATTTGCCTAAATGGGACTGGCTGAAAAACTAAATGTTCTCCCTAGTTATTCCAGGCATGTTATGTATTGGATTGTTTTTACTGAAAAAACAGAATAGTCAGAAGTGATGAAGGTCTCAGTCACACTGAATTTATTTATGGCTTCTGATAGACATGTGCAAGCAAATGTCAAAGAACCCTCTTGATCTAAACGCCTAAAAACACTGGAATGAGAAAAATAAATTAATATTATAAATGCTCTGCTCTTTGTAACTGGAGTGCAAACTGAAGCTGTGACTCTTGAATTTCCAATCTAGCAAAACAGAGAGCTGCAGAAGGAAAATAGATTGTGACATAGAAAACATTACAACTGGGTAGTTTTGTGGCAGTTATTGTATTTATCCACTTAAAAACAAGAAATACTTTGAGTCAACACTTTTCCAAAATACATCATTTTGCCTTTCTGTGTCAGGGAGAAGGTAGTGAGGAGTTCATCACTTTGAGCAAACAGTTTCCACCTCTCTCTCTAAGACTGGTTACTACCCTTAATATAGAGATATCTCAATCACACCTTCTACAGGAGCTTATGTAAGAGCACATCAATTGCAGTACACTCGCTGTATTATTTTTATACCTATGGGGAGACAAACTGTGCTGCTAGAACAATAAAATGTCACTAACTGTCCAGAAAGCTCACATTTCTACTGTCCTCTTAACTATAAATCACAGCAACATCCAAACTGGACTTCACTGCATTGTGCTTCTGAAGATTTCCCCCAACGTGAGCCTCAGAAATAGGGAATAGTTGCATGGACTAACAGGGGGACAAAAATCTTTCACTTTTCCAAGGTTTGACTGCTGTTCCTCTTTCTTTCATTGCATTTACTACTAAATTTCAAGGTGCACTACCTCCTCCTGAATGTGGGAAAGAGGGTCACTCTGCCTGGGCAGGGCAGCAGACTGTAAGTTCCTACTCTGCAAAAGCGAGTATTTGCAAAAGCGAATATTCAGGAAGTGAGTTGTCCATCTAGTGAAATAAAAAGATTTTTTCTCCATCCTGTGTGATGGGAGGATGTTAGGCACTGTGGTATTGATATCAAGTAGAACATAGAATCATGAATCATAGAATCATTTAGGTTGGAAAAGACCCTTAAGATCGAGTCCAACCTAACACTGCCAAGTCCACCACTTGTCCTTAAGCACCACATCCACACCTCTTTTAAATGCCTCCAGGGATGGTGATTCAACCACTTCTCTGGGCAGCCTGTTCCAGTGCTTGATAACCCTTTCGGTGAAGAAATTTTTCCTAATAGCCAATCTAAACCTCCCCAGGTGCAACTTGAAGCCATTTCCTCTCACCCTATCACTTGTTACTTGGGAAAAGAGACCAACACCCACCTCGGTAGTTGTAGAGAGTAATGAGGTCTCCCCTGAGCCTTCTTTTCTCCAGACTAAACAACCCCAGTTCCCTCGGCTGCTCCTGATAGGACTTGCTCTTTACACCCTTCACCAGCTTCGTTGCTCTTCTTTGGACATCCTGTGATACAAGATAGATGATACTGCAAGAGGAAGGTGACTTGCATGGGACAGTTCCTGTTGGAACATTCTAGTCTGTGTTGTTTAATAAAGTTTCCTCTAGGTAACCTACCTGTTCAATGTCTTCTGTGCATTGCATTAACAACTAAGGCAACATCTCTCCTTGTTGTTCTTGTGCTTTGAACAGTCGTCTTCCCTGATTTTGATCTCCTAAATTGTATCTGAGTTCAGTTTATTTGCAATTCCAGTACAGCCCTGTTATATTTTTCTCTTCATGCTGATGCTGTAAGAAGGTGGTTTTTCATAATCCTTCTAATGCTTCTCATTGAATTGAAGCTCAAAAATAGCATTTTCTTCACCTTATTTCATTATGAGGCAAAATGTGCTCAGCAGCATTCCAGTTAAAATGGTTATACTGAGAAGGATTTATACTTCAAGGAGCTATGTGATATCAAGCATTGTGTGAAAATAAAGGTAAATCATACATGGTGAAAGATCACTGAAACATTAGATCAAAAGGATGTTAAATTGTTCAGGACATCTTTTTTCCAGTGACGGTTTACGCATTATAGCAAAATACTGTAAAGCCCAATTCACCTCACTGATCTGCTAAGCCTGTAGCCAGAGCTACACAACAGTTTCTTGCTCCTATGTTTTTTCATGGGATGCTGCAAACAAAACACTAACATGAGAAGTATAGAGAACACAAGGAGGATGCTAGTTTGATGGGACTGCTGACAGAGGGGGGAATTTTTAGAATGATTATAGGTAAACCAAAGAAAAGTCAACATAAATGGGGCCTTTGGGGAAAGGGTAAACACGGGTGGACTGTTTGTTTGGAAGAAGAACGGTATGGGAAAGGAGAAGAACTTGGAGTCAAGGTTATCCAAGTAGGGGGACCTAGCCTAGGTCCGGTGAAACATTTACCGCAGTGCCTGTGGAGCTGTACTGACAGCTTTTTTATTTGTATGATGCCTGCTGGTTTATGGAAAGCTTGCTTTTCATGAGAACTTTGATAAGCTCTGGAGGAGTACTTGAAAGGTCAGGAGAGTAGGGAGGGTGACAGAGGCAGAGAGGTCTGGTTGGGTTGTCTTTCAGAATAGGTGGTACATATTTAATGTTTTGATTATACAGATTGCAGTATAGGACAAACTTAAGCCTAGTGCATACTTCCATTTTAAAACCCAGTATACATTGAAATTTGCTTAGCAAAATGTTTGGTCTATGCAGAAGTACATGAACAGTGGGTTCTGTTGTTGTATTTTGTTTAGTTTGTACTGTAGTCACAACAATACTCAGGAGTGATTTATTTCCTTAGAAGAATACCCTTTTCTGGTGAACATCATATTTAGACTGATTAAATTTTGTGGTTTTGGGTTTTGTGAGTGCTGGTTTTCTAGAGGCAAGCATGTTGATCTTTGGTTATCCTATTCGATAATGCATAGCAACATAGATCAAAGTGTTCCTTCTCACAATAAACATCTAAACATGTGCATTCCAGAATTTCATCTAGTGCACAAAATGTCATCCTTGAAATTACTTGGATAAAACAACACACCAGCTGTGTACTAAAATGAATTCACACATGCAATCGATGCAGGACATAAATATACAGCTACCATTGGGAAAAACTTTTTCACAGAGCAGCTACTTCATCTTTGACAATTCAGTCCTGATACTCAGAGGAGACTTATAAAATACTAAACTCATAACTCTACCAAATAAAGTCATAGACCCAACTTAGACCCACAGAGATTTTTTTTTGTCAATGCAATAAATAAAGTTTCTTCCTTCTCTTCTGATCTTGAAGTAGTTCCTTTACATTTCACATGATTTAGGCAATATTTCTTGCTCTTCTCCAAGACTGGGAGCTAATGACCCTAGCACCTATTCTCTTGCAAACTGCCTGCTCTGGTCCACATGTGCTTATCAGAATTGGGTCATATCAGTTAGCATAGGAGAAGTTTAGCAGAAGCTCAGCAAAAGCCACTTGTTCTTACCCAGCATCCAATTTGAAAATTTTCTGCTCCTGCTTCCAATCTGGAGAAGAGACTGTGTTTTTTCTAGCTCTGTCAGCTGGTCTAATAAAAGATATTATTTCTTTAGTACAAACTAGTCTCACTCATATCTTTGGACAGTTGTGGCTGTAGCAGTATTAATTGTTTCTTCATTGCCTATTATTAAACTATAACAATATTCATATACACTAAATAGCCCTGTGACCGAATACAGCCATTCATTATCCTGATAATTAGATCATTAATGAATACATAGCAATCTTCCCATCTTCAGAATCTTCTAATCTTTTCATGTTTTTATTTTCTTCTGGCTTGTTCCCTGCTCTGGAAACACCTTTCAACTTTTGAAATACCTGTAACAAGAATGCAAGCTAACAAAGCCCACAGGCCTGGTCGTGGCAGTGTCTTCACAGCTTTGCTGATGTCTCCTTTAGTGCTATGCTTTTTAGACTTGTTTAGAAACCCAATCCTTGAAAGAATAGAGTACTGAAAAATACAGTACTCTGCCAGTATGCCTGCCAGTTTATCATTGACTCTGTCTCACTTACATGGACATATCTAAGAGCAGTTAGTCGCCTTTTTTTCACTTTAAACATGTAAAAATATGTTCTTATTTTTTCCTTCACTGACTGTTGCTCTGCATCCCAGATTGCTTAATTTATCATTGGTTCCCATTTCCCTGAAACCTCCTTATGGGGAGAGGCCAACATAATAAATTTTTCACTGGTTCAGGGATCTTTGGACAGAGAGATCATTACAGAATTAGAGCTTTGGGCTGTGAGCTCTTTCACAAAGACCTTTTGGTAAAGGGACCTCTATAAGGACCTGTACTGAAGGACAGCTTCCCTAGGACAGAACTGCTCAGAGATTAAATGGTTCTTGCAGTGGCTGCCAGCTTAATGAAAAGATGCTGATTGATAGACATCTGCCAAGAAAAACTTCTAAGATAGAAGCCCAGCTTTATGAACCTCCAAACACATTAAACTGGAGAATGCAAAGCATGTCTGTGTTTCACAGTCAGAAAGGGCATTTTTCAAAGGGAATAGTGGGTAGAATATTAGTGCTTTGCATCACTGGTGCTGTCAGCCAAGATGATTAGCACTTTGATCTGTATGCAATTATGAATACTCATTTAATTGAGGGGATTTTCCTGCAGAAAGTGTGCTGGAAGTTTGCTCTTTCTGTATGCATATAAGAATGGGAGACCCTTCTACTAAAATCCTCATATATTAGGGCTTTCCGAGCAACTCTACAATGATGGTAACTGTTACATAACTCACTCTGAAGTGAGTGAAATGCAAAGAACGTTACGTCAAGACATAGGATAAGGATAATGCAAACTTTCTTATCTTGACTGACTAACATTGCTACCATCCTGTTTTTGTTATCTTAAAGTGCTTCTGCATCTGCCTATATGGCAATTTCACAGACTTGACAGAATTCTGTTTCTACCTGAAAATCACACAGAGGATTTGTGGGGTGTTTGTTTTTGAGGCCCATGTTGCTTTTTCTTGGAATTAGATTAGTCATGAACAGCTTTATTCTCTAAGTCAGAATTCATTTAAACACCCTTCTTGCTGCTTGCCAAAGGGTTTTGATTATTGCCTGCCAGAAGAAATTATTCTCTAGTGAGATGGCATTTAGTGTCACCACTCCCCAAAAGAGCCCTTTCACTGGGATGGAAAGCACATGCCTCCATTCCTGAGAACTCTGTAATTCTGTCTCAGTAATAGACTTGCTGACAGTTGTCAGTTCACCCCATATAAAGGTTGATTGTTGTCCTCCATTTGTGAGCTCACTTGGTCATAATGACTGTTAGGAAAAAGGCATTTAAGAAAAAGAATGATTTAATTCTATCTACCAGGATAATTAAACATTCAATAGTAATAACAATAAAAGAATTACCTTTATTTAACTAAATATTTAACTATAATTAAACCCCCAAGAAGTTGCAATTAAAAGATTTTTTTTAAAATGCTGTTTCTGCCCCAATATTACCTCTATTTACTTGCTAGTTCAGGATCTTTCTACAGTGGTGTTTTTGAAATGTTTAAAGTAAGAACAATGAATGCCAGCTAGACTCCTCTGCTTTCCAATCCCTTTCCCATGGAGGATGCACCTTTAAGAACTGATCAGAGGTTCTGCTCTCAGCTTGTCAGAGTAGGGGGAATAATTTCAGCAGATTCTCTCTCTTGAATGTTGCTTTTTGGACATGAAATTTCTATAAAGAATGAGTTGTGTTGTAGGTGCATTAAAATTTAGGTAGCTCAAAGGAACCGGAGACATAACCAGCACAACACTGGGGATGGGCTATAAAGAAAAGTTCTCTGTGAGCAGAAGTTTTCTATTATACAAAATGGTTATTGGGGATGATGCAGTGTCAATGTCCTGAGATTCCTCTCTCTTCCTCTGCTGAAACTTGAATGGAACAATTTTTTTTACCACTGGACTTTATCTTGCATGAGGATATCATATAGAAAAGCAGAGAGCGATGAAATGAAACATGACACACAACACTATACAAGAGGACAATGTGCTTGAAGGATGCAATATCTACCTAATCTGTATGATTCAAGGACTATTTTCAGGGGATCCACTTGCAAAAACCAACCATTGCTCTTAGCATTTGTATGGTAGGTCTTCCCCTGGAGATCCCCAAGGAAAATGACAAGTAATATTGTTATTTGGTCTTAGCAGTGAGAATACTAATTCTTGAAAAGGTAAAGTGCACTTGTGTCATGTGACAGATTGTGGAAGAACCTGATCTGCTGATTCCCTTTTGCTTTTATAGAAAACTGCCATGAGAAAGCTTGGGAAAAATGCAGTTTTCCATGGCACATATGAGGCCCAAGAAAATGAATATTGAGCTCAAGAGCAAAGTATGCAACACAAAGATTTTCATTAGCACCCTGGTCAAGTGAAGCTGTCCTGCTTTTAGCTAATGATGCTCAGCTCAGATCTATGCTTTTGATACTCTCCTTCCATGCTAAAACTATATTTTGAAGTCTGCACTGGAAATATATTAAGAGGCAATGCTTTCTCTTGTTTTAAATTCACATCCTAAATGAATCTAGGTACTAGCAACCCCATGAAGGCATAAGGTGTATAAAACTAGCAAGGTAAGGTAAGATAATGAGCTCTTAACATATCAACTGATACTTTTAAGAGGAATCTGTTTAATGAATATAAGAATTGGAAAAGACTGTTTGAATGCGTAGTCTGGCTCTGTGCCTAAGCAGGAATGTTGTGTATTACATTCTTATCAGTGCTTTGTCCAGTCTAGCCTCTGTACTGTGAGAAAGCAAGGATAACAGCTAGGGCACTCTTATAGTTCTGATGAGAGTGGCTATTTGTAGATGTTCCTGGCTGTGGAGGTGGAGAAACAACAAAACCTCAGTACACTGGTTTTATCTACCTTCACAAACTTACTGTACTTGCATGCGATAACATAGGGATTACAGACTAACCTGTGAAACTAAAAGGCTCTTAGCTCATCAGCATTAATTTTCGCCCATTTATGCAAAGACAACTCAAAGCAGAGTTGCTATTATTGTTCAGATTTCTTCTGCAGAGTCCTATGCCATTGGAAAAAATACACCTGAGATTAAAGTGACTAATCTAACTTAGACAGTTGTTTCATGAGGAACGACTTAGTACTTGTCTGGCAGGGAAACAGCTATAACCTTCTCTATGAGCATTTCTCTATATGAATGGAATTTGGTAAAATTAAGAGAGATGCTCAAAAAAGTTTTCTTTTTTTTTGTTTGTTTATATTTCTGCTGAAAGGAAGAAAACTAAGAAGATTCTTTTACATAAAAGAGTAACAGATATTAAATACAAACACCTAGTAATAGAAGATGTACTGTTCCTGTGTTTCTGGCAATGGAACGTCATTGCCACTGGCCGGGCTGTGAAACAGACTGAGGGCAAAACTGCCACAGCTTCTGATGGATCTTTCAGATGTCTTCTCTTCCTTGTTAAGCATCTAGATGAAATAGCTTGGAAGTGTTCTGTGTCCAGCAGCTCTGAAAGCATTCCTACGAGAGCTGCTACTGCCAAAAGTAGCAAAAGTCTGGAAGTGCAAAAAGCACTTCCAAAAGTCTGTTTGTAACTTCAGAAGGATTCATGGAAAGACAAGTGGCATAAGGAAAGGGGAAAGAACTGAAGGATTGTAGAATCATGGAATGATTCTTCGAGTTGGAAGGGATCTATAAGGATCATCGAGTCCAACTCCCAGCTCCTCACAGAACAACCTAAAACTAAACCATATGACTAAGAGCATCGTCCAGATGCTCCTTGAACTCTGACAGGCTTGCTGCCATGATTACTTCCCTGGGGAGCCTGTTCCAGTGACTGACTGCACTCTCAGTGAAGAACCTTTTCCCAATGTCCAGTCTGAACTTCCCCTGATGCAGCTTTGTTCCATTTCCTCGTGTCCTATCTCTGGTCACAAGAGAGAAGAGATCAGCACCCCCCCTTCTGCTGTCCCCCTTGAGGAAGTTGTAGACTGTGATGAGATCACCCCTCAGCCTTCTCTTCTCCAAGCTGAACGAGCCAGGTGACTTCAGCTGCTCCTCATAAGTCTTGCCCTGGAGACCTTTCACCATCTTGGTTGCCCTCCTCTGGACACACTCTAATAGTTTGATGTCCTTATATTGAGGCACCTAAAACTGCACACAGTATTCAAGGTGGGGCTGCACCAGTGCGGTGTAGAGTGAGACAATCACCTCCCTCAAACGGCTAGCTATGCTGTGCTTGAGGCACGGGAGCTCTGACTGCTACTGAGATCACATCAACCACACTAAAAAACACAGATCATGTCTGGGAAATAACATTATAAATGGAAGAAAGGTATAACAATAATTCTCATGGACTCAGAGGCAGCTGAATTTTTTTAAAAAACTTTAAATCCCGGCTGCCTAGCTGTTGTGACTGAAGTAGCTCTCACTGAGGTAGCAAATACATGACAGAAACAAACCTCCGTCATTAATTTCAGGTCCCATTTACATAAATCTTGATGAGTAATTAGATTTTAATGAAACTGAATTGTAATTCATTAGATTTTAATTGCATTAATATACCTTTTTATATGACATATTGTCTATGAATTACATTCAGATAGTACTTGTATTTTAGAAAAAAACACCATTAATGATCAATTCAACTTGACAGTTTTATAAATCCCCTTGATATTATGGTTCCCAGTTTGCTTTATAGATTTGAGATTTATCCTCAGGCCTTGTAAAACTAGATAAAGTATAGGCCCTCCAACCTGAATGAGCGTTTATGAATTTGCTAGGTCTACTGGTATGGATAGGTATACAGATATGAAACCAGAAATTAGCGTTAGGATGATTAAATCTGAGCTCAGATACAACATGCACCTTTAGGTTTTCCTTGAATTAATTATGTAAGAACTAGGACACATTTAGAAAAAAAATCTTGAAGTAAAGCTCATTATTCTTTAAAATGGTGTACAGACACTGTCCGATAATAACAACATTGCTCTTCAAATGAAGAAATTAACAATGACTTTATTTCATCTGGCAGGAGAAAAAAAATCACTGTTTTTCATAATCTTAGTCACACAAAAAATGTCCTGAATCAATGAGAGCCCCAGTTTGAGATTACATTTCCTGTCTCATCCGGACGCTTCCATCTGTTTCTCCATGCTGCCAATACACCTGAAAAAATACATATCTACAGAACTAGAAAGGTACAGTTGCCAACTGTGATGCTGGTCCATGGCGTATATCTGTCATCCTTGAGAAAGAAAATTAACTATTCTTGGCTTAAGTTCTCACTAGTTTTACTCTTGGGAGGTGAAAAGTAAGATTTAGTTTGTCAGTTTTTTTCTTTTTTTAAGAAGCCTTACAGAAGCTACGTATGCCACATGAAGTTCCAATTTGCCCATGAAATAAAACTGCAAAACAATCTATTGTAGCGGGACTGATACCGCTTACAGAAAAGTTGATGGTAACCCCCAATTAAGCTCTTGATATAAGTGAAATTATCATTATTTACTTAGTTCTCACAGAATTGGGACCTAAAAAAATTCATTGGAAGAAATGATCAAAGTGAGAAATTTGTGTCGAAAACATGGCTAGTGTCTAAGGATCCCAGGAGATTTAACTTCTGTGCAAAGTTGTTAGCAAGAAGGCATCAAGGCAATAAGGAAAAAAAGGGAAAAAAAAAGATATAAATGTTCAGATTTCAGATCAGGGCAAGTCTGCAGTTTTTAACTCGAAAACATTACAACAAATCTTCTTAACATTTTGAAAGAACATTGTCCCCTGTCTCCATTGTAAACACACCATTTTAAAAACAAGACGATATTTCAGGGGCATGAAATAGGACATATAATATAAACGACTCTTAGATGTTGACCTTGGTTCAGGGCTATGCTTAGCATATCTGTAAAATGGGTGGCCTAAAAGTGAAGTGCACCCTGCTGAGGGATGGCAGCTCTGTGTTGACATCTTGTAGAGAAAATACAAGACGGGTGAACTACATCAATCAGCAGGTCTAAAGTATGGGGAGTGCATGTTATTTTTCATTCAGTTTTAGGGAATTTCTGCCTAAAAGCTGGGGTCTATCATATAAAATTCAGCAAATTTTATGACTGTAATCTTGTGTGAAAGTCTGAGTCTACTAACTACACCTACGGGTGGCTAAGGTAAGCAGGCACTTTAAGCAAATCTTCGCATAAGAAAAAAAGTTGATAACGTAGGTGCCATGATATGGGCTTTGATTCTGGGCATTCCTGAATGTTTAAGAAGGTTAGATTGTAATTTTATAACATACCCAAAGCAAAAAAAACACCGCACATCTGCACCAGGACATCTGTCCTGGAAAGCCAGAAAACAAATTATTGATAGTTAATTGCACCTCTGCTTCTGTTTTGTTTGGGGAGATGGAGGAGGAAATAAGCATGTTCAGTTCTTGCAATGCAGCAGCCTCATTATCTTCTTTCACAGCCAGCGCACCCATGAAGAAGAGCAGAGCTCTTTGTGACACTCCTGTCCTGCATATTCACAGAAGGGGATATGGGGCAAATAGCTCCTGATATTCCAGCTTCAAAGGACGTGTTTGAACAAGGCCAAGCAGTGAATGCGTAAAGCAAATAGGGACCCTTCTCTTGTCCTAGTCTATGTAAAGCAGTGATGATTCCATCCTTCCCTGCTGAATATCTGAAAAATAAATCTCTATCTGCATGGAGTTTGGCACGCAGCTTTATCTGTGGCTTTTCTACTTCTTTGGACCAAAGAGCAGAAGTAATTCATGTCTTCATATTCATTTTCTTGCTGCTTTTCAGGGTGGGTTTTTGTTTGTTTTTTTTTTTCCCCTGTGGATTTGAACATTTCCCACTATTTCTATATCATTTCCTATAGTAGTAATTTTTCTTAAAGAATTCGGTAAACTAATAATTGTGCAATTCTCTGCCCATTTCCCCCGATTTTAACCAGCAAATTAATGTTGTATGAAACTAGAGTAAATTATATGAATCTACAAGTCTGCCTGTGTACAAAATATGTATAGACCTCAGTGTTGGCAGAGTATAAAGAATGCTTTAAAATCATGCTTTAAGTAAATGGTATTTGCATACTCTGTTAGTGCCATATGGATTGTGCTTGCAAAAACAACAAAGGACAATGTATGTTTAACTTCTGATTTTCTGAAAGCGAAGTAACTCAAATAGTCAATGACCTTTTAAAATGACAATTAAATACGGCCTTGGGAATTATTATAGATGTCCTTAGCTCTATGTACAGGTAGAGATCCATGCTGTCATTGGCTTTAAAGCTTTACACAGGCATGGCACTGAGGAGATGCTGAAGAGCAAGATACTTCTTTAGCACCCACGCTACTTTCCCGTGGAAACATTGTGGGAATCATTCTGGGACACCCCGAACAAGGAGGGAACTACAGCGCTTTATGGCAGCCTCAGCAGTCTCTGTGTCTCCTATTTGTCAGGAGAAATTTGCAGCCTCTCTACACCTCCTGGGGGTCTGGCTGAGGGTGCTCAGGCCAGTCCTGAGTCACGGCGGCCGGGTCGTGCAAGGAAGAGCTGCAGGAAGCCATGGTCTCCCTTCACGCAGGAGCTGCGCCAGAGCTGGGGCCCGTGCCTTGAGCTGCGTTGCGGATACATCCATGCTTCACCATGGACCTTGTTCATGCTTGATTTCTTGGCTTGACCTCAGAGCTGCCTCACCACCTCTCTGGTGAGCTCTGGATAGGGGGCTGGCCCCGTCTGCCACCCTTGCCCACTCCCGGCTCCGCGCTGCGCCCCTGCGGGTGAGAGTGCTGCCCCACCGGCCTTGCTGTCGGCCTTGGCTCCCGGCCCACCTTTCCCGAGGAGCGGACCGGTCCTTCTGCCTCCTGGCGCGACGTGCCCTTTGGATGTTGTTTTGTGAGGGCTCTGGACTGCGCCCGGCAGCACCCTGCCGCAGCCCTCCTGCGGGGTCAGCTGCGGCTGCCGAGAAGGAGGGGGGCTGCCCAGCGCTGGCTCTCTGGGGCGGTCTGACCCGCAGAGCGCTCCCAGCATTAGAATCATAGAATCATAGAATCATTAAGGTTGGAAAAGACCTCTAAGATCATCGAGTCCAACCGTCAACCCAACACCACCATGCCCACTACACCATGGCCCTAAGCGCCTCATCTACACGTCTTTTAAATACTTCCAGGGATGGGGACTCCACCACTTCCCTGGGCAGCCTGTTCCAAGGCCTGACCACTCTTTCAGTAAAGAAATTGCTCCTAATGTCCAATCTAAACCTCCCTTGGCGCAACTTGAGGCCATTTCCCCTCGTCCTAGTGCTAGTTACTTGGGAGAAGAGACCAACACCCACCTCACTACAACCTCCTTTCAGGTAGTTGTAGAGTGTGATGAGGTCTCCCCTCAGCCTCCTCTTCTCCAGGCTAAACAACCCCAGTTCCCTCAGCCGCTCCTCATAAGACTTGTGCTCCAGGTCCTCCACCAGCTTCGTTGTCCTTCTCTGGATACGCTCCAGCACCTCCATGTCCTTCTTGTAGTGAGGGGCCCAAAACTGAACACAGTATTCGAAGTGCGGCCTCACCAGTGCCGAGTACAGGGGCACGATCACCTCCCTAGTCCTGCTGGCCACACTATTTCTGATACAGGCCAGGATGCCCTTGGCCTTCTTGGCCACCTGGGCACACTGCCGGCTCATGTTCAGCCGGCTGTCAATCAGCACCCCCAGGTCCTTTTCCTCTGGGCAGCTTTCCAGCCACTCTTCCCCAAGCCTGTAGCGTTGCCTGGGGTTGTTGTGGCCGAAGTGCAGGACCCGGCACTTGGCCTTGTTGAACCTCATACAGTTGGCCTCAGCCCATCGATCCAGCCTGTCCAGGTCCCTCTGCAGAGCCTTCCTACCCTCCAGCAGATCAACACTCCCGCCCAGCTTGGTGTCGTCTGCAAACTTAGTGAGGGAGCACTTGATCCCCTCATCCAGATCATTGATAAAGATATTGAACAGGACCGGCCCCAGTACTGAGCCCTGGGGAACACCGCTAGTGATCTGCCGCCAACTGGATTTAACTCCGTTGACCACAACTCTCTGGGCTTGGCCGTCCAGCCAGTTTTTTACCCAGCGAAGAGTTTACCTGCCTAACCCATGAGCCACCAGCTTCTCTAGGAGAATGCTGTGGGAGACAGTGTCAAAGGCTTTCCTGAAGTCCAGGTAGATCACATCCACAGCCTTTCCCTCATCCACTAGGCGGGTCACCTGGTCATAGAAGGAGATCAGGTTGGTCAAGCAGGACCTGCCTTCCATGAACCCATGCTGGCTGGGCCTGATCCCCCGGTTGTCCCGGACATGGCTTGTGAGCGCCCTCAAAACGAACCGCTCCATGATCTTCCCCGGCACCGAGGTCAGGCTAACTGGCCTGTAGTTCCCCGGATCCTCCTTCCGGCCCTTCTTGTAGATGGGCGTCACATTGGTAAGCCTCCAGTTGTCCGGGACCTCCCCAGTTAACCAGGACTGCTGGTAAAAGGAGAGTGGCTTGGCAAGCTCCTCCGCCAGCTCTCTCTGTACCCTCAGGGCCCTCAGGTACGCATTATGATACCACCTATTTTGTTCGGTTAAAAGCAAACATATTTACAAGGTCTTTACCTTCTGAAATGTATCTCTTCTATTTGAAAATACAATAAATAAACATGTCTTTGATACAGGACTGTAGAGATCAAGCTTACAAGGTCCAGCAATTTTCCTATTATAACAGGAAAATGCAAATAAGCAATATGTAAACTCCTCAAGGACAACATTTAATTATGTTGCATACCAAAGAAGACACTCACTGCTACTGCATGATAGATGGCAAAGCTGAACGAGCTCATATTAGCTCTTATCTCTTAAGCAAATCTAGTACAATGATTGGCAAAATCCATTGTGTTGCTGGAGAAGATAACAGATTAAATCATCTTGGATTTGTAAATTAAGCAGCTCTAATTTTCAAAACAATACCTCTTTATTGTGGTGACTGAAAGGATGTATTTGCTGAGCAATTATGACTTAACCAAATAGTGAACAGTAGGTTCTAAAATAAATGCATACATACAGCAACCTGACAAACAGAAATTGGCCAGGGAGCGGAAATTGTAAGGAGAACTATCCCACATTTAGTCAGTGTCTCACGATTTAAAGGCTAGATAAGAACCTGCCACACTTGCTTTCAAGCAACCTATGAGGCATTAGGTTTGTGGGTTCACAGGTAGGCACAGGGGGAAGAACTCAGCCTACAAAGCATTTGGAGTTCAGGTTTTCCAACGGTGCTCCTGAGCCATGCTTAGATATTGCAGGGGATATAGTATGAACTACTGTTTACTCAATTACTGAATTTTGTTTGGATCAATGGTTTAGGAATTGCCACCTTCTGAAAACATTTTTATAGGACAATAAAATTGTTCACATTCAAATAATCCAAAAGTAACAAATAGATTGATGCTTGTCTCACTAGACTCAAGAGAAAATTCACTTCTGCGTATTTTACTTCTTATTTTGAATAGGTGGTAAGTACAGTGGTGCTTCAGAGATATTCAAAGATATGCCCTGGCTTGAAGGCTTTGTTCTGACAACATATAGTTTCATCTAAGATCTATTTAATGAACTTTTCACTGTATTTGACTGTTCAAACTACTCGATCAAACACTTTGTTGCATGTCATTTCTGTCAGCTGTTTACAAAATAAGGCCCTAATTTCCTGGGCAAATACTGCAGAATGTGAATCTTACAGTTAGTTCATGCGATTAGCTAGACGTATGATTTTTACATTTTCTTTCACAGGTTTTGTAAATTAATACAGAAAACAGCTATAAAGAGATGCAAGCACAGGCTTAATACAAGTCCTTCAGCTATCTGGATGATCACTGCTGCAGAAGAACTGATAGAGAGTAGGAGAGATCATTTGTTTAAAGTGCGCTGTGTTTCCTTGCTAGGCTACTTGGTTTTATTATGGCATTCTTTTTTTTGGTCTACAAAAATACACTTCTAATATTTTTAATCAAACATTTCGTCACCCTCCCCCCCACTCCCTCCAACAAGGGGCATGTTTCCCATTTTTGGTAATGAGAAGAAGTTAGATTCTTCTGTGCCATTTGATTTATATGAGAATCTCCATAAGGTTGTAGCATTACAGGGGCTATGATAGAGGCACAAAGACCTGTTCATTGTATTCCCACGCAGTAAAAAAGCGATCGCATACATATTCATTACTTTGCATTTTTTACATAAGAGGAAAAATTCCATTTGTCACCCTTGCTGCAGTTTACATTCCCCGTTTTATAGTTGCTATTTTTAAGCGAATAGTGAAAGTAACATGCCAACAGTATAACACTGCATAGATAGAAATGAAACTATGCTGCGTAAACTAAACAAATGTAAAGGAGAGTGTTTAGAAATAGAATAGCATTGCTATTCTGTCCTCCCTCAAGTGATTCGTGCTGACATGGTAACATCAGCTGAACCCAAGGGCAAGATTTTCTGCAGGCTCCTCAGAGCACACTGTTTTTCAATTTTTGAAATGTTCACAGGTCTGACGTGGTTGTCCCCTGAGTTTCCTGATAGCTATGTTACTACAGAGACAACCAGGATTTTACACAATGTTTAATACAGAGCTCAGAGAACTGCTGTGTGGTTGTGCTATATTTAGAGGAAGGGTTCACTTAAAATTAATACCTGCAACAGACACCCTGAAGCACTAGACAGCTTGAAGGCCTCCTAAGAATGGACTTTGGCTCAGCACAAAGGTAGCACTGATAATCCATAGAGCCCTAAAATAATCACAGACAAAATACTCTTTATGTTATTGACAAAGTACTTCTAAAAAAATCCAGCTGCTCCATATATCTTCTCCGGCTGCCGCAGGACAAGAACCAGAGTCAAAAAAAAAAAAAAAAAAAAGAAATTGGTCCATTTAGTGAAATTTAGGTGGAAGATGGGTACCAGAGGCCAAAATTATCTTCCTTAAAACTCTGCTTTGCACCTGGCAGAATTCATAGGCCTCCGACTTTTTATTAAAGTTGAATCCCCTGCTCAAAAGCATTACCCAGTTCCTTTGCCTGATCAGATAGTCTGTAACATTCTCCCTCCATGATGTCCGTGATGTCTTCCACAAAATAACCAGTTAGTGAAGCAAGGACCAGTAAATGGCCTGGCTACCATGCTCCCTTGTGAATGTTCTTCCTCTCTCTCTTTAGCCCAATGAAGCCTGATGTCTTTTTTGCACCATGACATAGCTTTAAGAGGGAAGGTAGAATGTGCCCTTCATTAACTGCAGCACAGTACTAAGGA
Source organism: Calonectris borealis (assembly GCF_964195595.1). Classification (NCBI taxonomy): domain Eukaryota; kingdom Metazoa; phylum Chordata; class Aves; order Procellariiformes; family Procellariidae; genus Calonectris; species Calonectris borealis. The sequence goes on along the minus strand of NC_134314.1, from coordinate 44,835,181 downwards.
TGGCTTTCTAGAACAATATATGTTACAGGGCATCCTCAGCAGAGCTGGTTCTCCCACTTCTTTGGCAAATGTTTAGTAGGCTAGTTTCTGAAAGGGAGAGCAGTTTTCTCTCTAACCTTGTCCTCAAAAGAAAGCAATTGTCATAACTGTGTTTTTAAAGCAGGCTGATCCCTCTGCTGTGTCTTAGGGATGCTCTGAGAAGATCTCTCCTTCTGATAGATCCTTGTTGGACACTGACCCAATCTAGGCACTGAACCTAGCTATGCCATGGTTATTGCAGTCTGGTCTCAGAAAAAAGGGGAACTCTAGGCACTAGAGAGACTTGGAGTTAAAAAATGAAACAAAACACATGTTTATTGATTCAAGACTAAGCAGCTGTCATTTGGGTGGAGGAAGGAGAGAGGAGTTCAAGTTGCAGTTTTGAATCTGGTACTTACCTCTGCCGTAAGAGCATTGGTGCTGTTTCTGGATTTTATTCAAAAGCTCTGTCCACATGACAGAGTTTCAGTGGCGAAGGGTCTGCAACCACAATTGCATCCATGCTCCATCCCTAGCACGATCCAAGGCCAGCAGAAGCTTTTCTGCCTTTTTATGACTCTGACATAAACTAAGAAAACAAACAACCAGGAGTTCACAGGAGCTTTGGGAACAGCATGATGTCAGTTTGCTGGGGTGAACTTTTCATACCCTCAATCAATATAGCTGGGTTGGCAAAAGCTCTGCAGCATGGCCTCCCTCTGTGCTCTCGATAAGCAAGATGATCTAAGCAGTGGCTCAGGACACAAATCCACAAGCACTGAATGGGCACAAGAAACAGTAGCAAAGTTTTTACAAAAATATTAAAGGAAAATAAGATGAAAGGAAAAGCTGGCCATAGTGGGGAATACTTCTGGTCATGCAGTGTTGTCCTGAGCACTACATCTAAGAGCCAAGTGGAAAAGGCAGGAATTCATGCTGTCATTCTGCCTCCAGGCAAACAGGATTTAAGAAATCAGTGAAATTCAAATGGAAGAAAAATCCATTTCATGGTGTCAGCTACATGCATCAGAGAGTAGGAAGGGCAGAGAGAAAGACAGAAATTGAGTCTGACACTTTGAAAATATATGTGGGACATGCAGGCAGTATGAGAACTAAATATTATCTTTAGCTAGGATGGCTGTGCAAGCTAAGCCTGAGCAGTCATTCCCAAACAGCAATCCATTAGCTGTCCCACCATCACGGACAGACACACGCACGCACACACACAAGCATACACATACACACACTTTGCCGATGAACATGAAAATAAATCACAGCAGGGAGCTGAAAACTGCCAGATCACCCTAAATCCTGCAGGTGTTCAAGCCCAGGTGCAAACTGAATTTCCATGATCGGAAGAACGATCGTGGCCAGCAGTCCTGACATCTGTATTCCCTCATGCTACAGTGGGAGAAGAAGATACTGCATCTGAGCAATGTGACTGAGACAAATAAGAAGTGACATGCTCTAGAGAATGTATAAATGTATAGAGAAGGTCATCTGAGCACTCCTGCTTACCCTTCCTCAGAGCCTTGCCCTCAACAAAATTGGCTGACCCCATATTCAAAAGTGGTGAAAGGAATGTGCTTATATACAGCAGCACTAAGCTGACTTTGAAGCAGAGTACAACAGGATTTCAAATGCTATTGTAAGAATAAAAAAAAATGAAATAACCCAGGAGCCAGCTTAAAATGTCTGGTGAGTTCAAACCTTTATGTTCCTTTACGCTTTATATATCACTTACTAATTGCCTGGGTTTAAAAAGAAGCTCCCCTGTATATATGTAGTATTGCCATATTATATTATTATACTCTTATAATTATTCACTATGTTGTAATTACAAATACTTATTATTATATTACGAGGAAGCTGTACATGTACCCTTAGCATCAAGGACAGGCTGGATATGCTATTCACATGAATTCATTTGCCTTTTCCTGCATTTGTTCTGCATTTCTACTGTACACAAGACAAGATTTTTTACAAAGTAAAAACCAATGGTAGAAAATGAGTACCCGAACAAACAGACTAGGTTCTATACTTTAGTTGCAAAAGTACACCATTTTCATTCAGATGTTCAAAATTACATTCCTGCCTATTACAATTGTCTTTATATTTTCTTTTTTTCTTCTTGTGTTTTTCCTTTCTCTTCCTTTTCTTTTTTCTTTTCTTTTTTCTTTTCTTTTCTTTTCTTTTCTTTTCTTTTCTTTTCTTTTCTTTTCTTTTCTTTTCTTTTCTTTTCTTTTCTTTTCTTTTCTTTTCTTTTCTTTTATTTTATTTTATTTTATTTTCTCTTTTCTTTTCTTTTCTCTTTTCTCTTTTCTTTTCTTTTCTTTTCTTTTCTTTTCTTCTTTTCTTTTTCTTCTCTTTTCCTTTTTTTCATTACTTTTCCATTTCTTTTTTCTTTTCTCTTCTTTTCTTAGACATTTGGCAGATATTGGTAAACTTCAAGGAAAGGCCGCAGTGTCATACTATTATATTTAAATATATTTCAGGATTTACGTCCTATAACATGCAAATATTACTTTCATGCTATGATATTTGCATTTGTTGTACCCTTAAATGCCAAAACTCCATTAAACATGATTCTGCAAATGTTGCTCAGCTTTTCCTAAAGCCAAGAACAAGGCTGGGCATATACTTAAAACTGACAAAACTAATGAGGTCATACACAGAAGAGTTAACCTTCTCTGATGTAAAAGAGCATAGCAGGATTCAAAATGCTATCTGAATATTAACACATTTACTAGTAGTCTCTGGAGATAAATTAGATTTTTGGCAAAGATAACGGTTATTGTCAGGAACAAAGGTTTAAGTGAAAAAATTCTGCAATATTGCACATGAGCTTGGGAAATGATGAACATGGGGTGTCTGACTCAGTTGCACACATTTGCTATGTCCATCTAATCATGAATCAGAAAGTCAGGGTCCCTTGACAGCACCTGAAACAGAAAGTATTTGTGGCCACATTTGGCCATGAAGTTCAGTGGTCAATGCACTTTTGTAGGGCATTTGGCTTTCCTTAGTCTGAGTTCAACCTCTTACTTCTCAGTGAAAATTGATTCTCTGGCTTGAGAAATGAAGACTTCCTTGGCTAGAGAAGGTCTATACACCATCCAAATGTAACCTCTACAGTCAGGACCAGAACACAGGACATCACTAGCCACTATCCTGATTGCTTGAATTCATGTGACTTGGTTTTAAGTTAAGTGACAAATAGCTTTGCTCTCGACCCAAGCTATGTCAATTGTGGGGCAATTAGAAGAGCCTACAAGGAAACATGAGAACGGATTTGGAAACCAAATGCTCGGAAGAAACTATATGCCAGGGCTTCCTGTATGAATGCTGGTATTACAACACCTGTAACTAAAAGTTGGTGTTACTTCTTCCACCTGTCCTTTTTGTTAGAATGAAAAGCTGTCTCCACCAGTAAATAAAATATACTCACAATTCTCGTCTGTTACTGCTGCTGGCTGACAGAGGATGGCCTGCAGACACACTGCTAAATGCTCTCACCATCCACAACAGGGTCACATCTGAACTGGAAATGATCTACTGATTGTGTCAATGCTCAAACTATGCCCAGAAGTTGCTGGGGACATGGGAGGGGTAGGGGCTGGGACACAGCAATTAGCATTGGCCAAAACTGTGCCAGGCCCATCCTAAGACATTAACAACATGGGTGATCAAGTTGCAGTGCCTAGAAATGCTTCCTAATATAGTTTGTTTTACTTATACAGCACAGCCTCCAAGGGCAATTTGGAAATGGGAGATTACAATTTCTCCCCATCGTCTGTAGAGAGGGTGCAGGGAAATGAGGCTTAGTGAAGTGCCTGAGAGGAGGAATTATGAATCCAAGCCTGGCTGTCTACTTTGGGATGGGGGCAGCAGACTGGGATATTACAGAGCATATGAAGGTTTTTAAGATTAAATACCTAAGAAATTTTGCTGACCCAGGCTGAAGATTTTTTACTTCTGCGTGTACTTAGAGTCCCAACAGGTGCAAGCACATTTGGGTTCAGTTCATGACTGTGCTTTGTCAGATTCAGAAACTATCTTCTACCAGTGATTGGATTTGGCAGATGTTTTCTGAAAACTCTGTTGCATGCCCGACACGTCAACCCTGCTGGCAGGTGCTGTTCTCTCTTTAAGACAGGTTTTGCAGCCCATGCAGAGCTTTGCGCCAAAGCAGCCAGCCTGCACTCCCGTGGCTGCAGCACAGATACACCTCAGGGGAGCCGCAGGTAGGATGCTTTCCTCACCAGTATTATCCATTTATTTTACTAGACAAACGGATTAACTAACTGTGAAATACTAAAGGTCTCCTTGGGTGGCAAACTGCCCTTAATTTCACTGGTTTCTATGAGAATTGACATTGCTCAGTATCAATCTGGGTTCGCTCAGCACCTTGCAGTACTATGTCCTAAAGGATCATCACGGGTGTGAATTGAATGCAAACAAAGCAAGGCCCATGACATTATGAAATGTCTGTTGTAGATATATCTTTTAAAGGCATTACAGAAGCAAACGCAATCCATTACAATACATGAGAGAAAATTAGACACCTAGTCTTGACATTCACATCTGTCAGAAAGATCAGATGTGGGAAGAACAAATCTGTAGCTGATGTTAAGTAGTTTATGAACATTTTATTAATAATAGAGTGAATGACCTTCAAATACAAAGTCAGGAAAAACAGAAGAACACATGTTATTATTAGGGCTGCACATGTGACTGTGACATACAGATTATGAGAAAAAAAACCTCCCAAACTTAGAAGAACTAAAGTTTCAGACAACAGCGATCACAAGAACTACCTATGGCTGAAGTTTGTTTTTAGATGCACTCACATTTGAAAAATACTTTCTACATCAGTCAACAGGGAAATTTAATTTATTATCATGAAAACAAACATTCCAAAGCCATAATAATAATACAAATAATATTGAAAACTCTTAATTAAATAATATTATCCTCAATCCTGGGAAAGAAGTATAATAGCAATACCACGTAACATTTTGAGTTAGCTAAAGCTCTAGTTCAGAATTTAAAGAATAGGCATTTACCAACTCATTTTGCATTTTAAATCAGTACCTATTTTAATTAAAGCAGCCAAAGAAATAAGGAGCCAACTGAATTTTATTTTATTTTATTTTAGAAAATCACAGTTGCAGTTCAGCAAATACGATGAGAAAGAATCCATTATTAAAATGTTTTCCCCTTTCTATCCTTATCTCCCACTAGTGGGTTGTGCTGGCTTGTGCTTTTACATATTCATTCATTCCTGTAAGCTTGCACCATTGTTTGCTTAGCAGCAGGGCTTGCATAGACTAACCTAGGCTTAGAGATGGCCCAGCTTTCTAGATAATTTCTGCAGAGAAAAGCTAGTAGTTTGACACTCCTCCCCCCATACAGAAAGGTAGCTGAGCTATATAGCTGAGCACGTGGTAAAAATTTAATCACAGCAAGAGGGGCTATATCTATACTAGTGACCTCAGAGTAAGAGAATATGTCTGCCTTCCTTTCCTTTTTTTTTTTTGGTAGGGTTTTTTTTTACCATGTTTTCAGTAGCATCACACAGATTGCATCCACCTAGCTAAACTCTCTTTTGACCCCCCAAAAAATGTCTCATTCATACTGACAATTGTGAGCAGTTTTTGGCTCATTACTCCCTGAAGCATGCTTGAATATTGTCCAGAAGGATGTTAGGTGGCATGGATCAAAAAAGTGACAAGCAGCATGCCAAAAATTAAACGGTGCAGATGACCACATGCCACTGCTCAAGCCGTGGATGGTATGGTTAACAATGTATTTATAATTAGCAGAGAACTCTGATATTCTGAGTCACAATTCCTTCATAATACAGCTCTCATGATGAAACAGTTATAAATTAGCTTTGGTACAAAGACAATATAAAATGATGAGGATTGTGCCTGTCTATCTACTGCTCTGTGATCTAGCCTTCAGTCCAGTTCTGTAATTATCCAGTGCTGCAGCTCCTGTGTGTTTGGGTTTTTCTCGTGAGAAAATCCATGAAGAGCAAGGTCTTCTTACAACCCGGACAGATGCAGCTGAAGTGTGTACTCAGGCCTAGAAGCTGGGAAGTACTCTGGTCCTTCAGTAGCAACACAGATCTACTGACATTACAGTAATCTCTAATGTAATAAACTAATACTTCAAGCACAGAATGCAAACACCAAGGGACAAAAAAAAAAGCTTTTAAATACAGAGGCTGGTTCTTGATGCATTTTTTCAAAGCCTTAAAATGTTTGTCTGTGGTCACCCAGATATGCCTGAAGTCCATGAATAGGATTACATGCAAACCTGTGGATCTGCTTTGATTTTGGCCTCTCAACTTTTCAGGCGGCCAGAAGTGAATTTGGGCAAATCTCGCCTATAATATTTACATGACCACCTCCAGTAAAAGGAGACAAAACTAAACAGGCAAGTATCTTTTTTCTTCCCCTTCTTTCTTGCCTCAGCTCATTATCAACAGCAATGCACAGAGATATTTCTATGCCAGTCTCTGCTTTGCAGGACATTTCATGTACTTTCACTTTTTGTGTTCTGCTTATAAACCAAAACCCACCAAAGATTCTCCCAGCAATTTCTCTCTACTTCTGCCTTAACAGAGTGGTCTACATAGCAAGGTCTCATATTACTATGTTTTTATTCCTTTTACAAGGTAAAACAGGCCAGTTATTAGTGTAGTCTGAAGACGTTCCCTATTTATTAGATAATAATGATATTCAGGTTAATCTCTGAGGCCAAAAGCCTCACAGTTTATTAGAGCAGGGTGGGATTATTACTGCTAAATTATCAAGAAGCAACCTCAAGCTATTATTAGGATGAAATTTTCATTAAATATTCAATTTCAAATGACATATTAAAAAGACTTGCAAAAAATGAGCCATCAGATTAGGAAGGAAAAAAAGTAAAACTTAGTTTAAACTCATTCTATTTTTTTTGCTTGTTTTCTTTTGTTCTCATCCTATTTTCTTCACATTTTCTGTATTTATTTTCCCTTGCTTTCCCTCTCTTTATTCCATTCACATTTCTGTACTCCTCAAATTCAGCTGAGTCCTTTCTGGCCTGGGAAAATGTAATATACTTGGAATGGGATATTCATGTAATTTACTTTGTTCTAAACCTTCTCCTGAAGCTGTCTGCTTTCACCAGTAACCGTGCAAAGAATCCAGGCAACAAAATTATTTAGTTTCTTCATAACACTATTTTTAGATATGTAAAATGAAAATTATGTGAATATTCCTTCATTATTTATCACCTGAGCTGGGACATAAAGGCTAGGATTTCCAAATAAGATTAAATACTGCCAACAAAGGAACACTGTTTTGCAAAACATTGGTCATCTGCAGATCTTGCAGTGCTGTATAAAGGAGAATCAGTATTATTAGTCTCAAATGCCAGGCAAGAGCCCGAGGCACAAAGTGAGAAAATGGTTTTCCAGAAGCCATGCTGAAGACCTGGGCCGGGGTCAGGAACAGGGTACTTGACTCTAAATCATGAGGCTAATTCCTTATGTACTATATCCAACAGCTTCTCCTAGCAAAGCAACATCGTAGCTACTTTGCTTGGTAGAAAGGCTTAAAGAAGGCCAAGAGGAGTTTTGTTTTCTCAAAAGCATGTAAGCGTTTTGAAGGATGTGGCCACAAACATATATACATATATGCATATGAGTGTGTTATATATTGTTACATATTTCTTCTCTTTGCCTAATATTTTGAGTATTCTAGCTGAAAGCAGATGAAAGCTCAGGAAATACCTTAACATTGTGAACGCAGAGGATACAGCTGAGCAATTAAAAATTTCACAGCGTAGGTGTGAGATACTGTGTACTATGTACATGCTTTATGCAAAGAAGGCACTACAGTGAAACACCACCCCCTACCCCCCCAGCCCCCCATTCCCCTGCCGAACTACATTACTTAAGGAAAAAAGGGTATAGGTGTGCAACAGTATCTGTACAGCATTTCTGTGTTTGATTGTCCTGGACAATTCAATTCAATATTGTTGATGATGCACTTAGAAATAAATACAGTTTATTTTCGTAATGGACTATACTTGTGTTTTGAATGTTTATTTGCCTTTTTGCTAATTTTCAAGTTTTAATCGTGCAATGATGCACTCATTTGCAAGGTTCTGTTAACTCAATATATTCCCTCTTCTGTATTCTATTAAAGAAAAAAAATACTAACTGATTGCTTGAAACATTTTCTTTGAGAAAAAATCAGTATGTTTTGCAAGTGGAATTACATTAACTTAACTGCCCAAACATTTTTAATGGCCCAAGTGTTGTCTGAACTACTAAATAGCTCTTGTTATTTATATTATGGATACCCTTGCTTATTTGGATGAAAAGTTATAAACTAGTCATACTTTTTTTTATGATATAAATTAATGGGAAAAAAAGGAATTTAAATCATTCACTAAATATGTTCCAAATTATGAGACAAAAATATATAATAATTTAATGGAATCTTAGCAAAACATTATGTAAAACGCTTTAGGTACTGCATAATTTTGTAATAAATGCTGCTGACATTCCACTTAACCAGGGCAATTTAATACAATATATCTGTGTTAACTGCTGAATAGATTGCTGAGATTTGTACAGGCTATAGTTTGAGACATTAATTGATTGTCAGCAGAAACGAATTAACAAATAAAAATGTTATTGCAATCAACCTAGGAATGGTGGTTATGAGCATTTGTTCTTGACCCCAGTTGTTTTACAGTTTGCATGTACTTGTGTCTTGCATTGGTTTCCATTCCACTTTCTGTACCTTCCTAGCCTATGTCATTTATATAGCCGTTGGTGGTAGTGGCCCCATTTTGCCTGAGGGCACCTGCAGGAACTGTTCTGGAAGAGGGTGTAAGAGCAGCCACCTCCCAGCTGCCCCCTCAGAGAGGTCTCAGGTCTTTCTCCTCTTGCACCCTTGGACAAGTGCAGAATTGGCATGTCCTGGGAGCTCTGGAGTTGTTGAATATGTGCAGGTTGCTTGGTGATGCCCAAGCGTGGTCGCTCCCCTGAGCACCAGCCACCCTGGGCACGTGCAATAGTTCAGTCCTGCACACATGCATTGCATTTGAGGCTTCCAGGGTATACACTTGTTTTCTTGCTCCTCCACTGAATGGCTACCCTGCACATGTGCTGTAAGCCCAATGTTTCCAACAGGTAGCCAATCTATTGCTCGGATAAAAGTTCACTGTTTCACATGCGTGCCATTAACACTGGCATTTCTGTTTGCGAACACAGAAGGACTTGTGGGTGATGTGATGGCTGTATATGTCTTGGACATAGCGATCACGAGTTTTTGATTCTTGGAGAAGTAAGGAGGGCGGTCAGCAGAACTGCTACCTCGGACTTCCAGAGGGCAGACTTTGGCCTGTTTAGGAACCTGGTTGACAGAGTCCCTTGGGAGGCAGTCCTGAAGTGCAAAGGAGTCCAGGAAGGCTGGACATTCTTCAAGAAAGAAATATTAAAGGCGCAGGGGCAGGCCATCCCCAGCAGAGCAGACTGAAAGACGAGCCCGCAGGGAAGAAGACCGGCCTGGCTGAACAGCGAGCTTTGGCTGGAACTCAGGAAAAAAAGGAGAGTTTATGACCTTCGGATGAAGGGGCAGGCAACTCAGTAGGACTACAAGGATGTCGTAAGGTTATGCAGGGAGAAAATTAGAAGGGCCAAAGCCCAACTAGAACTTCACCTGGCTACTGCCGTAAAAGACAATTAAAAATGTTTCTATAAATACATCAGCAACAAAAGGAGGGCTAAGGAGTATCTCCATCCTTTACTGGATGCGGGGGGAAGCATAGTGACAAAGGATGAGGAAGAGGCTGAGGTACTTAATGCCTTCTTTGCCTCAGTCTTTAATAGTAAGACCAGTTTTCCCTGGGTTCCCAGCCCCCTGAGCTGGAAGACAGGGATGGGGAGCAGAATGAAGCCCCCATAATCCAAGGGGAAATGGTTAGCGACCTGTTACACCACTTAGACACACACAAGTCTATGGGGCTGGATGGGATCCACCCAAGGGTACTGAGGGAGCTGGCGGAAGTGCTCACCAAGCCACTTCCAATACTTTACCAGCAGTCCTGGCTAACCGGGGAGGTCCCAGTTGACTGGAGGTCAGCAAAGGTGACGCCCATCTACAAGAAGGGCCAGAAGGTGGATCCGGGGAACTACAGGCCGGTCAGCCTGACCTTGGTGCCGGGGAAGGTCATGGAGCAGATCATCTTGAGCACCATCACGCGGCACGTACAGGACAACCAGGTGATCAGGCCCAGTCAGCATGGGTTTATGAAAGGCAGGTCCTGCTTGACCAACCTGATCTCCTTCTATGACAAGGTGACCCACTTAGTGGATGAGGGAAAGGCTGTGGATGTTGTCTGCCTAGACTTCAGTAAAGCCTTTGACACTGTCTCCCACAGAATTCTCCTGGAGAAACTGGCTGCTCATGGCTTGGACAGGTGTAGTCTTCGCTGAGTAAAAAACTGTCTGGATGGCCAGGCCCAAAGAGCTGTGGTGAATGGAGTCAAATCCAGTTGGTGGCCAGTCACGAGCGGTGTTCCCCAGGGCTCAGTATTGGGACCAGTTCTGTTTAATATCTTTATCAATGGTCTGGATGAGGGGATCGAGTGCTCCCTCAGTAAGTTTGCAGATGACACCAAGTTGGGCGGGAGTGTTGATCTGCTTGAGGTAGGAAGGCTCTACAGAGGGATCTGGACAGGCTGGATTGGTGGGCTGAGGCCAACTGTATGAGGTTCAACAAGGCCAAGTGCCAGGTCCTGCACTTCGGCCACAACAACCCCAGGCAACGCTACAGGCTTGGGGAAGAGTGGCTGGAAAGCTGCCTGGCAGAAACAGACCTGGGGGTGTTGGTTGACAGCCAGCTGAACCTGAGCCAGCAGTGTGCCCAGGTGGCCGAGAAGGCCAAGGGCATCCTGGCCTGTATCAGAAATAGTGTGGCCAGCAGGAGGAGGGAGGTGATCGTGCCCCTGTACTCAGCCCTGGTGAGGCCACACCTCGAATACTGTGTTCAGTTTTGGGCCTCTCACTAGGCAGACATTGAAGTGCTGGAGCGTGTCCAAAGACAGGCAATGAAGCTGGTGAAGGGTTTGGAGCACGAGTCTTACGAGGAGCGGCTGAGGGGTTGTTTAGCCTGGAGAAAAGGAAGCTCGGGGGAGACCTCATCGCTCTCTACAACTACCTGAAAGGAGTAGTAACTTCTCCCAAGTAACAAGCACTAGGACAAGAGGAAATGGCCTCAGGTTGCACCAGGGGAGATTTAGTTTGGATATTAGGAAAAACTTCTTTACCAAAACGGTTATCAAGCACTGGACCAGGCTGCCCAGGGATGTGGTTGAGTCACCATCCCTGGAGGCATTTAAAAGATATGGTAGATGTGGTGCTTAGGGACATGGTTTAGTGGTGGACTTGGCAGTGCTAGGGTTAAGGGTTGGACCTGATGATCTTAGAGGTCTTTTCCAACCTAAACAATTCTGTGATTCTGTGAAGCCACAGCTGCTCTGTGCATGTGCAGCAGCCTTATCATATAGGATAGGATAAGCTGCGGTATGCAGTTCTCTCCTCTGTGAGAATAGGAGGCAATAAACCTATTACCGTTTCTGGAACAGAAAATTGCAGAGATTTCATTCCTTATCCTCAGGCACTACAGTCCTAAAATACCATGATTACTAATAATGATAAACAGCAATGAGTTGGCAGTAACAACTTCAATACTTCAGTTACAAAATGAACTAAAGTCCAGACTAAGCTTCATCTGGACTCAGTTACAAAACCAACAGAGCTTGTAAAATCATCAAAATTGTTTCAACACATTTAAAACAGGAGAAAGTAAATTGAAGCACTTGGCTATAATTAGGAGCTAAATAAAAGGCTGTAAGAGATACAAAGGATTAAATGAATCTCTGTATCTATATAAAGTATATGTGAATTAGTATCTATGTATGCGTAAAGCTACTCTGTATTTACACCTTAAAAAAATCATTCATTTAAAAGCTCAATGAACAAAATCGATTATGGTTTCCACATACAACCAATGATTGTCTTCTTACAGTATGTAAGAGAGAGTAACATGCTAAGGACATTTAAAAACAGTACCCAACGACCAAGTCATTCAGTTCATCGTAACCTACGCTAGGAAGGAGGAAACATACTTGGAAATGCAAAAAAGGCCTGCCATTGCATACAAACTGCTCCTGTTCTTCTGCAATACTTCTGACAGCAACAAGCAATCCACAGTGAAATCATCCATTTAGCAATCTGAGTAAAGAAGGCACAAAAGGAAATGGAAGTAGTCACATGAAATCATGTTCTTTCCAAACTCTGTCAACTGCAAACTTCTACGGAGCTCTTCCCAGTTTTTCTCACACTTTGTCTAACCCAAAAATTCAGTTCTCTTTTATTTTCTAATATTGTCTTGGTTTGTGATTGCTTCTTCATGACACAAGCCTCGGCTGAACCCAGTTAACTCTGAATTCCTGAGTGTGTGCACTCAATAGATTGCCTAACCGTTGTTATTTTCACAAAGGGAACACTGTAGCAGTACTTCTCACTATACTTGCTCTCTCCATTCTTCTGGCAGTTCATGTCTCAATCTTATCCTACTCCCTTTAATCTGCTTCCTTAGATCCTCCCCACCTGCATTCTGACAGAGTTTCTGAATTTCACTGCACAATTTCTTGTCCATGATGTATTTATCTGATTTGCTATCTTGTAAGCTAGTCTTGTTCATGCATTAAATGCTGTCTGAGGAAGCAGGAAGGACCCATGCTCAGAATTTTGCTCTTACTGGCAAGTTAATATCTAACCAGAAATTTCAAAAAAAGCAAACTGTACTTTGGCTTTAAGCCAAAGGTTTTAAGTTCAGGGTCATTTTTTATCCTGTACTTGACACTGGATTTGTCATGCCAGCAAAGTGCTAGAGTACAACCCCTTACTTTATATACTGCACCCATAGGATTTAGCTTTGTAGCTATTCACCTGGGTACATGCTACAGTCCAGTGCTGAGGTTACCTTCCATGCCTGCACACCACTCCTCGGTTTATACATTGCTGAATGCTCCTTTTCCATCAAAGAAAGGGGAAGCTGTTATTTTGACTCTTTCTCAAAGACCTGCTCTTTCACTCCAGCGGCCACTCCCTTTCGCTTCTTACTGTAGTAATATTAGCTATGTGAAAACTTAGAAAAGCTTAAGTATGGGGTAACTGCAAAGTAAGCAGGAGGCAACAACAGTGGGAGATGGCATGGGGAAGTGAGATAGAAATGGGAACTGTGGAAAGGAGAGATGTTGTAAGCCCTTTTCCCTGTGGGCTCTAGGAGCAGGGCATGAAGCAGAAAAGTAAGAAAAAGGGAAGTTCTTCAGTCACCTCAAATAATGGCTGCAGCTCTAGAAGAAGCGATTCTGAGACAACCCTTTTCTCGCATGATCAGCACATGCAATTTGCAGTATTCCCCAAGGCCCTCTGGGCCCCTCATTTCTCTCTGGCCTAAGGGAACTCCACTGTTCACTTGCCATCCCTCTCAGCAGCCCAGTTGGTATAATTATAGTAACTGCTGATAAAAGAATTCTTCTGCTAGTACCTTTTTTTCTAGTTTAGCAAAAAAAATTGTATTGGTTAGACGACGTTTATTCTTGTGCAGCTGCATCTAAAGCTGAGTTTTAGCTGCTCTAAATACAAAGCAGAAACATCAGGCACCTCCAGACAAAAGCTCTGTCTGAGATTTTTTGCTTATGAAGAGAGCTTATGTTTTAGCAGCATCTAGATAAGCGTGTGACAGGGACAGGGTACCCATTGTGCTCTGCACACAAATCACCATAAGCAACAGTCTTTCTCTGAAAAAAATACTTTTGACAACTGAATAAATCAGACAGCCGGATCATAACAGATAAGGAATATTACTTCTGTTTTACACACGGGGGACTAAGGCAATTGCCTGAGGCCAGCAAGTTTCTGTAACACAGCTGGGAACTGAATCTTGTATCTTGAGTCCCGTCCAAATCAAAAAAATCACCCTTCTTCTAAGAATCTCACCAAGAGACATTATGTAGTTATTTTTCTGCATCTGTGGTACAATAAAATATGCAAATGCAAAGATGGAGAGAGAGGGGGAAGGGCTTATGGGAAACATTTATGAATAGCATAACATCTCTACAATTTCATGAATTTGGGTTAATAATGGGAAAAAAAACACCCCAACATTTCAGAACTAAGCTCAAAAGTTTACACGTATCTTACACTAACACATCTCCGGTAGCATTAGATATTACATATTGACATTACACTGTATGCTTGCCAATTCTGGCAAAGAGGGCAGAGCCCCATCTTCCATTTCGCTCCGTCAATTGCTTCTATTCCCATCTGCTCTACAAATCACTCAACTCGAGATCGGCTGCTCTGCCCTCCTCGTTAACAGTTTTCTCAGTTCCCTCTGGAGGATTGCCTTCTCCCCACCTCAGCTGTTTTCCATGTGACAAACTTCACGTGGGTGTACATTGGCTTCCAGAGGACATGCCCCAAATACATTCAATTCTTCCTCCTGTTTCTTGTGGAAGTGAGCTACAAGTTGATGATTTAGCAGGGCTGTTCAGCTCAGGCTACATCTTTCCATCCAATGCTCTGTAGCTTGCACAGGAAGTTAGGTACGGGGAAAAAAAGTGCCTGCATTTGTTTTAGTAGTTAGTGCTTGCAGATGGATGATGACATTTGAGTTTTGTCCTGCTGATTTATAATTTTGATTTCAAAATATTAATGTGCTGTCTCTAATGTGGATGTTACTTCCTTATCGAGACTGCTCTTAAAATGGTGCTGCTCAGGTAAGGCAGATATTGTTTTATTACTCTGTCATGTGGATCTGTGGACTGACACCTTTGCGCCTGCTATTTTGCTAGGTGGTCTGTCTTCATTCACACCTCCTCAGGACTTTGTCTAATACCTGTGACATCAGCAAGCAGTAAATGCAAAAAAGCTGAGCATGCTCTCATTACATGGAAGAAGGCTTAGAAACTGAGATTTTAGGATTTCAGATTTTACTGTACTTTAAAAACCACATGAACATTGTATCTAGCCACCTCTAGCTTTTTGCTCACTAGAAAGCACTGCCTTTCTAGTTAAACTACACCATGGTTTAAGGAAGCAAAATAAAATTTTATTCAACTTCTCTTTATTTGTTCTGATTTAAAATGTTTTTTTGGCTGTTGCTGACATGCTTTTATGTACATAGCATGTTAAGTATTCATACCACCCAGATATATATGCTGGCTTTTCTGTTCCTTTAGAAGATTGTAGAAAATCTCTTTAGGCCCTAAACCAAAGCTCAAAAATCACAGTTAGACCCTAGTATTCTAATGTACTGTACATGCTACAGGTTAACATTTTATAAAATCTCAACTAAAAGAATGATCGTGTGCATAGGATTAAGCACACAAGTTCTGTATCATATGACACCCTTATTTTGTAGGTTTCAAGCACTGGCAGAAAAAAAAGAACAAAAATCCCTATATTCTGCATTCACTGCTTGTTCACTTTTTTCTCAGGTTTCTTAACTAAAGGCTGAATACTGACAGAGGAAAAAGCTTTTATAATCATACTGAGTATGAACATTTTGCAAGCTAGCTCTGAGGGTTTTTTTATGTATTTCAATTAATCTTACAATTTAAAATTCTTATCTATTTTTTGATCAATACAGACTTGGTACATAGAAGTATTTTAGATTCTGAATTACACAAAGTGATCTAAGTACCTGTGAACATGTATTATATCATTTGGCAAAGAATGCAGAGGACAGTATGGATATAATCGGAAAAACACATTTCTTTAGTATCGCATTGTTTACGTGTTTACTGAATAGATTTGGTTGTACCATATTTAATAGCATATTACTGCAGTGAAAATTTTTCCAAGTGTTGAATTTTCAGAGAGATAAAAGTATGAGTTGTTCTGTGTGAAGTGATGAACACCCCCTTCATTTCCCCCCACTGCCATCTATTACACATACTCAAGCTGCATCTATGGGATGCGCAATCCTTCTCTCTTTCCTGATACAAATAAAAAGAAACCAGTATAGATCCCTATAACGAACAAACAAGAACTTCGACTTAGGAGAGAACATTTGGAGCCGGGAATAATCAACTGTGTACATAACACTAAGAATATGGACATTTTGTACATGAATATGTCTCAAATGAAAAAGGAGAAAATAAGAACAAAAATAAAGAAGGAATTACTTCACCACAGAAAAACACTTTGCAGATAAACTGTAGTAAAAATTAACAATGCCATTTTCTAAATCCTTAATAAGCATGCAGTTCCGTTACAGATAACTATGCAAACATCCCTTCCCACGGTTCAGAAATTATTAGGATAGTATTGAGTGGCATTTTCAGAGATTATTGAAGGAAACTGTTCAAAGCAATCTCTTTTTCCTTTGTGACACCTGAAAACCTCCCCATTAAACTTCTGTATTTTACATAATAATAGCTAATTTACATGTGGTTTGCATGCCAACTATAGTATTGCCATTCATAGAACTAGACAACTTTTCATTAGTTTCCTATTTTCAGAGTTTTATAGGAAAATTATTTCCAAATCTGAGACTTAGTTGATAGCCTAATCATTAGTTTCTGTAAATTCATTCAAAAAGCCTTTGGATGTATTAAAAATATGGTTGAAAAGATCTCACATTTAGAAAGAATTTGCTACTTAATGTCATGTGAGTGGTCCCACATTGCTCCTGTAAAGCTGTGTTCGAATGAAGACCCGTTATATTTCCACCCCCACTGAATTAATTTAATCCAGTTTCTCACCTCAGATGTAGCTGAAGATGGTTTAAGCCATATGTTTTATTTTACAGTAAAATATCCTAGGAGTGATTCACAGTCACTTACCAAGCTTTCTCACAAGTGGTAACTAGCAGCCAGCAGTCCAAAGATTTCTGATCATAATAACTAAGGAATTTTATTCTTTAGTCACAGGCCAATTTACAGAACTGCACAAATTCTGCAAAAAGACTTTATGAGACTTAACGTTATAAGGAAATAAAATTGAAGATGAAATTCAATGTATAAACATAAATGGGTACACAAGGGAAAAACAATCGTTAACTTGTACAAAGTTCCCCACTGCTAATCAGAAGAGAAATTTGGGGATTTATAAAGCAAATTACAGTCTGATTTTATCAAATTACAGTCTCTATGTTGGATCCCCTGGATGTCTTATGATTAATGCTGTGGTTGTCCCCTTCTTTACCTCTATAATCCATATTCAAAGGCCCCCTAACGCCACAGAGTCTCTTTGCTAAGCTCTAAAACTTGCTGCAATCAAACTGATCATCTATAGCCCCAGGCTGAGGAAGCTAGACAGGGGTAGGTTGAATTTTCCTCAACATGTGGGGTCTATTTCCAGCCCCTCTGGGGCTTACTTTTCAGGGTAGACAAGCTGCAACACCACAATCCTTTAATATCTTCAAGAATAAATGGCTCTGGTTCAGCATAGCACGCATGATATTCCTATGATGATCCATAGTTTCAAGCTAACAACATTCAACTTCACACAAAGAAAACAAAACAAAAACATTAAGTAGTTGCCACCAAATCATAAAGTTTCTTGCCTCCTCCTCTCTTTTCTACTTCCAATTTGAATATCCCTCTTAATTTCAGAAACAGCTTAAGGCATTTTTTCTTTCCATACAGAAATCAATACAGACAATGTCTATCATAAAATACCTAAAGCAGTATATGAAATAGAGCTCACATTTACTTCCATAAATACTTTCTCTTGCCTTCTGACAACCAGTTTAGAGACTTTTTGAGGCAAAAGTTTCACCTGGACCACCCTGTTAACGATGTAAATGTCTCACCAATGCTATGTGAATTTGCACTTACTATACTTCTGATTTCTACAATATCCTGTAGCAATCAGTTTGATAATTTAACTGTATTGAATGAAGAAAATACTTCCTCTTTTTTTTTTTTTTTTGTTTAAACGGGCTATCTTTTGTTATAAGGAACAGAATATTGTTCTCCATTCATTTTCTTCATGGCATTCAATGATTGTAGTCCCTCACCACATTCTGAAGAATTATTTTCCTTGAAGCTGTGTATATCTAATGTACTTTTTCCTCAGTTGGAAACTCTTTTCATCTATGATTTTTGTAATCCTTCCATGTAACTTTTCAATTTTTTTTTTTAAATGGGATAACCTGTATTCCAGACACAAGCACAATGGAGATTTGTACAATGGTATAGTGATACTTTCAATTTTCCTTCCTGATAATGTGTTTGTTGTTTACTATGACTGAGCTTAATTTTTTTTTTATAGAACTAGACAAAAGGACAGCCAAATCTCCATTTTAAGCAGTAAGAGACCACTATCATGTAATACAGCTTTGTGTATGTATAGTATTTACTGATATGCATCCGTCAACACTGTTTTTCCAGCTGCCATTTTATCACCCAGTTTGTTAGTATTACATAATTAGGTTTTAAATTTTGATTATCTTCAAAAATTGTGTATCATTAGCAAATATCTTTTTTTGTAAAATGACTTTCTGAACAGCGTAGGTTTCTTCAGGACCTAACCAGTACCTGCCCGCTGCTGTGAAAGTTAAGCATTTTTATTATCTGTTTCTTAACTTTTACCGGCAACTAATGTTTTGAAGAGTCTTCCCTCTACTTACTTAACAATTTAGCATCTTTTGAAGGCCAAGGATCTTGCTGAAAGCTTTCTTGTCCTTGACTACATTTTCAATTGCACTTTCAAAAATGTAAGGGATTTGCAGTGCATGACTTAGCTTTGGAAAAGCCATATTGACATTACCCAATACATCTATCTTAAATGTCTATTATTGCTATTTTTTTATCCAGCATGGATTTCAGACTTGTCTACAGTTCCCAGCATCCCTCCTAGAGGTCTTTTTAAAATTGATACCACATTTGTCCCATTTCATTCATGTGACTACCCCAACTTAAATAACAGAGTATACAATATTTTTAACAGATTAACAATTTCATATTTGAGTTCCTTGAAAACTCCTGAGTGAGAACTATTGAAACTGGGTGATTTATTGCTGTTCATTTTATCCATGCATTTGAAAAACACTTGTATGACATTTCAGCTTAGGATGTTTCTTCAGATTAATCACCAATGAAGAGTGGATCCAGCATGGAAAACTCTCTAACCTCTTCTGCAATAAACATAGATACAAAACACTTTAAACTTCTCTGCTACAGCTTTATCTTCTTTGAAAGCTCCTTTTATTGCTCTGTTATCTGTCAGCTCTACCAGCACACTACCAGCTTTCTGTCTGCTTCTGACATGTTTCAGAAATACGCACTAATGATGCCTCTAGTATATAGGTCTTTTAAGTCTTTTCTTTTTATCTTAATATTGTACTATGTCTTGCCTACCATGGTTTGCTGTATTTTCTTTGGGTGGCGGGGGAGAAGGTTCATTATTATTTTTATAGATTTAGGAAGTTGTTCCTCCAAGTTGGGAGGGAGATTTTTTTAACCTGCCTTTGTTAATGACAGAACTTATGCTCCTTACTGGTTTTATCATTTGGACAGAAACTTCCTTTGAAAGATGTCTTATTTCTAACACTTTTCTTTATTCTGTTGTTTAACTACATGAACTTCTTCCAGTCCTCTTAAAAATCTTTTTTGATTGGTGTAATAATCGGAATATGGTTATATTGTCTGTATATAACCTCCAGACATTTTATCACTTTGACATCTCTTAACTATTTTCCTCACTTCTATGCAGCTTATCTTTTCAATGCCACGTTACTGCAATGGAATTTTAAAATTTTTGCTTTGTGCTTCTCTAATGTTTTCATTTAAAAAAAAATGTACAAATATATGCAACAAATTCCAAGTGCTAGTAGTAGATCAGGAAGCTTGTCAAAGGCTGGACCTAAATAGCAAAGCAGATGTACCTTTAGTATGCTAACAGTATGACTAATGCTGATTTCCATTTGCGCTTTCAGAATGTATTTTTTAAAAGTAGATTCTTCACTCACTCACCTGGAATAAAATTTGTGTACTCACCAAGAATCATATACGAGGCAACATAAGGACTGCTGAGCTTCTCGCAAAGTAAATGGCTGGCTACTTCTTTCTCCCCTGAAAAATCTTAGTATTGTTACTAATAGACATACATTGCTTTCTGAGGCTATTGGCTTCTTTTGAGCCAATGTATTTCTCTTTTAAAACTAAGTATTCATTGTTATTAAATTATTTTGATTAGTGGTAATGACATTATGAAATATTGTATTGTTGAAATATATATATTGTAATATATAAATTCATACTTACTAAACTTTAACTGGCTATCTGATATTAACGAGTAGCCAATCTTAGCTTTATGATAAAAGTATTTTCTACCATAGTACATGACAATTTTCCAAGAAACTTCCATTGAAATCACAACAAACTGGCAGCCTAATTTTTCACTAGTATTCTAAAAACAGCTGGAGTTCTGGTTTGTTCTTTATTTGTTGAATCATACTGCAGTTTCAGAAATCAGTCCTGAGAGATCGTGCTGTTTTCCATAGCAATGACTTCAAGTTATAAAACCAACTCTGAAGGCCAGATCTGCTCTCAGATGCGTAGTGCTCATTTCAATGTATTAAAAAAAGAAAAAAACCCCCAACAAACCACCTGTTAGTGTGTTAGCTCTATGCAGAGCTAGCAACACACCTCTTCAAAGTTTTAAAAAACATCTCTTTTAACTAAATTAAAATGTGTCTTTTATATAGCCTAAGTAGAGATGAGATGCAATTTAAAAATAAAACTTATTTTCTAAAAGTGGTAAATCAGCTCTGAATGCAATAGCAGACATCAACATTATCTAATAAAATAGATTTAGTTTTCTCCAACATGGATTTTTAGTCCGTCAGTGTACACTTTTGCTACATTATAATCTATGTTGAAAGTAGTGCCATTTAATCATTATCAAAATTCCCCGATTACAAAAATTTCAGTAAATTTATACTCATACTTTTAGATAAAAGACTGTAGGAAGTGAACTTGAATACTCTGATTACTTCTGACTATCCACACTGCTTAACTGCTAGGATCAAGAAGAGAGCCATTCTGGATCACTCCATAAACACTGACAGGCACATACCTGGGAACTGCTTAAAACTGCACTAGATTTCCTCTATCATACAAGGGCAGTTATATTTTTCATGTAGAAATGAAAAAAAAAAATTGTGTGTACATATATTTGCATGCATATCTTCTAAGATCAGAATTCGTTTTAAAAAAGTCCCCATTTTTGAATGGGCTAAGCCAGCTTTGAATAGTAGCAGTAATGGAATATACAGAAAAGAATTCTCATCACTTTCAATACAATCATCACACTGTATGATAAGTATCTTCTTTCTTGACTCCAGCTTAACAGACTACCTTTCTATTTGTAAAATACTGAAACAATTATGATAGGCACAAGATGTTTTTACTTCAAATCTACCAGTAAAGTAGGTCAGGGAATTATTTTTTCAAATTTTTATTGTATTAAACTTCTGGATATTCCATTATTTTTACAGTATTTTTTTAAATGTGACTAAACTGAAGTTTAAAAAACGAAAGCTATAGGTGCTTTTTTCTTGTATTACTGTTTCCTCTATCTACACTGCCCACTGAAGAAAACAAACATGAATGTAGTCTTTCTTCCTTATCTTTCACACAAAGAATTTATTGAATATACAGTCCATATACTGTATAGAAAGTGATCAGATTAGATAAACAAAAAAGGCAATAAATACTGGTTCATTGTTATCTCTTCTTTCTACTAAATTCACATGAAGTGACATGAAATACCCTAGGAGATATTTTATCTACTAAAATGCAGAATCACTTCACAGTCTGCTACTAAAGTACCTACATAAGTTCAAATTTCAAGTACACCTTGTGTTGATTACCTTTTGCATTTCCTGAGACAGGAAACTTTCAGGAAATCATTTGCATCGTGGAGCAAAATATTCTGCCTTAACTGCAGGGAAGAGTCACTTACAATGCAATGCACAAAGGAAATAAGAAATGATGAAATTATTCCACATTTTAAAATACTTTTGATTCACGTACAGAAATACATAGTACTGACTATGTGTGTGAATTAGCTTTAATTGCTTTCTTACCAATGTAGTTAGTTTGCTGGGAATAACAAGACACATTTTTCAAATACCAAGAAGGTCATTTCACATTTCTGTGAAACTGAAGTAAAATGGCAACCCCTACCTTCTAGAGTTTTTACAGCTGAACAGCACAACATACTATCAGAATGCAAGAAATTTCTTTGACCCCATTGTAGAATTCAGTTGTAAACCATTCTCCTGTGAGGCTAATTATTTGTGCACCCATCCCTCCTAAACTTCTGTATGAATGGTAAACTTCAGTTTTACTTTGTCAAAATACAGTTGTACCTCAGGACTCAAAGATACCTGCAACTCTATGCACTAGTGAACCCACTTAGCAGCCTAATAAGATGTAATACAAATAGGCCTAAAAACTTCAGGAGTATTTTCTGTTTAAAAACATTGTGGTAAGCCTGTTGTTTTTAGTCTAATTTAATTCTATACACATATTGTAATAGAAAAGTAAAAATTCACTTTCTAAACTCATATTATTAAAAATTATTATCACACACACCATTTAAATCACACTTTTTGGGCATATATTTATTGTTCATGAAAGTATTTATACATAAGCAACTAGGTTTTTTTGTAAACATCATAGGGAATTAAAAACATTGCTTACTTAAAAGTAGCAGAATCCAGCCTGTAATTTTAATACAATGATATAGTACTTTAAAAATGACGACTTCAGTTATATGCACATATATAATAGATATAAATAGACACACACACACACTTGTTTTTATATATGCATGTAAGCAAATGTATCTCTGCCACAGTCAGGTAGGGTATTAAAAGAAATGTATTTTTTTTTTATTCATGTTCAATACATAGCAAAGATACACCATCCATTCACAACAAAATCATACCTATACAATATCAAATTCGTATCAGGCTTTTGTACAGTGCCAATAATCTTGTAGATTCTCTTTACTGAATATTACAACTATGAAGTCTTAGAAATACAACCACTTTAGAAGTTTATGCAACATTTAACATGCTGGTCAAAAGTAAAAAATAAAAAAGGAATGAAATATTGACACTATCTTGAGCAAGTAGAAAGATGAGGACCAATACTTGTAAAATACCTTAAGACCAGGAGAGAGATCTTCAGTTTACACTAAGTGGTAAATAGCCTGTAAATACTTTATTTCCTCTTTTTAGGTACACAATATTCACAAAAAAACCTCTGCCCTAAATTACAGTACGTCCTTGTCCATGTGCCCAGAGATACATTCTCCTACTAGCAACACAGTGCTGAAAACACTACTGTGAAATGTTTTCAAGGGAACCCAAGAGCCACATGTAAAATGTGTTAATTCAAACTATGCAGAGTGCATACTTATCAAGTTTCATAATAAAAGTGAGTTCACTAAGGACCCTTCTGCTTCAACAACCTCTTAAGAGACAAATCATCGGCACCTCAAAAGAAAGGCACTAGACAAACACGATGAACATCAATACAGAAACTACATTCACAATAATCTACAGCTTGCCACTGAAACAGTAACAGCATATGCACGTGTTCTTTCCCTCAAAATTCAGTACAAGTTTATAGATCTGAGAAACATGCACTACTATACAAGATTTAATATAAACTCTTATTTCAGAGAAGATGTATTAAGCTTCAGTTCTGAGATAGCTCACAGAACTAAAACAATTTACTTGATCACAGCTGACAGAAGCAGAAATGAACCTATAGATTTTCTTTTAAAAAGAAATTCTCTTTTACCACAAAGACTTGCTACTTGTCTCAGAAACCATTTCCCCTCTGGGGATACTCAGTCAGTAGTACATGATCGATAACTTCAGGTATTTCTATATTTGCAGAGGCATAGCATGGCATGATCTCTATTAAAACTTCCCATAGTGCTTCTTGCCTAATCTATATAAATGTAGTCTATCATTCTAAGTACTATAACATACTATAACAGGATGAGTCAAATGCAATTAATCAGTGTAAAAATATTAAAAGTAATCATTACAATTTTTTTTTCAATTAGTCAAGAAATAATAGGGGTGTGAAGCCAAAGTGAAATAGGATCTAGATATTCTTTAAATTCCATTTCAGATCTGAAACTCATAAGTATTCTTCCCTCCCTCCCAATTTTTGTTGCATATTGGAGGTGTTTTTTTTTTTTTACTGTAACTGTAAAGCTTGGAGCAATCACCTTCTAAATACATTCACCTTCCCTCTCCCTTACCCCAATAACCATGCACTTGTAACAATCTTATTCCTTTGCATTTATACAAATCCTCTCCCACAGACCTATTCTTACTCAGATTTCCAAAAACTATCATGAATGCAGCAGCAGTCCATCAGCAAAACTCTCCATCCCCTATAACAAGAAGTAGCACTAATATTTGCTCTAAGTACAGAGAAAGTATTGGGCAGACAGGTGGGGCAGTTCTAATAGCTGCTATTCCATCAGTTCTCCTTAGGATCATCAAATTAAAATCTAAACTCTGAAATATTTTATCAGGTTGCATATTTATATTTTAAAACACATCAAGCACATAAAAATACAGTAAGTGCTCAGGGGCCATGAATTTCTAGACACTTAATTTTCACTCTTTTCTATAGAAAGTCTGTAAATTCTTCTAAAGATCCCATGAGACACCAGTGTGTCATGGCCCATACAACTTCACGGCAAGGGCTAAATTATACCTTTACAGCAATTACAGAAGTCTGAATTTCAGAGTAATGAAGATCCATTACACTGTTACCATAAATCATATTTTAAACAAGATAGATCACCTCAGTTGTACAATACTCTACAACAAATGTCAAACGTTTCTATAAACAGCAACAAAAGGAGCAACTTTTATAGTCATGGCGAAAATAAACTGCCACTGGGAGAAAGTAAGGAGCTGAAAGCCCAGTGCAAGGTGGTTAAGACTAGTAAAGTGCTCAGACAACTACAGCGAGAAAAGACCGGTGGATGACAAAAGTTTAAGCAAAGGGAAAACAGAAACTTGTCCTTTCAAAAGGTTTGATTTCAGGAGATTTTTAAATAATATATGCAATATTATATGCAAAAATTTAATCATTCCCTCACATTTAACATAAATATATGGGCTCTTTGGGCTGTAAAAGCATAAACATATAACAAATTATAAAAACAAATTATGTATAGCTATTTAAGGGATTTATAGTAAAAACGTATAGATCAGTTCCTTAATAAAGGGAGTGAGTGGTAAAAGTCTAGCAAGTGCGTCATATGTCTCAGATACCATTTTGTGACTGTGGTCATACCTATATCTACTTCAGTTTATCCACCTGAGCATAAGTAAAACAAAATAAGTATTAGTAAACATTTCTTTCAGAAGCACTGTAGAAATGCAGTAGGAAAATGCAAAAAATTATGAAGCGATATTAGTAAGACTCCAATAACTCTAGAGGCACAATTCAACACTCCGGGTTATATATCTGTCACACAATTTCTGCATTTTTTTCAAGCAGCTGAAGGCATTATATGACAACTCATCTCTTAAAAAAACTGCAGAGAAATGACAAGAGAATTAAACTGTAAATAAGTGAAAGATACATAAACAAACCTTTCTCATACCAGAAAGACTCTAGAAAATATTAGTAGTAACTGGCTTATGTTTATTTGAATAAGAAAGGTTTCTGGAAAAAAAACATACTGTTTTGGTTTGGTTTCCTTTTTAACCAGAAGTCCTCACATTCACCTTACAACTTCATGGAGCACTGTGAGAACCGAGTAAAGAGTGTAATTTCCATGGGTCCTGCTGAAATAAACGGAATTCTAGTGGTCACAACAGTTCCAGCATATGAACTAAAACACAGGATCAGCACCTTGTATATAAATAAAAAAGAACAACTAAAAAAAGCCACTTTGCTACAGATTAAACACTTGCTGCAAATAAACAAAACACTGCAATTTCTACTATTCCAAAGTTCAGGACTTTTCTATGAAGTTGTACGAAAATGCCAAAAAAAGGATTGCTGAGGAGATACATCCATGTGACTTGATCCTTTCAAGCTTCATTAAGAAAAACAGTTAATAATCAGAACATTTGAAAGTACTCATTTCCAGCCACACCACAGTATTAAAGGTAGTGTTGGTAGGGAGCCTATTTGAACGACAACAAGATTTTAATATCTACTATTCTGAATCCTGGAACAGCTAGATGAACTATGAACTATATGAAAAACAGAAATCTCAGATTTCAAATTAAACTAATGGTAGTTGCTGTCATCGCTACCAAACTAGACTGCTCCTCAATCAGAAACAAAAAAGCATTTCCTAAAATTATATTTATTGTAGGACTAGTAAGATATTAGCTTTAGAATCTTTAAACATTTTAAAAAACACACTAGATTGTGTCTGCAGTCAATTAGCAGACAACATGTAACAGTGGCAGTTTTAATATATTTTTTTGCATGTTTAGGGGATTTTCCCCCCTCAAAAAAATCTTTTCCACTCTCAGTTTTTTTTTTTTAAATTCAAAGTGACATAGAAAAAACTATGTTACTGGTCAGTATCCAGTAATCTGCAAAGGTCTGCACTGTGTGCCGAACAGAACAAATGGAATTAAACTAGAAATCTTTCAGCAGTTCTTTGGAATTCAATCTTTCCAATATTTTTTTTTTTCTTTAAACAAAACCACTAATGTTGCATCACACATACCTTTTCAGTGTTTTTACCACAAGCTAGTCATACGTCAAGAACTCCCTTTGTGCGAAGAACTAAAAACAGTATACGTAGATTATTCCACACACTACAGACATGCATCCTGCAAGAAGCTATCAAGATAAAAATTTAGATTACAGCATCACTTTGATTAGAAACACAACTACAAGAATAAAGGAAGTAAGTATAACTATGCCAAATTTTTATTCTACTTTGGTCATGTAGAGTTATCCCATGCAGATGTTCTGGAAGCCCAGCATGCAAATTACAAAGTTTAAAAAAAACCAACCAACCAAAAAACAAAACCCACAAAAAAACCCCAGCAACCCAGCATTTTCCCTGAATATTCTTGAACTACAATATCCAATAAGACAGAAATGCCAATATTCTCATCATCTTTTTGTTCTTCAAAATTCAAATTCAGTAGTAATGCATATACATTCAAGAGATACAATAATTCGAACATACCTATGACAGACATTTAATAACAGATTTTTCAGCTCTCGATTTCTTTCTCAATGTACTCAATGCATTAGGAAACACCTGCAGCAGCAGCAACAGCTCACATAAGCCACTGTTCTTGTTCTTTTCTGTACTTCTCAGACCACTTCTGAGTAAGCTCTAGGTAAACGTTTGGTTTATGGGGCTTATAATCAAGGTAAACCACCTGTCCAGTCCGTTTGGGGACAGCTTTTTCAATCTGAGTTCCCTCATGCCATTCATTAAAAGATGTAATAGAAATAATTTCTGGTCGCACCAAAAGGGCTGCACTGAAGGCAGTCTCATAGTACTTCCCATTGACACGATTACGGGTGTTGTGGTTGTTCCACGGTCGGATACTGGTATCAATATACCCTGGCCCCACACTTGGAATAAACATTAAGTTGTTACTATCACAAAAGGCTTTTAAACTTGCCCAATTATGATGAGATGAGCCATAGGAGAAGCCATTGGTGGCAAAGTACGTGTACATTCCATCAAAGCCACTTCTGTGGATGTCATGCTTATGTCTTTCTTCTACAAGAAGTGCAATGAATAACGCATCATACGGAGTATTTCGAATAGTCTGGGATCCAGAAACAGTTAACAGATTTGCCCATATTTCAGGAATTGTTACGTAAGAATCATAAACATAAAACATGGGAAGAAATCTGCCTGTGCTGGTCTTATGCCTGTAAAAGGCTGGATGGCCTCCATATCTACAAAGCAAACAAGTATTGTTAAGACAAAATTTGCCATTTGGAAAATATTGTTTTACAATCTAAGCTGAAGACTTTTCCTAAAAACTAATTTAAAACCACAGTGCATGCGCTTCAAAACATAGCAATTCATATCCATTTTCAGTCCAGTGTTTGCTGAAGTATTAAATAATGAATCTGCAAAGAACCTTTAAATTACTACAAATTAGTAACTTAATGTCAAACTGCACTATGGGTATTAGTTTTCTCTAATTCAGTACGAAATAAGATAGTCTAAGTAGCATTGATAAAACAACTAGTAGCTGTACAGAATTTGTCATCAAGTTGAATTAAAATCATTAGAGGTCAACACATTAAAGCTCTAGCTGCTAGTTTGTCACTATAAAAATGTGTGTTTAATTTATATATCATGTAGCTAATACTTTAACTGCTTTATTCTGAAGTATCATAACTTAGGATACTAATGAATGTTGAAAGCAATTTACATTTGAGTATCTATGTAAAATTCACACTTCAATATTTAAAAAACAGACCAAGTTTTGTACCACTGAAACATGAACAAAGTTTCTCATAGTTTTCTGCCGTCTCAGTACACATTTTTATATATTCTTCCAAGCTTTAGATAATACACAGAAGTCCCCTCGACCAGCATGTAACAAACCCCAAAGGAAACGATTCTGAAAGCACTCACTTGTCAATGATGTATTTGACATTGTGGTACATACTGCGATCATCTCTATCTTTGTAAGGTTCAATATGAAAAGTCACCTGAAAGATGAAAATGTAGTAAGAGCAACACATATGTAAAATACTATAGAATACACAAGCACCGTGTATTATATGAAGCAAGTATCAGTCATATTAAATACAGTTCTTCTTTACAGAGCAAACATCTTCATTAGTCAATTTTAAGAATAATCCAACCCTAATTCAATTCCTGCACTGCTAAGATTAGAAGCTTCAGATCCAAGAAAGTTTGGTAATAGAGTAAATATTTAGGTTTTTACATTAAAACAAAATACTGCTTTTGTTTTCTCTAGGCTACAGCAAGTAGTAAGCATGCTTCAGAAAACTTAACCTACAGCAGAAACTAAAAATTAAATATTATCTATTCAAGTGTCAAAGAACTGATTAACCAATGAAACATTTTCATATTTGATTTCTAAACAACGTATTAAATTTGCTATAGATAATCCTCCAAGGAGAGTTTTCAGTGTCAAAATAGATTTTAAGATATGGGAAACGAAAACTTTAATTTAAAATTTTATAGATTTATCAACAGAAATAAACTCTTGGAACTAAATCTAATATAATGTACTGCTACTGCTCTGAATTTCAAGCTTGGAGCTTAAGGAATTATTTAACCGATATATGTGAAGTCATTTCAATGTAAAAATGCCATTGTTTTCAAATATACAATTAAATGGAAGAGTATATTACATTAATCAAAGCAACTAGTTTTTCAGAAGCAATTTTAGAGCAGAATGCATTTAATAAAGTCTTCAACAACCCTGTAACAGTAGCAAATTTCCATTGTGATGCCAATATCTATCTCTATTAGGTACAAACTATAGAAAAATACAGTGTTAGACTAAATCACTAGGACTGACAAGACACATTGAAGAGCGCTATAATTTCATATTTCATTTCCAACTATCAAAACCAGGCAAATCAAAAGGACATATCTTTTAGCAGACTTGTATTTAGCAGACATAATAGAAATGTATTTTGTATGTTGGTTTTGGTCTACTGACATTCCTAACACTTAACTGTAATAACTTACTAGTGTAAGAATGTTTAAAAACATTACAGTGTAGGTAGCATTCCCTGGTAATGTCTATGCTTAATATCTGTATTCCAGTAGTTATTCTAAGCAACAGCAGCAGTTCCACCCATATTCCAATCACTACCATACTATTACCTGCAGTTTCCTTATTTCATTTTGCCTTGGCTCCTTTGAGAGACTTGACTGTTAACAAGTTCTTTTAGGTGAGAGCAAGCTCTATGAGATGATCTGAAAATTCTGGGGAAGGATACTATTTTTTTTTCTTTTTAATAATTTACTATTACATATGTGCAACTTATGTCACATAATGCAATTCACACAGCATTTTTAACAGTATCAAAATTACTTCTGTATCTGATTTAACCCTCCTACTTTCCTCCTGCTTGTCAAAGAATCTACAGTTGCTACTAGTGACAGGAAATTTCTCTGAGAATCTGCAACTTGCATGACCAGCTAAAACCACAGCAGATGAACAGTATGTATTTTTAGTCCCCAGTACAGACAACACCGTCCAGAGATGAAACATATACAGCTGCTTAGATAATTTAAAAACCCAAATTTATTACTTGGCAAGACTAAAAGGCAACGCATGTTTGCTTTATCCCAAGAGAAAATACAAGTTTTACTCTAAAGATAAACAAAATCAAACAACCATTTTAGATTCCACTGATTAATCCACGTAATCTTTAACTGATTTGATATTTCACCTATTTCAGGAAGCCAGTAATTTAGCCTTTCTATCCTGTCACGCCCTGGAGTAACCTGAAGTCAGAGCAGCACCTCTCTGACCTTACTGTCCAGGCAAGTGTTCCTGATACCTTCTGGAATAAAGACATTCATTCAAACTAGAACTTCTAAATCCCTCTTTATTACTTGCAGATGCTTGCTCCTAACCTCTATGATCAGGCGCCAGCAAGTTATGTGGTAATGCAAAAAATGAGGTTAGACTTTCTTCTTTCTCAAAGTTCCTTAGTTTATAGATCATTGTATTGCATCATATTTTGAAATATGTAATATTTCCCACAGCTCCCAAGAAAACATTTGCTCATTTGAAAACAACATATTGTCTAATATTAAAAACAGTTTCCTAAAAAGAAAAAAAAAAATCCACAGCACCATACTTTAGATTCTGTAAGCTTTAAATCTGAACAAAACCAGAAAAAAGGCAGATTATGATATTTACTCTAGTTATAAGGCAATATTGCTTAGGTCTTATCAAAATTCAGTGTAATTCAAAGGGCACTTATACCTGCTTCTATGACTCAAAAGAAGTGCAGCGTAATAGGAGACCGAAACAATAGCCACCATTACATGACAAGCCTCCCTGCTCTACACCATGAGTCAAGTGTAGTAAATTCTTAGCAAGGTTTACTTTCCTAAGTAGTCCTATTTTATGCATCTTAAAAATACTTTACCTTTAGATTATATTTGTGTGCATAGTCCAAAATAACAGGCACCAAATCATCAGTTGGTTCTCCATTTTCATCAGCCATACCTGGTGGGTACCATGAAAGCACTATTACACCTGAAAATACAAAACTTAAGTTTTAAAACATGTTGTTAACATATAACATGTATGTTTTAACATTGTCATGAGTAATAATTATTGTTTGATGTGAAATTTACGTAATATAAATGAGAATTTCAAATTACTTTTTAACCAATTACGAAATCTCAGTATTCTCAGAGTGGATTTTAACTTCTCTCTTTGTTTAAAAGACAACAAAACAAACAGTGGTAAGATCATCTGTCAAGGGAACAGATTTGTGCTCAGTGTCCCAAGCCTCAGAGCCATTCCCTCCCACTTTTCAGCACAGCGTCCTAACCTCCAGATTGTACCAAGAGGAGGTGAACGCTCCCAACTAAGGCATTATAGCTATGCCACAGTATCAAGATACATAGGGTTAGAGAACACTCAAGAGATGAGGGCTATGCATGCGATGAAAGAGATTCTTATTTTACGAAACTTTATTCCCCACCATATTTCTGCATTGTACCCCTGGCTCTACTACAAAACAACCATTTCATATTAGAAGCAGTGACTGTAATCCCACAACCTTCCTTCTTGCTAAAACCAGTTACTATGGTGTAATCCACCCTTCCAACCATGTGAAATTAGTTTTTAAATTTACCACCTAAAAAACAAGAAGCTTGAGTAACTCTCAATAATTTAAGGATGTTACTATTCCTGTCAAAAAAAGATGACAAATACAATGTCCTTATACTGTAAATTTTCCTGATGCTCTGCATGAAAGCAAAAGAACACATACCTCTTCAGAAACCCTCTCCTAAAATAAAATGCTGTCAGATAAATAAGTTAGATCTTTTAGGTGTGTAGTTGGAAATAATATCAGGAAAAAGGTAAGACAGGTAAGGTAAGGTAAGGTAAGAAAGAAATACATGAAATACTGATGTAGGAATATTTTCCTAACAATACTATTTAAAACATATGGAAGAATAAATCAATGTGATTCTTTTCAACTAGGTAAAGATTTAAGTACACAAATCAGGTCACTGAGACAGGGAAGCATATACTCTAAATTCCATCTATTTTACTAACATTATAACATTTCTGACTAACAATTTCCAAACAAACAAGTCCAAAATTATGAAAAAGCATAAATTAGAGTGAATACACAATCATCTTCTAACATCAGAACCAGAAATTTGAGCTCACTATACATAGGCGAAGTTAGTTCAACTACCCTCAGCATATTGTCTCCACATTCTGTCAAAAAAAGAATCACAAATAATACACTATCACAAGAGATAGTCTGCTCAAGGACAAGAAAGTGCAGTATTTTACTATATCACCCCATCTTTTATTTCACACAAAAGAAAAGGACAAAATTCAAATGAGTAAGACGTAAAGGACAAGTAGAACAGCAGCAACAAACTCAGGTTACACTCAAGGTATCTTGAATACAACATGTGTCAAGACTCTCTTCTATACCTTTAGGAAACAGGGAAAAATTCAGGAGGCAAAATTGTTCATCAAGGAACCTAAATTCATGTTTGCATTGGTCTTTCCCTGAGAAAGACTATGTGATATTTTCTTTCCTGTGGTTAAAAAAATAAAGTTATGTACCACTTCAGGAGTCTAAAAAAGGATGGACTCAATGCCAAAAACATGTTTAAAACCAGAATACAGTGATTCAAGACAAATGAAGGACTTCAAACTGGACTACCACAAAAATAGGCTGGTGCAAAAAAAAAAATTTCACCAAGCAATCTGAGGAATAAAATCTATTGTATTAATCTGTTAAAAATTAGGAAATTAATAAATAAGGACAGAATTGTAAAATATAAGAAGAATACAAGCGCTGCATGAGGCTCCTGCTGCTCCAATCTCTTATATGCCTTTGATCATTACACAATATTGGCTGAAAGAACCACTTACATTTTTCTCCTTTTGTGAGATCCTTGATAAAGCCTCAAAAAAGGCTAGAAGAAAAATTATTTGACAGAATGTGAAATGCAGTCATGGATTAGGCATTGACTAAGAGACAGAAAGGTGAAACAGTAAATAGTCAACCTCACAGTACACAAAAAATGAACAAAGCTAATTCTTATAAAAAAAAGATGTGATATTTGAAGTAATCACCTGAGGAAAAGAAGTTGATGATTTATGTTGGTCAAATCTAGACGGAAGAGAACAAATTCAAATGTACTTAAATTCCTAAGTCAGACTACAGCAGAAAAAAAAAAACAACTTTTGGCAAATATCAGTAATATATTACAAAGAGTATGTCACAGGAAGCATGAACTATTCCCTCACATTGCTGAATTTTAAATGAAAAACTAACTTAAGCTACTAAAAAAATTTATTTTGCAAAGCATTTTTCCTAGTATTTGGCACCTTTTCCACCAGTAGTTCAGCTTTATTAGACATTTGTATTAAGAGGATGAGAAACATCACAGACTCTTCTAAAGCTACAAGTGCCCTCTCTGCTTTCATCACACTATCATGCATTATTTTGCTTTACATAAGACTAAAAAAGTGCTTACTGGCAACTAATACCTGAGATTTCTCTGCAACAGTTTTCCCCGCTGTTGCTGGTGTTCCTGTTAACGGAGTTATCGTATTACTGAAAAGGGTGAGAAATATCCTACGTTCATATTAACCCTTGTACAAAACACAGGTTAGGTTAAAAACCAGGACAAAACAGTAACGAAGAAGTAAACATTATACAAGTAAACACTAATAATGGGAATATAACAATTACATCAAACCTTAACGATTAGGTGAACAAAAGTAATTCTATTCAAGGTGATTAGCACTCTGAATAATGCTATGAGCTCTGATCATGTTGCTCCAACTACATTTGCAGAAGCTGTTCAGAGTTTAATATTAGCTTATATGACTGTTTATTTTAAAGAAGATGAATGTAAAAAGGACCGAAAAGCCCAACAGCAAAGAATAACAACAAAAATACATTGAATATTCTTATGTGTATAGTCCATCTTATTTAGAAAAAGGGAACATTGATTTGTATTGGAAAAAAAGATACTTTTTGACAAAGAAATAAACTATAATTAGCTACATTGAAACTGTCGTACTTGAGTTCAAGAAGGTTTGGATTAGACATTTCCATAGCTAATGAGAACACCTATAAACACACTGCATAAAATATAAATTGTATAAAAGCTATAATCATACATGCTCCTTGACATATGAATTAATACATAATTGTTATTACACACAAAGAATTCAGAAAAAAAAAACTGCTTCTATTTGAACAGACTCCTCCATAATCATGTTAACATGATTTACTGAAACCTGTTCTTAAAACTGAAGTATTCATCTCCAAAAATAAAATACACAGACAATATATTCTAGCAATGGTTTCTGTATTTTCTAATATGTTATCAGTGCTTAACAGTAAGCCATAAAATATGTGCACCTACAGGATTACAAACAGAGTTCTAACGTTTCTGTGCTGTTACACTCATCAGACACAGCTTTGAAGATGTAGGTTTCAGTTGGGGTTTAAAACTCAGAAATACAAAGACATTTACTAGTTTCAGACATTTCCAGAATTACATAGAAAAATGGAACAATGGGTCAGTTGTGTTGATTCACATATTTAAGGCTGGATAAATGAACAACATGCTGAAACGTTAACATTCATTACCAGTTGAAGCTGAACGCATTTGTTTCATGTGGGCTTCTATGACAGAAGGGTCTTTGGAACTGTAAGATCCGAGTTCAGGATAAAAGTTGGCCCCAATGTCCTCAGGAGGATTATGCCTTCCCTTCGGATAATTGTTTGCAATTTTGGGATCCCAATGTGGCAACAACGGATGGTTCCAGTGAATATATTTACCATCAAACTGTGGATTCCCAAACCAGCTATAGTAGAATATGTGGAAGTTATAATTAGGAGAAGACGGCTCTTCTTCCAGCTTGTTTACAGGAGGCATAGATGCTTTCATAGTATTGACTGCGATACTATGCAAATTACTGACACGCGTTACAGTATCTCCTTGAACCCTATTTAGTGAATTCTGTTTATTGTCTAAGAGCACTGTCCGTTGTTGAAGCTCGGGCAACAAACCAAGTCCAAATGGATCCCCAAAGCCAGCTCTGTCAGGTCTCAGAGTCTTCAAAGCCATCATTATGGAGCAAATAAACAAAATAAAAAGCAACAAAATGATGCATGTTCTTCTGCGAAATCTTGCCATGATGTCATAGTTCAGAATCCAAACAGAAGGATTTTGGCCGCAACTGATCAAAAGACAAATATTTTAAAGTCAGATTTCTTATTACCTAATTCAACAGTATGAAATGCTTCACAAAGTTTCTACATAATAGAAATAATATGGAGCAAATGTGACACATACACTGACTGCATAACTAACAGCCCTTTGCGGTGGGGGCGGGGGGAACAGAAAACATTTCTGCGTTTGAGAATGTGTGTCAGGTTATGAGGTCCTACCACCAAGGACCCACATGTTTTATAAAACATCTTACTTTTGAACTTCATTGTTTTCCTAACCCAAATAAATCCCATGAAATGGAAATTCTGGTTACTATACTTCAGAACCACCATGTTTTGACAAGTCTGACAAAAATAGCACAGAAAATAGAAGAAAAAAAACCAGAAGCCATGTAAGAAGAATAATGTAGCAGAAGAAGAGTAAAGGACAAAATTGGATATGAAAGAAGTACAGCTTGTATTCAGAATACAGGTTTTATTTACTGACCTATTTACTAGTTAACCAATACATTGACTAAATACTTTGGCAAATTAAACTCCAAACAATAATGCTTTGCAACTTTACAGATCTAAAATTCTAATTTGTTTTCTGAATTATGTAACAAAAACCAGGATAGCATTAAGGATGTACCTCAACCAGAAAGCCTGAAAGTTAGCTGCTGGCAGCCTGTTAGTACAATGTCACAGCTGCGTGACACTTCATGTAGAACTCCAGGATTAGATTCAAAACAAGACCAATAGTACATAGCAAGTGTGAAAGTAGGGGGAAGAAAATCGGTATAATGGAATGCCTGATTACTTTATTTATAACTTTAATTCCTGTTCAATGTTAAACACAAGAGAGCCAGAGAAAAGGATTAATGCAATTTAGGTTACCACAGAATTATGTGGAACAATATTATGCATAAAACTGACAACACTAAACTGGAAAATCTTAGAATAAATTTCTGATTCAACAGCCATTAGACATAGCATAGCTGTGATTTTGTATTTCTGACCTCCAAATTTCAGAATCTTACTTTAATTTACTAAGGTATACACAGGTCATTTTAAAATACTTATAAAGTATTGCACCTTACTTTCCTGCCAACATTCTTTACTACTGTTAAAGTGCATTAACATATAACTCAGTTGTCACAACACACTATTTGTTACTGCTGTGATAATTTTAGATAAGGAATTTTAGAATATGCTTTTTAACAATACAGCCTGAATTGGATTAGCAGTATGACACTGCCAAAAAGGGAAGTTCTGCTTCCATTTCCAACCTTAATCCATTCATCCTGCTGTCTACTTTTAGTTACCTTTGGGATTCATCTGGTTTTCACAGTAAGGTCACTTATACGCTTCAACAACAAAACCCTGTTAACATCTCAAAAATAAACAACAAAAAAAACCCTATGCACTTTTCCCTTGTTAGAGAGCTGACTCAGCTGAATGAGTATCAATCACAGCACTAATGCCAAGAAAGGAGTTAATAGCACAGATGGGGGAAGGGAAGAGAACGAAAATGATGCTACTCATTTTGCCCAACTGGATTGTGAAACCATACCTTTGGCTACTGTCAGAGAAAATTATTTTATGGCACATATGCTTATAGTACTTCATTTAAGACTTTTCATTAATCGATTTCACATCACTTTACATCAAATTACCCGGTTCTTTTTCTATAGCTCACAATCCATCCCAAGATCTTAGAATTTTGTCAAAGAGATTATTTGGAGTCCAGAGCATTTTTCTTCTAATAAGAAATTAACTTTAAATACATTCAAACTACTTCTACTATTTTTCCTGACCTTTTCAGCTGTCTTTCTAGTCTATCATGCTACCCCTCCCTGGGAGTTTAACTCAATTTTCAGATTAGACAAACTGAAGTTTTCTAAAGGGTCAGTTTTGGGTTTTTTTGTGTGAGGTTTTTGTTTTTTTTTTAAAAAAAAAAAAGGAAACAACATTATTTAACTGGCTAATGTATTAATGTATTCAGTTTTCTTTAATTTAACCCAGATGCTATTGATCTTTATCAAACAACATACAGGACTGACAGTGATAAATTACTTCTGCAATTATTATTATATCTCATCTCTTCTGTAAAAACGAATTCATGACTGTAACGTCTATAATTAGAATGTTTGTAAGGTCTTTCATTTGGACTTTCCTATTCCATATCGAAGAAACTGTTCCTTTTTATTCTTTGCTTGACATTATCTGCTACTAAATTCTTCCTCTACTGCATCAAGATTTTACTATCAAAGTGCTTTTTCTAAAGTGTCAGGAATTGATTTTAGGGCTCCACATTCTTATTTCAAGAAGTATTTTTTCAATGGTATGTTTATCATTAAAGTATACTAAAAAATGGGCAGCATACTTACTAAAATTTGACTAGCATCAGGACAGACCCTGGTCTACCACAGCATATTATGAGCCTCTAGTATGCTTATACAGAGCATACCATCAAAGTGCAAAATTTGTAGAACAAGTGAGTGATACCTATGGTAGAGGCTTGTGTTTTGGGGAGACATCAGTCTCAATGATGATGACATAATTCAGCCCTGTCATAGATGCCTGCACTGTAAAAGCTGTATTGAAGAGCTACAGGTTGGCAGTGCTTGCATTATGTCATTTAATCTTGTTCAGAGCTGCTCTTTATAGACAGTGACAGATAAATTATGCTCATCAACGCTAGTGCCACAGCAGAATGGTAATATTGGGGAAACAGACTGAGCAAACATGCCATGTGAAACAGCTACCTGAAGTTATGTCTATCCTTGGAACTGGAAAAATCTTAGAATACATTTCTGATTCAACAGCCATTAGAGGTAGCATAGCTGTGATTTTGTATTTCTGTCATAGACATCCAAATTTTAGAATCTGACTTCAATTTACTGTGATACACAGGTCATTCCTACATACTTATGAAGTATCTTGCCTTGGACTGTTGGGTGCATTTGGATCTAACAGCAATTCCCTTTCTCAGTAGGAAAAAGTCAGCCTGAATAACTTCAGCTTTACGCAGATTAAGAGCTCACATGCAGACAGTTACTCTGACTCATATGATGACTTGTTAACTAGTAGCACCTTTTGGATTCTAAGCCCAAATTTGCTGACCTATGTTGGTGTGCCAGCCAAAAATGTAAGTAGTTCAAGCTCTTTCTCTTGCCTAGTGAATTCATTGTAAAAGAACAAAAAAATCCGTCTGTAACAGGTCAGAAAAAAGAATGAGTTAGTTTAGATCACCAGTCTCTGCCTATGGGCAAAGAACAGGTCCAATAAATAGCAATGCTTTACCAGAATGGTTAGGCATCTTCAGCTATTTGTGGATCAGAGACTTCCTAAACAAAAGGTTATTTCTTTGTACAATATGAAACACCACCTTCCATTTAGAAACTCACCTGCTAGTTTAATTTGATGCCCCTAGTTCTCAAATTAGAAGGGAGAGTAAGCAAGCTTTTGTTTACATTTAACTATCACTATTTACATTTTCTACATCACTAATAATTTAATTGCTTCTATCAGGTTCTTGAGTTTTCCTTTAGATAAATTTCCAGTCTGTCTAATCTGTATATTGTATCCCTATCACTGGATACATTTAAACATTTTTAAGGTGTTTCTTTTCTGTACTGTTTCAGTTCCACTACATCTTTCCTTTCTGAGATTACGGGAACACATCTGAATACAGTGTGACTTTCAACACGCTGCTTTTTTTTTTTCCCTTTTTTTTTTTTAAATTTTGCTCCCTATCCCTTTTCCAAAAACTGCTTTCTAACAATTCAGTTCACAGCTAATGAATGCAACCTGACTACAGAATTATCATCCCTAAATCTAGTTCCTGAGTGGTAAAAATGAGCTCAGAGGTCATTACTGTGAAATTAAGAATTGTTTTCTTCACTCTGTGTGTTACACTACATATTTTTAAAATAAATATAGGGTTTGTTGGTTTTTGTTTTTGTTTTTGTTTTTAATCACCTAGTCACTCCATACTGCAAAGTCCTTTCACAAATTTTCCACTGAAAAATTTGCCTGAAGAAATCAGGATCTTCAGTTAACTCTGTCAATGTACTCTTTACTACCACACACACTTTTCCAAATCATGAATTGTTATCTTCAGTCCAGACCGAAAGCACAACAGTCAACTGATGTCTTTTGGTTTCTCCTTTTATGATTACAGATATTACAATTTCCTTCATTACACATCAGAAAAATATGAAGCTTTACCATGAAAGGTAGAACCTATATTTCCATAACATTCACTCCCCTTCTCCAAAAAAATCTTACACAGTTATTTTACTTTTAGCTTGTAAGCTGCTATATAGACTTAAAGGCCCCAAATAAATGTAAGTATATTTATCCCTCTATGACCAACTCTGTTCCAAATTAATTTGTTTCTTATATGGGAACAAATAGTATGAAACTTATCACAGTAGTACAAAACCGCCAGCTATTTTTCCCAAAACAAATACCTCCATGAAAAAAAAAAATTGCATCCATGAAAAAAGCTGAAGTATTTTCTAAACCTTCCCCCAAACTCAACAGCAAGCATGCCTCAAGGATAACCTCCCCCATTCAAGCTCATACTTGACAGCAATGGGTTTTTTTCCTTCCTCACTGCTCCTTTTTATACCCCTTAAGCTACCCTGGAGGCAAACCTTCTGTTTGTCCTTTCTACTATGTGAAGAAAAAAGGGTATGGACACACAGATGACAACAGAGCTTTTTTCCCCCCATCACTTTTCCCAAAATAAGGATGTTTCTTTAGTCAGAGAAAAAAAAAGGGGGTTAACTACTCTAGATCATTTTGGTCATATGATAATTAAAGTTTCAATACCCCATTCTATGGGTTGTTTTTTCCAGTTTTACTGATTCTAAAAGAGAAATATGCAATGCAAAGAAAGTATGTTCAGATAAAACAGATGTATCTATTTTAGTAAGAACCAGCAAATACTATAATTTATTTCTTCTGATTCTCCTTAAACATAACAAATGAAAGTGCAATACAGAAGAGATCTCTGAAAGTCTGACTTTCTTGATGCGAGGGTAAGGTCATCCAAAAGTCACTGAGGTTGGTAGCCTATGGCTGATATCAAAGCTTCTCAACTAAGTTTTCTAAGCTTAGCTTCTGCTAAGATTTCCCAGCTCAAAGAATCTGAAAACTCTGAAGTGGCAGATCAGAGCTGAAGCTTCTAGGCCTTCAAAGCCCTTCCTTCTGGAGCTACAGTGCAGATGTGCACCTAGAAACATTACTTTGGTTCCCAAGTGATTGACCAGGTGAGATTCAGTAAACTTCCCCGAGGGCTGATAACAGTCTGTTCAAACCACCATATTCACATAGCACATTCTGGGCTGGGGAACACAAATAATAATAAAAAGCAACAGAGGCTGACCACATCTTCCTTGTAAGAGCCTCCAGAGTGTTTCTAGTATTAGAAAAACTGGGAAATTCCTCAAAAAGTGTCTACATAGGAAAAGTCTTTTTCTAAAGACTTTTTTAAAAAGCCCTTGAAAATCATTAAAGATGGAAGAAGACATTACATATGGCATGCAGACACTTTATACTGTGCTTACATACTAAATATATCTATTTTTAAGTACTTTCAATAATAAAAGGTTTCCTTTTAGTCCACCCAATTTAGAAAGAGGTATTTGAAATATGGCAATTCTAACATGGATAACTATATCATTCACAAAACAGGGAACGTGACCTTTTTGCTAACCAGATCTGAATTTAAGAAAGACAGCAGCAAGAACAAAAATCAATCCTGTTGCATTTTCTTGTTCTAAACGTGGTAAGACAGCCTCCAGCATTAAATTTAATACATACGAGTATGTTATTTCAACATGCCAGCGTTTTCCTGCTTTGAAAAGACACTGAAACACACACCTAACTTTGAGCAGCTGCGGACCATGAAAAGAAAGCCACCTTCAGCTTGCTTCCTCATCGGGAGCTACCTGCGAACCGGCTTCCCGGGGCAGTTCACAGCACGGGCAGCTGCAGCGCGAGGCTGTTTGACACGAGTTGGAAGTAAGAAAGGGGAGCGGAGCCAGCTTGCCGCCCTGCTCCCCTTCCCTCAGCAAGCCGCCAAATTACCAGCGTTCACACTTTTCTCTAACACCGACGAGTCAAGCCTTCAGCCAAGCACCAGCCCCCTGCCAGAAGCTGAGCATCTGCCGCGGGCGAGAGGCGCGGCGAAGGCCCTTGGCAGGAGCGAGGAGGGAGGGCACCGCGCAGGGGCGTCCCCGGCCTCTCCAGCAACGGCTGCGGGCGGGGGCGGGCGCCTTCGTCTCCTCTCCCGGCCCCTCCCGGCCCCGAGAAGCCCCCCAGCAGGGCCCGACTCCGAGGAGCCCAGGGCCGCCCCGCACACCGCAGCGTCCGGCCCGGCAGTCTCCTCACCACCCCTTCCCCAGCCCCCGGGGCCGGCAGCGGCGCTCGCAGCGCAGGGCCGCCAGCAGAGGTGCTCCGCGGGCCGCTGCCGTTACTCACCCGCCCGAAGCAGGGGCGCTGCCCGGCGGCCGGTGGGCGGGCGGGAAGGAGTGGCGTGCTCCTGGGGGAGCCGGGCGCGGCGGCCGGGCAGGCCGAGGAAGGGCGCTGAGGCGGGCTCGCCCCGCCCCGCCGAGGCTGGGGGGCTGATGCGCGTGCGCCAGCAGGCGCGCATGCGCGGGGCCGGCCGGTGGAGGGACGGGGCGGCGGGGGAAGCGGCTCCGTGGGCGGGGCGGGGGCTGCTGCACCGTTAACCCGCGGTTGTGAGGCCTCAGCGCCGGTCACTGCAGGCTTGCGGGGGCGAAGCCGAGCTCGTCAGCCTGCCTGCGGCCGGGTGCTCGCTGGGGCTCCCTGCCTTTTCCTTCTGTGAGGAAAGGCCGTGAGCAGCTGCGTCCTAGACCTCCTTGGGCCTTGAAACAGCCTTTTTTACTCAAAAGGCCTAAAAATTCTTCAATTCGGTAAAATTGTTTGCTGGATTGTTGGTTGCTTTTCAGCTGGGGAAGAACTTGCTCAATGGTAGTGGCTGGATAAAGCCCATGGCTTAAGTTTGTGGACGATGCACGACGCTGTGTGGAAGAGCGGCACCTCTGCGCCAGTACGGGTGGTGGTTTGCCCCCTGCCTTAGAGTAAGGCATTCAAGATGGTGATGCATTGAGAAAATCAGTGCATTGGGGTAACTGCCCATCTTTATACCATGTCAGCTATATGGCAAGAAATCAGGAAAAAAATACATGGATAGAAGTGTGATAAATACTCCTATTATGCAGTCATTTTGTAATTGCATATAATTGCCGTAATGTAAAAATGGTTTCACTGATATTTCAAATACTAACATTTCATGTGTCCTTTACTCTTTCTTTTTTGCAAAATAGTGAAAATGGGCTATGCATAATTGCCATAATGAGATTAGTAACCAAATGAATGAAAAAAATATATACCCATTTTCTACTGTAACATCAGAAGTCCATCCAGAAGAACACTTGTTGATGAGCACTTCAGATTGACTCGGTACAAATTGTTGCAGTAGGTAAACAGCACAGTTTTCCCATAGAAGGAAAACATTTCTCCCCTTTGCCTAATGAAAAGTGACTATAATGAGTTGGATCCCTGTGGTATAGTTTGCCTGATTTTTTTTTTTTTTTTTAAGAACCTTCTCTAAGGCCTGAGAGAAACAGAGTACAAACACTGACCAGAATTGTGGTTTCACTGAAATCAATAGCAAAACTCTCATTGATTTCAACAGAGGTAGTATTTCAGCTCGTATGTGGATGAAAGAATGAGTGTCTCACACTGTAGATATAAAAAAGATAAGTATATTCAACAGCTCCCGTGGTTCTCCTTGGGTTCTGAGAAAATTGACAAGCAGAATTGTTGCATGATGTTTTCTTTATGCTGTCTGAGCGCTCTGATGAGAATTACATTTGCAGTAATGCTTATTTCTAATACTATTTCTTGCGAGTATCTGAATAATTTCATTAACAGGGAATATGTTATAAGTGATTCAGGAATGTTATGCTTTAATAATAAATGAGTTGGCATATGAATAGACTGGAAACCGAAACTTGAAAACGTGATATCCATATCATTTCCTCACAGTCTTAGAAAATTTTTCTTTTACTGCATTTTCTTTCTTTTGTTGTCTTTCTGGCTTTTTTTGTTTTTTTCTTTCTTCTTTTTTCTTTCTTTTCTTCTTCTTTCCTTCTCTCTTTCAAAAAAAAAAATAGCATAAGAGTACTCTTCACTTCTATTTTATGGAGGACGTAACTTTAATTTTCACTTTCTCTTTACCATGTGGAAGAACTCCTACTGGAACTAAGGAAGTTTGTTTGAAAATAAGTTAATCAGAAAGCTTAAGAGTGGAAAAAGTAAATCTGAAGCTTCATTTGGTCATGTTCCATTAAGAGTACGTGTTTACAGGATTAAAATTTACTAGTGTTAGGAAATAAACAGAAAGAAAAAAAATATTCATTTAATCAGAGGAAAAAAAACCCTAAAATTTGTTGTTCTGACATAGTTCTGTCAGAACATTTTTGCTAAGATTTAAAACACCAGCAAACTAAAACTGTTATATCACAAAATTTCCTCCAAGCCTTTCTGCATAGTAAGGAAATT
The DNA here is from genome assembly GCF_964195595.1 of Calonectris borealis. NCBI lineage: Eukaryota > Metazoa > Chordata > Aves > Procellariiformes > Procellariidae > Calonectris > Calonectris borealis. The sequence continues at coordinate 44,791,042 of NC_134314.1, read as the reverse complement.
AAATAATTATGTTCAGTTTAAGTTTAGGTGGAACAAGGGAAGTTAATATGATTGTGGTAATATTGTTGGTTAACTTTCTTCTTTAATATCATGTGTTATTTTTTTTTTCCTTCTTGGTCTTAATGCTTGCTTATTTTTCTGTGTTAGATCAAGGTGTACCTTTCCGTAGCCTGCTTCAGTGTATATTCTTATCTTTCCTGCAACTTCCATAATTTTCTCATCCATTATATCCTGTATCTTCTCACCTGTTCTTTATTTGTGGATATAATAGCTGTAATAGACTGTTCTGGCTTCAGAACAAACACAAAAGAGGAATAGCCTGTGCTTGTAGCCTTTTCTTCTATTCTCGATAGTCCTATTTGTC